>NC_059999.1:5689038-6321153 GCF_912999745.1 Papilio machaon | reverse complement strand
TTTTTCGATAACGCAGTCATTAAGTATGGAGGCGGAATCTCGTCAAACTGTATAAATTCCATCTTAGATTAAATGTTATAAAAATATTTTAGTCAAAATAAATTCATGGTTATAGTAAAATTTTACAGCTTAGTGAATTTCGAGATTCGTGTAAGCGTAAAATTCGGGTGAGCGTGAAATGCTAACAAAGGATTCGAATAAAATGATTCTTGCTTTATTACCATCGTATTTTGATCTGTTTGATTAACATAATTTCGGTTTTAAAATCTTTCTTTTATTATTATAACTTATATTTCATTGAGCTTCAATTAGCTCGGAGCCTACCCAAATTAGGCTTTAACCTTAGGCAACCACACTGGCCCAGTGCGGGCTGTATGACTTCACAAATATACCATTCAATTAACAACGTAGCATAAAATAGAAAAAAAAAACAGACCGAGGTGATCATCGACACCCATAGACATCCGCGAACGCCAGAAGAATTGCAGGTGCGTTACCGGCGTTTGACAAAAAAAATAGGTTCGCTTCCTAAAGGACTCTAAGTCTTACTGGTTTTTAATGCGGCCGAGGGCAGACCGTTTAACAACGCGGACTCGCGTAGCAGGAAATTAAACCAGAACCGCATTGTTGAGGAATAGCAGCCATCCAGGTGGTGTGGATGGTACCTGGCGGTTTGGCGTGTCGTCCGATGACGAGACTGGGTGATAGGAATCATTCCAAGTAGTTCTTCGAAACACTTCCCGTGGTATGTACGATTAAAAATGCAGAGGGATCTGAAGACCCTCCGCAAGGCCAGAGTATAAAGCCAATCTATAATAACTTGGTTTCTTACGATTCCAGTCGCTCACCGTTGTATTGACATAACAATACAATCTGTTCTGTTATAATTTGAACCAATAGCTTCATTTAATTTAAACTTGTTTTCAACATGGACATTTCGAGGAATCTAGATTACATGAAATAATGTGAATCCTCACCAAAACGTTGGCAAATGTTTAGACAGTTAGTACAAATGAGACGCGCTAACAACTTGTCAAATGAATTGTTGAAACTCAACAAGTTCCGACGTGTCTGTCTGTTCGCAAAGTTTAGGGATATATCCAGATAAATTTATGTCAAACCAATATATCAAATGTCTTGTTTCAACTTATAATTTTACAAACAAATACATAACCATAAAATAACTTAATTATTTATCCATAATACAGATTCATATATTTAATTTTATTTTTCATTGTTAAAATCTGTTACAGAATCGATGCTAATAACATATGCCTTTTATAACTTTTTTAATCACATACATATAACTCACTTCACACTTAGTTGATTACAATGAGTTAATAATAAATTACTTGAAAAGTTTTTCGTGAAAAACTTCCAAATACAAAAGTTGAAAAAAGACTCCTAATTGGAAGAGTACTTTACAAATTATACAGAGCGAAAACTTAAGAACTAAGTTAAATAATTTCTTATTGTATTATAAAGAAATTGTATAACTTCGTACCTGGTGTATAATTTTGACTAAAAAATCTTTTAGTTTGAGAAAAGGTTCCTCTTTATTTTTTTTGACAGCGAGAATATTTTGTCTTAAAATTGAGTATTAATTATTACTGATGTTAACAATCTAGTCCCCATTTACCATTATATAATATATTTAACAGTGATATCATCTGCCGTTTTATGGTGCAAAAAGATCTAGTTTTCGTCCTTCTAATCCATCCATCTTCCATCATTTCAATTTAACTTAGATTTCTTAATTAACGTAGTTAACGAAATGTAACTTTATATTGTAGTAACTTACATTTTAATACAAAACTTAGATGTATACAATTTCTTAAGTTTTCTCGGCCCAAATTTGTTGTGCCAAGGAGTAAAGTTTACAATTTCACGTGGTTATAATTAATCTGGAGCACACTCTCCGGGGATTTAATCATGACGTATCTACATATATTTAAGCAAAAATGGTTATCTCAAAAATGTAGATTTTTTTTATTGCTCATACAACAATAACCCGTAACCCAGACGGGTAGGCAGAGACCATGGAGCTCCATTTGGCGTGATCCTGACCTGGCTGCTTCAACAGTTATACCCCGACGTATACAAGCACTTCGGTTTCGGGAGATTTTAACACCGCCCTTCTTGATTCATCAATCTAGACGGTAAAAGTCCGTTTGGAATGGCCCCGACTTACGCTGCCGATCACCGCGAATCACCGTGAAATTAATAATAAAAAATAAAAAAAACGTTTTTGTCTCATCGTAAAATTCGTGGACAACACTGTTTAAAAAAAACTCTTATATTATGTATTTCTAAAACAAGACAGAACTTCAAGACAGTCTTTATATTGTGGTTAAAAAGATCTATACAATCAATTTTTTAATCTGTCTCACTTTTTCCACAACTAAACAGAAAAGCAACAACGTAGTTATAAAATAAATTAAGAGAAAATAAAACTTTTATTCAAAATTCGATCTTACGAAGTAAAATTCTTCACGTTTCGTCAGTAATAAGCATTTTACAAACCGGGGGTAGATGAGGAAAAAATTCTTTTCTATAGTTGTTTCTATTCCCATTTAAAATTGCTTTCATAGAATATGTAGTAACCCGCTGTTTTTAAAAAGCTTTCATTAAAAAACCTTCTTTCATGAAATAGGCGTCTTTCATCACAAATTTCTTTTTACTCAACAAATAATGAAATAGAATTTTAAGCGATAGACTTTAATAAATAGAACTTATTTACATTCATTTGAATACAGATTTGCCTTTACTTATTCATATCTTTGACACTTAAACATTAAATTGATTGGATCTTAAGAAAGGAAAATCTTTTCATAAATTGTTTTCAATATTCTATTTAACATATTCTTCAACATAAAGCATGATTATCGGACAATCGACAGCCAAACAACGTTATAAAACAGTAGTAAAATGTTTAAAACAGGTTAAATAAGCGATTTTTTTTTTTTATAAGAGAAGGGGGCAAACGAGCAGCGGGAACACCAAGGTGTTCATCGACGCCCATGGACATCAAAATTGATTTTTACAAAATTACAAGCCTAATGGTATTCACTACCTTTTTAAAAATAAAAGTATTTGATTTTTTTTTTAAATATAGCAAAACTATTAAAAAATGTTTCTTGACAGCAAAATTGACTGGGAAATTAGTATTAAAAACGTAATACGCTAGGATAAAAATAAAAGCAAAGTAAGTAAGAAATATACATTACAGCTGTAGCAGCAGATGGCAGATTTACATTTTCTTCGTGTAATGAACACACAAAAAATTTTACCAGAACTTTTTGAATGCGCATGTTAAATGCTTTAAAAAAATTAAGCTTGGTGTTTTTGGTTTTAAATTAGACTTAAGATTAACGCAAGATAATCTCATTTATCTATTTAAAATATAGATTTTTGACTATCCGAAAGCTTTTTATAAAAAAAATTGTATTCGAGTAGTTTTTTTTTTACCGAAAGAAGCATTCAAATTATTTGTACGAGTAATTCTTATAAAGAGGTTAATAATACTAACAATAAACTGTTACCTACTAAATCTTATTTATATAAAAGTTACGATTAAGATGTTAAGATTTTTATATAAGAAAAAATAATAGACCATACATTTTTTTTAAATGAACAAAAAAATATTTGTAAAATGCGGGTAGATGTTAGGTTTGATATTTATTGCAAACGACACAGCACAGTGTTTATATGTCGATGGCAACAGCTGTCTCTTGTCGTATAAACTTCAAAATTCCACTCCCTAAAACATTATCTAACCGCCCAAATTGTTAAAAAAATGTTTTAATTTTTGACAAGGGTTGGAATAATTTGTCGAGTAACTTCCGTTCTTTTATAAACGTTTAAGAGAAAATTGTTTGAAGCCAGAAACAACAGAAAAATTCATTAGAGATACAACTGTACAAAAACGTATTATGCTCCTTATTATATTAAAAATACGCAGATAACATGTTATACAAGTGTTCCACAGTTGAAACTCAATGTTAAGATGAATGGAAGTTCAAAAGATTTAGTGGGTCTAGCAAGAATATTTATGACAATCGATATCGTATCATTATAAATAAAATTTGTATAATATCAGGAATAAATTACACCAAAAATCTTATACTAATTTTGACAGAATTGTTGATGAAGATTCGAATGCGATTGTCGCAAGTATTCCTGCTAGGCCCACAAATATTCCATTCGACTGTGAAATATAATTTTCACAGTTCCCATTCAGTCCATTGAAACGATTCATAAAATACTGTTTGTGTTTCCATTTAATTCTGTTTAAATTATTTTATAGAGTCTTTTAATAATGTATCTTAAGAGTTTAATAGAAAATTAAGCTAAGAGATTTAATTCCGAGATTTCTTAATCTTATACTTAATATCTAAGCGTTTAAAACGACAGAGGTCCTTTCTTAATGTAGAATACGGAGTCGTTCCAGTGGGTTTAGCTAGATTTAGTGTAACCACACGAAAATACTTCGTAAGCGGTTTTGGCGTTCGTGCGGTGCTCTCGTATTTAATACAAACCTATTTTGTGTATAAACGTAAATTACATTTTCAAACATAATTTATTAATCTTCTTATCTTATGTATAATATTTTCGTGTCACAATATTAGTTACCATACTCCTCCGAAACGAGTTGTTCGATTTTTATGAAATTTTATATTCATATTAAGTAGTTCTAAGAATATGCTACTATCTATTTTACATACCCCTAATTGATAAGGTTTATCTACCCCAGATTTTTATTTTTTGGACAAAATTTTTCTATACTAGTAATTCCTTAGAAATAATTTCTGTATATGGCAAAACAACGTTTACCGGGTCAGATAGCAATGCATAATAAATCTATATCAAGAACAGAATTGATCGTTTGGTTTATGTATAAACTCTAAAACTATTGTCGTTGTTAGTTTATTTTTATAATAATAAACTATACCTTCATCATCATCAGCTCACTATACGTCCCCACCGAGGGGCTCGGAGCCTACCCCAACTTAGGGGTGTTTAGGCCATAGTCAACCACGCTGGCCAAGTGCGGGTTGGTTGACTTCACACAAATCATTGAATTTCTTCTCAGATATGTGCAGGTTGCATCACGATGTTTTCCTTCACCGTATACCTTGCTGTAATTAATCATTATAAATACCAAATTCATGTGATAATTATAGTAGTAATATGCTAAACATGTATAGGATAACTGGCTAATTATAGTATCAACAAACGTGCTAGATATTTCGAATATGACATTTTGGCACGATCTGCCAGATTTACCTGAACACGTTTTACTAATTCGTATAATTATTGCCTCGTTAGTGGAACTTAATATATTAAAATATTAGGATAAATAGTAATCTTCCTAGTAGTTTTCCTAGAAGTTTTCCTGATAGTCCTCTTGCATTTTCCCCTATGAAGAGTCGACACAGTATATATTTTTTTTCGTTCGATATGATAGAATATATTTTTTACCTATAACTTACGTAACAGCACTAATATTATAAATCTAATAAACTTCCGACGAGCGTCTATAATGCTAATATGCTGTAAGCCAATTTCCGTTCAGTGAAAAAAAAATATATAAAGTGAACAGAGTATAAAATAGTTTTCTAAAACATATGCTTAGAAATAAATCCCTTTGCTCGTTAAAAGTAAATAATATATCTTATCAATACATTTCAATTTTATATATTGCAATAGTCGTATAAGCTAAAATTAACGCTTTTCAATTCTAATACTCTAATTTTAAAATATCTTGAGAAGTAATTTTGTTCATTTGGTTTTTTATCCAACTAAAATCTTTTGCTTTCGGATGAAAGCTAAAATAGGTCAAAAGTAATCCTAGTGGGATGTAAATAAAACGTAATACTATGTACGATATTTTTTTAAGATTTTTTTTACCAAAAATAACGTATTATATTATTCTTTTTTAGTAACACGATAAAACCTTTTTGATGTATTTACTTAAGAAAGTACTTCTTTAGATAAAATTATGCAATTACGAAAAAAAAATAAACTTAGAAAATAACACTTGTAACGAAATCTGAATTCTAGCAAGAATTAAAATGAAATCCAGTAACAATAAAATAAATGGTATATTAATGCTACAAGTAATAAATGTATAAAATTAAAAGTACTTTTCAGCCGAACTGGAAGCGGGATTTTTATCCGAAATAATCCTCTTAACAAAATGCAAATTGTATGAGCACGTTCATATTACTGTGTTTTCATATTATTGCATATTACAAATACAGAATTAAACAATACAAATACATTTCTTGTTTAATTCTTTTTTTTACTTGAAGGATAATTATAAAAAAATCTTTAGCAAAATTAAACATATCGCATTCTTTCAAAAGTTGACTGTGGAAGAGTCTTAAGTTGAAACTATCACATAGTATATTGAGCAACTGTACAAAATTATATTAAATTTTTTATTCAATAAGAAAACACTATGTGTGAAAATTACTTTCAATACAAATTTATACTTTGTTACAAAGCTTTCTTTACGACTTTCCAAACAGTACTTTTGCAACATATTTCAAAACAAAAAAGTAAATAATAAAGTAGAAATTATTATTAATATTTTACTCAACGGTACAATACCGCAGGTGTGTGGTAAAATATTTCCAAAGTAAATATACTATGCAAAAAAAACATTCGCCTAACATCATGCATGAAAATATCTCATTCTAGTTTTAATTGTATGTAGAGAGTTGAAGAGAGATCTATGGTTGAGGGTACAAATCCTGCCATTCGAAGACCATCGTAAACCATATCTTAGCGTTAGCTTAGTAGAAATGCTTACAACATATATCAGTAAATTAACAAAAATCTACTAAAAAAAATTCAAACAGTAATAAATTTATTAATTAATCTTTGTACTTGGTGCTTATGTAGGCAACTTTAAAATAATTAATCAAACGTCGTTTAAAGACAGTGTTGCGGACCTCTTTGCTTTTTTGATAACCGATGTAGTTTTCTATTATTGACAATCATATTTTTATTATATTGCTTCTTGACGTTTGGCTGTCGTGGAGGAGGGCGAACTGCAGGCCGAACTTGCCGCTCTCGACGCGGAAGCCGCTTCAAGTCGCAGCAGTCGCAGTGGTTCGGCCAGGATCAGCGGAGAAAGAACAGAAAGATGGGTACAAAGTTTAGGACAGCCAGTTTGCGTTGGCGAAGATACAGTTATTAGAGGCATCCCCGCAGTAGGGCGCGAGCAAGTAATAGTTCCGCCTCCCGGCCACCAGGCACCTCTGCCGGCCACTGGGTCAACTGCATCCCCTTTTAACAGTTTTTTTCACCAGAAGCAACTTTCGAACGTCAATAGGCCGTCCGAGGCGGCCATGCTATGCGTTGGCGAAGATACAGTTAATAGAGGCATTCCCGTAGTAGGGCGCGAGCAAGTAATGGTTCCGCCTCCCGGCCACCAGGCACCTCTGCCGGCCACTGGGTCAACTGCATCCCCTATTAACCGTTTTGTTCTTCAGAAGCAATTTTCAAACGTCACAAAAGCGTCCGAGGCGGCCGTGTTAACGCGACCGCTCATATCCACGGAGCTTGATCAGAGTAGCCTGCTTCAAGCTGTTGCTGACACTGCAGCTGCGGCCAAGGCGCTTGCTACTTCGCACCGTCATAAACATAAGATAGAATTGTTTCCTTTCGACGGAGACGCTTTAACATGGCTACATTTTAAACGTATTTTTAATTTAACCAAAAGCAATTTTTCAGATATTGAAAATATTAGTAGGTTACAAAATGCTCTTCGCGGCGCGGCCCGAGATGCAGTTGGGTCACTGTTGCTGGCTACAGAGGACCCAAACGATATAATTAGAGCTCTGGAGGAGAACTTCGCTCGCCCGGAAATTATAGTATTTAAGGAAGTCTCCGCTCTAAAAAATCTACCACGTTTGGGAAATGACTTGAAAGAGTTAATTACGATAACGAATAAGGTACGTAATTCTATATCTTCTTTTAAAATACTGGAACAAGTTGAGTACTTGCACTCTCCAGAACTATTTCACGCCGTCTTAGGAAAATTAAACCCGGTTACTAAAGTAAGATGGACGGACTTCGCTATGCAAGATACTACAGGGCGTCCTAAATTGGAGATTATGTCTGATTTTTTGAGGCGCGAGTTAGATCAACTTATTCGGTTCGGTTTATCACCGGAATCTTGCTCAATCCAACATTCACCACAAAACTCTCAAGTAAACAAACCGTATAAACGGGAAAACATTCACATAGTTACACACTCTAAACCTAATTCTAAGGTGGTGTCTACTCAAAAGCCTGAATGCGCGTTTTGCAAAAAAGATCACAATATTAAGTCATGTTCCGAGTTCAAAGCCTTATCTGTTGATGAAAGGTGGGTATGGCTGCGTGAGGTAAAAGCGTGTTATAGATGTCTTAAGCGTTATTCACATCAATGGAAAACATGTAAAGTTAACCCTTGTGGTGTCGATGGGTGTTTATTACGTCATCATCCGTTACTGCATGGTAAACAACCCGCTTCTTCTATCAATACTGCGTTCGACACGCAATCCGCCGAAAATGATCATTCGACTACGCAGCACGAGCCTACATCTGTCGAAAAGGTAATAATTTCTACCACGTCTACAGGTGTTCAAGAACCCAGCTCTATCTTAACTATGTGCCCACGTATATTTCTGAAAATCTTACCTGTTACTGTCTCTGGTCCCTCAGGAAGTTGCAATGTTTACGCACTTCTCGACGACGGTAGCACTGCTACGCTCATCGACTCAAGTATTGCTGCTCAAATAGGTGCGACAGGGCCTCACCAGAAAATAACGGTCAATGGTATCGGTGGTCTTAGTAGAAACGCTACGATATCGTATGTAGATTTTCACATTAAGGGTAGGCACACACGAGACACATTTTTAGTGAAAAATGCGAGAGCTATGGAGTCTTTATCTCTGCGTCCTCAAACAATTAGGCAGGAAACTATTGCTTCTTTCGCACATTTAGCAGATTTACCTTGCAACGTAACTTACGAAGATGCTACTCCATCAGTTTTAATTGGGGCGGAGCATTGGCATTTGTCCATCAGCAGCGAGGTAAGGTGTGGTGGTAAGAATGAACCCGTTGCCTGTTTAACTGCCTTAGGCTGGGTGCTTTATGGAATCGCGAGCAGTAAAACTAAATTAGTGGAGTTTGTTAACCACGGTGTGTGTATCGAACCTTCCGATGACGAGAAATTAGACTCTCTTATTAGGGAACAATACAAAATTGATTCATTAGGTATTTCTAAAAAAGAAACTCTACATTCTAAGGCAGATAAACGTGCAGTCGAGATCTTAGAAAAGACTGCTAGACGTCTCCCCACTTCTGGTCGATTTGAGGTTGGTATGCCGTGGCGTGACGATATACAGCGCATTCCCGACAGCTACCCTCAAGCCATGTCACGATTTTTAAGTCTAGAAAGGCGCATGGCTAAAGACGCTGACTTTGCAAAAGCATATGACGTGTTCATTTCAAACATGATAGCGAAAGGTTATGCAGAAGAATGTGCTCCTGAGTCATACTACGCCAACCACATTAAAGATAAACAATCTTCTTTTATGAGGCTATATTTACTCCATTTTGGCGTGTACCACCCTCAGAAACGTAAGCTTCGTGTAGTTCACGACGCCGCAGCCACGAATGAAGGCGTCAGCCTAAACTCTTTGTTGTTACCTGGCCCAGACCTGCTTCAGCCTTTGTTAGGTATTTTATTTCGGTTTCGCGAGGGTCGTATTGCTCTCACTGCTGATATCCGGGAAATGTTCCCTCAAGTAAGGATCAGGGAGCAAGATAGGGACGCTCTCCGGTATCTCTGGAGGTCAAGCAGAGACCAACCAATAAAGGAGTTTAGGATGACAGCCGTCATTTTCGGTGCGTGCTGCAGTCCATTTATAGCACAATTTATTAAAAATAAAAACGCTTGTGAGCACGAAAGTTTATTTCCTAAGGCAGCTCATGCTATTTTGTATAATCATTATATGGACGATTATATTGACTCTCTCGATGACGTTCAAGAGGCAGCACAACTGGCGGCAGATATTGTTACCGTACACAGCGATGCCTGCTTCGAAATACGGGGCTGGATTTCCAACGACCCATCAGCGCTGAAATTTATTCCTGCTGATCTTAGGGCCACTCAACCGTCGTCGGAAATCAATGTTGGCAGCTGCTCTGCAAATAATATTAGAGCATTAGGAGTATTGTGGAATCCCACAACAGATAATTTAGGGTTCCGTTCAGGGTTAGGTGAAACATTTCCGAACCCTCTCACAAAACGCAAAGTTCTTTGTCACCTCATGCGTGTGTACGACCCGTTAGGCTTATTAGCTCCAATAGTTGTAAAGGGTCGAATTTTATTCCAACAAACGTGGAGGTCTAATGTCGACTGGGACACCGAGTTCCAACCCACGGAAGCATTAAGGTGGTCTGATTGGTTTCAGGAGTTGTCAAAAGTTACTTCTTTGGAAATTCCACGTTGGTATTCTAACTCTAAAAACTTTGAACCAACTCAAAGGGAGTTACACGTTTTTGCTGATGCAAGTGAGCTCGCTTACGCATGTGTCGCTTATTGGCGTCTTTTGTACTCAGACGGCAGCATCGAGCTTTCTCTCATCTCTAGTAAGGCAAGAGTTACACCCTTGAAACCTACCTCTATCCCACGTTTAGAGCTCCAGGCCGCTTTAATAGCTTCTCGTCTCGCGGTCACCATTAAGGACAGTCATAGAAAACAACCGGCACATACCTTCTTTTGGACTGATTCTATGACAGTCCTTCAGTGGTTACGTAGTGACGCGCGCTCTTTTAAGCCTTTTGTTGCCCATCGTTTAGGCGAAATTATTGAAAACTCTTGCGTCAGAGACTGGCGATGGGTACCAACAGACTTGAATGTTGCCGATGACGCTACCAGAACGCGATCAATTAACCTCGACGCGTCCCACAGATGGTTCCGCGGACCATCTTTTCTATTTAAATCCTTTGAGGACTGGCCTACAGAGCCGAGGTATGCCTCACCAAATACCGATGAACTCAAGACCAATAGTTTTGAGTTGGTCGGACTAACTTCCTTTGTCGAAGAGTTACCGACACCTGTCACAGCTATTTTTGCCAATTTTAGTAATTGGCAGCGCTTATTACGTGCCACAGCCCGGGTACTTCAAGCTGCGGCAAAGTTTGGTGTAATTTTGGCTTCCTTCAGAAATTCTAAATTGAAAGGCGAAGTTGTTTGTGCCCGCCATCCTTCAGCGTCCACTACCCTACCGCCTCTTAGTGCAGATTTAATAAAGGCCGCTGAAAGGCAAATTCTGCAACGAACACAGCTCGAGAGCTTTTCCATAGAATTTCTTCATGTCCTGAATTCGAAGCCTATTCCTCCGAACAGTCGTCTCAAAAAACTGTCACCCGCTTTGGGAGAGGACAAATTACTGCGGTTAGCCGGAAGAATTAAAGCCGCAGAAGGCATTGATCCTGACACACGCTTTCCCATCCTTCTTGACGGTCGTCACCCAATTGTACGTTTATTGGTACAATTTTATCATCGAAAAGCGGGTCACGCAAATTATGAACTAGTCGTGAACGAATTAAGACAAAAATACTGGTTGTTAAGGCTGAGGAACACAGTGAGAACAGTAGCTAAAGAGTGTCTGATCTGCAGAATTAGAAAGTCCTTGCCGGTGAACCCGAAAACAGGAGATCTGCCACCTGAAAGATTAGCTCACCATCGACGGCCCTTTACTTTTACGGGCCTGGACTACTTCGGCCCCATAAGCGTCACTATCGGGCGCAGGCATGAAAAACGTTATGTGGCTCTTTTCACCTGTTTAACTGTCAGAGCCCTTCACCTGGAGATGGTACATAGTCTATCTACTGACTCTGCCATCATGGCTATTAGAAGGTTCATTGCAAGACGGGGCTCTCCAGATACTATTTTTTCGGACAACGGAACCTGCTTTGTTGGTGCCAATCGCATTCTCAGAGAGTTCTACGGTGAAAATGTCGAAGATTTCATGAGCACTCAAGGAATACGCTGGAAGTTCACCCCACCAGCAGCACCTAATTTTGGAGGATGTTGGGAGCGCTTGGTGCGATCAGTTAAAGTAGCTCTGAACGCAACATTAACCGAACGAGCTCCAAAAGAAGAAACCCTAAGCAGTTTACTAGCCGAGGCAGAAGCCATTGTCAATTCACGTCCATTAACTCATGTATCTACAGATCCTGACGACCCGACAACACTCACACCATTTCATTTCTTAATCGGTTCTTCGTCCGTGCAGACCCTACCTACTGCCTTGAATGATCACGATTTGGTCAGCCGTTCTGAATGGAGGAAAGCATTGAGGCTAGCGGATCATTTTTGGTCACGTTGGATGCGCGAGGTTCTCCCGACACTACAACCACGTGAGCAGCCAAGAGGCAACCGCAGTTCAACAGCTCTTCAAGAGGGTGACATAGTGATCATAGCTGATTCTAACTTACCCCGTGGGACATGGCCACGAGGCCGTGTCGCGAAAACGTACCGTGGGAAAGATGATGTGATAAGGGTAGTGGACGTCGCAACAGCAGGGGGTATGCTACGCCGACCCGTACGAAAGCTGGTTAGGCTCTCCACCTAAGGCCTTGACTGACCTTGGTTTGAATAACCAGTTTGTGCTTAGCTGCACGAGGGGGAGGATGTTGCGGACCTCTTTGCTTTTTTGATAACCGATGTAGTTTTCTATTATTGACAATCATATTTTTATTATATTGCTTCTTGACGTTTGGCTGTCGATTACCCTTTTTCTTTCTGTTTCTTAATTATTTGTTATTTATTTAAATATAGTCATTTGCAGAGTAATTGGTTTGTTCATTTCATTTTGTTCGTTTCAGACAGCTTAGGAAATTGAAAACCACTTTAGAATAGTTTATGAATTAATTATTCTAAGAAAAGGAAGTTCAATCGCTTTATAAGCCTTTTGTAACTCACAAGCAGATTGTCCCGGTTTCGGACGGGTTTACATTTATTTTCTTAAACATTTAAAAAATACTAAATAATATATTTACGCGAAAATTGGATTCTAACGACGATTTTTAGGCATATAATTAGCGACGAGCAGATCGGCGTGACGGCGTAGGGGGGCGATGTAAACATAAAAAGTACTACTCCGCTCCCGTTCGTTTCGTGCGCGGTGTGCGCGTGTCGGTGTACTGTGCTCTACTTTTGATTACATTGGTCCGCTCCTTGTAAGAATGGCGATTTATATTTTTAAGTTTGCAAAGAATAAACTCAAAAACTGCTACGAATGCTAAAATCCTGACTGACAGGTTATGTTTTATGTTGTTTTAAAGGTATACAAAATAAATGTGTGGGCGAAGCCGGGACGGACCGTTAGTATTCAATAAATGGATATACTAATAATTGTTTTATACATATATATAATTATAGTGGTGCATTATCAAGATTGTAATGATAATCCATTAAGGCACTTAACTAGATAGGTACTATGTGTAAAGCTAAATTGCCTTTAATACCTTATCTGATATCGATTTTACTCGAATTGAAGGTAATTGATGTTTATCGAGTTTAATTCCTGGTGAACCAACGTTGATTCTACTTCAGTCGAGGTGTTTAAATCTGAATATATAATAAAATTAACGTAAGTGGCGCAGTGTTTTAACACCAGACTTGTAATCTTTAGATCGAGGTTCGATCCCCGCCATACCGATATTTCTCCACGTTCGAATTTTAAATGTACGACGTTCCGACGTCCTAATTAATCCGCACTGGGTTAGCATGGTTAAGGTTAGTTTTCCCTAATTTAGAGTAGGCTCGTGTCCCTCGGTGAGGACGTTTATGACCTCATGTTACGAAAGGTGTCATGTGATTGCATCTTTCTCAAGAGTGTCATAATAAGATAATAAGAGGAACGTTGATAATCCTTTAGTATTATTTTTCGAATAAACTGTTTTTTTCTAATGTGTGTATTCTGAAATTTTAATTTTTTTTGAATGTATACGTATAAGTAATTTGCCTATAATATTAGGCGTACGAACATTTAATATGGAAGATCAAAAAACTCCCTAAATATCAAGCACGTATCTTGTAAAAATAAATTGAAAAAAATATTGTACAAAGAATATATTTTAATGAACTTACCTTCGTATTGCTGTTTAATATTCATTGTGTAGTTTTCTTTGAACAAAATAAAATTAATTAATATTCTCTCGTATTTAATCTTATTTCCCTTATTTCATTCCCAATTTACTCTCTTTGTAGAAAACATAACATTAAATATTAATATTTTTCTTTTAGGCCTGTTTCAGACATTTTTAATATAAGATAAGAGGGCAAACGAGTCGACATGGACATCCTCAACACCAGAGTAACCGCATATGCGTTGCTGTCCTTTAAGGGTATTGTACTCTCTTTTCTTGAAAGCCCCTAAATGGTAACTGTTTCATACTAGCCATAAAACAAGGCACACAAATAAATATTTATAGTTTGAAAAATAAGTATCTCTAAATACAAGTAAATTAAAGCGCTTGGAAAAACCTAATATTACATTCTAATGTCTCTAGACTTTGTTTTGTTACGTAAATCAAGAGGTAACGAGTAAAAAGAAAAGTCTACCAACGTCAGATGTATGTCTCCAGGGTATTTCACTGCTGTAATATCACAAAATGTAACATGGATTTTATATAAATAGGACGCTACGAAATAATTTATATTAGAATACTACTACATAATATATTAAACAGACCAAAGTACTTTAATAATGAATTTGGTAATGGCTTCCCGTCTATATTCCTAGTTTTTTTTTTTTACATCTAAGTGTTTATTTCGATTGATCTTTATAGCATAATTTAAGGTCTTAGTCTCTCGTCTATTAAACCTATACATTTAATTATAATTTTTAAAGTTACTTTAACACTAAACAGATCAATAATTCGGACTCAAAATTATTTCTTCTAATAAAGGATTATACGATTACCAAAATAAAAAATGATTAACTTGTACTATCTACGTGTAGTATACTAATGATTCTTATTCGTAAGTGTTTTTACACAGTAAAAGCAAATGGTGAACTTCGAAGACAATTAATCAGAACACAATTGGAGCTGTCGGTTAAAGGAAATCAGGAAGTGGCCATAATTCCGCTTCGAGTCAGCGCTTTGCGGAAACAAGGAAGAAACCGGCGCCACTTAGCACTTTCAACTGCAAACGATTTGTGTGTTGAGTCACGCGATCATGTATTATTTACCTACAGTACTGTTTCACTACAATTTAAAACAATTACTCAAATACAAGATAACGAATAAAATAAAATGACATTTAACATGTATTCAAGCTACAAATATTAAATACAGTACAAAATGTGTTTAAGATGTTAAGATGACGAAAATGCTTATAACTTTATTAAAAGTCGCAAATAAATAAACATATTAAGACTTAGGTTCTAATTTTAAAAATAAAAATTCCTTAATTTTAAAGGTTTATTATTCAACTAAAAAGTGAGTTGTCAACTTTCCATCACTATAAGATCGTAGGTCTATCAAGAAACAGAATAAAGCACAAAGATCACACTTCTTTGTACAATTTGTATAAATCCACATTAAAATAGCTCCCTAATTTCATCACACAACATCGAATACACGTTTAATAGTTAAACTATCAAATTCGCAAAACGATTAAGCGTAAAATACGATGCGCTCCGACATAGTGATAAAGCTGGTTTGACTTTTACCGTCCGCGATTTATGTTAAAACTTTCGCTGTGTAAAGAAGGTATGAAAACAGATATAACCTTTTTGTTACAAGGTGAATGAGACATGAATTTAAAAGTTATAATTTCACAATCTTATGTGTAGTAATATGTATCGCTTAATTAAACTAGAAATATGAAAAAAAGCGAGCATATATCTTTCTTAAAGGCCGGCAACGCATCTTCAGTTCCTCTAGTGTTTCGGATGTCCATGGGCGTCGATCGTCTCGGTTTTTCCGCCGCTCGTTTGCCCCCTTCTCATATAAAAAAGTTTTTAATAAACAAATAAAACCTTTATCTTTGACCGACTAGCGGGAGGTTAATGTTTTTGTTATACTCGTATAAGCTACCGTTTGTCCGTCCATTTGTTACTTCCTGTATGTCAAACGTCATGAATTTTGAATAATGGAGTGCTATTTAGTTCGTAATTACCCCGGAATTTCACAGAGATTCTATAGGTTTCTATTCTATTCTATTTTTTTTAATAATTTACTAGTACGTTAAGAGAATACAAATAATAATTTTGATATATTGACTCGACTAATATCATTTTTAAAGAATAAATTTACATTTAGTGACTGAAAAGTAAACCGGCACTATATCACTGACATGTGGAAGTACCCGATTGAAAATTTCATCGTTTAACTTATGTGCGTATAACCTTTCTGACGTGTTCGGTCGACTGTGAAGCGAGTGAGGCACGACCGGGATCTTTTATAACGAAATATTTTATCGGCTTTCGAAGTGTAAACCATTTTTTATATTCTTCCAAATATCAGCAACGGTTCTTTTTTTGAACTAGGATTTTTCATTTATCATTTATAACACAAAAACTATATTAGACAGGTTATTTTTTGTTATTTTTTTTCCTATTAAATATAAAAAATATACATAATTACAAGCGATAACATACTTATTTATAGTCATGTTTATTGTAGGTGTTAATGAGAGTTGCAAGCATTAAAGCGTTAATCCACAAACATGATTTAAGCCGATTGATTTTAACAGCTGTTATTCAAATATAATCTGTGATTTTCTCTGCTCTATGGTTTTCTTAACTCTTTAGTCTACAGTGATTATTTTTCAAATGCATTGCTTCTTTGAGTAGTTAAATAAACGTAAAAAATGTAAATGTGTTTTAATTACGTTCAAACAAGAACATTTTGGTCCTTCGAGCCGGATCTGAACCAACGAATTATGGATTTAAACCTTTACAATCCATTCATATCTGGAAGGAACACATCGTTAATCAATGTGTAAATTCAATCTGTGGCCGAACGTGGTTGTCTCAACTCAGTACTGTCTCCGTAACCATGGGGTAGGCTCATGCCCCTCGGTGGAGACGTCTACGAGCTGACGATGACGAATGGAGGCCACATATAACTAAATGCAGCATAAAGAGACCTCCCACAATATATTCAAAGTTATAGATATACATATTAGCCGTAGTACGACTAAAGATGATATGTTTTGTATGCGGATAGACTTCGTAGATATATTTCAAACCGAATTTAAGCCTACAAATTTAGGTCTCGTGTTGCGGCACAGCTACAGTCTTTAGTTGTCTATTTCACAAAGATTTACGTAATGGATAGCTCATGCAAATTAAGCGAAATTGGAACCAATCCAAAATTTGCGAGTTACCGCGATACATATAGAAATAAGAAAATTTAATGAAAACTAAATAAAATGCAAGCTGCAATGTAAACTATCGAAATTACCTTCACGCATACGGCCCCTTGCAAGACTTCGACCTTACTTTAAAATATAAAATTGTTCATAGAAGCCCGAATTTAGAAAATTACTAAGTATTCGGAGGACTAGATGCATACGAAGGAGAATATTCTCTTTCTGTCTATTCACTTTCCCATCTCATCCCTTTGTCATAACAAAACTGTGGGAAGGTAACGTGGACTAAAATTAGATGTCCGCCGAAAATACACATCAAACGAAACTCGTCATTGTTTCCACTTCACGCCTGACTTCTGTGTGGTCGTGGTATTGCACCGGGCGAGCCAGATCATTCATACACCCAGCAAATATTGTTGTTGCTGGCTCTACCACTGTTGAATATGATCACAAAACCAATATCTTTAAAATATGATTGAATTAAAAAATATGATGATTACAAATTCAAAGCAGATGAATACAAAATTAAAAAAGAAAGAAAAAATTGGTCACAACGAATTCGTCTACTACTTAATCTTTGTACGTGACAGTTTTTACATTTACACAGCGGGACGCAATCGCGGGGACGTGTCTTATCCCGACTGCAGAACTCCGCGCTGCACAAAGCAATGTGCTATTTTCCACGAGGACAGCTCAGCTAGGCACAACAGTACGACAAAACAGTACTCCTATTTTTTGAAAACACACGCTCAAACAGAACAATACTGTGGCAGTAAGTGTGCGTTCAAATAATAGTACTACTGTTTTTTCCTACTGCTCTATGTCATTGTGCTACTTTCATGTGAAACTCGCATTACGACTCTTTAGGAATGAGGAAACATTTTGATGTTATTTTGTCTTTGTCCAGACTCCTGTTCTTTGTTTCGCACAATAAAAGCAAATTGAATGAGAATTTTACATTTAAAAATGAACCCTGTATGCATTGCGGTGCTGTGTAAATTAGAAAATGTAAAAAACTCGAACACCAAAATGTTACGCAAAAAGTTTTTTCACAAAGGGAAAACTTTCGTAACTTTATCTAAAAGTCACTCGACCATAAATTTTAGTAAAACTTAAGGCCGCCAAACACGAAAGGTGGCTCACTAACTTAATTCATCTTATAATAAATCACATAACTTACTACACAAATAGGCCAACACCTGATTCAAGATTGATTGATTTTAGGTAACTCGTGTAACATTTGGATGTATAAATTATTAGGTCCTTACATATGAAATTGGCGTTTTGTATGGGAGGAACAAAAAGTCGAATATTTTTTAATATAATATATTTAATTAATCAAAGTATGAACCATTATATTCTATGCACTTTTGCCATCTCATAGGTAGTTCATTGATCCCTTTACTAAAAAAACCAGTCGGACGGGAATCAATAAAATCTTTGAAGGCGATTTGGACTGCCCCATCGGAGTTGAATTTTTTCCCTTGCAAGAAGTTATCCAAATTTCGAAAAAAATGGTAATCTGTTGGAGCAAGGTCCGGGCAGTACGGAGAATGTCTTAGACTTTCCAATTGAAGCTCTTCTAATTTAGTAGCCGTCTGTTGCGCAGTGTGTGGTCTAGCGTTGTCGTGAAGCAGCAGTGGCGTGGAGCGATTGACCAGCCTAGGTTGTTTAGCCGCTAGCTTATCCATCATGGTTTGCAATTGCGGACAATAGACATCAGCCGTAATAGTCTGGCCAGATTTGAGAAAACTGTAATGAACAATACCGGCACTAGTCCACCAAACGCTTACAAGTAACTTTTTTGGGGTTAATTTTCGCTTGGGGCAGGATTTGGCTGGCTGGCCAGGATCCAACCATTGCGCTGAGCGCTTCCGATTATCGTAAAGAACCCATTTTTCATCACAGGTAATGATTCGGTTTAAAATACCTTCATTATTGTGCCGGTTTAGTAATGTAACGCAACAGTCGACGCGCGTTTGCCGGTTTGCTTCAGTCAATTCGTGAGGTACCCACCTTTTAAGCTTTTTAATCTTCCCAATTTGCTTCAAGTGAATTAAAACAGTTTTATCACTAACATCGCAGCCTGCAGCTAACTCGGACGTGGTTTGCGATGGATCCGCATCCACAGTAGCCTTCAACTCTTCATTATCAACTTGAGTCTCAGGCCGTCCACGAGGCTTGTTCTGCAGATCGAAATTTCCAGAACGAAAACGTTGGAACCAAAAACGAACTGTGTTTTCTTTTGCAACACGACCGCCATACACATCATTCACCCTTCGAGTCGTTTCCGCAGCACTAGTGCCACGGCGGAACTCGTACTCGTAAATAATGCGATATTTTAAGTTTTCCATTTTGTAAAATGAGTGACGCAAACAGAAAAAAACAGAAGAAAAAAAACAAATGAATGACGGTCATCGAACCACAAATACATGAGTCTATAGCTGTACAAATTTGAATTTGGAATTCCTTACCAAAGAGGAGAAATTCGTGATTAAAGTGGCCAGTACGAAAAACGCCAATTTCATATGTAAGGACCTAATATTTGGAATCGATTACACAAAGGTAAAGTTCTGTTTGGTTATAATATTTAATCTACCTCCAAGCGTCTTCCTAATATCCAAATACCGACAACCGATGTGTCTTGTGCAATCAAAATGCTAATAGATTTGGACAAGAGAGTAAATGCTGTGTTGTCGATACAGGTCGGCAGTTAATTCCGGTTGCACAGTTACGACCCATCTGAATACACTTCCCTTAGTATTTACAGCTAAAAGTGTGCTACGTATTGACTAAATTGCTACGAACTGCTACGAATTGCTACGAGCTGCTCCGTTGGCTACATACAATGGACAAAATGAATTATATTTTTGGAAGAAGCAATAGACTTAATGTAAAATCAGATTGTTACACTCAATATCTTCCCCTGCCACCCCAATATTTAGGAATATTCCGTAGTTGTAGTAGATTTTAAGTTAACCCTTTTGCTTCCTTTCACCACAAAGTAATAAAATATCGGTAGCGTCAGAAAAATCTGAGCCGACCTCCTCACTCTCCTGAGCATTTAATCAGTTAATCATGTTTAATTTTATTATTAGCTTAAAACCTTTTTCGTCGCAAATTGCTCGGATTCGAAAGAATCTTATTAAACAGATCACGGCCGTGGAAGCAATTAGTTAATATTTGAATAATTGATTAAGAACTCCGTCTTTTCTTTAGCTTTATATAATTGCCGGAGAAGATCTATGGAATATTAAAAAGTCTATCGAATTAAAATGTGTGTTACCGTTGAATTTTTGTTGCTTCTGTTTTTTTTCAAATAACACAATGAAAATAGAAAGCCAAGTAGTACATATTTTTTTTACAATTTATTTCTAAACCAATAAACTTACAAATAAATCTATTCTTGTTAAAATGTTAATATTATTAAAGTTGGCTTTATAGAGATGACAAACGATGTCATCGCTAGTGTTGCCACAAAGCAAAATGAAGTGTCACGTACACGATATATTTGTAATTTTTATACAAATAAACTGCAGTTTTGATTAGTTTTTCGTTATTTTTATCCAAATAACAGGAGATTTTTCCCTGGTTTCTTTGTGTATGTTTATTTAAATTTGTTTGTTAACCTGTTGTTGTTGTTAACCTTTAAATTACTAGGATATATGAATCTATTCTCGGTATAGACCGACAATGATATCTGACCACGTGAGCATAAGTCAAACTAAATTATGATAGCTCTCCCAAATTCATTCCCTCCTCTCAAATTCATAAAAAAATTCTACGTTTTGTAGCTGTCATGTCACTTTTTTATTGTATGCCATTATCTATGTCTATGAAGATTTACGTATTTTTATGACAGAATCAAATCGACAAGAGAATTCAAAATAAAATTGTGTTAATTTATTTTAATTAAATAAGTGATTACATGTAAATAAGGCAAGGAATTTCTGCGATACTGTGAACCAAACATAAATCAGTATTTTCTTATCAATCGTTTATATCATAATACGATCAAAAAAGATCTTATTTAGAGGAAAAATATTCTAAATACTGGCGACGGTCAATAACTTAAATAAAATTATTCGTTATTTCCTAAAATCGTCTTTAAGTAGTTGACTAAAAAATAGACTTATTTTTAAATTAAGGACTTGGACAGAATGTTATTCAAATCTTGTACTGTAACTTTGATACGGAAAAATATATTCGGATTTAATTTCGAAAGCTGTAAATAATGTATTCAATTTGTTTGTAATTTTTTTTTGCTGAGCCTAACCAAAATTATTCTATCGTTTTATTAATCCATTTCGTAAATCTCTATAATGGTTTACGTATAAATCTCATGCATAATAAATTGTACGTCGGATTTAAACGCGTGCGGTCGTTGATCCCGTGTCTAACTCGATTGTTCACTTCGGTACCATTAAGTTTCCACTGCGGAAATATCTGTTCAGAAACAAATTCACCTCTATCATCCTCTTTAAAAAAAAAAACAAATGAGAACACTGTTTCTGTTTTTTTTTTTATATTGATATATTCAATTTCACGTACCATTTTTGTTGTTTTTAAAGGTTCATATAAATTACAAAGGCCCTTTGTATACAAGGCAACGTAAATTGTCGAAACTTATATTGCTTCCATGCGTCGCAAGAATGGCGTTGCGCGTGCACCATACTCAGAACGTTAAATCGTTGGCAGCGAAAATCACGGCGACGTTTCTCACGACGATTTTGGCAAACAGGTTGTGAGTGACTGACATAAGTGATGGCAGATAGAAATAACACGCACTGTGTACTAACTTTTACATCTTAAGACGCTTAGTGACTGAACTTGCCGGGTGTAGAAAATTTACGTTGCCTTGTATACGAAGAGCCTTAGAGTCAATAACCATCGGAATTTGATAATGTTTTAAAAACAATGTTTTAAAATCAATGTTTTAAAATAATAAACGAGCACTTACGTTTTTATACGGATCCTTCTAGGATTATGGATTACCATTAGGATCAACCCTCGTACAATTTTAAATCCATGCATGAACGTGGTAGAAGCAAAAATCTATGTAGGTGTTTTGTTCCGTTTACTACGACTACTCTTACATCATTCCCACTAATAATCTAATATATAAAATTCTCGTGTCACAGTTTTCGTTCCCGTACTCCTCCGAAACGGCTTGACCGATTCTCATGAAATTTTGTGAGCATATTCAGTAGGTCTGAGAATCGGCCAACATCTATTTTTAATTATTTTTTTTAACTGCGCGCGGACGGAGTCGCGGGCGCCAGCTAGTATACTGTATAAAAAGTTGTAATTTAGTCATTGATTTACCACACTGATGAAAATTAAAGTGTCATCTTATAATCTCGCTATTCAACTATTGACGTGAACTATATCAAAGCTCCGAGCTTATTTAGAATGGTTAAAATAAATGTTAGTAATATACTGTCATTATACATATCTCATATTTCATAAAAGCAAAGACAGTATTCTGGTCATTGTTTAAAAAAAAACTAGCACTTCACGACGATCCCACCTGATGTAATGAAGTGGTGATGTGGCCTAAAGATGATACACGCTAGCTTAGTAAATGCCTTTTCGACCTACTCTCGAATGTTGGGTACATTATACTAATATTAAAACTGATGCTGTCAACTTACTCGAGAAAAGAACGACTAAAAAATTAACCAGAATAAATATAAAGCAATAAACCTTTTAAGAAATTATTGCTTTTACTGTTCCCTCTGAAATTAATCGGAATAGCTCTAATCGCGCTATTGCCAGTGCCTAATAATTAAGACTGGCTTTCCAAACTTACTTAAAATATGAGAAAAAGGAGATTAACTAAATTTGCAATTTTCACATCGTACTCGTAACTTCTCTTCAATTATTTCCCCTAATCTTATGTTACGATGAAAAAAGTTTCAATCCTTATGAAAAGTTTAATCGAAAATTTTGCCCCGACCCGATTACGATGCTACGAAAAATTAACTTTGCAAATAAAAGTTAATTTTCATATAGTATATTACGTTAAAAAAATCGTATTGATTATTCATTTAGATATACAAAAGAATAACAAGAAAATATAATATTAGCATAAAAAAATATCGGTGAATTCAATAATAATTTGTCTCGGCTGAGGTTTCTAAAGTAATTTGAAACCGTCTTAACTCACTTTTGTCTAGACTCAAAGAAGAGATTTCGAGTTTATCTTTCATAGAAATGAAAGCAATGAAAATTTATCTAACATTAACCTAAAAACATCTGAACAATATCTGATCTAGAAATTATAAAGTATCAAGTTATTGCTTTAGAAATGTTACTTTTGATCTTACTAAAGTGATAAAATATTAAATACTTAAACTAATACATTCGCCGAAATAGCGAAGCGATGTCTGCCTAGTCGACAGAGGAATGGACGCAGAGATAGAGGATATTTCCCCTTACTCTACGTCCCCTCCTCTGTCAAATACACTTACCCTTTCCGTCCATTGTTTGAAAGAAAATGGTGGGAAGGAAAAGAAGAAAATTTGGTCTTCAGCAAGCATTTGACTCCAAGAAAAGAATTATAAAATTTAAAAGACGGTTAAAATTGTCGGATGTCGGGTTTCAAGGATATAATATATAAATATATTTTTTTAACTCATTTAACCTAAGATTTTAGGTGTAAAAGTCATGAAAGCGCGGTTGAAGACGAGGTTATAGTCTCCTAAATCTCACGTTCAAAATAACACAATAATATTAAACATGTTACTTTGAACTATGCCGCTATGTTGCCACAGTGTTCAGTGCCAACGCGCGAAGTTTCCAATTTCACGTGGTTACGATTAATCTGGTGCACACACTCCGGGGAGGTAACCGCAACCTATCTACGTATACAAAGGCAAAAATGTTTCGCAAATAATGTTTACTAATTTTCTTTACAACCATATAAGTTCTAATTTAAATTATGTACAAGCCAATTTCTAAGGATGTTGACAAATATTTGGTCCAAAAAAAGTATTTTTTTTTAATTTAATATAACTCGACTGATTTAAAAGTAGACACTGGGGGGATCTTTTCAATATCTGAGTAGATAACCAAACAAAATAATAATTTATTTATGTTTTCATGATTTTTATCAATGTTGCCATATTTTTTCTACGACGTATGAAAAAATAAAAAAACTTGAGAAGTGTCAAGGGACACCCGGATGGAACGAAGTTCCTTTCGATTAATTAGTGAAGGAACAAATGTTTATTCTATGAATAAAAAACTTAAGTCTTCACAAGAAGTACATTTTATTTCTATGAATTTTCGTTATTTATTGTCATGTCGTTGCCATGGTGAAGTAGCGCTCATTCGTCGTTAACATACTATAGCAAAAAGTGTCGTGACAACTTTTCGTAAGAATTTTTTCCGTCTAGCCCCCTTTCACAACGCGCGATAAGGAACTTCGTTCCAAAATAATATGTCCCGAGCCTTATGGAAAAGGTCAGATGATTTCAACTTTTTTCTCTGAATCGAGAACATTTAAACTAAATTTATCTAAAAATAATGTTAGCATTAAGAAAGCCGACTACCTGTTTATTTCTGAGACCAAAATCTCTGTATGAAACATATCGTCATTCCAGTCATTATATTAGACAAAACAAAGATGACAATATGTTTTAAACGTAAATTGGTTTCAAAAACCCACGGTAACTGATGCAAATTATACCGTAGTCATACCAGAGAGTAGTCTTTGTCCTTTGAAGTCACTTCGCAATGAAATGCTGCATTCGACTGTAACTGCGCCATGTAATTTCGATTCCATAGTTACATAGCTATTGCACTTTCCTTATTCGACTACAATACGAATTGGAGATGGTTACAATGTGCTTTTGTATACTTATTTTTAATTTAAGTATTAAACATGAAAGAATTTTAGAAAGGTCTTAAATTGCTTATATTTACAAGAGATAAAGGTTTTATTAAGTACTACATAATTACGTATTTATTTTACAGTTCTTTTTCGTATATAATTTATATTTTCTATGCATTATTTTGCTAAAATTATTACGTTCTTGCGCAGAGACGAAAGTCGAAACTGACTGTCGTCGGCAACACTAAGGAAAAAGATCACGCAGCCGCTCACCAACAGATGAACTAACCAAGTCAAGGAGATGTCGTCCACAAAATTTTACACCGTGAGAGACACGCTGGACAGGAGCAAGGTATGTCATCCGCTCCAGATGTAACCCTACACATGGTGATCACGATTCTCAGAAATGATTGACAAAATAAAAACACCTTAATAACCTATTTATAATTATTTTTATAGATAATATTGTAATTTGACAATTATTCACAACATCTTACTAATATTATAAAGGCGAATGTTTGGATGGATGGATGGATGTTTGTTTGAAGGTATCTCCAAAACGGCTCAACGGATCTCTATGAAATTTGGTATATATGTAGATCATAATCTGGAAGAACACATAAGCTACTTATTATGTTTTTTTAATTGCACGCGGACGGAGTCACAGACGACTGCTAGTATTAAAATAAAGTACGAATAAGGAAACATGTTACAACTAATATGTTATATATTTATCAAGTAACATATTTGCTTAGAGTCAGATATGCGTAAAGGAAATTAATGTGGCACGAAGATAAATCATGCAGTAATACCATGCTAATGCATGCGATGACTGGCCGGATAACAATACCGCGCTTGCATAATACCTACTAACTTATGTTACAAATACGTTTATTGCATATGTTGGTTTATAAATGAGAGTCAGATTAAAAAAAAATCGTCTGTCATTTTATATGTCCACACTGAGGGACATGACAGGACATGAGCCTACTCCAAGTTTTTGGCCTTAGTGAATCATCCTGGCTCTGTACAGATTGGTTGATACCATCTTTGAATTTCTTCGTATATAAGGGTTGCCTCACGATGTTTTCCTTCAGTGTAAGAAAAAGCGTTTATTTCTAACTAGCTTTTACCCGCGACTCCGTCCGCGCGGAATAAAAAATTAGGAAATGGGGTAAAAATTATCCTATGTCCGTTTCCTGGTTCTGAGCTACATGCCTACCAATTTTCAGTCAAATCGATTCAGCCGTTCTTGAGTTATAAATAGTGTAACTAACACGACTTTCTTTTATATATATAGATGACTTCTACGAAATCTGCTTATTATACATGTAATGATTTATTAGTCTTTTTCAAAACGGTACATACATTGCTCATAGAAATGGCGTGGAAATAGAGTCTAAAGTTAAATAACTAATAATTTATTACTATATCTAAAATTAGAACCATGAATCCATCATGTGAATAACTCTAAATGTCTCGTCTATTTGTACCTAGTTTATTCCACTTAGTCCCAAACGAACGGATTGTTTTAGTTTTCAAACATAAATAAAAAAGCGGCGGCGCGGCGTCGAGCGTGAATTAAAAAGCTTCACTTTTTTGCGGTTCTTTCAGTCTTTAGAAAAACCTTTCAAAAACCTGTCTAAATAAAATTTTAACGTAACGTATATTAAACACTACGGTTTTGTATGAAAAAGTATCTTATACTAGAAGACCACATGCGTGTTCAAAGTTATTAGCTAGCATTTTTTTTATTTATATTACGAGTACCCACCTGAATTCGCTGAAATGGTGAAGCGACCGCTACCAATAGACATTCGAAATTGCAGATGCATTGTCTACCTCGACGTAGGAGGAGACGATGAGAAAGGGAGTATTTCCCCTTTCTATGTGTCCACTCCTTTATCAAATACAAATCCTACTTTCCTATTTTTCCTTATAAGAAATGGGTGGGTTCAAAGATGCCAAAACTAGCAACAAACAACATTATTAATTATTCATCATTATTATCAGCCTGGATTTGTCCACTGCTGGACGTAGGCCTCCCCCATCGATTGCCACAATGCCCGGTCCTGTGCCGCCCGCATCCAGTGCACTGCCGCAACCTTGACCAGGTCATCGGTCCACCTTGCAGGAGGCCTACCCACGCAGCGTCGACCTGTCCGTGGCCGTAGTATTAATTATTCATACATTGTAATCGTATATCTGTACATAAATACATTAAAATACATAATAACAACGGCTGGAAGCAACATATTTTGGTTTAGATCTACCAGAGACAAATCTCTTAGTAAGATGACAGAGATTTGCAACATGATTCTCTGTGGTTTTTACCTTATTACTCGTACTGTGTTGGAGCGTTAATAAGAGATTTCGCGTTTCCTCACCACCTTCCTTTAATATTAATGAAACTTCATTTGTTTATTTCTTAAGGTTATGTACGTTTATTTCTTAATTGTTGAAGAGGATTATTGAAATCAACTTTTTTTTTCAATC
This sequence comes from Papilio machaon, assembly GCF_912999745.1. Classification (NCBI taxonomy): domain Eukaryota; kingdom Metazoa; phylum Arthropoda; class Insecta; order Lepidoptera; family Papilionidae; genus Papilio; species Papilio machaon. The sequence continues at coordinate 6,293,422 of NC_059999.1, read as the reverse complement.
TTTTAACAAGTCTTAATTTGGTGAATTCATAAATAAAAATGAAATTTTTCATAATAGACGCCCTATTATGAAAAATTTATGTATTTTTTTAAATAAATTATATTTTTATTTTTACTTTGGAATGTTATTAATTTATTAAAAATATATTTGTTTTAATCTGAACGATACGCAATCGAAAAGATACAACAGAACATTAATTGTTAACATACAACATCAGTTCTAATTGGTCGTTAGTCGTAGTACTTTCCGTTCCAATTACGCGGGACAGTATGACAGTGAACAAAAAAACTACGGATTTATAAAAACAATTTTAATGTCATAAAAATTTAAATTTGGATTTTGATTTAGAAAGTACATTTCTTAGAAACTAGAGAAATTAAATATTAAGTATATTTCTTATTATCGCTTAAAAAATTGTGTAAAAATTACAACAGTAAAGTAGATTTCTTAAAATATGTGTTACATGAAATTAAGTTACGTAAAGAATAAGCAATGGAGTCAAAAAATCTGCAATGAACATTTCGTACCGGAGAATACAACTTAGTACCATTGGTCTGGTAACGTCTAAATGTGAAACATATTAATACGCACTAACATTTATATATCTCATTAATGTTCATTCTGACTATGATCTACATCTATGCATATGTGTTCACATAGACTACTATTTAATTTTTAATAAATTAAGAAAGGAGTCTTAGGTGACAACTAGTACTACTACTCGTATATGGCTAACCTTGGCAATGTAATATTTATTTTTTTTAATACTTTTTTAAGTCAGGTTTTAAATTAAAAGTTAATTTTGATAAAAAAACTATGAAAATACGTTATATTTTAATACCTTAAAATGCAATTTTTATTGGTAAATAAAACTATTGATTTTTATTAAAAGTTTGGTGCAACGCATATGTAGATCAAAATTGAATCGAGATGGATAATTTAAACTCGCACCCGGAATTAAGTGACCGCCTGTTTCGACAGCAGAGTAAATAGATTTCAAACGCAGATTCTACAACTCTATTAAAAATATGACTGATGTTATTTAGAAATAAATTCTATTAATAATTTTATACTGCACGGACTTAATAAAAGTATTTTAGTTAAAAAAAAATTCTAGAATACCCATTTAAATTAACTGAAATCTTAGTATATGGAATAAGTTGAGTTTTCAAAGTAAAGCTACTGATTAACTTTGAATCACTTAAAAGGTAATTAAAACAGTTATACGATTAATCAAAAATACAAAATGTTTTAAATATTACGCATTGATTTGATACCTCTACAAGGAAACATTTGGATAAAAACATATGACGATTTAGGATCCTTTGAGAAAAGAAAATACACCGCCTCTGTAGAGCGGTAACGGATATGAAGTTCCTCTGGTGTAGCGAATGTCCATGGGTGTCAGGTTAATTGTTACTAAGCAATGCGATACTCTTTTGCACCTTTTAAAAAAAAATTAAAGACACAATGGTATAGTATGTTTTGTAAACGTGTATCTGTAGTGAAAACCCACATTCTCTCAAAAACATACAGCTTAACCTTCTGTCATTCAGCAAGAAATTGCTATTCTATTTTCAATAGTTAACACACGTCGACATTTTTTCCTACACAATACAAAACATATCTTTCTTTTAGTACCAAAATAAATCCCCATTGAAACATATAGCACAATAAAGAAAGTATTTCCTTTGTTAGAGATAAATTGCATTGATCTTTCCAACGGCTTCGATCGTTCGATCCCAATTCTAAGAAGCTTTCTAATGCAAGCTACTACTTTTCTTCTTTATAACACTAGATGTAACGAGAGTTTTAAATGTAGTACGATTCATTCCTATTCGTTTACAGCGTAGAACACAATGGGTAGTACATTCTGGCTTATAATTTCACCAAACCAAATGGCTTCTAAATAAGAAAATAAAAAAACTTGAGAGGTGTCAAGGGACACCCGGATGGAACGAAGTTCCTTTCGATTAATTAGTGAAGGAACCAATGTTTATTCTATGAATAAAAAACTTAAGTCTTCACAAGAAGTACATTTTATTTCTATGAATTTTCGTTACATATTGTCACGTCGTTGCCATGGTGAAGTAGCGCTCATTCGTCGTTAACATACTTACTATACCAAAAAGTATCGTGACAACTTTTCGTAAGAATTTTTTCCGTCTAGCCCCCTTTCACAACGCGCGATAAGTAACTTCGTTCCAATAGGTTAATATACCTTTTAAAAATACATGTGAAAATTTGTAACTTAGAGTTGCATAACGTATTAGCATAATTGGAGTTCGTCAAAAGACCCGAAACACTAAGGCTGTAATGTAGCATGCGACTCACCATGAATATTTCAACAGCTTATGATAGTGCATGATATACGAAGGACTTATTACGTGAATGTAACTTATGCATCTGTATGTAACCTAGGCTTACAGTATTTAGACTTCTATAAATTTCCTACATTTGAATACTAGATAACGAAGATATACTGCATAATATTTGGTATCTAATTCCCTGGATAAATATTTAAAAATCAATCCATTCCGTTTTACCGTAGTACAACAAAAAAAATTAGTTTGATGATTAAAAAAAAAAGTGAACTGATAGAATTTGAGACTGAAAATGTGATAATATTAAATTGTAGCTTATTTGAACGACATTAAAGTTTATGAAAAATATTTTTCAAAATATCCAAAGAGGTACATACATTTCAATGAGCTTACTTAAAGCGTATCGAGTGAAAAGCAAACTAATGCGGTATACTAAGCCGCGACTACACCGCCACCTGGTGGGTACATGTATAACCTTTCAATGTATTCAAAATTTATTTTTCGTAATCCCTGATCCATTAAGGAAACATAAATATAATAAAACCAAGAATTTTACTTACCAAAATAGAAACTCTTTTTACATTTACTTATTTCTTCTTCTTAAACACCATCTTTATACTTGATGAAATATAAGTTTCCAGTTATTTTAAAAATTGTATCGAATGTATGAATGTTTGTTCCATTGTTGTCTGTCATTCGATTCATATTTGTGAATTTATGTACTTTAAAGGAAATGTTTAATATAATATTTAACTGCCACTGTTGCAAGCTGATGCCCTATTTATTAATTGTTATAACTGTACTAAACAAAATAAATAAACATGGATTTAATTTAAATATAATACATAAAAACTAAAATATGTCATTAAAAGGTGTCCCTTTAGGCAAGGTTCCGAAGATACTGGCAGCGTTCCCCCTTTGAATGGCTAAACTAATTCTTTGTCCGAGGTAGCTGCCAGCTCTTCGGTCTCCTGTGATGTCGACTAATCTTTTTGCTGTTTCCTTAAAAAGCCTTCTAGCGCTAGGACCCCACGGACCAAGGGTCTCGACACCGAATGGGACAAATTCATATTCGGAGCCTAGACCCCTGTATTTAACTTATAATTTTCATATAGTTACATTGTAGAGTATTAAAAAAATATTAATACATACAATAAAAATGCTGTATTAGTATACGTTATTACTTAAAACATGCGAAGTTAACTGTTTTGCCTTCGAGTAACTTTCCTTCAGATTCTCTTATGAGCACATTGTTTATTAGATCGGAGTATAAAGAAAGCAGCGCTCTCTTATTACAAATTTTATTACGCGTTTTATATTAGAAACGATATTTTCTGTTATTACTCATAATTTTACCTTATGTTTTGCTATTATTTATTAATTCTAGAAAGTATAAATTTAATTTATGGAGAAGAAACTCACATGTGAAACAATTTACATTAAAAATAATATTTTTAGACCAATGTTTGATTAGGTTCGGATACGTTATTGTAATAAATGGCTATTATTATTATATGAACCATAGCTTAATTAAAAACAAACAAATGAAAGTTATTTTTGCTTATCGTGGTAAGGTGTTTTACAAGGTTTTATTAGAATGAACTGTAGAAAATAAAGGGTGTTTCCTATTTACCGATCGGCCTACCGACTAAAAACTAGAAATATTTAAACAGTCTTAAACATTTTATTAATTTTGAACAGACGTCAATTTATAGGTAAACTATTCCTAACAATTGTAGCTAGGGCTGCCATCTCGACGGGTATGTTTTTTTTTTCACTATTAACTTTTTTTACTAAAACCTTTTCACTGTTTACATATTCGGGCAACAATTGGATGTGAAACAACACCTTTTATCTGTACATCGTCAGTCTTGGTAATTAAAGGTAGGCGTATCTGCAACCTTCAAAATTATTGTAAATGTCTATGGACAATGGTCACTTAGCTATTCAAGTGATTTTAGATTTGTTCACTCATATGCACCACAAGAATCCTTACTTTTGATGTACCAACTCGAGATTTTAGATCCGTGAAAAGACGCAACGTAAAGCTAATCTCTGACCAAGATTTTAGTCCTCGATCAAAGTAATCCTCGTACACAGACGAAAAGTGGTTCTTAGTGTTTTATAGGTTGCCTTTTAGCGGATTTTAACACTTACTTATTTCCCCATCCCCTTTTTAACATCGGTCGTTTAGACATAGGGCATAGGGTCTCCAATCATTCATAGTCGAAGTACCGCGGGTTCTAACAAAGCTATTTGAGTAATCATTTCTGGGGCACACAGCAAAGGATTGGAATAACTTGCCGGTGTCTGTGCTTCCTTTCGGTGGGTGCGTTCAAGAGTATGGTGAATAGGTATTTATTCAGCTAATACATACCATTCTTTAACTACATCATCACCTACCATCATGTAGGATTGTGGTTAAGCACTAGTTTGTTCGTTACAAAAAATATTTTTTTCGTCACCCCTAAAGTGCATTTTGCTCATTTTTTCGCCGCATGTGTTATTAAAAGTTGGCAGCCCTAGTTGCAGCTCGTAGCTGATGCAACGAGTTCACAACATTTCAGCCAGAGTTAATTGAAATTGTTCACGTAACGTGCGCGTTCATAAACAGGTTTTTGATAAATTGTTTATTGTAACAATCAGTTTATTTATATTGTAGAATAATCAAATTTTTCGTTAAAAAATTAAGATAGTAGGATGTATATTATCTTATTTATAAGCATTACACATCATACCAAATTTTCATCAAAATCTGTCAACTAGCTTAGGAATACAAAAGAGAAGAACTTTAGTTTGAATAAATACGAAAATACATTTTAATTTAGTTTCAACAGTCGTAGATGAGAGCATTAACATAATTTCTTGCACTAATAGGCTGGTTTGACCGGTGCAATACCACGACCACTCAAAAATCAAGGGTGTATTACACATTTCGTCTAATCAGGGTGACTGCCGGAGTCCTATTATTAATCCCCTTTACCTTTCCACCCTTTTCCCTGAAGGAAGAAATGCGAAGGGGAAGTGGGTTTAACGGAGGAGGGGATGCATAGAAAGGGAAGTTATCCTCTTTATCTGCCTTTGCGTATGTCTAAGGGCTGCGGTCACTTCGTTGTTTCGGCCAATTCTGGTGGCCGCTTGCTCGTTGGTCACCTTATGATGTAAAAAGTTTGATAGGTCGATTTTCTATATAAATAAATTAACGTACTTTAGGTTACTACTAAGCCTTTTCGTAGTTATTAGTGGTAAAGGTTAAAACACATTTCGTGTTTCGCGTTTATTTAACTACAATATATTTCAAAGCAGTTCACACAACGTTTGTTGAACAGCGATGATAAAAGCGGAGACTTGTCTAAATGGGAAACAGATGACAATGCCTGATGCAAGATTTCATATGAAATTGCATTCATACCACAAAGAGAGCAATCTGTGACAGCCTCATAGTATAAATGTGTTTTATTTCTATCATATGCTCAGTACGGAAAATGTATGAAAATTATGACCCTAAGTGCCTTAATCAGATTTGTTTAGCAACTAATTAAGAAGACATTTAGGAATTCTAGATATTTTTAGAAGGGACGGAGTTTTAATTATCGAAATGGACACTAAAAGGCTATTTAATTGAATATTAAAAAACTTTTAGTGCTGTAGTAGAATGTAGTTTTTTAGTGTTTTAAAAAATATTCGCGCCTTAAATTAGGACTTGACTTAAATCACGTATCCAGTATAGAAAGATTTAGATAACTGTATTCAATTTAGTACTGTGTGAAACTTCCCAGATGATCATAGTTCGTTCGATATTGATGTCAGCATGAATTTATTTTATAATTTTATCTTAAACTATCTGTTACCCGCGACTCTGTGTGGGCAGAATTAAAAAAAAATAACTTATGTGTTCTTCCAGACTATGATATATATGTGTGAAAAATTTCTTTCAGATACGTTCTGGAGATACCTTCTAATATCCATCCATCTATCAAACCATCTATCCATCCATCTAAACTTTAACGTTTGTACCTATTATTAGTAAGATAATAAAAAACACAGTTACTGCAATAAAGTTGTGATAAAAAGCTGTAATTCCCGAGCTGTAAAATAAAAGTTATCGGTGCAATTTTCACATGAGCTTACACAAAAAGTATAGCAATATGGAATGCAAACATCGCTTCATCTTGCCAACTTGGAGCGGCTCCAGTAACAAGTTACTTTGGTTTGCATTTATTTTATGCTCCATATTCAAGTGATGCTCCACTTTGTGTGAATGTCGTTAAATCCTTACAATTTTGCTATATTTTCCACTCACAGAATCATCACTCACGCTTATAATAATTTATAATTTTATGAGAAACCCAACAGACGGTAAGCTTGGTAATTTAAAACTTAAATGTAAACACTTTCAAGTATTTATACAATTCAAGAAGAATAATATAGGAGCCTTTGTTTAATGGAGTTAAAGGTTCTTTAGAAATGACCCTTTACCTTTGAATAAGATACATATTTATACATTCTTATGCTATTACGAAACACTATTTTTCAATTTAAAAGAAAAAAATAAAACGCGACTCTATCTGTGACTTCTATAACTCACTGGAAGAATACGTCGACCCTTCTGTGACAGTCGAGTAACAATACAATATTAACCCCGTTTAATTGATAAAAAAGAACTCTTTAAAGGTTTATTGTACGACTAAGTTAAATGAAATTATCAATCTCAAAAATCACTTAATCTATTTGAAAAAAAAAATGTTTACGATTTTTGATTTTTATAACGAGCTCTCGTTACCCAACCTTGTCTTATTACGTTACCATAGCAACGTATTGAATCCGGTATGAATATAATCCAATATTTACTATGTAAGATGTTTTCTATTATTTTGTGAATATTATTGTCATGTGTTTTCGTGTTTCAATATGCCTGTAAAACTTTTTCTATTTGATTTAGTTATTACTTTGGTCAGACAAAACCAATTTTTATTATTTTATGCTAGTACCAATTTTTTATGCTATTCGTGAGGAGAAATATAGAACATTTAATTATGAAAGATGAAGAAATCTTAAGGCTATCGCGGATTCGGCAACTCCCCGTTTATGTGATACACCCGCCACCGCCTCAACTTCGCCGAGGCCTTTGTGAGTGGACGCCTCTCCAACTTCTCGCGGACTGCACCATCAACTCGTACAATTGAAAATGACTTATCGTTCTGCTAACAAATTGATATCTTTATCCCGCTCAGTCGGCGCCGTCTGCGACTGTACGCCGTGACGATCGTGAGGCTCAGCGATGCCTGGTGGAAGAGGAGTTGATGAGTCCGCGTTAACCTTAGGTAATATTATAGTCTGTTAAAACTGAAAGTATTATGAAAGCGTTTATTAAATGTTTTAGTTTTTACATAACAATAGCGATCTTGTATTATAATTAAAACTTTTATAAAAGATGTGCTTTTCTAACGAGCTTTTAAATTGAGCTGGCGAAGTGCCAGTACGAGGGCCGCGTTTATATACTAATTATGTAATAATGAGGTGCTGTTTTGTGTAGGTGAATATTATGAATACGCTTATTGCAATGTCGGTTAAGAAACATATAGGTTATTGTGACTATGCCCACATTTCCTAGCTAAACGCCATATTATACAACACCTTATATATAAATTGGGAAGCGTCGGTTGCTCAGAGGTTAAGCACTTGACTTGGTACTGGGTACGAATCCAGCCATCTACCAATGTGTTTTTTGATTTTCAATTTACATATGTCCATTTAACCGACATTCTTACAGTGAAGGAAAACATCGTGATGTAATCTGCACATATCAGCAGAATAAATTTCAAAAATATGTTTGAATTACCGGGATAAAATGGCGGCGACGCGACTCGCCATCCGTCACGTTTCGTCTCCCGAAATGGCGAAAAGTGGATTGCGGAGGCTCGTTTGGCCACACCAAATGGAGGTCCTGCCTACTCCTCTGGGTTACAGGAGTTAGTTGTGTGTGTTTTGAAGAAAAAAAATATAGATTAATACGAATGAAAAGAATGATAGTTCATTGTCATTATTTCATAGTCAAAATCGGTAGTCTTTGTAACCGAAATTGTATTGATTTTAAACAGTTTTATATTAATCAGCCGGGAAATGTCGTTTTAAACGAAATACTAGATTTAAAAATATAGAAAAATATAAGCATCATTTCCTAAGACAAAATTAATATAAACGAGCGTCTATCGAAAATAGATGAGACGCGACAAAATTATCAGAAAATATATTATCTCTGTTCGTGAAAGTCAATCACAGAAGATTTGATTATTTCTCAGAGATAGAACACGTAACGACTTTGCTGTTACGTTAGTTTGCCTCGATTTACCGTTTCTCAGAAATATACATCAGTACGTTATCCGAACCAAAGACATTTGGCTAGTAATATAAATAGACTAGACGTACGCTAACAAAACTGTATTTATTTAATAAAATTCGTAGTCTAGTTCGACATTTGTGACAGATAGCTTTACTGACCATTGTGCTAAAAGCGTTTGATGGAAAGTTTTCGTAATGTCCGCTCTATAACTAGTTTTATATTTGATTTTTGTTCGATTAAAATTGCTGCGTTTCGATGATTTATGTTGCCTTGTATGTAATACTTACAGATTAAAAGAAACTTTAGTTTTACTTTTCTACATAGAAATCTATATGGCCAGTATTGTGCCTTGGAGTATTTTAAAACGTGTCCAATTAACATTTATTGTCGCCGAGTGGCATTTGCAGAAACAATTTAATTTAAATAGAGTCGCAAGGAAAAGAATATTCGTAAAGTTTTAAAGCTATTTACATAGTTTCTGGAGTTAGAAAATAACTATTGTAGATTCAGTTCGCAGTTTCATTGCGAACTTAATCTATATCTGATAAGTACCCTTTATTAAGTGGAATCTTCTATATAATAAAGAAAAATCAATTTCTTTTTGTTTGTCCTCCATACGTTCACAAAGCAATGGACAGGTTTTGATGAAACTTTGATAGAGTGTTGTAATAAACACAGAGCAGTTTTGTGACATAAAAATTCAAAATTAATATTGATAACTAGACTTCTATTTTTCGATGGCATGGTAAATGTACCAGTAATTGATAATTTTGTCATCTAAAATATTATATCTGTTTTTTGTAATAAAAATTTTAATATATATATGTATATATAATTAATATCTTTTCTTAATACTTATTTATTAGCATCTCTGTGTTATATATAGGGCGGTAGACTTGGTATAAATTGCGCTTTTTTACCACTATAATATCATATATTTTACCTTATACTTAATGGTTTTATACTACGAATGAAGAAATTATCGAACGGATATTAATTATACGTTAAGATTGAGTCCGGATATTCGATCGATTAACTTTTTCTGTCCAACAATAGATTAAAAATCAGAACATACAGGTCATTATATAAAGTATCCGATGAATTGCAAGTATTTAATAATAATAGTTTGTACAAGCTAAGTTTGTAATAAATCATGTTAACGTAAATTTCAAACAACTTGTTACTGAAGTTTGGCGGCTTGTCTAAGCATGTTATATTTCAATGACTCTTCTGATAAATTACTATCTCATTTGACATTTATCACAACTATGTTTTACATTAGTCATGTTTAAAGCGAGTTTCCACTGTCACATTTTAGAACATCATCACCCTTTTAGTCCATCATCATCGAGCTGAACTTATCCTACTCTATGTTTTACAACAGGATTTGTTCTTCAGATCGATGCATCATATATCATTTCAAATGACACTTCTTAATCACTTTATTCACCTTTCATCATCCCTTTAGATCCCTTCCCATCCCTTTAGATATATTTTTTAAACATGAAGGAATTACAAAATAATTTGTCAGTGTCACAATATGTCCTCAAATCTCCACCTTTCTTGATAAAGACAACAAAGATAACATAAATGTTTCCGGTATCCCTTTTCAACTTATCTGTCACATCGTATGACATGTTACAATGAACTTGATTACCCTTTAAAATGACTTTTATCCTTTTACACAACAGCCTAACCTTTACAAACACAACTTTACTATAATATTAAACGGATAATTAGAGGTAAATATATAATTTTAATCTTAATATATATAAATCTCGTGTCACAATGTTTGTCCTCAATGGACTCCTAAACCACTTAACCGATTATAATAAAATTCGCACACCATGTGCAGTTCGATCCAACTTGAGAGATAGGATAGTTTAAATCTCAAATTATAGTCGAAATTTTAATTTATTGTTAATTATTTGTCTGTTATTATTTGACAGTCACAATTATCTGTTAACTCCAAATGATTCCAACAGATGTCGATACCTTTCGACTGGGTTGAGTAAGTAATCAATAGATGGCGCTGCTATGGTAAATCTACGAACGTGTCATATAAGCTTATTAACTGCGCGCGGACGGAGTCGCGGGCGACAGCTCCCTTTAGATATTATTTCTTTGAATTATAAGTATCTAATTGTCTATATAACGTGTCTTCTGTGCTGTCTTAGTATATCATCAGAGAAGCCGGCTCATACGTGCAAGCAGATGTTGTTATTGCTGAAGTCTACCACTTTGTACACTTTACATTTTTTATTATACTAGTAAATAGTAAAAATCAATTAAGCATATTTTATTGGTCCACTTACAAAGTTATTCTCAAATTCAGATACAAATCTTCGCTCACAGTATACTCTAGGGATCTTCAAAATGTATAAATCATGCGACTTCTTTGCCAAATTGGAGTAGTTCCAATTCTTTACGTCCACTTGTCGTTTGTCAAGTTAACCTTTGAAAATTACGGTACCATTTAACATCAATAAGATAAATTTAAAAACCAATAAAAATACAACGGAACTATGAAACAAATAAACTAGAAAGATTTTACCGTATTATCAAACAGATATATTGAAACATAGCTATTACCCGCGACTTCATCTGTGTAGAATTTAAATTAACCAAGTTATGTTACAGTTTTACCAACTTACCAAGTTAAAGATAGATCGCATCTGCAAATGGAGATGTCTATGGGCAGCGGTCGCTTCGCTATTTCGGCGAATTCAGATAACCGCTTGCTCATTTGCCACCGTATAATATTGAAAAAAAAATTATAAACATAAATTTTCCGTCGTAATTTTCTCGTCTTGTTGAATACATTGATCGCAAACTAATACATCTTAAAGCTTCCTAAAGATAATCTGTAGTTAGAACAGCTGTTGCTCCAAACTATAACTTAGTAAACACATCAAACTATTAAACATTCCCTCGAGGAAAATCGCTTCGGAAAGGCCTGAATGCGAAGCAAGTGATGCTTAAAAATACAATTTATCAAAAAGTTTTATTACTTCAGTATATTTGTACTTAAAAGTTTATACTAGAAGCCAAAGATAGATTTTATACAATAGCAATTTGCGCTAATTATTCAGATATTAAATAAATTTTTGTACATTATCTTAGTTAACTTGGCTAAAGTGAGAAAATAGGATTAAGTCCATTTTGTTTAACCTTTCAAATCAAACATGTTAGACGTTATTTCCACTCAGCCAGGGACCTGCGGCTAGCGTAGAAATACATGTGTACTTAATGTCAAAATGTCACAGACATGCTACAGAAACAAACACACTCATCTTATCTATATATATAAAAGAAAGTCGTGTTAGTTACACTATTTATAACTCAAGAACGGCTGAATTGATTTGACTGAAAATTGGTGGGCAGGTAGCTTAGAACCAGGAAACGGACATAGGATAATTTTTACCCCGTTTTCTATTTTTTATTCCGCGCGGACGGAGTCGCGGGTAAAACATAGTAAGTATATAAAACAATATATTACAAAACTATTCCACCTACATAATTCAGCTTTTCAACAAAACAATGTTGCTAAAGCAATTTTATGAAAACTACAAAGCGGTGCAAAGCTCAGCTTACTTTCATAAAGGAAAATCAGTTTATATAAGACCCATGTCACGACGCGGGGATAATTAACAAAGTAAAACGTATGACTGTGTTGTGCAAACATTTAAAGCCACGCCGCGGACGTCTCGTAGCAATAGAGTTGCTTTCTACAGTTCACATACATTCTTTATACATTGATATTAAAAATGTTCGTATTAAGTTTTTTTATATTCCCCATATACAATTTTACATATAAACCGCAGTGGTTTGTCACTAGAGCTAAAGGGACCGTCTTGCGTACATAAGTAATGTTTTAGCTTGCGCTTAATGTTTTTTTGTATTATGCATTTAACCAAACCTGGGGGTAGTTCATTCATTAATCTAGGAACGATGTAACTTGCCGTGCGCTTGCCGTACATATTTTTTGTTCCGATAGTACAAGTGTTTTTTTTTTATGAAAATGTTCCACAGTTAGCGTTACCGTATGTTTAATCACTTGTCTTATTAACATCGTAATAACTTTTGTTGGCATAATAGTATTTTGATATGCTTTAGTTACTAATGAGATCTGAATATATTCGTTAATAACGAAACATTTATCAACACAGCTATTTTTGTTTCATTAATTTCCCTTTGTGTCTGTTTATATAAATCAATCTTTGTGCATGTACAAACCGCAGAAGGATGATCTTCGTAGTTAACCACATTTTTACAAATAATTGGCAATAAATATGAATCGTTGTTTAAATGAATCGAAAAGCACAAATTGGATGCATTGTTATCGTTAACATTTAATTTTGAGAGGCGCAGATTAATATTATATTAATCCATTTAACCAATTATTTTCATTCGAATTGATAAATGGTTGAAACACTAGAATAAAATATTGTATGTAACATACCCAATATTTTAGTTGGCACGTCGGGAATATGAATACCCTTAAGCTTGACGTGCCAAGTCAAATACTTCAATAGTGACTTTTTTGCTCCAATAGTAAGCTGTTTGCATAGTTGGATAGAACTTTTGAAAGTATATAGTAATGTTTTTGACAAAATCGGAAACTCTAAAAATAATGGGCCCAAAATTACGCAACGTTCATTTTTTTTTTTACAACAAACGGATCAACCTTCAATAGTTATTAGGTCCTTACATATGAAATTGGCGTTTTTCGTACTGGCCACTTTAATCACGAATTTCTCCTCTTTGGTAAGGAATTCCAAATTCAAATTTGTACAGCTATAGACTCATGTATTTGTGGTTCGATGACCGTCATTCATTTGTTTTTTTTCTTCTGTTTTTTTCTGTTTGCGTCACTCATTTTACAAAATGGAAAACTTAAAATATCGCATTATTTACGAGTACGAGTTCCGCCGTGGCACTAGTGCTGCGGAAACGACTCGAAGGGTGAATGATGTGTATGGCGGTCGTGTGGCAAAAGAAAACACAGTGCGTTTTTGGTTCCAACGTTTTCGTTCTGGAAATTTCGATCTGCAGAACAAGCCCCGTGGCCGGCCTGAGACTCAAGTTGATAATGAAGAGTTGAAGGCTATTGTGGAAGCGGATCCATCGGAAACCACGTCCGAGTTAGCTGCAGGCTGCGATGTTAGTGATAAAACTGTTTTAATTCACTTGAAGCAAATTGGTAAGATTAAAAAGCTTGAAAGGTGGGTACCTCACGAATTGACTGAAGCAAACCGGCAAACGCGCGTCGACTGTTGCGTTACATCACTAAACCGGCACAATAATGAAGGTATTTTAAACCGAATCATTACCTGTGATGAAAAATGGGTTCTTTACGATAATCGGAAGCGCTCAGCGCAATGGTTGGATCCTGGCCAGCCAGCCAAATCCTGCCCCAAGCGAAAATTAACCCCAAAAAAGTTACTTGTAAGCGTTTGGTGGACTAGTGCCAGTATTGTTCATTACAGTTTTCTCAAATCTGGCCAGACTATTACGGCTGATGTCTATTGTCAGCAATTGCAAACCATGATGGAAAAGCTAGCGGCTAAACAACCTAGGCTGGTCAATCGCTCCACGCCACTGCTGCTTCACGACAACGCTAGACCACACACTGCGCAACAGACGGCTACTAAATTAGAAGAGCTTCAATTGGAAAGTCTAAGACATCCTCCGTACTCCCCAGACCTTGCTCCAACAGATTACCATTTTTTTCGAAATTTGGATAACTTCTTGCAAGGGAAAAAATTCAACTCCGATGGGGCAGTCCAAATCGCCTTCAAAGATTTTATTGATTCCCGTCCGACTGTTTTTTTTTAGTAAAGGGATCAATGAACTACCTATGAGATGGCAAAAGTGCATAGAAAATAATGGTTCATACTTTGACTAATTAAATATATTATATTAAAAAATATTCGACTTTTTGTTCCTCCCATACAAAACGCCAATTTCATATGTAAGGACCTAATATATGACAGATAAAACTAAAAAAAAAACATCAAAATTTATTTCCTCCAACTAAAAAACAGATTAAAAAATGTTTTCCTTTTTTACATATTACGGGCACAGATTGTGTAAATTGTAGGCATAAAATGGGGAATACGGTGTGATCTCTCTACACTCTCGTTTTAAATGCGGCGAGTGTGTTAACGTTACTATGGAATGGAGGGACAGGTATTCTATTGAATTAATTACAGCCACCGAGCTCGGTGACGTCAACACATCTTTTATGCTCCAGTAGGAACATTTGAATTTCACACAAAAGTATAAAATTAACATTCTTAATTCTGTAAAGAATCTTACTCAAGCAACACATACATATTTAAGTACTACGTCTGTGTGACATAAATAAGAATTTTGATTGCGACTGTACCCATTGAGTTTACGTGTCATCGTTAAATTGCACTCATAATTTGCAATTACATGTTTTTATATTTTAACACAAAATTTAAAAGGGTTGTCAATATGAATTGATTTAATCCGATCAAGTAATTTTCCCTACCTACGTATTCATTTCATACAATATTTTCTAATCCAATAGTATTGTTACCTTCAATTGAGCATAATTCCCAAATGACTGGATCATTAACCGATCGGTTAAATGTTCCAACGTAAAATTAGAAACGGGGAACATTTGCACACAATGCGTACAAAAGCTTAGCAGTATATAAATTAAATTGTTAGCTTTGCTATTAAATTGGCTTACATTAAAGACCGAGCTCACTCGGCGGAATTTACCTCTAGTTTCTCATCGTATAATTCCATTTCTATGATACTTGTATTAATAAATATTGTGTCTATTTAATCAAAATGAATAAAAGGGATTACAATTTGTATCTATACAAATTACACGACGGTGAAATTGTACGGTAACATTTGCTTGTGTTTTCATAAGATATTTGTCGTCATTGCAAAAAAAAACTTGAGAGGTGTCAAGGGACACCCGGATGGAACGAAGTTCCTTTCTATTAATTAGTGAAGGAACCAATGTTTATTCTATGAATAAAAAACTTAAGTACAAGTACAAGAAGTACATTTTATTTCTATGAATTTTCGTTATATATTGTCACGTCGTTGCCATGGTTACTATAGCAAAAAGTGTCGTGACAACTTTTCGTAAGAATTTTTTCCGTCTAGCCCCCTTTCACAACGCGCGATAAGGAACTTCGTTCCAATTCGTTCCAATAATTATAGTAAAAATATTTTAATTTTGAAAGGGAAAAGGGGACAGTGTTTCCTTAATCAAAATTCAACAATAATAAGCACAAGAAAAATATAAACTTCTATATTTGTTCGTCCTTCCTTTCAAGACCCTCTAAAAATGACTTATATTTTTATATTCTTAAAACAACAACTCGTGTTGTTTACTTCTGATAAAAAAACAATTGACAAATTGATACAATATTTAGCTCAAGTATTTACTTAACTCAAGTGATGGTAATACGTAATTTTTTTCATAAAGAAATTTTTCTCGTTGACATACTGATAACGTATATTGTATACATATATACCTACTTATATAGATGCGAACTTAATTATTTGGTTATTCATAAGGAATTAAATTATCTTCCCACTTGAAATCAAATAATATATCAAGCTAGTTACTAAAACCTATAAATTATCACTTACATATATTATAAGTATATGCTGATAGGACAAATGTACGACTCAATTGTCTTGATAGCGCAAATATAATAGCGTAACAATGGCCAGCAACAACATCTGATGCATGAATTAGCAGGCTCGACTGGCAGTCAGGCGTGAAGTAGTAATTCCACGTTTCCTCTGATGTGTGTGCGTGACAGAGGACTAATTTTAGTAATCTTTCCATTCCCACTCTTTTTGAAGGGAAGTGGATTTGACGGTGTAGGGGACGCATAGGAAGGGGAAATATTTCTGTGACTTTCCTCCTGAGTCGATTAAAGGTAGGCAACGTATCTGCAATTGTAACTATGGGCAACAATCGCTTAGCTATTTTGGCGAATACAAGTGGCAGCTTGTTCGTTTTCTACCTTAAGATATAAAAAATCGTCAAATGATATGCGTCAATTGACTGTACAGTATACGAATATTCTTCTTACCATTTTCTTAGGTAATATATTAAGTCTAATATTGTTTAACTTGAAGCGTTGTAATTACGCTTGACATTTCAATTTCGAAAGAAACTTGAAGACTTCGTTAGTAGGATAAGTATCCCTTGTGTCATGTGTTGTTAATAATTTTAAATGGGATTTGCTTAAACTTCTTAAATGAATTGTTGTAATCTTTGAAGTTATACAAGCTGACACGAATAAATAATTTTATGCTCTAATTATTTAAGTAACGTTCATAAGGCCGTGGTCTACAAGCTGATCATATTTCTTCAATGGTTCAAATGACGATAGCATATTATATTTTCTGAACCTGCATTTTAATCATCTAATCAATGTAATAACACAATTATATTGTTAATCATCTCATTTCAACTTTGTTTTATACTAGCACTAGTTGTCGCCCGCGACTCCGTCTGCGCGTATTAAGAAAAATTTTCATTAGTAGCATGTGTTCTTCCAGACTATGTTCTACATCTATGCCAAATTTCATCGAGGTCTGTTGAGCCGTTCTGGAGATACCTTCAAACAAACATCTATCCATCCATCCATGTTAACTTTCGCATTTATAATATTAGTATGATTATAAAGAAAAAAATTTAATTGTTTGAACCGATGTCAAAAAATCTTTCACTTTTGGGAAGCTACACTACAATCGGAAGACTTAAGCTATATTTACTATTAGTTTTTTTTTTTAATTTTTGCGCAAGACGAAATCGCGAAACCTGCCAGTTCAAATGAAAAATAAATATTGGAACGGAATTGTCGTGATTGTAATATAAGTTATATGACAGAAAACAAAGCTCATGTGAAACCAAACACAATTCGTCCAATCCTTTTCCTATCGGCTGAACACATCACAGCGCGGATATTTGTGACATAAATCAAAACATTATTTGCTTTTATTCGTACAAAGGAAACGAATGGTATTTTAAAAATAATCCGCTGAGTTGTTATCGAAGAATAACATACTATAAAAAGATTGACTTAATTTTTAATTTGTTAGATATAGTATATATATTAGGGTGATTCAAAAAAAAAATTTAATTGTTTTTTTTTACCGATACCCTCTCAAATGTTTCTATTTGATATAAAAAAAATTCTCACCAAACCCGAGCCCTATAGCTCAACTCTAAGGGGTCGCTACTGTTTTTTTATTTTCCCATATAATTAACATGGGAAAAATCGTTTTTTGTTTTAAATTGAATTTACACATAATTAACGCAATTTTTTATAAAAACGATTTTATATTCTTAAAGTAGAGTCTTCGAGCTTTCCAAAACTCTATTACAAAGTACAATTATCTTTACATAAAGACTAATTACAGCTATTTAAAAATCACTAAATTTCGAAATTTGAAAAATGCTTGGAATTATTTTTTTTTTTTGCACAATCCTCAAAATTTTTACTTAAACTATTAGTAAGCATTGAATTTTTATATATTACAAATTTCGAAAATGGTTTTTAGTACGTAGTGTAGGTTGCAGCACTCATGATATCTAGATCATACGGTATATGTGATTAAAATATGTGACAAAATTATATTCCATGATTACTTGTAATCATACACTTAATTCATTTATCTTATTGATATCATGTGTGCTGCAACCTACACTATGTACTAAAAACCATTTTCGAAATTTGTAATATATAAAAATTCAATGCTTACTAATAGTTTAAGTAAAAATTTTGAGGATTGTGCAAAAAAAAAGAATAATTCCAAGCATTTTTCAAATTTCGAAATTTAGTGATTTTTAAATAGCTGTAATTAGTCTTTATGTAAAGATAATTGTACTTTGTAATAGAGTTTTGGAAAGCTCGAAGACTCTACTTTAAGAATATAAAATCGTTTTTTATAAAAAATTGCGTTAATTATGTGTAAATTCAATTTAAAACCAAAAACGATTTTTCCCATGTTAATTATATGGGAAAATAAAAAAACAGTAGCGACCCCTTAGAGTTGAGCTATAGGGCTCGGGTTTGGTGAAATTTTTTTTTATATCAAATAGAAACATTTGAGAGGGTATCGGATAAAAAAAAAATTAAAAATTTTTTTTGAATCACCCTAATATATATAGGTAATGTTCAAAGTGATTTTCAAAAAAATCAAATCTCTATATAATATTCAATATACATTTTGTAATGTAGACATAAGATTCTATTGTTTTATACGAAGATTAAGAAAGAACGAAAAAAAATATAATTGCGAGTTCTATTTACTTAATGACGAGCTGGACGAAATGAATTTGTTGGATCTCATTAAGGGAGTTCTATTTTTGTATTCTTTATATAATACAGATAATATAAATACGATGGTAAGATCTTATTTTTCGTAATTTAAGGTCCTGTCACCGTCTTTTCATATTTTCAAAGGGAACAAGAGCGATGACAATGGAAACAGACTTTAAAATTAATTAACATGTATAGTTTGTTATTAAGAGCTTGTAAAAATATTTCTTATACTCACATTGTATATTCGAAACAATATCATAATGTCTAAAAAATGTAATAGAGTACACAAATATGCTTTGGAAAAAAAGATTCTCGGAGGAGCCGAAAAATTCAGGCCATTCATCGTAGGGTTGGTCGTCCCAAGTAAATTGTTACAATTTTTCTTTAACACATCTGGAATGCGTACTACTGTGGTCCAAGTGAAATTAAAATGAAAAACTATATATACCTTTTTTAAAGAAGTCTTATCTTATATTTTACGGTCGCTAAGGAAGCCCCTTTAACTATCTTACTAATATTATATATGCGAATGTTTGGATGAATGGATGTTTGTTTGAAGGTATCTCCGGAACGGCTCAACAGATCCTGATGAAATTTAGCATAGATATCATGCATACAGTCTAGAAGAACATATAGGCTACTAATAAAGCTACCTTTTTTTAATTCTACACAGAAGTTTCCGGCGACAACTAGTACTACTATAAAACATAGTTGAAATGAAAACACTAACAATGTAATTATGTTATTGCATTATTTAGATAATTTAAATGCAGATTCAGAAAATATAAAATGCTGTCGTCATTTTGAGAAATATGATCTAACTGAACGCATCAGTTACATGAGTATTACCTAACCTAATATTCAAATGACTGTACCCTAATAAGACTCTGGAGGGGGGAGTCAGAAAACAAATCGAATTACAATTCAAATCTCAAAATGGATCAAGTTATTTAAAACAAGATGGAATAGAAAACGAGTATACATACAGAAGTATTAACATATGCGAGAAAAAGAAGAGAAGAAGAAGAAGAAGAGAAACATTATTACTCTACTGTTAGTTGAGTAATGATAATTATTTATAATGTTTTTGTATATAAAAGTTCGGAGCGTCGGTGGCTCAGGGGTTAAGCACTTGACTTGCAATCTGTAGGTCCTGGGTTCGAATCCCGCCATGTACCAATGTGTTTTTCGATTTTCGATTTACATATGTACATTTATCCGACGTTCTTACGGTGAAGGAAAACATCGTGATGCAACCTGCACATATCTGAGAAGAAATTCAATGATATGTGTGAAGTCAACCAACCCGCACTTGGCCAGCGTGGTTGACTATGGCCTAAAACACCCCCTAAGTTGGGGTAGGCTCCGAGCCCCTCGGTGGGGACGTATAGTGAGCTGATGATGATGATATAAAAGTTTAGACATAATTTCATACATTTTTTATCTTGGACCCAACAACATAAGATTTATTTTCTAAATGGTATTTGCTCGTGTCTCAGTTTGTCTAAAATGTTTTAAGAATTACAAATTCGACCTTTTAACTTGAGTCAGTTAAAGGTTAAATGGTTTACTAAGAATGTTTCTGTATGTTATAGAACATTGTTATAAATGTTTTTCTAGTCTAGACCAATATATCAATAGGTTTTTCAACTGATTGTACAATAAAGAGGGTCAAGTTAAGACATTTCTTTAATTTTAGACTTCAAGATAAGAATAAAACTGAAAATAAAAGAACTTATTTTACAAGTACAGTCGTGGAAACTGGCGGTGATGAACCTTTGTTTGAAACAATCGTTTGAACGTTTCGTACGCATTGTGATGGCGACGCGGAAACAATAACCAATAGGGTGCACAGATTTTAAATGTGTTTGTAAGAATTTGATCAGTGAGTGGTCAGTGTTGTAACAATAGACTCAATAAAGTATAACAATAACATTGTATCTGATGGCAAAAGAAATATCAGTATAACAAAACTGTATTATTAATTTTAAACGCTTAAAACGCAATAGTTTTATGAATAAAGGTACGGAGATCCTACTATGATTTGTTGATTTGAATCCCTTCATTCGACTATTGTACTGAAACATAACCTTGCACAAACTTGTAGTTTTAGTAAAAACATCAATCGGCAAATGTGGAAGTAATGCCTCGTTTCGTCTGATGCGTGTGATGCCGGAGGCCTAATTTTAGTCCTCTTTCCCTTCCCACCCCTTTTCTTATACATAATAAGGATGGGAAGGGGAGGTGGATTTGATGGAGGAGGAGATGCATAGGAAGGTTAAATATTCTCTTTTTGTGCGTCTCCTCCTTCGTCGATTGAGGGTAGGCAACGCATCTGCAATTTCGAATGTCTATGGGCAGCGGTCGCTTCGCCATTTCGGAGAATTCATGTAGCCGCTTGCTGGTTTGCAAACCTTGTATTATAAAAAAAAAAATTGAAAAGTACACTACCCACTCGTCTGTAAGTCATTAATTAAACTAAATACGTTGTTACAAAGAAGTAAGTAAACGTTTGCTTTTTGGCAAGTTATAATTTAGCGCTTTCGCTTTTCTCGTAATGTGTTTAAACGCTGTTGATTTATGCTAAGCGTATTCAGAGCAATTAGCCGGCGGGAGTTCCATTAGGAAAGTGCTTGTTGTTTCCAATAACGTTTTTCTTGAACGCCCTCCGTTCTCGAGACACGTACAGCTTATAACCTTCATTACTGAAGATCAAATTGAAAACAATATTACTTTGTTTTCTTCTTTTACTTTTTCGTTCATCTTAGTAATTATTTTATCAATAATACAATTCATAGGTTTGATTAAGTAAACCAAATTAATAATTTTTTGCGTGCCGGAGACTTATTTAGTCTTCTTTCCCTTCCCACCCTTTTGTGATAAGGAAAGTGAAAGTGGAATTCTGAGGAGGAGACGCATATAAAGAGGATATTTCCCCTACCTAAGTGTCCCCTCCTCCGTTGCTTAAAGGTAGGCAACGCATCTACAATTGCGGAAGATAAACGTCAAACGAATTAACGGGTTGCATGTTATTAAAATAAATCTAGTACTTTAGTATACTATTAAATCCAAAGGCACACTATAATGACTTAAAATTAAATATAGACCTTTTACATCAGTATTAAACATTATAGAGTTCTTTGTCTAACACTTGACATAACAAAGAATTTACCGACTAATTAAGAAAACTCAGAATCGTGTTAAGAAGACGTCAAACACGAAACTAGATCGGAACACGACTTGAGAACTTCTTCCCCGAAACTTGTAACTAGTTAAGTTTGATTATCATTTAAATTATTTATTTTCCCTTTATTTATATCATTAGAGTTTTTCGTTATATTTATGTTGCTAACTTTTGTATTCAACTAACTTTATTTTTATGTTTCGTATGTTAGTATGCTAAATATTTTAACAAATAAGTAGATATATACAATTCAGTTTGTGTACACTCTTTATATATTTAATTTGAATAAATATATTTACTCGTAAACCTTCTATAATTAATTTAGACATATGTATGATAACAAATTTTCATTACATTAAAAATAAGTGACTGGAATGTGAGGCGTATTAAATCGGTTTAACTATTAAATTTTAATTAATTTTCGCGTTTACATCACTGAAGTATTTAATATTATATCGTAAATTAAATAATAATACTCGCTAAGATAAAATAGTAATCTTACTAATATTATAAATGCGAATATTTAGATGTATGGATGTTTGGTTGAAATTTTGCATAAATGTAGAACATAGTCTAGAAGAACACATAGGCTAGTAATTACATTTTTCAAATTCTGCGCAGTCGAAGTCGCAGGCGAAAGCTAGTTATTAATATATATTTAACAATTTAATATACTTTGCAAGGTCTTATGTTACATTTGGCTCAAATTTCTCACATACAATAGAAGTCGGGTATTAACGTTAACTTCTATCTTTAACTTATATCCGTCACATAAAAGCCCGGATGAAATACTTAGCTTCTACATTTACGATACGGTTTTACCATCACATTAAATACAAATATGTGGATATAGACTATATATTGTTATGTTAACAAACGCTTTACAACAGAACTTATATGAAGAGCTCCCAAATATCGATATATTTGGGAGCTCTTCATATAAGTTCTGTTGTTGTGTTGGACGATTCCACATTGTCTAGTGTAGACTCTCTCTAATGGTAAAGATTTTCTTTTGCTGTTTGCCTCTGTAACACTATAAAGGTACCATTAGACTACGACATAAATATCCGACATTAATGTCTGTCCTATTTACACTTTTACCGGATTTTACACAGCGACCGATTACTTATTATTGTGTCGCGATAATTTTTGCACTCAGAGACACTCTTGTTCATACAGAGACTTGTGATGTAAGCGCTTATTAAATAAAAAAACACAAAATATTTTATACTCTTACATTTACCGTAAATCAACGAACTAAATCAAAATCAACAAATTAACCCATAAAGATGTTTTGGAACGCAAACTATTTTAACGGAGTTTTTTATGTTGCGGTTAATTTTTTTGTCAATCAGTTACTTATCTGACACTTTACTTGGACATTATGAAACAAGCCTTAAGTGAGTTTAATAAAGAAAAATAGCCGAAGCTGCGAAAAATGTAAAAATGTTCCGCGACATTACGAAAGCGTTGCACGAAACTCAAGCAAGAGAAATAAGAACTTATAAATCATAATGAGACTGAATTTAATTGAAATAAAACATTTTGCTTTTGTTTGTAGCTTAATTATTTGTCTAAATGTTACAAATGACCCGCATTTAATAATATAAAATATATCTTTAAGTGGCATATACAAAGTTCATTTCATTCACTAACATTTACTTAAACTGTCCTCAATAAAGGTTTATTAAAAGAAATCAACAATATAGGATTGCGTAAGTATGAATTAAAGTGTTGAATATCCACCAAAAGATAATCCTTGCAGTTCGTTTTTCGTTTTACTAGATTTGATTTACCTCTTGTCAGTCAGGTTTTTTTTAATTAACAAATAGTGCTGATAATGTTAAAATCCTGTAGATTTACATTTGTTTTATATTTTCTAGTTTTATTTTCGAAATGTATAAAACAACTGATTCATGTAAATTATATTCACAACAATTCCTCTGAGTGCTTGATCCAATAACAAACGTTTAACATTTCAAAAATACTTATCTTGTTTCGCTTTGATATTCGGTATGTGCTTAGTTTGTTTTAAAACTATTTATACTCAAACTACCACAGTAGAGAGAAAAGTAACTAGTTTTAGACAATTTATATCAAATTTTTAAAGAGAATGGCGCGCTTTTAAGTGTCAGATATAGGGAGGGGACGTAAGCGTTGATATTTTAGTAGATCTAGTGTTGGGCCGATATGGCACGTTGTCGGTTTTCTTCTTACCACTAGTTAACTAAATCTTAATCTTATTACGTATACATATTTTATTTAAAATATAATATTTAATTACTCTATGATAGGTTTCATCGATTGATATATTTCGCCATGGTTTGTCAATGCAAAAACATTGGTAAGAAAAAGTATTATTTTTTGTCTTTTGTGTATTAGAGTTATAGCAATATGTTTTTGTAGAAGCGTTATTCAAAATTTTAGTTAATGTTTTTCATTGTAATAATAATTTCCACATATTAGAGTAAACGGTGAAAATCTGGCTTTAAGTGCAAGTTAACTGTAAACCGACATAACTACGTCACGTGCCGTGAAGCAGCTTGTAACTTCTGATTACTTAAATTTATATGCAGCGCAGGATTGTAATATTCAAGGCTTTTATATGTAAAATATTGCATACATATTTTGTGTTAAAACATTGTATTAGGACGAGTTTCAACGCTATTTCATAAAAATGTGTAACCTAAAAATTATTAGAAATAAACAAAAGAAGTAATCTTTTTCTTTATAAAATTAGTTGCGTAATTATTTTATGATACATCACCATTACTACAAAACTTTAATGACCACAATTACGTAATAAAAATACCTCGAATTAATTAAAAAAAGTAAAACATAAAGACATAGATATAGTAAATCAGGAAAAATTATAAATCGAAAGACATGTAACCCACATACAAAAACGCGAAAAAGAACCCTTTCTAATTTATGTTTAAAATAATATTTTTTTGTTTAATGGCTTCATAAGGTGTAAGCATTGATTGCTCGCTGAAAAGGCGGGAACAATTCTCAGCAGTTTCTGCGTGACGTCACACAGTTCAACGGAGCTCTAACAAAGTTTAATTGAAAATGCTTCGCTGGCATACGTGTTTCATAATTCATTATATTTCCTTGAAGGAAATCCTACTTGTATACTTTTAAATCTACAATAGTAATGCATTAAAGAGGTTTAACTAGTCACAAAATAAAATAAATTGTCTTTTATTTCTTTCAACCAGTTTGGGTTAAAAGAGATTTCTTTGAATGCAAAAATTGATCAGAAAATCTTCGAAAATAATGAAATAATCTTGGTCACTATGTATACTTGGGTATGACACAAAACGAATGAATTTAGTTTTAAAAAAAATGCAGATGCAGAATAAAAATGTGACATGTTGTAATATATTGAAAACAAAATCGAAAGATATATTTCACAGTTGCAATAATATGTAACCTTTGTCTACCATACTAGATTATATGCATAAGTTCTCATTTATTATTTTTTACATATACTTCTATAAAATTTAACCAATTTCTCTGAAAGTTGTATGTAAAGTTGCTACATAGATATATAACGAACTGTAAATAAAAAAATTCTTCTGTTCATTAGTACAAACTATAGTTAGCAAAATGTCAGGGCTAAGTCCTCAACGTTTCTGAAAGATGACACTTACAGACTAAGAAATCCTTCCGAGAACACGCACTATGCAAAATTCAAGTGCAGTCTGAAGAAAAAGCTTTCTAAAACCGCCATTTGAAAGGACATTAACCCTTAAGACCGCGCAACGTGGTAATACTTTAAGAATACGTTTTTTGTGACTATTTTTACTTGGCAGCTAAATTAAAATTGAGTCTTAGTACTACTTCTTATCTTTTGTAATATAATTCATCAGTTACATTTTTAATACTCTACTTTACGAATGAAAAATAATTATCTAATTTTTTACAAAGAGATTTAAAAGTAAATAGCTTATTTAAACAACAAATCTAGTATATCAGACCAGAAAATCAAATCGATATGATTATTTCACATATTCATAGGCTTAATAGGAATTTTAAGCAAGCAGTAGACTTGTTTAAAATTCCTACAGAGCTTTAATTCACTTTCATTCATCGGTTAACTGTGTAAAAAAATACTTTAACGTTTCATTTATTTAATAATTCTTCGACTGCACATACTATAATATATGTATATATGTAGTAATAAGGAAAAAAGGACATTAAACGCTCGGTGGAAGGTCCAAATCACGTAACATCAACTAGTGTAATTACAGAACGAGGGAGAAACGTCAATACAAGAAAGCAATTAAGACAATTCCGGAAAAGTTTACTGCGAACAAACAAACGATTTACTAGTTTTGTTTCTGCAATAATTACATTTGTATTCCATTGAATTAACTTATGATATTGTTAACGAATATTTTAACTTATTTTATTATATTGTAAATACATTTAATTTATGAAAAAAAACCTAAACATGTATTATTTATTTAATTTATAAATTAAAAAATATATAAATAAAGAAGGCTTATAACATATCTGATCATTGCCATTTTTTCCTGCATCTAAAAAATCAATAAAAAAAGAAAATAAAACCTTTAAAGTTTTCCATTGTGTCCAAGTTGTCCATGGTATTTATTCTGCAATGTAGTTCAGGAAATCTGTCATTTATTTCTATCGAAGATAATCGCTATGTCATTTTTTTTTAATATTACACGTATATAACTCTAAATTAGTTAAATAAATGTTCACAAGAGCCCATCTATTTTATGTGATGAAGGTAATATGAAATGTTAGGCTATCGAATCGAAACCCAATTTGGAATTTCGTATTTATTGGCTCTGACTACCATAAATTGTAATGAAGTTGTTCAATAAGCTGAATCGTATGGCGGGAAATAAACGTAAATTGAACGCTGTACATTCGAATTACGAACCTATCAATTAAATTAATTAGAACGATTCTATTATATGAGCCAATAGTAACTAGTAGAGAAGTATATAACGCTTCGATATTAACAAGCCTACGCGAACAGTATATTTTTCTTGAATGGTTTATTGTTACTTTAAACCATTGTCTACCTTTTTTAACCGATAGAGAGGATAATGTTTTTCGCGTATCTATGCTTTTATGTATATTGGATTGGATGTATATTAATTTAGTTGTGCCGACCTAGAAAAAATCTTAACGTGTTCTACCCCGGACTGTCATACCCTATGATATTACATCTGCATAAAACACATATATAGTGGACGTGAGAAACTGATTTATAAAAAAATAGTGAAAAAGGGTTCAAATGTCACTGGCCATAACTTAATTTATTTTATTTTTTATTCATTGATATTTTTTCCACGTTTTCGATTAAATTCTAAAATAAGAAATTGTTATATATAACATTTATTTGGTTTAAATTAAAAATTTTAAAATCGTTGTTTTAAGTTACAGATGGCTCAATGTATATATTAGAGCAGCAGACAGTCGGTTTTTTTTTTAATAAATGTTAGGTTATTTCAAATTTTATACAGATCCGTTTTGCCAATCTGGAGTTATATGAACATACATCCATACAAACTTACTCATATTAAGATGAAAATTATTTCTGTATTTCCAGTCCTGTTACTCATTACTACTGTCTTATAAACACTTTCCAATCATCCAACATCTTAAAGTCTTTTAATTCTCATAAAGGTACCGTTAATTTACAGGAATTTTAATATATTAAACAGATTCAAAGATTGTCAAAAATTTAAACAAATTTCTAACATTTAATTAAACCAATAAACAGAGACGTCTAAGAGCAAAGCAAGTCTTTGCTCAATTTCTATTTTGTCGTTCGACGGAACAAACAATATTGCGGGAAACTTTCACAGGCTCTTTGTATTGTAAATAATTAATGTAATTAATTCCGAATATAAATATTTAAAGTTAAAATTAATTACGCTGAAGTAATAAAGACATTAAAACAAACGTTGAAAGAGAAACAAAATATGAACAAACAATATTTGCAGTCAGACATAACCAAGCTACGTTTTATTAAAATTTCTACATGCAATATTTTTATTTATTTATATAGCTGTCGCCCGCGACTCCGTTCGCGCAAAAAAAATAAAACTTAATAATTAGCCTACGTGTTCTTTCAAACTATTTTCTTTATCCATGCCAAATTTCATTGAAATCTATTGAGCCGTCCTGGAGCCACATGATAAATACATCCATCTATCCACGCATTTATAATAAGGTTTTGAAATAAAAAAAACTTGAAGAAATAAATATAATGACAATTTATACAACACAAATCACCCCCATAATGTGAAAGGTTAGGCAAAGTTTTACGAACTACCGTTTAACGCGTTCATAGCATAACAAAAAAGTTTCAATTATAAAATAGATCTATGCAGATAAAATAGTAGAACTATGATTGTAAGTTAGTCTGTAATAAATTCTAAATCTAAATTAGATTCTAATACCCACACTTTAGCATGTACGATCCGAAAGACATTTTGTTTAAATTATAGCATAACTTATAATTAGCATTTCGTAGAAACAGGTCGGTGTTGAACGTGTTAACTAACCTTTATTACGTAAGCTAAGCTGAGCTAATTTGAACGTAGAATTACTATTCTGACCGCATACCACAAATATACCGCAATAATATTAAATTACTAGTTATATAAATCATTGAAAGATAAATGAATGAAATAATAATGTTTATAAATACATATATTATGACTGAATTTGAAACATAATAGCTTTGATTTCGTCTGATTAAGAAATAATTGCATTACGATGCATTTTAATGACGTCATCTATCGGTGAAAACTGTAACCAAATTTGTTAAGTATATTTCACTGTATAGCTTTCAAATAGTTTCTCTCGTAATGACCAAAAAAACTATAGTTCTGTTTTAAATTCCACGCAAATAATAACAAAACAAACATTAATATTACATTATAAATATACTGAGCGAATGATTAAGATATTAATCTATATATATAAAAGAAAGTCGTGTTAGTTACACTATTTATAACTGAAGATCGGCTGAATCGATTTGACTGAAAATTGGTGGGCAGGTAGCTTAGAACCAGCAAACGGACATAGGACATATATAATTTTTACCCCGTTGTCTATTTTTTATTCCGCGCGAACGGAGTCGCGGGTAAAAGCTAGTTAGAGATAATTAGATCATATATTACTGGTAATTACGCCGAGGTGCATACAGTAATTGTTTATTAACTATTAAATCGTGTGTGTCATGAATTAGGTACATCAATTATACAACAAGCGCTAATTACAAACTCTAATTAGATCTAATCCGAATAGAATGTGTTTATTTTTTTTTTTTAATATTCGCTATCCGACATACTGTTATGCAAATATCCATGGGCATCATTTAACACCTTGATGTTCCCGCTGCTCGTTTGCCTCTTCTCCTACAAAAAAAAACTGACTGATAGTTTTTTTGCTAATATTGATTTGTGATGTCAAGCTGCTACTATGCCAGCTTGGTTGATTAAAACCTAACCACTAATTTAGTGTAAGCTCGAGCTACTCGGTAAAGACGTATATGAGCTGAAGACAATGATTATGTAAGTATAAAAGCCCTTTCCCACTGTTACAATCCTTCAAACAGCTTGACCTATTTAATAAGGTGATTCAATTCGTATACTTTCCTGGTATTCAGTATGTCTTAGGGGGTAGGCAGAGATCGAGGACCTCTAATTGGCGTAGTCAAACGAACCTCCGCAATCCACAATCAATTGTACCTTACTGTATTTTTTTAAATTAATCATTACTTACTATTTTGTTTTAATATAATATGTAATATAGTTTAACATGATTGATGTCTTGACGTGTTGGTTAATTATATACTTGGTAATGCTAGGTATGCTTAATTAATACGCAATCTGAGGCGGGTACTCGTGTGTTGTAGGTAAGAGTAAAGCTGTCAGCAAAATTTCACTTCGTGTGCACGTTACCATGTTATATTAGTGTAACCAAGTATAAATAAATTCCTTCGCAAAATTACGGACACTTATGATTTCAAAATGTTTTTAACTTATGTCGCAAAAGAGTTTATATTGATTAATCTATATATATAAAAGAAAGTCGTGTTAGTTACACTATTTATAACTCAAGAACGGCTGAATCGGTTTAGCTGTAAATTGATGGGGAGGTAACTTACAACCAGGAAACGGACATAGGAACTTTTTTATCTTGTGTGCATTTTTTTTATTCCGCGCGGACGGAGTCGCGGGTAAAAGCTATGTAAAAGCTTAGATATATAAAAAAGGTAGGTATATAATTAACAATCGAAATAAATAATATAAAAGATAGTTAATGTCAAAATTATATGTAACTAGCTATTGCCCGCGAAATCGGATTTGAAATTAAATTACAAAATAATTATTCAGGTCACGGTGCGAACGAGTGCGTCATAATATTGACTGATTAAAATTTTATCGCTTAAATAATATGCCCTGGACCTTTGTGACGAATTTTGCTGTCATTAATCAAATGAAAGATCGTTGAAATCCTTCAAAATTAACCGAATTCTGTGAAATTCTAAGTATTGAAAAAAAATCATTTGTAGATTTTGTGTTTATGAAACTTTTAAGTTAAAAAATAAAGACAATCAAATATGATTAACGATAACAGACTAACAAATATATTTATGCTTTATTGTTTTATAAAATGAACTACTTTAAAATTATAAAAGTGTACATACTTACATAGTTTACGCAAAGAAATTTCAATATTCAATGGACTTACTTCCGATCTCCGATTTTGTTTAGAAAAATATAATTTCTATGACCTTTGCTCAGTGAAAAAATCAAAATTTAAGTAAGCAAATATATTTAATATAAACATGAACACTGGTTATAATATGTGTAAACAAGTAAATGTCGATAAGAATATGTTCTTAAATACCAATCACATAAGCTCTAGTTCCTCGAACTTTCTAACTTCTAATAGCCCCAGCGTTACGTGCGTTGATTATTGTTCGCTGTTTGGAAGTACCTGCAACTATCCGTTGCACTGAACTCTATCACTGGAGTGGCTCTAAGATGTAGTATTTTGTGCTTATTTTATTTTCATCACTATAGTGTTAATGGTACCGGTTTGTACTAGTGATGTGAATTTCAACTAATAATATTGACAGTATTAACTGTCCCTTAACATTTTGATTGACTGATGTTGATGATAACTTCTATTGCAAAATGAAAAAACTGTTTTTGTTGATGAGAAAATTTACTGTGACTTTTTATTAATATAGGTAGACTACAAGAATAAAAGAAGAATAAAAAATATATACATGTACAAAGAAGGTTGTGCGGTGCGAATGGCAACTCAACCCCGGGGCCGGTGTTTCCGCAACAAACATTAACAGATACGTTTAAATCGGAATGAAATAAAAGTTGTAAGTTGCAAGCAATCGCCTATCAACTTATACTCGTAGAGATCAGCAATCCGATGTTACACACATTTGTCAATCTTTTGACAGACCGACATTCAAAACATGTACTAAGCAATGACGATGGTGATAAACTTAATTAATTATACGCGTCATTACATTAAAGTTAGCACGTAAACAATAACATTGAAGCAACCTCTAAAACAAATCTTAGAAGTTCATCTATTTAACCATTTTGTTTTTTCAACAATGGCGTTTCAGTTTCGTTACATACGGAGAACAGAGCTTGCGCTCAAAGTGAAAATAGAGTAATCCCAGCTCCGGTATTGATACAATTTTAAATCGACTTCTTATAAAATTGAGCTGACTCGGATTTCCTATACCGGTTATTTCTGTAAAGTGGCACTTTTTAACTCAACTAACCTAGAATAGCCTACATTACGCTCATTGTGTAGGCAGGATATTGGAACACTATGGATATTTATTTCTCTTTATATTTTTTTAATTAGATGAAATCAGTTTGTATTTATATAACCAAAAACATATTGTTATCTTTATTTTTTACATAGAGAATAAAAGAGATGACTAGATGTTTGTCAAGATATTATCTGTCCTCGATTACAAATGCTTTTAATTGGCTTTCACTTGCTAACTTCAATCACTCTTAACATTTTAAATAATTAATTGTAAAATTGTTTTAAAGATCTCTCTCTCTCTCGCTCTCTAATTTCATCACGTGTTACATTTAGCCCTTTAGAAGATACGTAATAAGAAACATCCCTTCGTCCATACATCAACCAAAACCTTTTGCATTTATAATAATAGTAAGATAATAAATAAGATTATGTAATCTTAAACAATGTATGTAATGGAATTTTACGTCAGTGACTGTATGCAATATATATTTAAATTGTGTTCAATTGTCAAGTTAGAATATCGTTCAAACATAAAATACGTAGCGTCCGGACTTTGTCCTGACATCAAACTGGATAAAGCTCCTTTCCAACTGACAGTTTTATGTGCACACTAACTTATTCCACTAACAAATAACAAAGTTCGAGAAATCATGGAACTATTCTTTAAAAATATTTAAGTATAATTTTGAAAAACAGATCATCAATAACAATTATAATAACCGTAAAAATAAGCCATACATTTCATAAAAATGGCATTGCGAAATATATAGACAATTTAAATAAAATTCAAAAAATGTGTCTTTACATTAAAAGTATATAAAAATACGAGTGATACTAGAATTTGTTGTTTTTTATATAATACTAGCTGTCGCCCGCGACTCCGTCCGCGCGCAGTTAAAAAAAATGAAAAATAGATGTTGACCGATTCTCAGACCTACTGAATATGCTCACAAAATTTCATGAGAATCGGTCAAGCCGTTTCGGAGAAGTACGATGACGAAAACTGTGACACGAGAATTTTATATATTAGATAAAGGGGCAAACGAGCAGCGGGAATAACGAGGTTATCACACACAACCATGGGCATCTGCAATACTAGAAGAACTGCACTTGCGTTGCCCTTTGCAAAGGTGATACAGTCTAAGAACGCTTGTTGAAATAGGTCTGTTTGATACCTTACTATTATAATGTAAAAAGTTCTTAGAATAAACAACTTCCTTCGTAATAATATTTTACTGTTATTGTAATAAAACATAGAAAGCTAAAATTATCAATTTACTGCCTAAAATATATTCTAAGAGTAGTACAGTAAATAGTAAAGTTTTGTGTTTCAGTTCTGAAATATTATATTTACAGGCTGAACAATATTACTAAAGCGATTTCACGAAAACAGTAAAGCGGTACAAAGGCGGCTTATTGTCATAAAGGAAAATCCCGCTTCAGAGAAACGCCGGCAGCCAAACCGGATGACGAACAAAGTATATTATCATGTGACTAAGGGATATACAATCCATAGACACAACTACAGAGCCTTAACGAAGTTCAAACACCATAAATTTTTTATCGTTATTTTTTATCTTGACCGAAATTTGGTGCTGACAAGAAGATAATAGTTACGCGAAGTCTGTGATATTGTTTTTTTGGTATTATAAGATTACAAAGGAGCAAGCAACCGCTGCCCATAGACTTCATTGCAGAACGTTGCCTACCTTTAAACACCTACCCACTGTGTTCTATGTTTATACTAGAATTAAAAAATAACGTAATAAATAGTCTATCTGTTGTTCCAGACTACGTTCTTCATCTATACCAAATTTCATCAAGATTCGTTGAGTACCACAGATACCTTTAAACAAACATCCATGCATCCATCTAAACTTTCACATTTATAATATTAGTAAGATGTCACTCGATTCATTTTCATTTCTGAAGTGTTATAGCTCTTAAAATCATAGTTCGCGGCGGCTCATTTTAAAAAATGCTGCTTCCAACTCTATCACAACTAAATTATCTTGTTAAAATATACAAAAGTAATATACATAAGAGTTATGTCTAAAAAGATAAATATAATGTTTTCAAGTCTCCATTCTCCATTGCAATATTAGTTCGTAAGTATTCTGCTGTGACATCGACGCCTCGATGTAAACCAAATTTAATTAACACTTAGTTCATCCACTCGAAGCCGTAACGCAAACCGAATCGAGTACAGTTTGCTAATTAGAAATGCGCGTTAAATTTACACTTGCTTTTGATATGTGTAGACAAAAGATCATCGTATCCCATCCTTTTAGTGGTTATTTTAACAAACTATAGACAAAAAAATCAAAATGCTAGTGTTTATTGAATTATCAAAATACAAAAGTATATAGTTATTAAAAAGTAAAACATAAGTAACCATGATTGTAGCAATTTATTTAAAAATTATAGTCATTTATTATCGTCGTGTACAAATGGTACGATATATCATTTCACAATCATTATTCATTCGGATTCAAAATCATTATTAATTCTACAAAAGGTATTTAATCAAATAAAACTACGTTTCAATCATTAAACAGGTTTACCTACGCAATTAATAATTTTCATTATTTATGAATAGTCATTTGTTTTTTTATTTTCGTAAGTAGGTCTGTATGTCCTTTGTGACGGCCGAATTGTGACGATTCGTTTATCATAGGGTATTTATTATAAATCGTCACAAAACATATTTTTTCATCATCAGCTCGTTCCCACCAAGGGGCTCGGAACCTAGGGGTGACTACGCCATAGTCAACCACGCTGTCCCAGTTCGGGTTGGTTGACTTCACACATGTCATTGAATTTCTTCTTAGATATACGCAAGTCAGATAAATGTACATATGTCAATCAAAAATCGAAAAACATATTGGTACATGGCGAGATTCGAACCAAGGACCTGTAGATTGCAAGTCTAGTGCTTTACCCCTGAGCAACCGACGCTCTACAAAAACATGTAGACGTAAAATTCTAAATTAGTGAAAAGATGTCGATTGCGAGAGCTCGCAAAAACAGCGAAGCGTTTGCTGCCAATAGACATCCACAATTGTAGTCAACGATTAATACCTGCGCCATTATATAAGTGTAATTAAGGAAATTTTTATGTTATTTACATGAAATAAAATTTAAAAATATAAAGATCCTGTCAGGCGCGATAATCGATGTAAAATAGTAAAACTTTACCTGTAAATATTCCCCAAAGTAACAAGAGCTTGCAAGAGTTCGTTGCATCGTTCTCATTTCAAACAGTTTACTAATGAAACGAAATTAGTGTACTATTGAAAACCAGCTTCGTTCACGGCTAACATTAAACGCTACGTGCCTCAACTACTGACTCACTAATCCCCAAAAGGATTTATAGTATCCACGGAAAGTAACAATTAATTTTCTTTTTTTTTAAATAACCTCTTTTAAAATGAATTGTAAAAGACTACCTGAACTCACATGTAATTGTTGTTCATAAAAATTATACAACTTGTTATTTAAACATCTTAGCATCAAAGGGTTGTTGATTCTTCGGAGAGTTGGTCTGGCTGGAGTGAATCCGGATCCTGCTCACATGCAAAATAGACGCTAGTCGTGGAGTTGCAGAAATCGAGTCCTTACAACTAACTATAGTTATTCTTATTCTTAAAAAAAAATAGTTCTTCACCACCTCGGTGTTCCCGAAGCTCGTTTACCCCCTTTTCTTATATAAAAATGATCAATTTTATCACCAAGCATTGCTCTGATATTAAGTAAATGTATAACATTTTTATTTACACTTTAAGGCCCTAGAGAGTAACACATTCAAGTCCTAATAAGTTTTCGTTAGTATGAAACTTTAGTAATTTCTCCATATTTTTATATGAGAAGCGTAACAGAAAATTTCCCTTGTCTAAAATTAACATCAAATATCGACATTAAGGTATTACGTAAATGAGACAAATTCTTATGAAAGAAACTGTTTATCTTCGCTTTGACCTGGAAAGCGGGTTTCTTACTTTAAGGATTAAAGTAGGGACGCTTCGCTACGTACGTAAAAGCTTTAACATTTCAGTCCCTTTAAATCTGTCTCAAGCCTGGCGTAAGCTTATGTTGATAATTTATTTTGCTAACAAAGTTACATATTGTAATAATATGTATAATTTATGTAAATAGTAATTTGTATTCCAAAGTTGTTTTAATTACACTAAATTATTCTAAATGCGTTGTTTATTTAAATTATTTTCTAGATCAATGTAAAAATAATTTAATTTAATTTATTGTATTAATTTTCAAATTCCTTTTTAGACAGGTATAATAGATCCAACAAATTCTGTTAATATAACTGACAATCATTATTTATATAACAAATTTTAATTAAATCATGTTCATAATAGTAGATTTAAATTAAATTACTTTGAATATAATTGAAAATTTTTAATAAAACTCTATACGACTGGTACTAGTTTCGCTGGCATCGAAATGAAACTACCAGCTGCCGTCTTGTAGCGACCTGATATGTCTCATAAAGGTCTAGTCTCGCGTCTTAGCTACAAACATATTCACAAACACACACACACCCTCACACACAGATATCTATATATAATAACCTAGGATTGTATTTATTATGTTCTATTTGCACTATGCACATGTCGAATGAACACCTTTTCTTTTGAATAAATGTATTTCTTTCTTTCTTTTTCTTTCTATTTAGCTTTAAACTTTGATATAATTTGATGCTAATGTAAATAATGCAGTAATTATACTACAGTAATTTTGTAAATCTGCATAACAATATTACCGTCTCTATCAAATTATTGAAAAAAAAGATATAAACACTTTATAACAAAACACGTTGCAACTTAATAATAAGAGATGAAATGCCAATATTATAGAAACGAACCTACACATTCCATGTAACTGTACTATGCACATGTTGCAAACATCAGGTGCACGTCCATCTTGTGTCATTATTAAACGGAAATTAGCTGAGTCATGCACCTGCTGCGACGTGGAATACAAATATCTTGAATTTTCAACAAAGTTACACTGATATATTTATGTACAATATATATTATATAATTCAAGGAGAGCAGTAAAACGACCGAATGATGATATCAAGACTGACTTCATTATAATAATAAATTGGGTTATATTGTTGGCATGATTAAATTTGTATACATACTTCTATATATTTCTCACTACTACTACTACAGTGTGACCTTTCCCTACAGACGTACCCTTCCATAGATATATATTAAGTTCACAAGGTTCACAAGGAGAACATGCCAACCTTTTGCTTCTTAATATATTTTCACATTGTGATGTTATTAATTCATTTTCAATGTTTATTATTAATAAATATTTTCGATGTCGATAAAGCCTCCTTTTGTTAGTATAACAAACACAAAGGTTTCCATCGACAATGGTTAATTGGTTATTGGCTGTCAGCTTATCACTTTTGTTCCTATTTTATTTATTCTGTATGACAATAGAAAAATAAATAACTTTTTTAATCCAATACCACTAAGGAGGCATTAGGGTTTTAAAGTCGTTTACGATTTAGAGCTTACGAGTATTTAGATCTAATTAGAGATACATATAATAAACTAGCTTTAACCCGCGATTCCGTCCGCGCGGAATAAAAAAAATGCACACAAGATAAAAAAGTTCCTATGTCCGTCTCCTAGTTCTAAGCTGCCTCCCCATCAATTTTCAGCTAAATCAGTTTGACCTATCTTGAGTTGTAAATAGTGTAACTAATACGACTTTCATTTATATATATATAGATAATAAATTTAAATACATACTGAATATATTTGGACCTATCTTAAAATATTTCAGTCTATATTTAGTCTTCTTGAACTAATACTAGATTTTTATATCTAACTAAGGTACGACCATTATCTGAGGTTTCCATTGCAGCAAAATGGTAAGTTATTTTTTTAAGTGTTCGTAATATGGAATCATTATGAGCACAAAACGTCTGCTAGACGTAGAAGGTTTCTCTTCGCTCGATGCATATTAACTATGACAAGTGAGTTATGTTTCGACTAAACGAGGACACAACTTGTGGATGTGCATTAATTAACGCCCTCTCAGAGTGAAACTAATTAACATTTCTGTCGTACATCGTACTATCTAAAAATCTGGATTTATTTAGAAAATAAATACATATTTACTAGTTAAACTTTTTAGATTGTGTACACAACTCGTATATCAACAGAAAATATTGTAGTTATCTTGTTATTTAAAACTAGATCATACTAGAAAATAAATTCAAACTGAACCTACCCCAAACAACTGGGAATAGATCCAGGACGGAATAAGATGAATATATAAAATCCACCAGATATTTAAAAATCTAGACAGTTTAATCATAGTTTTATGTTAACAGATTAGGTGTTATTATAAAACGTAAACATGTAAAATAAATCATTGAATCATTAACATTAGTTTTGTAAACATAAAGTGAACTGTGCAGTGCTAAGATAAACATTCTATGTTTAATGGCACTAAGTTACTCAATTAAGCGTAAAACTGTAAATATTGTTGTTTAATAAATAATAATAAATAATCAAACTACCCTTCTCCCAGTCTATTCTACTCTCAGTACTCATATCTGACTTACGGTTGGTTTCTGATACCAAATTCTCTGTTTAAAACATATTGCTTCTCTGTTTTGGCAAAAGATAATGACAGGGGTGACTATATTATTTATACAGAGATTTGTCAGAAACCCATGGTTATTAAATCCAGGAGATACAAAATAAGGAGATATATATAATCAAATCGACATTTGTAGCTTACTCTGGTTTGGTACAAATACACTAGTGGTGGTCACAAACACCTACACTGACAGGTAGCTTTTAATCAATTAACCTCAATAAGGTTAACCGCAATGACGTGCCAAATTTAAGTACATCGAATTCTGACGCCATTTTCACAGCTTTAGGCAAGTTTTATTTACATAATGTTCTCAGCAGAAAGCTTCACTGGCTACTTAAACGTGGAGCGTTATTTCGTAGACGTTATCGTAGCTTCGTAGATGTGCTACGGCAACAATTTTCAAGTGCAATTATTTTGCTACATGCAACCGAAACCTTCGCTACGCTTGGATGGATAGACAAATAAATTATAAGTAAAGTTTTATTTACTTGTCGGTGGTACAAATTCTATTCATCAACATTTCCTTGACCTTGTTCCACTTACGTAGGGTCAGTGCACCAGGTTTCCGTCCCCCAAATCAATCTGTCTGCCGTCATCTCCATTGTCACCCCCTAAAAATTATATTCTATATATGAAAATATTTATATATTATATATGAATAATATTTTTAATGTTATGTTATATGAATATATTTTTACATACGTTATGTTATTTTAGATTTAATAGTATGTATAGAAATTAAAACAAAAAACCTTAAACTGCGGTGACTTGTTTAATGTAATTTAATTCAGAAATTCAAATAAACGGTCTTTATAAAAACCAAATTGATTTTATATAACTGCTACGTATAGCAAGTTCTAGGATCAAATATAAATTATTGTATTGTTAATAGTTTTTTATGTAAATGTCTCTTTCATTATTGACACGATGACCAAAGTAAACCAGTCACATGAACACTTCTTCAAACAGAATGTTTGAATAAACATTTCAAAACCGAGTAAATATTTTCGAGCTCCGCTATCGCCGCTGGAATTTTACCCGACCTTTGTTTGTTTGGGTGTCACAAAATCATAACAAGTTTAATATTTGTATTTTCATATTTTTCTTTCACGAATCTTATCTGTGATTGAAACTACTAAACTATTTTATCTAGCGACAGTATTTTTGACTGACATGAAGGTTATGTTACACTCTATGACCTCCTTTGTTTATGCTTGGTCGTTTCTTTTTTATATATTAGGTTGGCAAACGAGCAAGCTGTCACCTGAATTCACCGAAACAGTGACGTTACCCTAGGCTTGTATGATTGCAGAAGCGTTGCCTACCTTTTATCGAGGTTCATTATGACTTCTGTACCGTAAATGACTAAATCGATTTATGAAGATGTCAATCATAGTAAGAATATAGTCCATCTAAAATTCGAGATAATTAGCGCGAATAATAACGATTCTATAAATACAATTTTGCTACGTTAACTTACGATTAC
The DNA here is from genome assembly GCF_912999745.1 of Papilio machaon. NCBI lineage: Eukaryota > Metazoa > Arthropoda > Insecta > Lepidoptera > Papilionidae > Papilio > Papilio machaon. The sequence continues at coordinate 6,253,287 of NC_059999.1, read as the reverse complement.
TACGATACGATACTTTGTTACGTTAAAATATAGTTATAGTATGATATTTTTAGTTAACAGAAACATACGGGTTTTTATACATTTACTAAATTGCTTTTGTCGCGATTGTATGCAAATAAAAACGGTAAACACGAATGTATGCAATTGAATTTCTAAATATGGACGCTAACTTTGTTACAAATTTGTCAAAAGCACCCGGTTATTGACATCAAATATTGAATTGAACTATTTTGTACTTTATACACATTTAATTGAAATGCTGTCAGAATAAAAACTAAGTACATACTGATGAAGAACACAAGTTTACAAGGGAAAATTTATTCTTGAAAGACAATAAAAATACTTGACACATGACTGACGTACACTTTCATAAAACTTAAAACAGCCAGTGCACATCTCAGCATCTCAACAAATTATACAACTCCAACACATATTTGGTTGTTTTTCAAAAAAATAACGCTATTTGTTTATTAAAAAACAAAAAACTCGACTAATTGTAATACATAGGAAAGTGATAAGAATCAATGACATGACTCTTCAGGTTCAGTGGTTTAGGCACCAGGCGATCATAATGGAACTTACAAGCAAACCCACATACATAAAAAAATACAAACGCGTGAAAAACATTACCTTTCCTTACTAAGTGAGGAAAAAATGTTTCTTTTCTTACGGCAGTTAATAAATAAGATAAAAGATTCATTGAAAGCAAAATGTACTTTTAGTATTATTAATCCCGAATATATTTTTAAGCGAAATAATCAATTTATAATATCAAAAAAGTCATCGAGTCATCGGATAAAATTCATTTTTAGTTCTTTATTTCGTTATTGCTTTTTTATATTTTCTCGAATATTGACAACATTTTTCCTTGTCACAAGTTAGCGGTGCTCGTAACAAATTGCTCGTTAGCGACGGCTCAAGTACAAGCTTTGTTCCAATCATTCGCAATCATAAGCATTTCGAACGGATAAAAATGTTTACCCTATAGATTTAGTAAATACAGCTCATACATTTTTTTATTTAAAAGGAGATTTTATATAATTTAGATCCTTGAACTTTTAACGATAAAAATTGAATAATTTTTGCTACAAAGTTTTGGTTAAAACGCAACATTTAATTTCATACAATTTTGAAAAATCCAATTGACAATTCATTTTACTTCAATTTTATAAAAAAAAGCAAAATTAAAGCAATCATTGGAGTGGAATAATTGAAATCCTTTCCACCGGCAATTTCTTTTATCTTGCAATAGATTTTTTTAATTAGTCCCTTAGTAACGCTTTGTTACAATTTTTATATAGTATCTTTATTTAAAAATATTTCGAGATTAAAAACGATTTTATGTTGATTTATTGGCTATAAATTTTTAAGGCTCTAGTAAATCGGTTGAAAAATTTTTCAATTTTTCAGTAACTTTGTATGAGCAAAAAATAAATTGGAGAGCTTTGTCCCCCAAATACGGCATTTATCATAAAGAGTAGTGGTGGCTGCGATCTTGGAAGCTCTAAAAATTGAGGTCGAACGACCGTGAACGTCAGCGAAAGCTTATTCTATAAAATTCGCCTGGAAATAGTCAATAGTACTCATTCAAATTCCATTAAAACCATATTTGTGTGAAAAACATCATAACATCTAGTTAAGGAAATGTTTCACCTTGAAAATTTTCATTTAGAAATATAGAAGAAACAAAAGTTAAACGTTAAGTTACGCGGTATTTAACACCCTTTATAGAACTTACTAAAGGAACTTAAAAAAAATCAAATTTACAAATATTTAGGAGACCTAACCATGTGTATTACATATATATTAACTTGAAAAGGATATAAATAACAAAATGTATAAATTCTATAACATTAATTAAATTTAACATTTATTACCGTATAATTTGTTAAACAAATTATTATAAATAAATAAATAAATAAAATAACATTTAATCCTTCCCACCATTACAACGCAATAAAAAACTAACATATTACAAAATAATTATAAATACATAAAACAGAATAAAATTAAAATTACACTAGAATAAAGAAACATTTATAATTAACGTTGCAATGCTGACCGGATAGGGTCCTCCCTCAGCTTTGTATGCTGGGTGCTCCTCTCTGGAACACTCAGCGCTGATCTTCCGCGAAAACCCTCATGACTATCCGCACGCCAGTTGCAGCGGTAGATAACCAAACATAAATATTTTTATATAAAGATAAATAAAAATTACAATATTACAAAAGATAAAATAAGATAAGAACTAATAAATAATATAAGAACTATGGTATCAAAAGAAGTTAAAGTTATGTATAATTAACGGGTCCTAAGTTCAATATGCAAGGTATTTAAAACATTATTATAAAAAAAAAAAAAAAAAACTTATTCACTATCATTACTTCAATGTAACTTAAAACAAATAGATCGATACATCTTACTTATTATTTAATATTAATATTATAAATGCGAATGTTGGGTTGTACGGATGAATGGATGTTTGTTGTAAGGTATCTCCAAAACGAAAACGCAGCATGGATCTCGATGAAATTTGATACTTATGTACAAAACAGTCTGGAAGTACATATAGACTATGTATGATCACGGAATTGTATACGGTTCCCATAGGATACTTTCTGTTTACATATTTACTTGATAACCCCGCAACGGTTCAACACATCTTATAGAATTTAAACATGAATATAGAACATAGCCTCGAGTAACACAAGATATACTTATCCTCCTTATTTAATACAGCGCAGACGAAGTCCCGGGCAATAGCTACCTTGAGGTAAAGCGCGTTCTTGTTTGGTTCTCACATAAAAAGGCGGATGGATCGGCATTTTGCTTACCGCTCATTAATCTAAATTGTTTTTACAAACCTTTTTTTCGAACAAGAACAATCAATCAACTTGACGAACATATCATTAGATTATCTTCTACCGATTTTTATTTATAGATCAGTTTTACTTATTATAATAGACTAGCTGTCGCCCGCGACTCCAACCGCGTGGATAAAAAAAATAATACTAAGCCTAAGTGTTCTTCCAGACTATGATCTATAGCTATGCCATGTTTGATCAAGATCCGTTGAGCCGTTCCGGAGATACCTTTAAACAAACATCCATCCGATGCAAACATTCGCATTTAATATTAGTATAATAAAAAAAAATCATTTACGTATCAAATTGTATCATTAAAAAAATCAGTTTCAAAATTAAACAGAAATTATAGTACAAAGTATTATATAAAGAACGTACACGTAACACGTTTAAATTACAATGTACATTAACGTCCTCACTTCTTTATGCATTATAGCCGCTTTATAAGTATTTTTAACATTGTACAGAACTTAGAATGTCCTTAGAAATACATTGTTGAATCAAGTATTTTCATTAACATCAAGCCACAAGAGTCACGTAACAAAGAGATTTATACATGTACATTGTGACAGAAATAATCTTTTACGATCCGATACTGAGAGACTTAACTGACTACTGTGCTTTATTTCTACGAATCGAATAGTTCTAAGCTCCAGTAGCCTAATGGTTAAGGGTAAGGATTTTCTATCACGTGGTAGACGAATCCAAACATTTGACAATTATCGTTAAACATTCATATCCTAGTACAAACTTTGTTGGAATGGTACAAAAAATGTTACTTGACTAGCTATTGCCAGCGACTCCATCCGCGCCGATTTAAAAAAAAATTAATTGATTGTGATCTTGTGATCTGCCAGAGTATGTTCTACATCGATGCTTAATTTCAGCGAAATCCATGTATACTTTCTGGAGATAACTTCTAACAAACATCCATCCATCTACATTTTCGCATTTATAATATTAGTAAGATAGTAAGAAGAAAGATTAACAATAATATTCTAATATTTTATTTAGAAATAAAACATATACAGATGTTTTGTCAGTGAAAACTCACCACAATATTGTGTGAAAACAAAAATTCTTTTTTTATCCCTTTGACTAAACTAATAGTCACAATCGACCAGTTGGCTAGCCCCGGTGTAAACTAAGCGCCTTCCTAAGTAACCACTTAACTCTGAATGTGGCAGTAACGTACGCTTACTTATATATATCTTACATTTTTCCATACATATTGACACAGGTATATCCATCGTGTGGATATTGAAGCGTGAGCTTCATTGCGGTGACGTCACAGGCAACTTATTCCAGCTGACTCGGCTACATCTTGCAGCGCTGCTCCGAGCTAGACAAAGTACGAGCGGTTTGATTCATAATGCATAGAGATGTTTTTAATTAACTCTATACGATACCGGATTACGATACCGAATAATCCCATACTAATATTAAAAAGAGAAAAGATTTGATTGTACACGTATGTTTGTTTGCATTTAATAGGCTCCGAAACTACTGAACCAATTTGAAAAAATCTTTCACTATTGGGAAGCTACACTATCTATATTATGTACTATGCGGCTATATGTAGGCTATATTTTTTTTAATTCCGCGCGGACAAAGTATCGTGCAACTGCTGGTTTCAAATGTTTCTTCAATTTAATCTAAAATTATATTATTTGCAACAAACGAAACAAAGATGAAAAGATAACAAAACATTTACGAGGAAATTGGACTTCCGTACACGTTTTAATACATATTGTTGCCTTTGTTCTTAACAGAAGACTATTTACACAATATTTTGGCCAAGGAAACTCAAAGTTATATATGATTTTTACTTAATTCCGGATACAAACCTATCTATAAAATTGTTTTTTTAACCATTTAGTATGTATCCTCTCTGATTTTTATTTATTAAAACCTTGGTTCTATTTTCATAAAAAATTTCATCGATAAGAATCTATTAGAAGTATTTTACTCCTTTTCAAATATACGAATATGAATTTGGAAACTGCTATAACTAAAATCAGGGATTAAAACTTAATTCCGATGCAGGCTTTTTGTTGGCAAAAGCTACAAAAGTGTAATCCTTACCGGCTACGGAAGGGGATTATTACGTACAGAACATCTACTGCTACTTTCAACTTTACTTACTGAAAAAAATATCTAACCGTATTGAAAACGTAGTTTGCGCTTTACAAACGCTATGCAATCTTATTCATAGCATAATCGTCCGAAACCCTGAGAGGTAGGCCAAGATTTGAGATTTTCATTTGGCACAATCCTGACAAATTTTCGCTCACTTCTTCAATATCCTTAGTCTTGTTAAATAATTTAAATTTAGTTATCTTACTAATATTATTAATAAGAATATTTAGATGGATGTTTGTTTGAAGGTATCTCCGTAACGGCTCAACGAATCTTGATGAAATTTGGCACAAATGTAGAATAAAGTCCGAAAGAACACATACGCTACTTATTAAGTTTTTTTCAATTCCGCACGGACGGAGTCACGGGCGACAGCTAGTTTATAATAAAACAATATATTTTTGTCTGTTGATTGCTTTCAAACGCAAGTTGTTACGTACATAACTATCAGGACATATGGTTTTTTGTCAAGCGCTAATTTAATCGCAATAAAAAATATTTAAGGATATAATTCACTGAAAAGTAACAAAAGTTAGGAACTCCTCATGAACAAACTAAATTTAAATAAAACTGTGTCGTAGAAAAAACGAGGCTTATCTCGACATGACAAGAGCAAAGCTCGCGTTCGCCGGAGCGTTCTCTACTTGTCGCGAATTGAACGCAATTTAAATATATATTGCATTTCACAGTTGATACATTGTTCAATACTTTACATTTACACAACAACATGGAACTTAGAACAATGTTGATGACTTGAAGATGCAAATAATCTATTTTAAAAAAAAGTTATTCAACCAGAATGAAAATATCAAAAAACTAATCATAGTTATAGCACAAACCTAGAGTTAGCAGCGCATTCATAAATTCATATCTTCTTAGTCATTACTTCTTAGTTACCTATCCATCCCGTCGTTCTCTTCTAACCCTACTTTAATCCTTAAGATAAGACTGTAATGTATTCTTATCAGCTACTTATATCCCATTTGCTCTCTTGTCTGTTGTGATATATCTTCTAGCAACAAAAGTCAATCAGTTATGGATCGATATAGACCTCAAAATTGTAGAGCAACCAGAGTATTTAGTGTCTGTTTTCACTAGCGCGAATACATATTCACGGTTATAGCCACAGTAGAAGTCACCTAGCCGCTTAGTGGTAAAAGGCTACTCACGACTTATTGTAAAAGTAATACGAAGTAAAATTACCGTCCCTTCTCGAAACGGACGGAAATCCTTTGATATATTGAAGTCGTAATTGGTTCCAAAATAGTCGATTTGAGGCATACTAAATTTGAATTCTCAACTTTAAATATCATGGAATGATTAAAAAGTTTATTAATACCGACTTGTCGTTGTTCACACCACTGAGGGAACAATAAGTGAGGCGGCGAATGGAAAATGAGCACACAGCACCGACGGATTCATATTTCGCGCTGGCCTCGCTCAAATGCGACATAATGAAACATTTTTCATGTGTCATCTCTTACAGAAGAGTCGACGCTTTTTTTCATTTCTTGTCTTACTTCAACAGTAAAATTTTGCCTTATTTATATCATTGAATTATGTTGAACTAAAATAGCAATGACAATGCATAAAAATATATATATTAGAATACATTGTGACAAAATTTGTTAAAGGTATGCTCCAGGTCTATTCTTCTGACGTGTGAATAAAATGAATTAATAATGAATGTAGTATTTTTGTAGCAAAGAATATTAAATTACTTTAACCAGAGTAATGTCACATTTAAAAAGTCTAGGAAGTTTAGGGAAGTAAAAGGTTAGCGACATATCTATCAAAACAATAATATTTAATTGGAACGAAGTTCCTTATCGCGCGTTGTGAAAGGGGGCTAGACGGAAAAAATTCTTACGAAAAGTTGTCACGACACTTTTTGCTATAGTAAGTATGTTAACGACGAATGATCGCTACTTCACCATGGCAACGACGTGACAATATATAACGAAAATTCATAGAAATAAAATGTACTTCTTGTGAAGACTTAAGTTTTTTATTCATAGAATAAACATTGGTTCCTTCACTAATTAATCGAAAGGAACGTCGTTCCATCCGGGTGTCCCTTGACACCTCTCAAGTTTTTTTTTACATATTAAAAATGATTCGAGTAAAAGGTTTGTTCATTTTCTATTAATATAAACTAGTTTAGTGTATAATTACAGCACACACGTATCTAATAAATTACAATTGAAATATTCATATTACAGGAAAGTATTTGTTTAATTATAGTCTATAGTAATTAAGGTAATTAAAATTGAGTTGTGTTCCGTCACACCCCTAAAAGTGACCATTTAAAATAACCGTTACAGGAAAATAACGACTTACTTAAATACGTGCTTTTGCCCGCGATTTCGTATGCTACAAGTAATGTTTCTATTCATTAATATTATTTCGTTTTGATAAAATGTTTTGCACGCGACTCCATCTGCGCGTAGTTAAAGAAAAACTTATAAGTATCCTATATTTTCTTCCAGACTATTTTCTACATCTGTGCCAAATTTCATCGAGACCCGTTTAGCCGTTCCGGAGATATCTTCAAACAAACATCCATCAAAACATTCGCATTTACATATTAGTAAGATATTAATAAAATATAGTTTTTTTTTATTAAGTTTTTCAAATGCTTCATACTTCATATTTCCCGTGTAACATAAATTGTATTGAATGCTGTTACCGACTTGCAGCATAACTTACCTATGACATGATTGAGATGGTTCCAAGAAGCACTTTTACACTTGATTTCCAAGCAATGGTACAAGCTTCCATCAAATAAATACTTTCCTACATATTTTAAAGAGGTTTTAGATAGATTTTTTCATGTTTGTTCAAATTTTGAACTGAAATTGTTCGAATTTGAAAAACGACACAAAAAATAGGGTTAACTGTGTTAGCAGTTATGTTGTAAGGTTACTGAAGATTAAGTTCATCAATTCTTCGTAAAACAAGATATCTCCTATAGGTTGTTACGATGTTAATAAAAAATGCAAAAAGCTTTTATTCATGTTAATTATAAATTTAATACGCTTACTTTGAAGTGAGCAGTTCTCTGGAGTAAAAATAATAATTAATAGTCATTCGTGTTCCGTATAATTTGTATGCTTCGTATTCCGACAGAATTACGGCAAACTTTTCCTTGTTTGTTTTGTGTTTACATTAAAATTCAATATTGGAATTAATTACTCCGACATAATTAAAGTAATAAAACAAAGAAAGCTGAAAATTTGTAAGAAATTGTATTAGATAAACAAATTAGTTACGATATTACTGTTGATTGTTAAGATCGTAAAATCTATTTAATTACGTTTTTAATTTAACGTCCAAGAACCCTAAAACAACTAAATTAGATGGCGCTGTTGCTTAAGATAAAAAAAATAGTTTAAGATTGTTTTTAAAAAGTTTTTGAGTCATTTTACTTGCCAAGTATTTCGCAATAAGACGTAAGACAAGAACATTGAGAACATTTGTAACTTTCTTACAGAATTATTGAGGGCAATACGTCACAGTCTAAGTAAATACTTAAACAAATTTTACCACTTTTGTGAAATAATTTTCAGACCATAAACGCTTCTCTAATGAAAAGTTTTATGAAAAATTACACAAGAAATATTCTTTGTGAAATATAACACAAAGTAATTATTTCTGTTTTCACTAACTTATTTCACAAAGGAAATTCTTTCTCAAGTAATTTGTACTATTTCTTCACTCAATGTTTAAACATATTCTTATATCAATTAACGTGGGTTTCCACTAAACAATCATTACAATCCTATTTAATAAATTAACTTACAGGTTTTTCTATTAATGGGACAATCTTTGTAAAACCCTACAAAAGACCAGGATCTATTGTTATAATTCTAATCTGCTTTAACAAATAAACAAGCAAAAGTCAAGATTGACCTGGTTCACGAAAAGTTATGAGGCTTTCTTTTCGCGTTTAAGAGAACAAAAGTCTAGTCTATATCTGAACGAAATAAAAAGACAATATTCTTTTAAACAACTCTAAAAGGGATCGGTTTATTCAAGACTATAAAATGAAGTTCTAACCGAACAAAGATCGCTGTTAAAATTAAAAAAAAAATCTTTTGTAACAATTTTAATGCCACAAAAGAATCACTGGACATAGTTTTACTCAAAGAATTGTCAGAGAAAAGAGCAACTTTGATCGTAGATTAATTTTAAGTCTACCCACATTATATTTTATTCCATTCCATCTTTCCATCTTAATCTAATCCAAAACCATAATCATAGACAAGCACTTTACACTAAGACTTATAAATTTCACATTGCATATATTCCTGTTAAAAAAACTTCTTACCGTTGCGTTGTATTGAAACGAGATGTACATTTAGTACGGCAACAAAGGCTCACAGATTAAGACTTTCAGTACCACAATGTCACCAACTTGCCTCGTGAGTTCATTATCGTATTTTAAATATATAGCGACATGGAACTTTTAAGCGTTTATTTTTGCCACGAATAAAAGTGTAATAATATCAGATTTCAGATTACTGTAGGCTAAGAAAATGAGTGGGTGTAGAATCATTTTATTTTGATCTAATTGTACGATATCATATTGCATGGACAGAAATAGCGATTACAACGAAAATATTCACGTTCTGCAGAATTAAAAATAAATTTAATTAAAAAATTCTACCAAAAAGGTGGCATACTGGCCAACAAAACCTTTGCCTTTTTTGTACAGTAAAAATATAGACGAAAGTAGAAGAGAATCACACGGGAAGTCTTAACAACGAGATGTAGTAGATACTAAACTTTGATTGAAATAATTAATATAAATATTATAATAATAATCTAATAATAATATAATAATAATAGCCTTTATTCAGATAGTTACATAATTACATATTGTCTAATAGTTACATTTCTTTATTTCTTGTACTATCTGTGTGCTCGTTACGGACATAAGCCTCTTCCAACTTCCTCCATTCTTCTCTTTGTATTGCCGTTCTGGTCCAAGTATGGCCCGCTACTGCCCTTATTTCGTCTACCCATCTTTTTACTAGTCTCCCGCGCTACCTTTTAATTAATATAAAGATGTACTACTAAATAGTTTTAAATAAGGATTTTAACAACGAAATAAATGTATGTGGCTGCCGTGCTTATGTTATCAATTTATCCACGTTCCAAATATTATATAATTTATATCTTAAATATATAACAACATGTATATAATATTATATACTCATCTGTGTATTTATTCTGTATTAACATAAGACACAATTGAACTTACATATGTGTCGTAGTTGCTGGAATAACAATATAGGTTAATTAGGTCGTTGTTAATTAGCTTAATATTATGTAGATGTCATGCAAACGACGTTGTTATGAACTGACTGACTTAGAAAATGTTAACTGCGGTTTGTAATAAAATTATAAATTCCCTGTAATAGAAGTTATTCAATTGATCATTTTAAATTAGTAAATAAAAATGAATAAATATTATGAAGAGTTATATGTACGATAGAATGAACGAATGTATTTCATTCGATTTTTAGAGGCTTTACATTTATTTAGACTCGGTTCAAAAAGATTTTGTTGTTCGATAACATAACCTTATCTACAAATTAAATGTTTTGAATAGTATTTTCTAGCTTGGGGGATTTTTAAAATATTATTATAGGGTTTTTGAACATATGAGGAAGCTGCAACGTAATGTTTTAGCTGACATAGCTTAGCTATATATTATTTAATTAGCTGAATGGTTTAGCAATTTTCATGATAGCTTTAAGTAGATTGATAAGAGCTACGGCGGACGGTGACCGATTTAGTTACTACATGTTCCGCCAATTCACTTAAGTGCATTTAAATTACCGGTTTAAAATTACAACATAACGCTAATGATTGGGTGTATATTCAAAATTTATTATGGAAACTTAAGCTTAAATTTTGATCACAAGAAATGTTTTTATTTAAACCTAATTAAAATTACCATTATCATTAAAGATTAGATTCTAAACAAACTTGGTTTAAGACTAACCAAAAATTTCCCTTATCGTACCAAATAGAATCGGTTTTAAAAATGCACATTCGTTAACATGATTAGAGCTTAACTGTGGAATATGGATAACAGATGACGTTGTGGTAAATACAGAATCGTACGTGGAATTGAATTTGTACCGCACAGAGTAAGAATCCTTGTCTAGACTGCAACATTGGACTGTGCAAATTTACGATTTCATTTTAAATCATCGAGCGGTTTGCAGAATAAGAAATACTGCAGACGTATCAAATGGTATGTGAATATATTTTAGTTTTTGTGAATCAAACAATAAATAAAATAATAAAGTTTTTTTTTAAGTCTTTCGCTGTTCACAAAAATGGCTACGAATAATACAACAGTTTGGCTTCGTCATTCGACATTTAACAGTCAAACCTAAACTTAATCTTATTACCGTTTTAATTAATAAATTATTGTTCATTAAATGGATAGAAATATTTATGAAATGTATAAAAATGGGGTTTTAAAATAGCATCCAAGTACGTCCCTGACAAAAGTCAAAGTAATAATTTAAGTAAAAGGAGTCTTCAAGTTTAATTTACAAGTTATTGTGTTATTTTTAACTCGACGTTAAAACCCCGGCTTGTTTATGCAAATTATATTCAAGACAATTACCCTGAGTGCTCGCTCAAATAACAAAAATAAACCTTTATTTGTTTCAAAAATGTTTTTCTTGTTACGCTCCGTTTAACTTGTTGCAAAAAGCGTGTTTCATTAATTGAAAGAAATATTAAAGGTGAAAGTAAAAGTAAGGGTTCTTACTCCATAACAATTATTCGTCTTGCATAAAAAAGCAATTAAGCAAATATAAAGCCACGATTTTTTTAACTTAATCATAATCAAACGGTATGTCATGAAGAAGATACAGCATTTCAATTATAACATAAGTTTATAATAGAACAAGCTGTCACCCGTGACCCGTTCACCTGGAATTAAAAATAAACACTGTACACTATGCCCTATTCCAGATCGTAACCTAACACTGTTGACAATCTAGAGTTACGTAGTAACAAACAACTACAATTCCTTCAAAACTTTCGCATCAATAATAATAGTATTTATACTATTAAATTTACTATCTTAAACCACAAAAGTGTAAATTTAATAATGAATAAAACCGGCCAACTGCACAGTCTATGCACATAAAGTTATCACTTCTTCAGGTATGACGCTACGGTTTTGCCTCGTAGATCTGGTGTTACGGTTTTGCCCCGTAGACAGATTATAAATTTTATTCGTTTATGCTGTACATACCTTATCCTTCCAATGCAAATATAATTTTATTTTCTACCAATTATCAAGTATATTTTCAAGCGGTCTTAATATTGTACTATGTTATTTCTTCTTCGTAAAATCTCGACGAACCCCTCGGGCGGTATAATTATACATTTTTTACATCTGCCAGAGAACATTTTTCTTCATTTAACTTAGTTGAGTTTACGATAGTTGAGCTAATATTCAATTTTTAATATCTTTTCTACGTGTTTATTAAATTTCTCAATAAAGTATAAAAGACGAGTGACCAAAGAGAAATTCGACTCAGATAACAATTGCTGATTATGCATAATAAGCTAATTATGCATACTTAATGCGTGTCCGTGATGAAAATTAACCTCCCAGTTACCTATTTTACTAGGTCTCATACGTTATATACAAAAAAACACCTATTCATTTCAGAAATATGAAAACATAATGTTATAGGAACGCTCGGCTGAGTTCATTCTATTTATAAATAGCTTTGATTTAATACAATATCTCTACAGGCTGTTATTTTAAACTGATTGGTTAACGAACTATGGAGTTAATAAAACATCCATGTTGATACAGATAAAATTATACTCAGGAATAATACCAGTACATTCAAACACAACATTATTTGTAATTTTGTACTACGAGTAATTAACTTACGAAACAATAATTATTTTATGTAGAAATACAATTGCTACTAAGACGATGCTTTGAACTGTACATATACTTTTTGACTGGCAGATGAAATTAAAAGGTAATCGTCTATTTTCAGTATAATTCTACTGATTTCTTCAGTTTATTCAGAACAAAGAAACAATATTTTTTTAATTGTATACTCGTAAGTCTCTATAAATCAAATAGCTTGAAGAGACATTTCTGTAAAAAATCTTAAATGAAAATTATTATCTGAACATACGAACTGTCACACAGGAAAATATTTCATAATACCCAAAACTTTTGACTATATGTAAACAAATACATTTTTCCAAGGAAACATAAAAACTCTATATGTTACTTAGATAACTCAAAACAGTGTTAAATAGATGTCAAATACAATACAACCCACATTGGAAATCAACTTTGAAACTTGTCGGCTAAAACTTCTAACTAGAAAAGTTTTTGTTATCTAAGATTTGTTTTTTCATACACTTTTATTTACGGAAAAGGAAGTAAAATCCATGGATAAATCTTATTTGTAAACTTATAAAGATAAAAGTTTATTGATAAAAATAAACACAAATAACAAATCCATATTATTTTAAATTTAAGTCGTTTCGTAAGACATTTTCATAAGTCGTCTTAATTCATATAATCAAGTAGAATTTTTTAACTATAGATGAAAAAAGGGTCAAAATCATTATTAATCCAAAATAATATTAATCAAGCTTCCATCCCCTCTTCGATAGTCTTACGCTGAAGGAAAACAACGTGATGCTACGTAAACATATCTGGGAATAAATTCACGGTAGGATTGATACCATCAGTGGGAATGTTCATAAACTGATGAGGAATATTGATCAAAGTAAGTAGCAATAAAAAAGTATGTCGACGCTATTTTTTTTCTTTCGCAGTGGTACAACTTATGAGAGCTTGTATCTTTTCACTCAACATAAAAATTTTCTACTACAATTTTATCTCGACGATGTTAAAGTTTTTAAAAGTTTTAACAATTAAAAATGTTTGCGGAGCGTACGAGAGATGCCTGAGGATTAACGAAGCAATTTCCCTTAAACTTTATTAGAGAAGCGAGTTGGCCGTATGACGTCATACGTTTGAACAACAACTGTTTGTAATTGTTTTCTCCACAATGTGTTCACAGAAATTAACGTTTGCACGAACAAACTTACCAAAGAAATAATAAGAAATGCTATTTATGTAGTTTTATGTCCTTTAAAACAATTAAAAAATCGTTTAAATTGTTTGAAGCACTTGAAATAATGTAAGCAAAAATTTACATAACAAAATATGATGTATAAAAAAAAGTTGACTTCTAAATAACGACACAATACAAAGAATTAATTAACTCATAAGGAATAAAAGTCCCTCAGAAGTAATTAACAGTTAATTTTCACTTTAGTAAAGGACTTTGCTTGAAAGTAACTTTTATTCTTAATTTTGTTAAATAACTTTTCTGAAGTAAGATACTGAAAGTAATTTAATTCAATTTAATTGTAAATATCATAATTGGGTGTGACATAATTCCGCTAAAATTTTCTAGGAATTTTTGGTTATAAATTCGTCAAAAAGTATCTAGATTTTTTGTATGTAATTTCTTCTTGTCATTTTATTGTGTAGCTCGTAACTTCATTTAACAGAGTCGTGAGTAATCCAATTTAAAATGCATTACAAGTCGTCGTATTGTAATCCAACTATAATAAATTCTTATAACGAGAATAAGAGGATGGGTGCCCGAGAGTAGAGGGAGGGGGGGGGGGAATTGGCAAGTCTGCCATCCACAATACATCCATACATCCATCACTAAGCATCACACTAACCTATTAAGATCGACTACTTTATTTTTCATTACCCATATGTCAAAGTGGCTGACAAAATCCTGCGGTCTTGCCTCAGACATGTCTCATTATTATAAAATTCATGATAAAAGAATTTTTAAGGCCGCTAAGTGTTCACTTTCTCTTAATGCGGGTAATACAAAGTTTGAGAAGCACTGTGTTAGATCATGTAAAAAACAGTCGAGACACACACTACAAAACTCAAATTAGCAGTGTTCAGAGAGCGTTCAGACTCTGTTCCTTCCTTTTTACTTTACGATGAATTCACTGCACTTTTCCTTGCAAATTATAGTTGTATGAGAGATATATATTTTTCTAAGAAACTTATAATTTAGAATTACTTGTTTATTTTAATAAACTTTTTGCTCACATTTTAAATGCATATAAGCCTAAGGCGAAAGATCATAAAATCAATACGTATCTAAAAGTCTCAAGATCTCCAGTTTCGGTCATTCCAATAATTGTCGAATGATATCGAACCTCTGCAAGGTTTGCAAATACAATATGTGACGGTAAAAATATTTTTTAATAAATCTCCGATTTAAGTCATCGTTAATTTTAAAACAAGTTGGTAACTAAGTTACAGGAATTTAGAGTAAATGAACACTGGTTAAAGCGTCGGTGGCTCAGAGTTTAAGCACTTAACTTGTAATTTGCAGGTCCTGGGTTCGAATCCCGCCATGTACCAATGTGTTTTTCGATTTTCGATTTACATATGTGCATTTATCCGATGTTCTTACGGTGAAGGAAAACGTCGTGATGCTGCACATATCTGAAAAGAAATTCAATGATATGTGTGAAGTCAACCCGCACTAGACCAGCGTGGTTGACTATGGCCTAGTCACCCCTAGCTTGGGGTAGGCTCCGAGCCCCTCAATGGGGACGTATAGTGAACTGATGATGATGAACATTGGTTCATATAACCTAATTAATACTGATTAAAAGGGCTGAATAGAGATAAAATAATACAATTTTTAATGTTAATATTATATTTTAATACAGAATAAACTAAATTATCTTAATGTTTTAAACATCTCAGTCTTATACGAAATGATTGAGTAGCTTTTTTTAAAATAGGCATTAACAGAAAATAAAAATATACAAATGTCATTATCACGTTATAAAGATTATAGAATTGAATACACTCGAACAATAACATCTGCCAATTCTAAGCTTTTACAATCTGAATTTATACCAAAACAGCGACTTGTATAATAGTCCAGTCATTTTAGTAAGTTCACCTCGGAATTCGAGATACCCAGCTGTAAGTCTGTAAATACTTGTATATTGACACCCTAAAAGTTGTCTCAAAACCTACATATGGTAGGGTGTAAGCAACTATTAAATTTCAAGGTCAAAGGTCACAAAAATCGGCTTTTTGCGCTTTTTTTGGAAATATCTCATTTCCTATGAGTTTTTTGCTATTCGTATTTCTCATCAATATTGTAGAATACAAAATTCTCTAAAAATTTTGTTTACATTTTTTTTTTATACGTTGAACCGTTTTCGAGATAGAGGGCGGAGAGCGCGCGGTCACAGCATCAATTCAGCCTCCGGTCGAAAACACGCCATATAGTTGATGAACTATCAATAAATCAATTATTATAAATATTTGTCAATTTTTTATTAACTATTATATTCTACTTTATCATTTCTTGCCTAACTTATCCACTTTTTATTCAGTATTAATTTATTTAACAACACTTACCTGCCCATGTACTTGCAGAATTGTTAATGAAAATATAGAAATTATATGTCGCTCTGATATGGTAGAGCATTGAGACAAGCTTGCCTGCATCCGCATCGCGAACCACAGCCACTCTTGCAGTTGCAGAAAATTGTATTTAGCAAATCTTCTGGAGCAGGTGGTACAATTGTCATGATAGGCTCCAGAAAATCGTTTCGTATTGCCCAACCCCATACCTGGGGTTCCAAATCATGTCCTAACCAAGTTTGAAATTGATAATATACACGGTTGAAATGTTGATCAGCAGCTGCACTTGTTGGTGGAATATTTGAAAGCTGCACAGGTTTATTAAGTTTTGTAGACTTGACGTAATGCATGTAACGAAGATGATCGAGACTTTTCACAGATTTCGGAGAATTATAGACTGCCAATAAGGTTTGTTCCAAGTTCCACTCTCTAATAATTTCTGGGCCGAACAATTTTCTTCCTCAAATGCTGCAGCTAGTTCATCCAAATTTGTCAGTAATTAATTAATTTGACAAATATTTATAATAATTGATTTATTGATAGTTCATCAACTATATGGCGCGTTTTCGACCGGAGGCTGAAGTGATGCTGTGACCGCGCGCTCTCCGCCCTCTATCTCGAAAACGGTTCACCGTATAAAAAAATTTCTTAAACAAAATTTGTAGAGAATTTTGTATTCTACAATATTGAAAAGAAATACAAATAGCAAAAAACCCATAGGAAATGAGATATTTCCAAAAAAAGCGCGAAAAACCGATTTTTGTGACCTTTGACCTTGAAATTTAATAGTTGCTTACACCCTACCATATGTAGGTTTTGAGACAACTTTTAGGGAGTCAATATACAAGTATTTACAGACTTACAGCTGGGTATCTCGAATTCCGAGATTCTTACCTAATTTAAGCTTAAATGACTGGACTATAACATATTTTTGTCTCTTAGAGCGTCGGTGGCTCAAAGGTTAAGCACTTAACTTGCAATCTGCAGGTCCTGGGTTCGAATCCCGCCATGTAACAATGTGTTTTTCGATTTACATATGTACATTTATCCGACATTCTTACGGTGAAGGAAAACATCGTGATGCTGCACATATCTGAGAAGAAATTCAAAGGTATCAGACGCACTGGGCCAGCGTAGTGGTCTATGTCCTGGTCACCCCTAACTTGGGGTAGGCTTCGAGCCCCTCAGTGGGGACGTATAGTGAGCTGATGATGATGATGTCTCTTACATTCTCTTTGACAAAATAGAAACAACAATACAAGTCCTCTGTATTCCTCTAAATTTGTATATAAAAGGCGAGAAAATAAAATCAATCTCCAATATAAAGTTAACTTCTATAAAAGTTAAATTATAATACTATTATAGTTTTCAATCAACAGTTTATTTATAAAATAACTGAACGGTACATAAGTTTGACGGATAAATAACGATATAATAAAGGTCGTAAATTAATCTCAATTATGCTTTCTTTCGTAACACTTTAAAAGATGCTCTGATAACTGTATAGATTTTAGAATAATATTTTAATTTTTTAATTTTCTAACCATGTGTAGACTATTTTTTTTATTTCATATTGATTGTTATTGATTTATGGTTGTTTATGGGACGGTTACAATTTTCTCCCTAACATTTTAATGCAGAACAACTTTTAGTATGAAATTGAACTTGCCAGGAATTACGGTTGTACTGAATTAAGATTATATTCACTCATAAAACAATTTTTTTTATGGTTACGTGTATAAATTAAATTGTGCACTAACATCAAGCTAGGTATATTGAATGGCATGTAACAGTAGAATTAGTAGCATTATACTGAGATTTAGTGCGCCTAATGGAAGCTCTTCACTTGGCGCTACATATGGCCGTAGCAGTAATCGTAGCCGCTACGTGTTTGTAGACGCGCTACGACAAACTATATTGACGTATTTGACAAATGTTTGTCGTCGTTTTTGATATATTTGCCCGAAATATATCCATATTTGGATATATTCAGAAGTATGCGGAATGTTTGTGATTATTAGATTTTTTAGTAGAGATTTGAGTTTTTGGAACGAAGTTCCTTATCGCGCGTTGTGAAAGGGGGCTAGACTGAAAAAATTCTTACGAAAAGTTGTCACGACACTTTTTGCTATAGTAACCATGGCAACTACGTGACAACATATAACGATAATTCATAGGAACTTCGTTCCATCCGGGTGTCCCTTGACATCTATCAAGTTTTTTTTGCTTATGTACCGTATCGTTATATTCACATGAACATAAAGAAATCCACAAACACACATATAAATGCATATTACAATCACAACCTTAGAATACAGTTAAATACACATAAAAATATATAAGTACATCGCCAAATCTCTTTAACTATATTTTACTTATCACTAATAAAAAGTCAGATCTTAAAAATTTCATTGCGTTTTGAAAAAAACAATTAAATAAGCAAACAACGTGTTTTGAGTACTCTACGTTTTTTTTACTTGTCTTTAATTCCTTATGTCTACAGGTACCGAAGTACAATATAACAAAATTAATTAATAAATAAGGTGTGCTTCCACTGAAGGAGCACATTTCCACTGAAAAATCACAACTAATAAAGGCAATGTCACACTGTACACATTTTCACAAGCTGACTTATATTTGAATCTGCAAATACCGTCGTTCATTGTATACTCACCTTTATTTGTCTAGACATATAAATCACATACACTTTACTATTAAAATAATAAATATTTTGTACTGTAAGTCTGTTTGTAACATTGCGATCAGTTTGTATCACAATTGACTGTCAATAAAGCAATATAGACTTTATGCTTATAACAATAAGGTGTATAATTAAACGTACTGTCGCGTGGGGCCGTTTTTCCTTGAATGTGGTGTCTCTTCGCTACTGCCAGTGTTGTTATTGTGTAAAAAGGACATTTCTACACCTGCTTCACCTCCCTGAAAATAATATCAATTATTAGCTTTTGCCCGCGACTTTGTCTGCTTAATTGAGTAAAAAAGGGTATCTTATATGTTACTCAAGTGTATGTTTTATATCTGTGCCTAATTTCAATAAAATGTGTGTAAATATGCAAATTAAACGTATCTCAGGGGAACCGTACACATTTCCGGGATTATATTGCCTATGTGTACGGATTTTACATCTATACCTATCCAGATCCATGCAGCAGATATGGAGATACCTTTTTTTATATTACAAGATGGCAAACGAGCAAGCGGTCACATGAATTCGGCAAAATGGCGAAGCGACCGCTGCCCATAGACATTCGCAATTGCAGATGCGGTACCTACCCTCTATCAACGAAGGAGGAGACGCACAAAAAGAGAATATTTAACCTATGGATCTCCTCCTCCATCAAATTCATCTCCCCTTCCCATCCTTAACTAATAAGAAAAGGGTGAGAAGTTAAAGAGGACTAGAATTAGGCATCATAAAAAACAGCCATACATTCATCCATTAAAACTTACGCATCTATAATATTAGTAAGAGAAACATTTTTAAACAAAGAAATTATTAATTTCTGCATTGACAATTGCCTATACTAGTCAAATTAACAACCAGACAAATAACTTCACAATTCAAATAGAAATAAAAATCAACTTTTACGATTTAAAATTTTACATTTTAATACAAAGAAATATAAACAAATGTTACCTTTCGTCACTCTGTTCAGCATAAAAAAAACAATACAAAAAATCAGAAAAGATAATAAAATGGTAAAAAAAAATTAATTAAAGTGATAAAATAGTTATAATTTACCTCAGCATGCAAGGGGTTGGCGGTGATAGTGATAGGTACTTTAGCTGGTGTGTAACCGTTCCCGCTGCCCGCGTCCTGACCTGACACCTTCTCCTCTAAAACATAATATACCAATATATGTTTTAACAGTGGTGGACGTCAGCAACAACATCAGTTGCAGGAATTGTCCTCGCTCAGTGAAATACCACGACCTCACAGAAGACAGGCCTCAAGTGGAAGTAATTTCACGTACAGTCTGATGAGTGTGGTGCTGGAGGCCTAATTTTACTCCTCTTTTCCTTCCCACCCCTTTTTCTTGAGGAGGATTTGATGGAGGAGATGTATAAGAAGGTTAAATATTCTCTTTTTGTGCGTCTCCTCTTTCGTCGATTGAGGGTAGGCAACGCATCTGCAATTGCGGATGTCTATGGGTAGCGGTCGCTTCGCCATTTCGGCGAATTCATGTGGCCGTTAGCTCGTTTACCACCTTGTAATATATATGTGTGTGTGTGTAATAAACAAGTTATACTTGAATTACATCGAAAACCAGAAAGCAAGCAAGCAGTCAAAAGGTTGGTAAAGGTACTTTACTACCGAGATCCCATAAGATTTACTGAAAATTTGGTCTAAGTAGCGGAAATTTATTGGATAAAGACGTTTAGTGACCTTGGTAATTCTTAAAAAATTTCAACTTTAAACTTAACAACATATTATTTTTTTAACTTTATGGGCCACTTCTCCCCTCTTCTTACGCTATAATACTAACTGGTAGGTCTCTTGGCGCGGCGACAGAGCAGCAGCGTGACGAGCAGTATGAGCAGTATGGCGGCCACACCCAGCGCCCCACCCGCCGTCACCAGCGCGGCGGGCGCGCGCTCCGCACCCCCTGCACCCCCTGCACCCCCCGCACCCCCCACACCCTCCGTGCTACTGGATACTGTCGGTACTAGAGACTTGTGTGTCTTCGCGTCCTGGTTACATAAAAACATTCCTTTTTCCATTACTTCTTACTAGTATGTGAATGTTTGGATGGATGGATAAATTAATGGATGTTTGAAGGTATGTCTAGAACGGTGGCATGGATCGCGATTAAATTTAGCATAGAAATAAAGCATAGTCTGGAAGAACACTGACTACTTTAAGTTTTTGAATTTATTCCACGCGGACGGGATCGCAGGCGATAGCTAGTGTGATTATATTTGCGATCTAAAAGTAATATTATATTTACTAAAACTAGTAGAAATGCCATTTGATGAGTAACTCTCTTAAAATATAGAACAACGAAAAACTTGATAATTATCAATTAAAGTTGAATTCTAGACTAGATAATAAATGTTCAGTTGATTAAAAAGTCGACTTACAAGTATCGCACTGAAGTCTGAAGGTGCCTGCGCAGTATAAGCCTGTACTTTGAGCTCGTATGCGGTGTCAGGAGCGAGGTGATCAAGACGCAGTGCGCGTGCGCCGCCGCCCGCAGACACCTTCTCATACGCGCCCGCTGACGACACCGCGCGGTAGTACACGTAGAAACCCTCCGCCTCAACACCCCCAGAACTAGACCACTGTACAAACACATTACTATAGAGATCACGAAAATAAAAACTAAATAAGTGAATATAACGGTTTAACAGACGATGAATGTATGTAAGACAAGGAATATAAATCTTATAAATATTGTAAGGTGGCAAATCAGTAAGCGGCATAAATTCGCCAAAATGGCGAAGCAACTCCTGCCCATAGACCATGATCTAAAGAGATTATTTTTTATGCAGTGCATCCTAGTATGGATTTACATTTCAGCAATTAAAGGTAGGCAGCGCATCTGCAATTGCAGATGACTATTGGCAGCGGTTACTTCGCTATTTTAGCGAATAGAGATGGCCGCTAGCTCGTTTGCCACCTTATGATATAAAAATATCCACCAAACGCCGTATATTGACTGATATACGAACAGTCCACTCCAGATGTATACATCCACCAGAGGACGCCACTTTCGTTTTGTACTTACAGTCCACTCCAGATGTATACATCCACCAGAAATCTCCTATTATCTGATATCCTTACAATCCGCTCTAGGTGTATACATTCACAAGAGATCCCTTAATATTTGATGTACTTAAAGTCCGCTCCAGGTGTATACATCCACCAGAAATACCCTATTATATACTTACAGTCCACTCTAGCTGTATAGAGTGAGGCGAGGTAGCAGTAGCCTTGGTGAGCACGGGAGCGCGCGGGCTCTGACCGCCGCGCTGCAGATAAAACCGCGGGCTGCTGCGCCCCAACTTGTTGTCCTGGTTCGAGTACACTGCCGCTATACGGAACCTAAGCATTTGAAACATTATGAAAGCAATCCGGTGACGAAGAAGTCCCTCTGCCAAAGTGAGAACTGCCGGACTATGAACACATTGCTATTTCATCAGAAAGTGAGTTTAAGTTAAGAATAAACTTTTCTGTACTTTATTTCACTAGCTTATAGCCACAACTTCCGTGCGGAATTAAAAGTAATTCAAGTAATAAATATAGCCTATGTTACAGTGATAATGTACCTATCTAATAGCGAAACAGTTTTTGAAATCGGTCCAGTAGTTTTTGAGTTTATTTATTCCATACGAAAATACAAATCTTGCCACTTTATAATATTCTTGTGTAGATAACTTATAGAGAGATATTTATAAATGTATTTGATCTAAGTGAAACAAAACTCGCTCCAGACGAAATGTAATTTCAAGTTGAGTAACTTTTGAGAGATATCATATTTTCGTCGGTAAAAATTTGAAACAGTCGGTGCATCTGCATAGCTTATTTTAAATATTATTTGAATACACCCTGTATAACTAATATTATTATAAATAACAGAACTCGAAATAATTTTGCTCCAGAAATATCAGTTGTAATATTATATTTGTAAAAGTATTTTATGAACTGTAATAAAATACAATCTCTGCAAAGAACATTGAATATAAGAAATTTAAACGTTGAAATAACCAAAAAGAATAATCTATTTTCGTTGAATTTTAAGTCATTTTAGTTAAGTAATTGTTATGTCTGTTTGTAGCCTAAACGACTGAACAGATTTTGACTTGTAGAAAATATCATTTATTTTGAATTCATTCCTTGAGTGTCATATTCAGTCGATGATAGTCAGGGATAGTCGGAAACTCAGTCAAATCTCACATAACCCTGCCTTTCCCCCAGATCTTAATACCCCCCCCCCTGAAAAAAAGTCCCGGGCAACTGCTAGTCAAAAAAAATTAAAAAAACTTACTTGTAAAACTTATCAGGCAGGAGTCCATCAATCTCAAATGCGTGTATGTATGAAGGTATATCGTAGTTTGCGGTGTGCCATTGCCCGCTGGAGTTGCTGGAGTTGCTCACTTCCTTGTACTGTACCTGATGATGTTTTCATTGAAGTATTAACTTTCACTTGGAGATCTCATTAAAATATTAGACTATAGATTAGTTTTAAGTATAAACTTTTTTTAATAGTTGGTTTCTGAGACTAAAATCCTTGTATAAAATTTCTGTCGTTTCTTTTTTAGAAATAAGTCTCAGAAACCAACTAAACTAAAACTAAAACAATTTTAAGTCATCTTGTTAAATACAAATGGTACACTAAGTACTCTAAGTACCGCAAACTTATCGTAATTAAATGTTACCTTGAAGAACTGTATGGGCAATCCCTCTTTAGCATTGGACCATGACACCATGACACTCTCGTCTGACATCCGCGTCACGTTGGGACGCGAAGGTGGGATCATTACAGCTGCAACAAAATATCATCTCTTTGACCTTGTCCCAATTACATAGGGTCGGTGCACCAGGTTTCCGTCCTCCAAATGAATCTGTCTGCCGTCATCTCCATTGTCACCCCCTTCTTGATCATGTCATCTTTCACGCAATCTATCCATCTCTTCCTAGGCCTACCTCTACCGATGTACCTCCACACTAATATTTAACGTTCTCTTTGCCACATGCGATTCTTCCCTCCTCATTATATGTCCATACCACGCTAACCTTTTACTTCTCAATTTTTCTACTACCGGTGCTACTTTCAGATTTCCTCTAATATACTCATGTCATATCCTATCCACTGTTGTTACTCCACACATTCATCTTAACATTTCCGCCACATGTACTCTCTTTTCATCCGTCCCTTTAACAGCCCGACATTCGGATCCATACATCATGACAGGTTTTACGATGGTTTTGCAAATTTTCCCCTTCATTTTGAGGTAAATTTGTGAGTCGCTAACCTTGTGACCATACTATGACGTCACAATAGTATTTTTTATATCGAATCCAATATTTTTAAATTGAAAAAAGTATTTAATAGAGTTTCTAGTTTCACATTAACCTTTATGATAATTACTGGTTATTTATAAAAAAATATTAAAAAGATATTATTGTTAAAATACGAATGAGTAGATGTCTCTATCTTCTCTAGGGATGTCTGACAGAGTTGTTGTTAGCTCAGCTCCCAATAAACTAATATTTAAAAACTTAGCCAGTTTTCCTTCGGTAGCTTCACCACATTATTGAAAATTTCTATACTATTGTCTAAAAACTATATCTTTTCAGGATTAAAATACATTTAATGTAATACTAGATATCGCTCGCGACTCCGTCTACGCGGAATTAAAAAAAAATAAGTAGTCTGTGTGTTAGACTATGTTCTACGTTTGTGCTAAATTTCATCAAGACCCGTTGAGCCGTTCAGGAGATACCTTCAAACAAACATCCAACTAAACATTCGCATGTATAATATTAGTAAGATAACATAAATAATAATATTTACCTTTATGTTTTCTCGAGTTCTTCTTATTATGACGTTTCGGAGGCTGAGAAGGGACGTGTGCTTTGGGCGCCTCCGCAGTGTAATCCTAAACCACATAATTATTTACAAATGAGGAACGTCGGAACAAAAACTGATATCTTTTTTTTTTTTTTGAAAAGTGTGAAAAATATGCATCATAATAAAAAAAAATGTCAAAATGATATTTATCGGTTTTTGTTCTTTGTTAGTTTAAAGAACTAAAAAAAAAACAGAGTATTCGTGAAGTCGATTCAAACGACCCAAAACTTGATAAGATGTCATTTAATTGCGAAGTTCCTATGGCCACCTTCCAACTCCGTCATCAGATCAGCACCACGACATAATAATATTGCACTGTCACACGATTTACACATACATATGAAATTTCAGCACAATCATTAACCGGAAAGTTATTACAAAATGTTTGAGCTTCAAATGGTTGGTAAAAATAGATAACCTGGTCAGATATCTGCACTGGCACGACAGTGAGCATAGCCGCGTCAAAGGCACAGGCGAGCGCGTTACACGCCACGCACTGCACAATGCCTGCGTGCCGCTTCTCCACGTGCTCGATGTACAGGTCCGTGTCTACAAGATCAAGGGTAACACGTACCATCTTTAGTCACATCACGAATTAACATTCGATGGAATCAAGGTCAAGTTTTTATACATTATGCAAAATTAAGTAAACAATTAGTAAAATGAGTATTTGAAAAATAATTCCTGGTTTTGATAATTTTAAAGCGAAATACCAAGATTTTTTTTTATCTTTACATCACCTTTCTATTGCTCTTCATAAATGTGGTATAGTATTAGATATATGGGTATGGTATGGCGGCCCATTTGCAAGTTAACACAGTGTCTGACTCACTCAGCGACTCACAGGTTGTTAATCTATTCCTAAGATAAGAAATAAAAGAAAGAATAAATGAGTCTATTTACTCACCA
Source organism: Papilio machaon (assembly GCF_912999745.1). Taxonomy (NCBI): domain Eukaryota; kingdom Metazoa; phylum Arthropoda; class Insecta; order Lepidoptera; family Papilionidae; genus Papilio; species Papilio machaon. The sequence goes on along the minus strand of NC_059999.1, from coordinate 6,227,269 downwards.
TTGGTCTTTATCCCTTTGCCGTTCCTCATCAATTCAGCGTTGAGCAACCAATGAACGGTGGGAGTTGGTTGACCGTTAGGCAATCCGCAAGTGACCCTTGCGCTCCCTCCTTCGCTTGCATTCACATTATCAGCGGTCCCCTCCCAATATGGGGGGAATAATGCCACAACTTTCCACGACCTTCGAATACCATTGGCTGAACAGGAGTAAATACCCTGGGAAAGATAGTTTAACTGATGACTTCTCATTCCTTGAATTCAAATGAGTTAAGACATCGTCATTAGACTAAAGCAAGTGAGTATCTTTACTAACTTTTTAACTAGAAATCTAATTTTGTGGGGACAAACAGGCAACAATTAAGGATGAAAATTAAGAAAAAGGTTAACGTTAAAGATAATACCTTCATCTATCATGTAAAACACAAGAAGAAAATACCTCATCTCGAACTGTAAACGGTTGTACAAACAGCGCATCTCTGTTGGACACTTGGAGTCCATCTCTGGTCCAGGTGACCCGCGGAGGCGGAGTGCCCACAGCGCCGCACCAAAGCCGTAAGGCGCCGTCTATCTTCACAGACACTGTTAGTGTGCCTTCAGAATCCTTGGTGCCCACGTAGTCTTCTGTCTCTAGAAATCTGTTAAGATATTACAGATTAAAATATTAGAAGAGACAAGCAGTACACTAACGGCTAGGATTGTTGTGTTTCTCTAAGACCTAGTCTATTACACATCTTAATAGGTATTTACATCATCAGAAAATCGGTATAATTTTAGGTAATTCATAAGAATTTTATTATAAATCTACTTTTATTACTAAACCACTACTAAATGGAATTTAAATAGGGTTTTAAATTACAAAAACTATCTACTCTATGTTCTCTACAATATTAAAAACATCCTGGTTGATTGTAACAAAAATTTTAGGGATCTCCTTAGAAGACAGAAAGACATACCTCTCTTGACCGTTCCCTTCGTGCTGGACTTTCAAGTATGTCCTTTCAGGCAGGTCTATTGTCTGCACACTAAGCTCATTGGTGGCCGTGCAGCCGTACACACCACTGTCAGCTGTAGACACATTGTGTAATACTAACACACCGTGTGGAGTGTCCAGTTGCTTCTTTGTCTGGAATATAAACTATGATGTAACTAAACCGTGTGGCATCACTTTCATTATGTTTACGCAATAATCTTTTCCTCTAATAAATGTAAGCTAAATTGCGTTGCTAAACGACCCATCCACATGTTCACCTCTAAGTGCTCCAATGAATGACCCTTTCGATAAAAGATGACATCATGTGTAGAATTATTTCGACTGATATTGTCGTACACATTCATTAAACAAATATCATATCGCCAATTTATTTAGTATAGTTATTAATAAATAACAAATCATTCATACTGAGTAACTAATGGGTTAAAGTGCCGAAACCATAAATAATTTTAACACACAATTAACACAACTAATTAGTTAATTGGACACTTATTCAGTAGTTGGAGGATTCAGTAAGAGAAATCTACACTAAAAAGACCATTATATGTACGTCTCTGAGTGTAGCATTCAAAATGCTTAAATCTCATTCACCTTTCCGTCTTCTTTCCACCAGTTTAACACAGCGGGTGGTTCAGAAAGTGGCTCTTTGCAATGCAATACCACTGTATTGTGCAAAGGAGCGGCTATCACACGCTTCTCTGCGGTGTTTCTGCTCAAATCCAGTTTCGCAATGGCCAGCCGAGCGGGGATGGATACTACGCTGATAGCACCGTACCACGCTACACACTGGAAATACAAAAGCCATTTAAAACAAGTAAATTACATTTTCTCGGGTGGTGCATACACTGGACTAGCATCGATTTGCTAGACGATTCGCCGACACTGGATAAAAATTAAGTTAGGTTAGGTAAAGAACGTGTTAAACTAATACTCGTAGTACGAAGATCACTCGAATCGCACATGAGTACCTTAATAAATAATAGGGGAAAAAGCATAATGTTAAGTCAATTTATGTAACTAATTTAGAATAAACAGTGAATTTTAACATCTTTTATTAGATTTTGATGAAGAGAACAACAGTAGACGTCAATTACTACACCGACGTGTCTAATGTCAAGTACTAAAATAGGAGTGTCTAAATTGCTTCTGGTAGATATATCAGCTAATTCTGTTATCACTCTCCTCTCCGAGTGCACCTTAATGTGAGATAGCTTTTTACGTTAAGAAAACCTACTAATATCACAAATGCGAATGTTTGGATGTATGGTTGTTTTAGAAATAACCTAAAGAACGGGTCAACGAATCTCGATGAAATTTGAGATAGATGTAGAACATAGTCTGGCAGATCATGTAAAGTAATTAAGTTTTTTCTTAATTCCGTGAAGACGCACGCACGGAGACGCAGGTAAAAGTTAGTCTTTAAATAAATTAATAAATGACGTATCTGCATCGCATTAATTTCCTGGGCGTCGCGTCGGAAGACTACTTTACGCGATAATATCGTTTTTCATTGATATGTTTTTAATTACTGCAATTTTTAACATTATTTATAATTATGTACGATTTTTCCGTGGCTTGTATCAATAATAATACGGCGAAAATAATTTAATTAATTCATGGTGTTTAAAACAAAGAAATCCATCATTACTTTATCAAAATCTTCTTCAATGAAATTACTATTATTACATAATCTAAATATAACAAGGATCCGGTTATAAAATTCCTGAGATCACGAAGACAGGTTTCTACCTGCGTCTCGAACATGATTCACGTCGCCTGGCATCTTATCTCATCTAATACCCTGCAGACATAACCGCGGGTTTTCACTACCGAAGCATATGAACACAACTATCGTCCCTCTTATTCTCTTCCAATAGACAGAGATAACAATACAGTTGCTTCAACAGTGAAAACATAAGGTATACGAAAGCACCACGTGAACACAGTTAATGAAATCTTGATGAGAGGATGAGAAAAGACCAGAATATTCATTTTTTTTAATTACATATTATTTACGCCTGTAAACGACTCTACATCCTACGAAAGATGTCATAATGTTAGGAATTATTGATACACACCTGATATAACGAATTAGGCGTATCTTCTTTAACATCTACCACAAGTTTTGTAGACAGGCTGTCACTATCACTAGTCCCCTCTACATCTCTCCAACTGTCTTCGTGTTCAGGTTTCCACCTCCACGTAAGTCTTTCACAGGGCACTTCCACTGAACATTCAAAGGCAACCTCGTCACCTGCCGGTGCGGTCACTGACTCCGGGTACTTTGTAAAGCCCATACCGATCTCTGTAAGAAATGATTAATATTTTAAAAAATAACACACGTAATAAAACAAAGGAATAGGTAGAAATTAGCATACATTTTAGAGATTTCCTTAAATTGGCGAAAGGATTTCGATTCGAATCGTTATCCACTAGCAACAAGTGACAATAATTCACCCACTGAGCTAATATTGATTTATTTATAATTAAGTTTACATATTAATAGAGTGTAGGTACGTATATCAAATACGTCGACACTCCATTGGACATCTATATTAGTAATCATGTTGGCTTGTAATAACATAATTTAGTATTCAAAGACAACAAGAAACTATTGTTATGTATGAATACTAAATAACGTACTGTAATCGTCAAGACGACTGGTATGTATTTTAGATTGGAATTAATTAAAAATTAACAATGCCGTGAGTATACTTTTTAGATAAGTTTTTGTGATCTTACTTACCCTTTCTAGTTGGGAATAACAATGGCAACGGAGTTTTTTTTTAATCTTCAGGTTTTATGGCGGATTTTACTTCAATTATTAGTCGACTTCAAAAAGAAGGAGGTTATCAATTCGACTGTATTTTTTTATCTTACCGTGATGCTCCGCCCTAGGTGCTTCGATTTTGATAAAAAATATTTTAATCGAAAGGAAGTGCTTACAGATGGGTCCCATTATTTTCATTTTTCTTAAATAACTAGAAGACTAGTAGATTTTGAACTTAGCTTCAAAATGTGTTGCGAAAATTAGGGACATTTTTGCTCTCAGCGCTTAGTTTTCTCACATTAACCATTTTTTTTTTTGTTTCTTTTTGTGTGGTTTGTCTTTATGGTGTAGTTTTATGATCAACAATAGTTTAGCCTTTTAAGAAGACTTCAATACAGCATATAAACAAGAATTATTAGGCTTATAGCTTATATTGAAGCAAATCATTGCAATAAACATTTATCTTTCACCTTAGTCTCTAAAGAAAACGCATTGTCTGTTGTCAAACACATTGTTATATTCATTCAACTTTAATTGAGCGATAAATCCTCAGTTCTCAGCAGTTCTCGCGTCTAACTTGCAGCGGACAGTCGCGCGCATTATCTTTATTCACCGCTACCGCACATTACGGACTAAATAACGAATAGTTACTATTACGCAAACGTTTTTTACCTAAATATGTTTGCTAAAAATAAATCGCCGCTCTGCAATAAATGTCATGAAGCTGTAAGTGACTTTGTTCTGTGCCGCGAGTGTGAGAATAGATATCATCACGCTTGTGCCGGTATAACTGAAAACGCCTATCGACGCATGGGGCAGGAGAAACGCGCCAACTGGAAATGCACCTCCTGTCGGAACCCCTCACCTGAAAATCCCGTTTTGGCTGATCTCCTTAATGAAATTAAATGCTTCCGTGAAGATTTTTGCACAATGAAAAGCGACTTCAACTCTTTTAAGTCAGAGATACATTGTATTGCTCAAAGTGTGCAGGATCTCACTAATAAGTGGAGTGACTTGGAGTTGCGCCTCAACAACATGGAGAGCAGACTTGAGATCGCGGAAGGAAAAACCTCTGTTATTATGGATTCAATGAAAGATTTGGAAAACACTAACCAATATCAAGACCAATTCTCCCGCCTAAACAATCTTGAGCTGTCTGGGGTTCCCTCACACAGAGGAGAAAACCTCAACAAAATTCTAGGTGATCTGTGTAATGTTGTGGGCTTCACTTTGCTCAACACTGATGTTGACACTATACATCGTGTCCGGCCGTACAACAATCCTGCCTCTGACGCAACTAATCTGCCGCTGCGACATCCTGCCATCGTGATCCGCTTCTGCCAGCGCCGGCGCAAGGACGAGCTGCTGGCTGCTATGCTAGCGCGTCGTGGTCTCACCACGGCGGACCTCGGGATGCACGGCCCAGCGCTGCCCGTCTACCTCAGCGATCACCTCACCCCGCATAACAAGCTCCTCTTGAAACGCGCACGACAGCTTAAAGTGCAGCATAATTACTCTTACCTCTGGGTGAGGGACTGTAAGATATTTATGAGAAAAAATGATAAATCAAACATTATTCGTATCTCTAAAGAAACTGATTTTCAAAAGGTAAAGTGACTATATTGTATTTGTCAGTTCGGTACAGTTATATTTGTTACAAAACACATGTTATCCCCTATTGATCATATATCTCCCTATTATAATAACAACTCAATACGGTTAGTGGACTACAATACACCATTGATCGTAATAAAAACATGCAAGTTACGCATTAAAAATGTGTCAACCTATCAGTACTTTATGTTTACGTTATATCTCGCAACAATATCAAACTGTCATATATTCGTATATTTACATTGGTTTATTCTATATTTACACAATATAACTCGTCTCTTAATTATAGTTTATACACACAACGTTTATTACTTCTTACAAATATTTTCATTACTTTCCTTTAACTATTATAGTAGCTGTGTGTCACACATATGTTACTTTTCGTTATTAATATTTACTTTAACATATATCAAAAATGGTTAACTTAAACAGCTTAAATATTTATTACCAGAATGTGAGGGGATTGCGTACTAAATCTCATTCATTTCTTTCTAGGGTTCTCCAATCTAATTATGATATTATTTGTCTAACAGAAACTTGGTTAACGGCAGATTTTGATAGCGCGGAGTATTTTTTCAGCAACTATAATGTTTACAGAAGGGATCGCTGTAACGCCGGGGAGGGAGTGAGGGGCGGGGGTGTATTGATAGCGGTGCGTAACGGCCTGTCCGCGCGGCGGCGGGATGAGTGGATCTCAGCACCCGACGCCGAGGAGCTGTGGCTTACTATTGAGCTAGGCCCGGCCACGATAAACACTCAGCGCGCGCGCCGCCGCGACGCCGCCTCCCCCCCGTCCGCCGCTTCCGCACCCCGCGCCCCTTTACACAACTCCGCCGCCCGCACACCCTGCGCCGCGGTGCCCCCCGCCGCCGCGCACGCGCCCCGCTTTTCTGACAACTGTCGGCCGTGTAGTCGTAGTAATTCATTACGATCGCTTCACATTGCTTGCAGTTATTTCCCGCATAATAATGCCCATTTACAATCCTTACAAACATTTTTTGATAACGTTTACGATATAACACATGAAACCGATGCAAACAACATTTTCCTAATTTTGGGTGACTATAATATATCCCAGGCGTCTTGGTCTATAAACGAGTATTCACAAATTAGTTTAATCAATGTTAATAATTGTAATAAAGTTGCACTTCTGAGTGATTTTATGAATCTTTGTCATATGTCACAATATAACGGTTGTCATAACTCTAACGGGCGCATCCTCGACCTCGTCTTGAGCGACCACGATGTTAGTGTCTCTGCGTGCACCTCGCCCCTCACCCCGGAGGACCCCCATCATAAGTCTTTAGAAATAGAACTAAACCTTTCCAACCCTATTCATATAAAGGACATTGATCGTTTTAAATACTTATATCACTCTGCTGATTTTGAAGGATTAAGAAAGGGCTTAACAGACATTGATTGGGCTCATGATCTTCAGAATTTAAATACGGAGGATGCAGTTTCCTATTTTTATTGTGTATTGTATGAGTTAATAGAATCATTTGTACCTAAAAAACCGTATAATAATAATAATAAATACCCACAATGGTATTCTCGACCTCTTTTAAAACTTATGCGCGAAAAGTCAAGGATCCATAGGAAGTGGAAGCTTTACAAGAATTATTTAGATTTAGAAGAATTTAAGTTCTTACGCAAAAGGGTAAAGTCACTAGAATCAGAATGTTATCGCAATTACATCTCATTTGTAGAAGATAAAATAACCAATTCTCCTAAATATTTTTGGTCTTTTATAAAATCTAAATTCTCCCCTAACAACATTCCTGTACATATGACATATGACGACCGTAGTTCATCTGACCTCGAAGAAATATCCAATTTATTTAATGAATATTTTAATTCGGTTTTTGTAGCTAGCCGAGACGACAACATCCCAAACCTGACTGACGCCGGCGTTTCCTCTCCTTTGAATATCAACTCCATTAGCATATCTGATAACACGGTTCATAAGCTGTTGAAGACAGTTGATATCAATAAAGGTTCCGGTTACGATAATATCCATCCTATTTTAGTTTCTAAACTAGCAAAGGAATTAGCTACTCCTCTCGCTATTATTTTCAGGAAATCCCTCTCAGAGGGATGTTTTCCTAACACCTGGAAAATGGCCTTAATCACTCCAATACATAAAGGTGGGAACAAACAAATTGTCAAGCATTATAGACCAATTTCTAAACTTTGTATCTTCGCAAAGCTCTTTGAAAAAATTATCACTACTGAATTAACTACTCAATTCTGCAATCATATTTCAACGCAGCAGCATGGATTCTACCGTGGCCGTAGCGTTGCCACTAATCTCGTGCTTTACACCAGCTTTATTGCCAAAGCCCTCGATGATGGCCACCAGGTGGATGCTGTGTATACTGACTTCTCTAAAGCATTTGATAAAATAAATCACTCAATACTATTACAAAAACTAAAGATGTTCGGTATACATGGAGACCTGCTAAGATGGATTGAGTCATATATAAGAAACCGAAGTCAAGCAGTAGTTATAAAAGGTTACCGTTCGAAATTTCTACCTGTTCCTTCTGGCATTCCTCAAGGCTCTCACCTTGGCCCTTTCCTTTTTACCCTTTACATAAATGATATTGGTTCATGTTTTAGCGATTCATCTCATTTACTTTATGCTGATGACACTAAAATTTTCAAAATTATCAAATCAGTAGAAGATTGCTACACATTACAAAACGATTTAGTAACTTTCAGCCAATACTGTAATTCAAATCAATTATTCCTTAACAGTGAAAAGTGTAATATAATCTCTTTCACACGCAAACGCAATCCTTTAACCTATGACTACTGTATTGGTAACAACATCATATCTCGTGTCAATTGTATCCGGGACTTAGGAGTCACGTTAGATTCTAAATTAACATATAATAGTCACATAGACTCTGTAGTTCCTATTGCTTATAAAAAACTAGGCTTAATCTTGCGTTTAGGAAAACCTTTTAAAAAATTGGAAACACTTAAAATTCTATATTGCTCATATGTCCGTAGCATTTTGGAGTTCGCTAGTGTGGTCTGGAATCCACAGTATGAAGTACACTCAGCTAGGATAGAAAAAATACAAAACATATTCCTAAGACATTTAAACTATAGATCTCGAATAATAACCGGATTGGAACTCAATAGCTACTCAAATATAAATCTAGAATCACTAAAAACTAGAAGAAATTATCTCGATTCAATGTTTCTTTACAAAATTATTAACAAATATATCGACTGTCCCCCTCTTCTTGAACAAATTTCCTTTAAAGTTCCAAATTTCAATACAAGATCCAGAGACACATTTCACATCACATTCTCTCGAACAAACCACTTCAGGTCCACCTTTTTTCTCCGCACCTGTAATTTCTATAATAAATTTCTCTCCGAGGTTGACATATTTTTACTTAAACTTGCGGTCTACAAATTTAAAGTACGTAATATTCTGAAAAGTGTTAAGATGTAAGCATAATTTTGATAACTTGTTATGTTAAAGTCTATGTCAATATTGTGTATTTTTTATTGCGTTGTTCATTGCATCTATGTTGTGTTTCTTTTATTGCGTTGCGCTGCGTCGCATGTTTTAGAATACTTAATACTGTAAGATTTGTCTTATGTTAGTTATATTAGTTTGTAATTAATTAATGGTACTTCTTAAGCCTTTTTGTGTATTATGTTATTTTATTTCTTCTCTGTATTATGGCTGTTCAGTACCTTAATAAAATAAAATAAAAAAAATAAAAATAAAAATCCTCGATCGATCACATATATCATCAGTGTTTGTTTTTTGTTTGCATACAAAAAGGTTGCCTTCAACAATAAAGCGGCCGCGAATCAAACGAAAACAATTCCCGATGTCCTTGATGCGTTATTACAGTACATTCTCATCTCGAATGACGCATCCTATATCGGAATATTAAGACTTAAATTACGACAGACAAATATAAACCTTAAAACTTACGTATAAAGTTTACATTCTGTTATAATTGCGACTGGGATGGTACATCGGGAATGTATGATTTATTGTTTTTTTTTTCATACAAGGCAACGGTCACACTCAGGAATTTAAAATGTCTTCATCGTGTTGCTGTTTCGATTTTTTATTAATTTATTTTTATTACGAGGAATAAACTTTCGAATGAATAATCACAGATGGATACTATATGAAAAAAGTTGCAGTTGTTTTTTTTTTATTTTAAAGCTTTTAGTTACACAAAAGGCGTGTCTATTTAAAACTCTATATTCGATAACACTTTTCTCTTACGATGGGTCTAAAGCAATTTTCTACTCATCAATATAAAGCTTGAGGAAGGGATTTAAAAAAAAAGGAATCGACATGCGGGCGGGAATTCATTCATCGAGACTACAAAACGAATAAAAATGAAGTTTGCTAAGCGAAATTACTGCGAACTTATAACTAAAAAATGTATTATCTACTTTAGAAGCGTTTACACACTTTATAGGCATTATTTGACATTTGAAAGTGCATATAATTTTTTATCGACTTTACCAAAAAACCGATGAAATACTTAATGATTGTAGAACAAAGATTTTCAATGCTTAACTAACTTGAAGGTATTAAGTTTTAATAAATGCTTCTAAGATATTTTTTTTATTTTTCTATTTTCCTTCATATAGTTTTTTGCCTTTAGAACTACGCAGCACTTAAGCTGACAGATAGCAAAAAAAAATCCTGCAACTGTTTTCTTTAAACTTAACTTGAACTATTTCACAAGCTTTCACTTCGTTTTAGTTTACACATTTCGAGACGAAGTTCTTTGTCAGGTATTCTAAAGTAAACTGGTTGAAGGTCCCCTAGGGGCAACTTTGAGTTGGTATGTATCGCTTGTATTCTGAAACACCGTAATATAAGGGTGTCCTAAAGCGATATACTACGACTAGATCCAATACATATATAGAACTAGCTGTCGCCCGCGATTCAGTCCGCGCGCAGTTAAAAAAAAAAGTGAAAAATAGATTTTGGTCGATTCTCAGACCTACTGAATATGCTCACAAAATTTCATGAGAATCGGTCAAGCCGTTTCGGAGGAGTACGGGAACGAAAACTGTGACACGAGAATTTTATATATTAGATTACAATATTATAATTACATATGTATAAAAAAACTTGAGAGGTGTCAAGGGACACCCGGATAGAACGAAGTTCCTTTCGATTAATTAGTGAAGGAACCAATGTTTATTCTATGAATAAAACACTTAAGTCTTCACAAGAAGTACATTTTATTTCTATGAATTTTCGTTATATATTGTCACGTCGTTGCCATGGTGAAGTAGCGCTCATTCGTCGTTAACATACTTACTATAGCAAAAAGTGTCGTGACAACTTTTCGTAAGAATTTTTTCCGTATAGCCCCCTTTCACAACGCGCGATAAGGAACTTCGTTCCAATAAATTTTATTGACTATCAACTATAAATATTTATAAATAAACCGTTGAGATTATTACCGTATCAAGTTTCATAGTTATTTTTTAAGTAAATGAAATGCTGACACCTTAATAATTAATTGTTTATGTTACTAATCAACTAAGTAGATTTAAGTTTTTATACCATTTACAAAAATATGTGTGAAATAAATATTACTCAGGCAAAACTCGGAAACCGGAAATCAAACGGGTCGTTGGATTAGAGAGTTCATTGTAATAAGTTTTCAAAAATGTTCGTTATTTTAATGATTCTTACCAAAAAAATTACCCAAAAACACTTAAACTAGAGAACCAACTAATCAAGAAAGATATATTCATGAAATTATACCTAATGACAGTAGACAATCGCGAATCTCTGATCTGATAATTTCCACAAACGAATCTCACGCATTGATGTTTCAGCTAGTCTCGATATCTCGTATTCAGAAGTTGACGGAGCAAGATATAGGATAGGAATCGATTGGAATTCGATTGTATCGCATCGTCTGGTATAACTCGTAATGAAGCCCAACGAGCCGAGCAGAATGGCCGGGATCGTTTCGAGTCAGCCGTCACGTTTCGACGTAATTCATTACTCAGTAATTGCCGCCTGCAGTAAAGCTAAAGTGTTATAATTCTCCACGGTGGATTATTGGATCCGCAGTGGAAGCGAACGTTAAATTATAGTACAGCTAAATGTGGTGAAATCGTACCTAAACGATGTTAACAATATATTGTTATATACTAGTTCATGCCCGGTTTAATTTTATTACGCCCATGAATAAACGTTACATTGACCCTTACAACTTTCTAATGCTGTGAAAGAATCATAAAACTTTTAAGCAATTTAAAAGTTCATCTCAAAAACTCATAATTAAAACCTAAAAAATGTTAGAACGTACATAACTTTTTAATTTATACAATCATCTTTTTCACTTTTAATAACTTATTTCTCTTTAGTATTTACAATAAGTTAGTTAAATAAGTTACATTAAAACTCGGACCAAAACACATACTATCATCATATATAAATTCTCCACTTAGACTCAGGGTCGCCTTTAGTAGGAGAGATCTATACTAAAGAACTGCTTTAATTACAATCAAGTTACTGGGTGTGCGACATTAAATATAAGTGAAAACCTTATATAAATCTGCTCCTTAAAGCATGGTCATTTAGATTAAGACATCATGTAGGCCAACGATACGGATTCATATCGTAAATTCCAATCTTTAAAAGTTTCTCGCCTAGATACAGTGGCATCATCAAATATAACGACTGCTCGAAAACGAGCAAGTCCAGTTCCTCGACAAACAGACGGCCGGATAATCACCGCCGCTGCTCGTCTGACAAATTGCCTCTGTACACATTTACTACCGAAAGGGTTCCGTGCCACCACTTTTTACCATAGACTATATTAATTTTACTTATGTAATATCATTAGTAGCAAAGTGTGTAAGCAATTTGGATTATTAGCACGATTATTCACATTATTTATACACGGATATTCTTTGTAATAAAGAAATGTGATGTTTGTTCTTATTTCATTACTTCCTTAGGTTGTGACCAAATTTTGATCGGTTTTATTCGTAACCCAAAACCTTGTTCTAACTTAACATTTCTAACAGTATCTTGTAATTTCTGACCCAACTAGCTATTGTACTAATATCAAAATCTGAACTTTAAAAGATAATAATTAAACGCAAAATTTAAACCAGTATTACAAAATTACATTTGAAGTCCCCGGAACCTTATCCGTAGTCTATCTCCGAACTCACGCTACTGTATTAGACCGTTTTTTTTTCTGTTGACCAACAATAAAAGCCCTTGTCAATGTGTGAGTGGGCTACCTGTCGTATCCGCTGCAAGTCGAGGCCACAGCAACAAACAAATCACGAACTTACTAATTCACACTTAATACATCACTGCTTACATAGGAAAGCTTTCCGGCTAACGCAATACAGAACCCGTATTGGATAAAGAAATTCATGGTAATATTGTTAAATACAGATTATACAATACCGGTTTCAAAAGAAAGAGAGGGACAATTTCAATTTTGTTCGGATTAAAAATGTTGATAACTATGGATAGACAGCAATTAAATTTAATGACTAAGCTTTAAAAGTATCATAACGATGTTGGAATTATTGATAAGGTTCGTAATTATAGTTCGAAAAACTTGTTTTTGTAATACTGAATTAAGTTAGTACCGTAACAAAGATTAAAAAGTTAAATTTAAAGTTGTATAAAAGATAATTTGGTTTTTAAATTTTATTTCGTTAAAATAAATTTCGAGAAATCTACTGAAAATAATAATTTTGTTGTTTGTTTAAAAATTGATTTAATTTTCTTCGAAGATGCATTGAGTGTATTTTTTCAGGATATACTCACTGGCAACAGCCGGTGCAAGGACTCCCAGAAATATTTGTAGTATTAACACGGGACCCATTGTACCTGGAATTAAATAAAAATATTACAAAAAAAATATAATTTACACCGATGACGAAATAAAGCACATACTGTATAAATAAGATTGAGAATTTGAACAATAACTTAATAAACATCCTATACATTAAGAAGATATTTACGATTTATTTCCATTTATGATAAATTGTTTATATAAGAATATAAAATTTATTCGTTCTATTTTCATAGCATTTTATAGTTATATGTTAACGATTTTTGTTATACATTATCTATTTTTTTTTATATTACTACCTAGAATAAAGTCACAAGAATACTTACTTATTCATTATTTAATCACATGAGTAATAGGATACGGAAAATTCGATATTAACCCTTTCAGAGCACAACCCTTTTGCTCTCGTGTTCGCCATAATAGGGATAAAGGCCTATTATGTACGGATCAACTGATACTGCCCCAAGTATTTACGAAAGACATTTCTTATTCTATTTAAGGATTTATAAACTGTCTTACGCAGTGTACTTACGTATACATATGTTTATTATTAACTTATTAAGATCCAAATTTTTTCTATAATTTTTTTTGTTACAGATTAACGAGGAAGCAGCCATGTAAAAAAATCGCCAAATTAGCCAAGTAACCTCTGCCCTTAGACATCTGCATCTTGTCAACATGGGTGCGTTAAAAACGTTAATTCATGTGAAACCAGATAAAAATAAAAAGAACTTATAGCTAACAGTTCCAGTCAAGTAATATTTGTAAAGTGGACTGCGTCGAGTTAAATTGAGACTCAACTTCCGGACTTCGACCGCCGTCAGCCCCTCTATTGCGCATTTTTAAATACGCAACTAATTCAAACCTAATTTACACTTTCAGGAACCGCAATACGGTAAAAAAAAATACAGTATAAAAAGTATGATTATTCAATGCGGCATCTTTAGTATATCACGATCTTTTTTAATAGGTCTTATCGTGTGAATCTACTGCACAAACTAAAATAAAATGTTTTTATCCCTGTCATTCTCTTTGGAAAACACAGATAACAATATATTTTTATACAGATGTTTCGGCAGTGGAAACACAACACTCCGCACGATTTGTAACCAATATAGGCATTTGTTATTTAATTATTATTATTTAGTATGAACATAACTTTCGATGTTAAGAAAAAAATTAACAACGCCATTTTCACATTTTGAGTTATTGTTGTCCTTCGTCAAACAGCTTTCAGAATAAGATGTTATCAAGACGTGTCCAGTTTTTTCTTAGTTATTGTTAAGTTACTAATGGTTAGATGATTTGTCAAATGCAAGTCAGGTAGATATTTAAATGGAGATTAATATTTGAATGACGTTATAAAAACTTAACGATTCAATTTTAATGATTGGTATATAAAAGTTTTTTGACACCAGTAAAGTTAACAAAGAAAAATAAATTCAGAATTTATTTATTCTCTTTGGTTTGTGTTATAGAATTTCCGACAAGCTCAATTACAATGTCCTTCCAAATTTTAACAATACGAAACAAAGTCTTAACAGTATATTAATACTGTACTAAATGTAAGCAATGTACAATTATATTTAGCCCTTACCACTTTGAATAAAGCACGTGCCAAAATGTACACTCAACAACTACTTACTCACATTGTAATGAGAATAAGAGTACAACAATGAGTTATAAATAAAACCCTTGAGTACGAAGAACGTCTTAAAATATAATGCTTAAACAAATTTGAGCCTAATTAATTCAATGTAATTTTGTAGAATTTGTGCCCCAAATACAAATTGGCGTTAACATTGTTATTTCCTTTAGGGCACAAAGTAAAATAATTTATTTAAATCATGTACAGTACATGTACAAAGATACAAACAAAGCGATTACAAACAATCTATAAATAGTATTTCATTCAGAAATTCCAGTAGTTACCTTACTTCTTAATTTAAATTAAAAAACGCTCCTATTATCTTTCTATTCTTTTCTCATCAATTGGGTCATCATCTTTTTATTATTCTCCGACATCACAGTCAGTCTATGGAAACCATGGACCATAGGCAATAGACCATGCATACAAGAAACTTTAGAAAAACTTGTAAAAGTTGCTAACGGAAAAGAACAGATCAAAAATTGAGTTCATAGCTAAAAACTTCGCAGACAAGAGACTGGCCGTTAATAAAATAGCGGAACAGATTATAAATTTTATTATTCAATAAACATCGCATCAATAAAACGGACCCATTAACTATTCAATTCACGAGTCGGACGCTCTACGACATATTTCACACTAACATATTGACATTTCCTTGCTAATCTCCAACCACTTTGGGCGAGCTTAAATTAATACATCCTCTGTCGTGAATCGGGAATGTCTGTCATATTTATAAGGATAGGAGACACATCACGATGCCAATAATGACGTCACAATATATGAGTTGTAAAAGAAATAAGCTCCACCGTGCCATACAAAGAAACCTATCGTCTACTCTGAAAAAAAACATAACATAGAGTTTCGATTTTTAAATTTATATTTACCTTTCATACCAAAACGTGACTGGTCTGGGACCATTCATCTTCATACTGACGTACTTAACTTAATTAAAACTGACGAAGAAATGATTATAAGCTAAGAATATGCAAATGCAAAAGATGCAGTATTGCGAAACTTGGCGTTGCAGCGGAGCTGTAAGTAATACTCGGCGAGACTTGTTTAGGGCGGGGTCCGGGAGCGTGTCGGGGAAAGTTGTTGATGTTACGATTTGCTAATATACAAGTAGTTCATGTTTAATACAAACGGGAATTAATACTGCAATACGTAAATTAAATTACATTTTAAATACAACTTTTGTTTCAGGACAACTAATCATTTTACTGCCTTACTTTATTTCCTACACCAAGTATCAAGGATCGGTATGAAAAGTATAAGCAAATAAAACGTGGTAAAAGCTTTCATTAACCGTTTGATATTTTTACGATCCTCAGCACAACAATAGAGGACCCGCATTATAATAAAAAAACTTTTATACGAACTTCGTTTACTTCACGAGGTTTTAAATTCAGTTGGCGAAGCGCCAGTGTGAAATAGTACAGCTTTATAAACTAATTATACAACCATATGGGTGCTATATTTCTCATTATAATTAAAAACTTTGCTCATTTCTTTATATTTAATAAAAAAAAGTACTAAAACACAAAGCGGAATAATGGCTACTTTTCTGTATAAATTTTTCTAATAAAACAGTAAAAATAAACCTTTTTTAAAACATTAGAATTAAACAAGAAAAATTCACAACTTTGAAGATTAACAGACCAAAATGGTCGTGTCTAGAAAGTACTATTTCAGGAGAGTCTTCTAATTTCAACGTTCCAATTGATCTAGTGTTCAAACCACGGGCATTGGTTTTTATGTAAAGTCGATACTACCAAAGGTAAACATTAGTTGCAACGAGCAAAATACATTAAAAAAATATAGAAATATGAAGACAAACAAATAGTGATTGAAAATATTCCTTATAGTCCAGTCATTTTAGTAAGTTCACCTCGGAATTCGAGATACCCAGCTGTAAGTCTGTAAATACTTGTATATTGATACCCTAAAAGTTGTCTCAAAACCTACATATGGTAGGGTGTAAGCAACTATTAAATTTCAAGGTCAAGGTCAAAGGTCACAAAAATCGTTTTTTGGCGCGTTTTTTGGAAATATCTCATTTCCTATGGGTTTTTTGATATTTGTATTTCTTATCAATATTGTAGAATACAAAATTCTCTACAAATTTTGTTTAAAAAATTTTTTTATACGGTGAACCGTTTTCGAGATAGAGGGCGGAGAGCGCGCGGTCACAGCATCACTTCAGCCTCCGGTCGAAAACGCGCCATATAGTTGATGAACTATCAATAAATCAATTATTACAAATATTTGTCAATTTTTTATTAACTATTATATTCTACATTATCATTTTTTTCCTAACTTATCCACTTTTTTTTCAGTATTAATTTATTTAACAACACTTACCTGCCCATGTAATTGCAGAATTGTTAATGAAAATATAGGAATTATATTTGAATTTTAACCTAATTAATATTAATAACTTCTTACATGATGAAAAAAAAAACAAATAAATTATGAATTAATCTTTTTATTAAAAAATATCATTGAATACATTAATTTTTATTGAAAGTAAAAAAATGGAATAAAGGGTACAAAAACTACAATTTATAATTTTAATCATCTTCTTCCCCTTCATCGTCGTCTTCTGGCTGCTGGTTAATTTCAAACTGGTGTTCATTATCGTCTTCAACGACATTTGTCTCAAGTTCTTCCATGATTTCTGGGTCAAAGGTTCCATCTTCGTTAATGTCGCTCTGATATGGTAAAGCACTGAGACAAGCTTGCCCGCTTTCCTGCATCCGCATCGCGAACCACAGCCACTCTTGCAGTTGCAGAAAATGGTATTTAGCAAATCTTTTGGAGCAGGTGGTAAAATTGTCATGATAGGCTCCAGAAAATCGTTTCGCATTGCCCAACCCCATACCTGGGGTTACAAATCATGTCCTAACCAAGTTTGAACTTGATAATATACACGGTTGAAATGTTGATGAGCAGCTGCACTTGTTGGTGGAATATTTGAAAGCTGCACAGGTTTATTAAGTTTTGTAGACTTGACGTAATGCATATAACGAAGATGATCGAGACTTTTCACAGATTTCGGAGCATTATAGACTGCCAATAAGGTTTGAGTTCCACTCTCTAATAATTTCTGGGCCGAACAATTTTCTTCCTCAAATGCTGCAGCTAGTTCATCCACATCTGTCAGTAATTAATTAATTTGACAAATATTTATAATAATTGATTTATTGATAGTTCATCAACTATATGGCGCGTTTTCGACCGGAGGCTGAAGTGATGCTGTGACCCCGGGCTCTCCGCCCTCTACCTCGAAAACGGTTCACCGTATAAAAAAAATTTTTTAAACAAAATTTGTAGAGAATTTTGTATTCTACAATATTGATAAGAAATACAAATAGCAAAAAACCCATAGGAAATGAGATATTTCCTAAAAACGCCCCAAAAACCGATTTTTGTGACCTTTGACCTTGAAATTTAATAGTTGCTTACACCCTACCATATGTAGGTTTTGAGACAACTTTTAGGGTGTCAATATACAAGTATTTACAGACTTACAGCTGGGTATCTCGAATTCCGAGATTCTTACCTAATTTAAGCTAAAATGACTGGACTATTAGACGACCACCCAGAAACTAAAATGCAAATATTTTAACAATATTTATTTAAATTAAAAGCTATACATCAAAGCTGACAATTAAAATACTCTACGAATTTTTAAGCGTACAAATGAAAATATTTTCTTAGTTTCTTTTATTTCGACAGAGTGCGAGTTATTAAAGATATAGTGTCGTTAATTAAATGGAACAAACCGTCCGCGTCGACCTCAATTCTCTAAGACCACACATGAAGTAGAAACAGTTCTTTAAACTTTATTTGAATTTTATCTCAACGATTGAAATGTTTTGAAACGTTGTTATGATATATTTCGCCTAATTTCACGTGAAGTTCCTAAGCATTGCATAACAGTTACACAAATTAATGAGTAGTGTCTTCCTAAAATTTTCATAATGCATTTTTTTGTAAGCTTTGATTCAGATGTTTAAAGTATTTTTCTTTGTGATATGTTTTGCGAGAAATACGGTAGATCAGGGATGGCGAAACAACGGCACGCAAATTTTGAAGTAGGTATAATATGAGAGAATACAAAGTCAAAATTTTTTGATAGGGCACGTCTATGACTTCATCAAGTATGCACGTTGTTACGTTAAGTTTCGCCACCTCTGGCATAGACTATAAAATCGAATAAACAATTCATATTAAAACGTACAATTTATTTGAAAAAATTTTCAGATTTTTTTCAAAATATTTTAAAATGAGCGTGAAATTAAATGATCGTATAATGGAATAATATTCTATATCCGTGGATAAAAATATATTTGTGTCTACTAATAAGCATCACCTCAAAGTTGGTTCTCTGCGCTTACAGTTCCACGCCACAGTTCGAAAATTTTTATTGAAACATCAAATGCCTGTTTTTCTAATCAACGGTTCATCATCATCGGAATCCTCAATTTTAATGTGATTTTCGCCGTTATATAATCTTCCTTGGAGATGTCAAAATCGTCAGAATCGTAACAAGTAAACAACAAGCATAGGTTTTTTGCGTCAAGCTGTGGTCTGTTCAGACGAATGTTTGTAAATCTAGGGTTAAGACAAATTACAGTGTACATTTAACATTAATTATTTAAATTTTAACATTTACCTAGTTATTATTATATATAGTTATTATTATTTTATAGCTATTATTATTTTATATTTTATTATTATATGTTAACGTTAACTCTCCCGACCCCTGAGCAGGCTACATCCGCAAGTCAGTCCGGTGCAACCTCGTCACAGGAACTCGTGCAATGCAGAGAATGCTCTCAGCCGCGTTTTTTCAAAGGACAAAGAGGTTTGCACATACACAAAAGTAGGTGCCATAAGGGCCGGCAACCGCATGTAGGTAGCAATGAGAATTTTCATAATGTAACTGACAATGAAGCCCCCACCGGGGGCCCCTTATGGCAAAAATTAAATAACTTGAAGAGAAACCTCCCCTTGGTAAAAAGAATCCCTCGTGGGGCTAGACGGTGCGTAGCGACCTCTTTATCTTCCTGCGTCAGAGATGTCATCGACAAGAACGATAAACATAGCTGGGAGAATTTTCTGACATTCGCGTATAAAACGCTACATGTTAGCCAAGACAAGCATGGCAGTTCCCTTGCACAAAAAATAAAAAACAACTGTTCCCCCAATTTTAGGCCTACTTTAGACAATATTCAGGAAAAACAAATATCGTACAACATTACAAAAAGGATTGAATCAAAATTTGATGAGGGAGACATTAAAGGTGCTGCCGACCTTTTATTTACTAGTGACGTCGTTGCTCCCAACTCACCAGAGACCTACGCTGCCTTGTTGTCTAAACATCCGCAGCCTTTAGCAACAACTCGCTTGCCGGATGCCCCCAAGCCTTCTGAGCCTACCCTGAGGGCTACACCGGAGGATATACGAGCCGCGATTATGTCTTTCAGGAGGGGCTCTGCCGGCGGATTAGACGGTATGTCCCCACAACACTTTAAAGATTTGATTTGTGGTGTTGTTGGTGACGTCGGCACTGCACTTCTGGAAGATTTGACCAGCCTCGTGAATCTTATGTTCTCTGGGAAGGTGTGCAAAGACATCATTGATGTCTTATATGGGGCCAACCTTTGCGCGCTTCGGAAAATGGATGGTGGCATCCGACCAATTGCCGTAGGCAATACAATTCGTCGTGTGGCTTCCAAAATCTGCTGTAGGCACATCCTGCAAGATTTGCAGCAGGAATTTCAGCCAACGCAGTTAGGTTTTGGAACCAAGGGAGGGTGTGAGGCTGCTGTTCACGCTGCGCGCACCTTTCTCAAGCAAGGTTCAAGCGAAGTGTTGCTAAAGGTAGATGTAAAGAATGCATTTAACTCTTTGGACAGGGGCGTCTTGCTGACCCAGGCAAAGGACCAGATACCTCTTACCTTTGCTTACCTGTGGCAATGCTACAGCGGATCAACCAGCCTAGCGTATAATGGTCAAGTTATACAATCAGCTGTCGGCTGTCAGCAGGGCGACCCTCTCGGACCGGCAATATTCAGTTTGGCAATACATCCCCACATCAAGAATTTGACTTCTAAATTCAACGTATGGTATTTGGACGACGGGACCTTGGGTGGAGACGCTGCTTCTGTTTTGTCAGATTTGGAAAAAATTACAAAATCTTTCAGTGATATTGGTTTACAGTTAAATTTTTCTAAATGCGAGTTGTATTTCAGCGAAAGAGTACCGGCACAATGTCGCTATGAACTAAATTCTAAATTTAATGTTTTGGCTCCTAATATTAAAATTATTGACGACCAGTCGCTCCGTCTACTAGGGGCCCCAGTGCTGGAAGCGGCTTTCACCAAAATTGTAGAGGATCAAATATTAAAATTTCAGGAATCTTCCAGCCGCCTAAAAGACATAAATCCTCACATGGCTTATTTTATTATAAAATTCTGTCACTTTGTTCCCAAGACTACCTATACGCTTCGCTGTACACCGCTTTGGGCCCACAATGACCTTCTCTCTCGTTTAGATGAGACAATAAGAGTAGTTTTAAATAGCACATTCAATTGTCCTTTGAATGATAGGTGCTGGGCCCAAGCAACCTTGCCGATTCGCCATGGTGGTCTTGGAATACGGAAAATTTCATGTGTAGCACTGCCAGCCTTTCTGTCCTCGGTTTATAGCTCGGTTAACCTCGTTGGTAGCATACTAGGCCCGTCGTTCTGCGGCGTAGAGGTTGCCTGTTTAGCCGAGGCCAGGGATGCCTGGCTCAGTGCAACCGGTCCGGACCTACCCCTGAACCTGGCTTCACAGCGGCAGTGGGATGAGCCACTCTGCATGAAGACCCGAAACCAATTGTTAGAGTCTTCAGAAAACGAAGCGGAGCGGTCTCGTCTTTTGGCCAGCTGTGAACCTGAATCAGGATACTGGTTAAATGCCATTCCATCGTTTAGCGTAGGTACCCTTTTGGAGAGGACTACATTTAGTTTGGCGGTGAGCTTACGGCTAGGGGCCCGGACGAACGAAGCCCATCGCTGCCGTTGTGGGGTAGACGTGGATCCTCTAGGTCATCATGGTTTAGCATGTCGTCGCAGTGCAGGACGCATTCCGCGTCATGCCGCCTTAAATGACGTCATCCGTCGCGCCCTTGCCTCTTCCGGGGTGCCAGCAGTGCTCGAACCTAATGGCATCGCCCGGGACGATGGCAAGAGGCCAGATGGTATGACGCTCATCCCTTGGAAAAACGGGCGGTCACTAGTGTGGGATGCCACATGCGTGGACACTGTTGCCCCATCCCATGTGAGAGCGACCGCTCGCAAAGCCGGTGCAGCTGCGGCGACAGCCGAAACCAATAAAAGGCGTAAATATGCAGCTTTGGGAGAGCCGTACATATTTGTGCCTTTTGCCGTGGAGACCTTGGGGCCTTGGGGTGCGGAAGCCCGTCAGCTCTTCAAGGAGATTTCCGTACGCCTTATCGACGTCTCAGGGGATCCAAGGGCTGGCGCGCATTTCGGACAAAGGTTGAGCCTGGCCATTCAACGGGGAAATGCCGCCAGTCTCTTGGGCACCTTACCCTGCGAGCGCAGCGATTTGGGGTCGATTTTTTACATAATTTAGTTTTATTTTTAGTTTAGTATAAGTATATAGTTTAGTTTAGTAATTTATTTGAATAAAACATTTAATTATAATTTTAATTTAAGTGATTTGAAATCATTTAAAATCAACTTAATGCTAATAAATAAATGTAAATATTTAGTAATGAATGTAATCTTCTAAATGAAAACCGATACGCTTGAAGCTGAATCGTAAATATTGTAAATAGCGTATTAACATAAATTTACATAAATCGTTTATTCGTTAAGAACACAGCTGCGTTTGTTAACTATTAAACAACTGTAGCCAATAGCATTTAGCGAAACGCGGTTGCATTAAAAAAGAACATATCGATTTCGCTCGGACATAAAAGCGCTTCGCAAAATTATGTGGCCGATATACACTCGTATGTTGGCTTTCCCGGAATCAATTTGCGCAAACATTTAACTCGCCGGCCGGCCAAGGCTCGCGATGTGGAAAATTCACTAAAACTGTCAAATGAAGGCTCGTTACGCTCCAGAATTTATTTCGCCACCCGCATTCGTGAAATGTCGCTGAATAGAAAATCCTATTGTTCCGCTTGCTTTATTAACCCTTTGATCGCTGACAAGTGCTTTATTTGTGTAATTCTATATTTATTTACATCATTTGTTAATAATACATTATGTACTTTTAGAGTACAGGAAAGAAATGTCAGTAGTATTATCAGTAGATGTTTTAGTAATGTAATCGAACCCTAGTACTAATCGAAGTCTAGAACCAATTCTAAAACTGGCTTTAGCCACTTTTCTACTGCACAATTTTTTTTTTTCAAATTTTAAAGGAAACTTTGAAAACATTATATGGAATTAATTACCACACAGACAACGGTTACGACCAATTTTTCAACTGTACATTTAAAAAACAAATACCATAGACCTTCATGATGGAATATACCATATAAAAAATATACTTATATCAGTTTACGTTAGGACACTAGAACTTTCATTGGCAATGCGCAGTGATCAATGGCACACTGTGATGGGTAACACAAGCTGCTACCCGGAACTGTACGTGTGGTCTGAGAGGGGGGAGGTTGGGGAGGGGAGGGCTGCATAGTGACATCGACACCACACGCAGCTATAGTTTCAAAACATATCGATTGTTCATCATTAACAAGGGTTGGGGGTTTTTAAATTACACTACGATATACAAATACAATAAAGCTTTACTTTTTATTTATACAAGGCCTTTATTAATCTGTAAATACTAATCTAGGTTAGGCCTGTATGTTTGACTCAAGGATTACTTAAGCGAATGCTGCCAGCTGCACTCAGAGTACTGGATAGTACTGCTTAAAGCTCCGTGTACAGCGACCTTTAATACTTCTTGGGTAATTATTTAGTAAATAATATCAATAAAAATCTTTTAATATTTTTTTTATAATCTTATTTTCACATCTTCTAGAGTGCGAGTTTGATTGAGTTAATAATAAAAAATAAATGTGTTCATTTTCAATATTTTAATGTTGTGATTAAAAAAATTACGATAACATTCAAAATAAATATTTTCTTTAAATTATTAATGACAAACAAGTGCTCTTGAACTCGATACGACCTGACCTAAAAAATTATCAGAACCGTAATTTTAAAACAAAAGATATAATAATTATAGCATAGTAGTTATGAAAGATGACTTCACTTATTTTATCTGGGTTTAATTATGTAATTAACGAAAGTGTGCACAACTTATAAAACAGATTTTTTCCAATCCAATGAAAAAAGACAAATGTCACTGGTCAAACATATTTTATCTAACTTGACTATGGTCTTATTTTAAAGAAAATAATTATATCAATGATATAAAACTATTATAACGAAAATTTTCTCCCAAAATCGTCATATAATTTTTAAAACACCACTAATGTATACTGAAAAAGTTACTAACGACATTTACCTTTCCTAACCAGATATTTTTAACGCGTTTCTATTGTTTCGAAAAGCATTATAAATAGCTTGGTCGTTACAAGCAACGCTCTGCAAAGCACGAATTTATATTTCTGTCGTGTTGTATGAATTATGTGTTCAAACAGAAACTGAAATACTAGGAACGCATAGGTCGGAGGTGGTAGAGTGCAGCCTGTCGTGATGTATAATGTATCCTGTACACAACTTCTTGCTTTTGTGTGATTTACCGACCAACAAATTGAGTAGCTTATTTAGGACTTACTTGGACATTGTAAAACAGGCCTTAACATAAATAACTTTCCATCTTTGTAATTTTACAGCAGTTACTAGCAAAGTAAGTTATCTCACCTCTTTCCTGGAAACCTCTTTACGTAATTTCCAGAAAGCAGTACTTTTGGACATTTCTATTAGTCTATTTACAATAATTTATATAATAACCAACGAATAATCAACCTTAAAAGAACATAAAAAATTAAATGTTTAATCAAGAAAATTGAAAATAAATTTAATTGTGCTTGATACTTGGTACCATCCAGTGATCATCAGAGTTCTTTCGTCGCCAGAACAAAGAAATATCAGTATGAAATAATACATCCAACACACCATTTTATCTCATTCCAGTATATTATAATCTACATACGTATAAAATTATGGATCCATAATGTATTTAGTAAGAGAGAATACATTTGCATAGACAGGACGGTCTCTTACGATATGCTTACGGGGCTTTGGCTCCGTACAAACAAGACAGCTAATGCGATTTCGTCAAGTCTAATACACGGAATGCTACAAAGGAGACTAGTCTTATAAAGGAAAAGGCTGCGACGTAGCATCTCCATTGCGAAAGTCTAGAACATGTTACATGAGTGCACTAAATATCTCTCTCTGTGTTTATTTTATGTTTCTGTTTAGTCACAGTCCTCTACGAATTTAATGAAATTGAGTAATTAGAACAAGCGACAAAATGGACTTGCGAATACTTTTAAAAGCCTGTTACTTCAGTGTCCAATATCTCGTCTCACTGTCTAATACTTATATGAATCTAAATGTGGTAGTTAGTTTGAGATCCGCTTACCTGTAACAAAAAGGTGCGACAACTTTTTTCGGATTCAAGTAAATACTCAGAAATCTACTTCGTATTAAGTCTACATACTACGTTAGAACGTAATTATATCGCCTGTTACACTTCATCAACCTCAAAAGGGGAGGGGAGAACCAATAATTCTAGGTAAACAGCACAAGGACAAACTTCGACTGGAACAACCGATTAGGGATCGATTCAGGGAATCAAATTTCGCTTTTGGATTTTACAAACTTGACGTGTCTTTGAATTAAGGATTTGTGACGTAGCGTAGAGAATAATTCGAAGACAAGAGATGTTATCCAATAACTAAGCATAAACCAGTTTCACTTTTTTGATACAAATAAAAAGTTACAATAAACATCTAACAATTTTCAAACTAATCAAAACTAGCTTTTACCCGCGACTCCGTCCGCGCGGACTAAAAAATAAAAAACGGGGTAAAAATTATCCTATGTCCGTTTCCTGGTTCTAAGCTACCTGCCCACCAATTTTCAGTCAAATCGATTCAGCCGTTCTTGAGTTATAAATGGTGTAACTAACACGACTTTCTTTTATATATATAGATATAGATATAGATACAAATATACAATACAAATCGGTCACAAGATGCATTGTGAATATGAAGTTGAATAAAGAATGAATTTGAAGACGAATGAAATCGCAAGATCAATTTTTTATAAAGTTAATCCAAAATTTTAACAGGATGTATCCTTCACAAAATTATGTATAAGAAGGAAACAAGAGCTTCACGTTGTAAAAGCTTTGCGGAAGCTCATATATTCAGACCACCGTGACACCTCCTCGTTGATTCTAGAGCACTACAAGTGAATAGCACTCGGCGGTATTCATAACACCCACGTGCCATGCGACTTCGGTTCAAAACCCCTTGCTGCTAGACCCCCCTTTAGTAAATCCCATCAGAAACCGTTTTTGCATGTATGATAATGGCAATAGAGGTGAATATTGCGTTAGATATGTTTTAACCTGCCACTTTAGTTCAACGTGGCCCGTGCTGAGTGCTCTCAGTATGCGCATGAAAAATTTTAAAGATTGCACTAGAGCCGCGCTAAAGCAACGCTAAATCTTGTAACACTTTGATACACGTTTAGCCATGATGAGTATATTAATGTAAAATGATGATTTTATTTTAAATTAAATTGCCATAATTTTTCTTTGGACTAGACAAGACCTGGCAACTTTAAAGTCAATATATTTTTTAGCAATTTCGGTTTTATCACTTCATCAATCTTACTGATATTATAAATGCATATGTTTAGATGGATAGATGCATGGATGCATGGATCTCGCTGAATTTTGTCATAAATGGAGAACATAGTCTGGAAGATCACATAGGCTACAAATTAAGTTTTTCTTTAATTCCGCGGGGACGGACTCGCGGTCGACAGCTACTCCTACATAATACGTATGTACATCATTAATACTTATACCTCCAATTTAACTTAAAATAAATTTGACATAACCGGTTACAACAGCAAATGTAATTTCGGCATAATTGCATACCAGATAAAAAACAGAACACCCGCGAAGCAATCTGAATTAATAACAGATTGTATATTCACAAACCAGTTCTGGTAGAAAATAGCAATGATACAATCGGTCATACTAACTAGTTCTACAAATGTAACAACTTTTTGTAACATACTAGCAGTCCGCCCAGAATAAAAAAAAAACTTAATAATCTTATGTGTTTTTCCAAACTATGTTCTACATTTGTGCAAAATTTCATCAAGATCCGTTCAGTCGTTCCGGAGATACCTTCAAACAAACATCCATCCATCTAAACATGCGTATTTATAATATTAGTAAGATTGGTAGCAATCATTGTGTTCATTCCTCTCATTTTATTTGTAAAAATAGAGATACCAATATTTTTAACAAATTTTTCGATAGTTTAAACCAACGATTTGAATGACATCGAATACAAACGATAATGCTTGATAATATATAAGGCTTGTTAAATTCAAAAGTATTAATTAGTTCGCTTGTTATATAATCGTGTCTGCGAGTCCCCCGAGATCTATTGTAATCTGATTGCCTCTTATCCTGCAGATCGCTGCCGTAACGATTCATCTATTAGCCGATGAAATTAAGTCAAGTCCAATTGATTTTTTAAATTAGAAATATTTAACAACCGGCACGAGATTAAAGGTAATTGAGTCCTTTGCAGAGTTTAATTCAAATGGACAAAAGAGAAATGAATTTTATTCATAAAATATGCGCAAAAATTTATGTCAATTTTATTGATATAAAACTATTTTTGTACCCTTTTGGTGTTGTGAAAAGTATTATTTACGTTAATACATTTTAAGAGCATTCTGATGTATATACTCGTAAAGCTTTCTTAGCAAAGTATGAAAACTTTGCTGCATTTTATAAAGTAAGCAGAATATATTCCATAAAAAGACAACAGCTGCAATGCTGACAGATTTTCAAGTTCTCGGATCATGGTCTTTGAGATAGATCCTTTGTGATTTTTCTTAAGATCCCACGTAGAGAGAACATTATTTCAGTAATTCTGTGAAAGGATACGAGGGCTTAACACCGACTGTCCATTTTCCAATAGAAAATGCAGATCTTTAAACAAATTTTAAAAGTCTAAAAATGCTACAAATACTGATTTCAAATTATTAAAACTTTCATTTTGTTATCACTGAAGAGTATAAGGAGTAAGTATTTCGTTTTATGAAAAATGTATATAAGACTTTATCACTTTTATTGTAAAATTATGTGGTAGTTTTTGTCGGCGACACTTCTCTTAATCTGTTCAGAACAAAAACCAGAGAAAAGCAAACGAGACGTCCGAAAATGGAAAAATTTACGACCAATTTTTGTTCCATTGTTCGGAGAAAAATGTCTGCTCGGGCTGACAATAGCGCTTCTTAAATTACTCTTTCCTTGTCATTTTGTCATGACTTATTTAATAAACTACGGTAAAAGTACCTTTGGAATAAGTCAAATAATATTCATTATTTACATTACAGCTTTTAAATATGTTTGATATTAACAATAATATCTCAAACCAAAAACTTGATAATAAATAATTTCTAAAACATTAGAAATAGATTTCAGATTTATTTAATACACAGATGTTTGTGAAGTTTGTTCCGAGGAATTGGCAATTATAATCTGGTTCAAAGTTGACAAATCGATTAGTCATTAAGTAGCCACTCAGCCGGATAAGCAAACGCCTACTTTTGCCCAAACTTAGCCTCATTAATCAAGTCGACTGAAATATGTATGATGCTTTCAGAACTCTCAAATACTTGCCGAAAAAAGTTCCTTTAGAGGATTGGAATACTGAAAAATTTTAGAATTTTTTCAATTAAATAACTTAAAAATAAAATTAATTTCAAATTTTCTTTTCATCTTTCCCGGATTTCCAGATGTATGGACACAGTTTTTCACGCTTATACTCCGATCATAATGATAACCTTCTTTTTTGACTATCACTAAGTCATCATCTCCTTGGCCTTTTCCCACTCAAACCTTAAAGTTTTACGGCCGGCCGCCTGCCTGTCGCCAACTCTACTTGGGAGGAATTTCTTAAAATTAAATATAATATAAACTAAATAATACCTATTTTTTTTTTTTTTTTTTATAAGAGAAGGGGGCAAACGAGCAGTGGGAAC
Source organism: Papilio machaon (assembly GCF_912999745.1). NCBI lineage: Eukaryota > Metazoa > Arthropoda > Insecta > Lepidoptera > Papilionidae > Papilio > Papilio machaon. The sequence continues at coordinate 6,198,091 of NC_059999.1, read as the reverse complement.
ACCAAGGTGTTCATCGACGATCATTTCGACCTATTGATAGCTAAAAATAAAAATATAAACATTGTTCTTAGACGCGTAATAAAACATAAAATTCTTGTAAAATATAGCTCTCCACGGTGAAGTTACAATTTTTCCCAAGTCGCTTAGTCGGTGGGTTTGCAAGTGCTTTCGCGGCGGGATGGCGTTAAGGTGGATTTATATGTGTTATTTAGCGTTGAACATCTAGCCATTGTCGGAGATATATTGTGAAATATATCGGGATACACGATGCTCGTGCGACTCGGAAGCGATTACGAGTAGTTTGATTTGTTACGTGTTTCAAAAACACCGTTAGGGAACTCAGTTTTTGTGTATTAAATTGATTACGCACATAAATCGTAATCTTTATGTCGTTCTCACGATATCAAACATTTTTCTTGAAACATAAAGTTTAACATATTGAGACTACAAGTGAGATGATCAACTTATATACTTTTTTGAAATCATGTTTACTTAGTTACTTAGAAATAAAAACAATTAATTCATAAAGAACACTGATATGTATGTGTAATATTAGTGTTTCATATAAAGCAGCTATATTACTCGTATGAAGAGAATTTCAACCGCACCACTAGTAATTTCAAACAGAACAGAAACGAATATGTTTATAAATCTTACCAGTACTTAGTGGTATGTCTCTCAAATCACGTACACATCTTCTTATCGTGGTGTCACACGATCGTAAACAGTCGCAGCGTGCGTAAAACATACGAGACAAGTCCGCAATATAAAACTAATTCACTATCAACAACACAGACATTTGTTTACATGCGTACTAAATTAATTAACACTATTAAATCATCCGTAGTGACAACCGCACTCACGCATCTTTACACAAATATGTCACCACGATATGTCTAATATTTCTTTATGAAATTTTTGTGTGTATTTCTACCACCTATGCAGACTATTTATATGGGGATAGGACAGGAAAATGTTGATTATGAAAATAGGTGACTACGTACCAGTTTCAGAAGTCCATTGCAGCAAAAAAACATTAATTGGTACAGTTTATGGAACTTGTAAGCCACTGTATGCTTTGAGGCATCTACAGTTTAACTTAAAATGCTCGGTAGATTAGCATAAACCAATTTCAAAATAACTAACCTCAAGAGGTCCTTAGGGAACCATTGCACGGATTATTATTTTGTTAATATTAAAAATATTTAGAATTTAATCAAAACTAGAGTCGCTAAAAATCGCAGACTAATATTTTAGGTTGAATGGGTTCCTTTTAAATTCCGCTTTATTAACAGTTAAGCCTGGCTTGATTAATTTTTGGTTTCCAATATTTTCTTAAAAACAAAATATATCGTTGCAGTTATTATAAATACAAACTATCGCTTTATTGTACGTTCTCACAATGTTATATTGACCCCGGAGATCCCGAGCAAGTAACAATTTGTACTACGAGAATACCGTTGTTGAATGATAATAAACTTGATACTTTCAATAAATCAATTACGCTTTATCTTGAGAACTAAAAAAAATAGTTAAAAGAAGGCTGATAATTATAATTTCTAAATCTACAGATTGAAATAAATTTAATACTTAATATGGTTCTTCTGATATTCTCACAGAAATAGAAAAATTGACTCCTTGACACTTTTTTTTTTTCAGTAATAATACTTCGTATTTTTAAAACTATTAAGTAACGACTAATGATGTGGTTCTCAGCCAATCAAATTAATTTCTAATTAGTATTTTCATTCAATTACCCATCGATGCTTTTATTTTTTATTTAGCTCCGACCGCTGGAATACAAGCTGCCATGTACAGAAGGCATTCAAAGAAAAACCGTTGCAATTCGCGTTCCACGCTAACAGGTTAGACGAGAAACGAATGATTACCAGAAACATCGTAATTGAGATGTCAGAAGTGCCTATACATTTGTGTGGGAGTTTTTTCCAAAAACTCATATTTTAACCCGTCGGCTTTTATAACGGCGCAAAATTGCTTTAATTATTCATTAACCAAAATTCCCGTAAAGTCACGTTACCAATATAATCTAATTACGTAATACTTTTTTTTTCATATACGAAACTAAGAACGTTCAATCCAGTAAAAGGAAATTACTTAATCTTACTGATGTTGTTAATGTGAATGTTTAGATGGATGGATGTTTGTTAGAAGGTATCTCCAGAACGGCTCAACGGATTTCGCTGTTTGGCACAGATGTAGATAGAGCATAGAGTGGATGAACATGTAAACGAACAATTAAGTTTTTTTTTTTTTAAATTCTGGATGCTGGAGTTTTTTTTATTCTAGAGTTTGAGTCGCGGGCAAAAGCTATTATAAATATTATCCCTTATATTCTCTTTAAAAAATCAAAAGACAATAATATGTGTCAATACAAATGTCGCTGCAGTCAAAACCAACAGTTATTTAAAAAACGATATAAACTCGAATGGCATTCCAAATCAAATTCGGCCGTAATTAAACTTGATTTGTTTTTATCAGACCAAGTTCGAAAAGCATATAGCGAAGTATTTCAAAATCGTTTATTGACAACCGAAATGGAAGTTCGTTAAACGTCTCGATATATTTTTTATCAACTGCTTTAAAAGCTTATAATAATAGCCGCATGACGAACAGCATTTGACGTTTTTTAAAACACTTTCGAAGTCACGTATTGCATTAATGTGTACTTATTTCATAATATCTTCATTGCATTGATAAATTGTGTGTGATGTAATGAGAATGTTCATTTAACTTTCATGTCCAATACGTCATAAAAAAAGGAAAATTTTATAATTATAAGTAAGCCCAAGTTATATTTAGTCATAAATTGTAATAAAGAATTCAGTACAGAGTAAAGTTAAACTCTGTAAGTTTCGGTCGATTCAATACAATTTACATCAAATCGAAGCTCAATCATTCAACAACTTTATGTAAATAACCGAACCCACTTTAAATATATACTTTGAATCACAAGATAGAACTTTAGTTATAAATTAAATCTTACTGTGAACAATTTTGATTGAGTTTAATTTGCATTCGAACAACTCTGGGTCCTTTTAAATTATTACGATCAAAGAACTAGACCGAATAAAGTTCTTAATTACAAATCTGAGAATCAGACTTAATAATTATTTGAATTGAAACACTTATTATTATCAGAAATTAGAAGAAACTAAAGGTTCAACTAAAGGAACGCCTATGAAGGCGTATTGAAGCGTAAGAAATTCATTAGAACTAACGTAGCACACGACCAGTCGCATGACTTGAGCGTGATGAAAAAGAGGTATTTCAGGAGCCCCGTTCTATTGCACCAAAAATGTGTCGATGACTTTTTATAGTTATATGTAATAGCGCTCGCCCGTGACTTCGCCCGGGCGAAATTAATAAAAAAATCTTACTAGTATTATAAATGCGAATGTTTGGAATGAATGGGTTCTACTAGGTATCTCTAGAACGACTCTACGGGTCTCGCTGAAATTTTTCATTGATATAGAACATAGTTTGGGAGGACACATAGACGGAGTCAAAGTCAAAAGCTATCTAGTAATAACTAGAACTTTGTCATTTGGGGATAGTGTAGCTTCCCAACAGTGAAAGAATTTTTCAAATCAGTTCGGTAATTTCGGAGCCTATTTAATGCAAACAAACAGACATATTTTTCCTCTGTAATATAAGTAGTAAGAGATTGCACTCGCAGTATCCATTGCCTTTTAATAAGTATAGCATCTCTTCCTCAAATTGTATTCACCATCTGTGGGTCCAAACTTATCTATCATACATACCACAAAAAGGTCATGCCTAATAATATGAAAGGTTAATTAGCTGTGCTTCTAGCGGTCTCATTTTTACATATAAATTATAAATGACATATTTTCTAACACTATACTATTTCTTTTTAGTTAGTTTCTTTGCTAGTTGCATCAAAATGTATAGCAATTATTTTGGTACATCCGAGCGTGATATCGAAGTGCATACATCAAATGGTCGAACAGTCACAAGCTGTCACAAGTATAACATATATAGCAGAGTTCATGTTCCCGAAACGTGACTGAGTTCTCAAAAGCATTGCGATAATCAACGGTAATTCCCATAGATAAATTAATTGCTAATTCTATAGTAAACTTCTTAGATCAATTCGTATTCAGGAATGATTTTGTCTGTGGTTTCCAACAGATAGCTTTTCCTTTTTTTGTAATAATGAAATTAATAAGACCACCAACACTTGGCAAGTTGAAAGTACCAGCTGATATTACTTGTTTTTTTTATTAATTGCAATGAATATGGCTACGGTACATAGTGCAAGGTGATCTGACAAATTGATAGTGCCAACATATTTCACTATCTCATTTCATCATAGCGTAACAGGAAGCTGAGCGATGTTCCGTAAAATCCATGGGTGGCCCTCGATGGTTAAAAACACTGGTAAATACCACTACCAGATTCTCTGGTAATTACCAGAAATTCCAAGAGAACATTTATGATACTAAGAGTGATTGCGCGGCTTACATGATAAATACCACATGATCTGAACCTTTCGTATCGCAAAAAGTAACCTATCAAAACATGATAAGACCTTTAATACTGACCAGATGAACGTTATAAAATTAATGACATCAGCAAAAAAGTATGTCAAACAATATGTCTAGTAATAACGCAGGCTTATTCAAAATTAAATTAATATTATATTAAACTTTTCGAACATGCTAACTGCATAAAGGTGGCGATGGTTTAAGTTTATTTGCAAAAATAAATCGAGACGGTTATTCTTTTGGTCTGGCTTTTACTCAAATGACAAATTAATTTGCATTGCAAAGAAACTCTTTTTCTTGATGTTTCGAGCCATTTTGAACATACGTAGCATTGAAATAAAAAGAAAAAATGAATGTTATTCATGGGGTTCAAACGGAAGAATTCTCGAATTCATTTACTCAAGCCTTAAATTTAGAAAATAAGACCTTTTTAAAACCATCTAGTTTATTTTTTTAAACTAAATTATTTTTTTGTCAATCGTATTGGCCATTGCCTTCAGAACTCCCAAGACCTTTTTTCTAAGTCATTAATTACGAATGACTTAATACCGACAGTTATAATCTATTAAAATGTTCCAAATTACTCTTACTAAGGGAATTGCTGTTCTTAGTATTTAGTTATCAGACAAAATCTATTCACCAAAGTTTACCGACAAAACTCCTAGAATTAGTTATCTAAAGTTAATGAACAGCCCATAGAATGCGTCAGAGATTTAAAGTCGATCGTAAAAATTCCGACTAAGGCCAGACCTCTTGTCTAAAAGAACAAAAAAAACCTCCAGGTTTGTATTAACCTTGAACCAGCGGTTATTGTGCTTATATATTAGATTGGTATCTTTCACACTTTAATTTCATGCAGATTTTTTTTCTTAAAGCTTTTTTTTTAATTTTTGAATTTGAGTATTAAATGAAGTAACAAGCTCTGTTTAAAAACATATGAGTTTTCTGAAAGCTACCACAAAAACAATACACATTATAAGACGTTTATAATAAAGAATTTCTTGGCACTAATTTTATTTATTTCTCACTTATTAGTGTATCGTTAATTATTGTCATACATACTCAAATCATTTTGGACTTAAGTAAATGTAGCAGAAAACTCATCATATTTGTTGACAAACATAGTATTGTCAATATTAACACTTCATTAAATTGCTTCTTTCTATACACAGCAAAAAAATATACAGATTTTATATTAAAAACAGTACATGTTTATTATTGTCTGATTGATACATGACAAAACTTCATTGTTGTGTGACCATTTTTAGTTAGAAGAAAAACAACTGAACTATCTCTTCTAAATATAAGGGTAAGACCGTTTTTGTCTAAGTTGGATCCGTTCCTCAATACACGCAAGGTGCGCAGGAGTCAAATAACTGAGGTACACTGCATTCTTAAAAGAGGGACGGGTGAGGGATAGCTTGCATTCTTACCGTTTCCAGGTCTTTGTTGTCAATACAAATATATTCAAAAACACAATCTCATCATTCACTTAGTCAAACAAGTTTTTTTTACACACAAATTAATGTATTTGTTTAACAAAACGGCGGAAATAAAACTCACACTGTAAAAAACATACACAACTAACTCACAGATACACAACAACCAAACTGGATTCTTTTGGCTCGCTGTGCGCTTGCCGGTCGGGCGCGCGGAATGCTATCGCTCTGACTCATTCTGCCGCGGTACGAAATTACATCGGTCTCGCTCTAATGGAGAAAGGCGCCAATGGACGGCGCGAGCGCCGACTGTTTCCTTCGGGATGGGTTTCGACAAAACAAAAGTTCTTATGAAAAAAGCAATGTCCTGGATGTCGGAGCCGGACCGAGGTGAGTCCATCAATTTACTATTTGATTTAAGGAGATCAGCTTGTCATTATTTAGACAAATATTTAATAGTAAACACTGTATTTTGTCAATATTTTGTATATATAATAAAATTATAATGTAGATTAAAAAAAATTGTCAAATATTGAATGCAAATTCTTATAATAAGGTTCTACTATATCTTTATTTGCTTAATCAAAAATTTTAAATTTTATGAAATACGGGCACAATACATATTATTTCATTCATGTTACATACCTAAATAATATAACAGATTTAGTAACACCAAGGCAGCACTCCGTAACTCTTGGTGCAGTAGCATGGTAATCTACGCTCCAACGCATTTGTATAATGGAAAGAGGATTGACCTCTACTGTGGCTCATCTACTTGTTGGCAACATTATTTATTCCAATTTATTTAAAAACATTGGTTCAATTTATTTACTATGGCCTGATTCAAACAGGATAACAAACATGTATACCATAAATAATATAAAGCTTACTGGAAGCTTACCTCAGATTGTAAAATGAGAATTGTGAATTCATTTAATTCACAATATAAAAAGTAAAATCAATAGTTTAAAAAATTAACAATCATATTATAAATCGAAGATATTCTAAAAGATAGTAAACTACGAACAACAGTCTGTCTAAAGTCCGAGGCGATTAAATGTTTTAACACACACAACAATCAATAAAGAAAAACTAATAGAACATACCGTTGGAACAAAGTGGTATACCAAACTTTAAATTGTGACTACTATAACAACAACGTTTGTGTTGCAATGCAGTGTGTCTGACAGAATAAGTTTATAAGCTTTCAAATATTTTCAAAATATTATCTGGAACAAATAGAACATTACTGTAGCAGATTTTTATGAAACGGAACAGATTTTAAATAACACAGATTGTGAAAGCGTTGTTTGTTTTCTTTCTTTATATTTTCTTATTTTCTAACATAATCATAATAATTTCAATATGTTTGCTAATAGTTAGTAGTTAATAAACTTAACCCTTCGTTTAGTAAAATATATTCCGTCACCAAAATAAAATTTGACGGTCATTTCGTCTAAAAAAAAAGTACAAAAATTTATACCGTTCGGAAATCATCAATTTTCATTTTGTCAGCTCAGTGGAATTCCACTTTGTATTATGATGGATGGGACAATTAACTTAAGCTCTGGGTAGATTTAATTAATCGACCTTCTGAACACATTCACAAATCACGGTTAGATTACATTGCATTTTATTTATTTATTAATTACAAAAATTTATTGATAGCTTATTAATTATGGACTTAATATAAATGTATAGGTGCTTTTAATATCCAATACTAGCGCGTATTTTTATCTATAACTCATTTTGATTCATTATTACATATCGAGAGGTGAAAGGCTATTTGTTTTAAGCGGCATTTTTTGCGATATTGACTTATATATATTCGGAATCAGGGAATTTTTCTGATTCTCTGAATTTCACCCCTCGATATGTTTTATTTTACAAATTAAATTCAAACTTATTTACTAACAAAGCTAATATTATTTATGTATTCATAAAAAATGAAATTCACAAAAGTTACGGAAAGCTACGAATATAATTTGCTAAAATGTGGTTTTAGATTTTAATTCTTAGGATTTGGTATAAAATAATAGTGTGATAGACGACAATTATATTTTAACCATTTGTCGTAAACATTAGCAATAAATTTAAACACGATCCTTTATCCGTTGCAGAGAATAAAGCTCTGAGGATTAAATTCTTAGTAAAGATAAAATTTGTGTGACGGCGTTAGGGCGCAGTTTAACCGCGTTGTAGCTACTCCTAACTCCTTAATTGAAACATACTAAAGTACATAACAGAAAAAAAAATCTTATCACTATCTAGTTATCGTACACAAGCCTAGATGAATAGAGTTCTGTATGTCTGAGCGCGAAAGCTTGTTTACAACTTTCCCGCTCAAATATCGTACGAACATTTTGCGGTGAACAAACTTCTGTAGTAGTTTTTTGCCAACTGTGGAGAATACTCCGAGACATGTATCCGCATAGTTTACGTGTAACTTTTTACATGTGATGCACCATGTGGCAATGATTGAATGAATTCCACAACCCAATTAAGTCTGAAGAAATTACGAAGCAATGATCTTCTGAACTGACTGGGCCTTTTTTGCACACAGGTGACTTAGTACTTGTTTGGATTTGGAGTCCTTGAATCCTGATTGCAATTGTTTTTCTTTCGGATTACTATAAAATGTTACGAGTATCTTTTAGGTAACAGTGATCAAGTAGAAATTGTCATGGTAATTTAAATACTTTCTACGAGTATAATAACAGCATTAAAATCTTGATCATTTAAACGGAAACAAGTCACTATAAACCAGTTTCGTTCATCTTGTTTGATTATTCGCTCTGTTATATTGCAATTTTAAATTAATTAAACATCAGCAAGAAATATCTCTCAAAGAGCCTTTGTAAAATCAATTGTGCTTTTCATCTAAACTCTGAATGGGCCCTTCTATTGATGTTGGGCCTTTTAATCAAAACTACAGAACTAATTTGTACGAAAGGAAATTCGCCTTTTATTTACAAAGATTTCTAGTATACTTTATCAGCGCGGTGACTTAAATTCTTACGCTATTCTCTTTCTTTTCTTACTTATTTTAGACGAGTAAAGTGAAAAGTGAACAAATATGCACCGCGTTCTAGACCCACGATGCACAACGTCACCCACAACGCTGAGTACCATACAGAATAGAGAAACACTCTACGAGAGATAGTCGAGAGATTGCGGCCCTCAGGGTTAAGGAAACGACGCGCAGAGTGAAAAAGCAAAAAGTAAAACTAATAATCAATCAATGGTTTTGATTTTGAATCCTGAAAAATTTGGATAAATAAATCAATTCTTCTCAAGTTTATTTTCTCGTTTAGCAATGATAGAAGTCACTTTTGTTTTCCGATCTCTAATAGCGGATTGCAACAATCTGTAAATTATGTATTTCCTACTCGCAGGTGCTTATGAATCGCTAGCGTGGTCATAACATCAGATATCGCACTTGCCTAATAAAAGACAATTTTTTTTGCAGAAATCGCTAATGTTGACTTTGCAATTACATATTGATAGCTAAAATGTAAGTACATACCACTTTTCAGATTTTTTTTCTGTGCAAATCTCCAATAAGTCCATAGTTATTATATGGTATGGAGAAATAAAAACAACAATGTAATGTTCTTTCAATAATTTATTTTCATTTGCGACTGGGTAGTGATAGTTAACAAATCTCAAAGACGTAAAACTACTTGAACTGTTTTCTGATACCAAATAATATGACTTAAAAAACCGACATTTTATTTACTAATAAAACAAGGAAATATACGAATAATGAATATAATTTTAGATTAATCTTATATTGAAATCTTATCGTAGTTGATTTATAGAGTACATGTCATTAGAGAGATCCACTAAATCTTAAAATAATAATCTAACCATTTATATTAATAGATTATAGTGAAAGTTAGTATAAATGCACAATTTCACAGATATAAATACAGTCAAAACCGTTTATAGCGACATCGTTTAGAACAACATACCGGTTAAATTGATCAAAATCAAAGGTCCTGGCTGAATGTTATTACATATCTTTCCTATTAATACCTGTCACCGGTTGTTACAACTATCGGTTTTTACGACTCAATATGAGTAGTCCCTTCGATGTCGTTATAACAGATTTTGACTGTAGTGTTAAAACAAATAAAAAACCCCATTCGCAAACCCATAATGTATTTCTTTTAAATACTGTCGAACAAAATATACATTTACTAAATACATTAACGTCTAGATAAAACAACCCATTTTTTCAATCTAATAAAAAAAAACTTCAGTATTGGTAACAGAAAAACAGTCCCAAACTCGCAAAATTACAGTCATCCTATATCACATTTTGAAAACATACGCTCGCGTTATCATTAAATTGGGGTTCATTGCATTAAATATATGGAACATTCTGGACGCCGCTGTTGTTAATCAAATAAATATAAAAAATAAATATAACCATAGATGAATAACCTATTTAATGACAAACCATAGACGCGGAGTGTTTTAAAGACCATAGATTATCAATAAATATGTACTAGTCACATTTTGATATAAAAAAAATAATATAATTAAATATTTCAACCAAGTTGTAAGATAATTTTAGTTAAAAATTACAATGTTAATATCTCCACTCAACGTCTATGTTACGTCAATATTGACAGCGATAGGAAAGAAAAATGGCGGCGAATAATCAGAGTTGAGATTTTCCATCTTGATTTGAACTTGTTCGCTCTTCATATAGCTGCAGTGAAACTCCTCACTTATTATTAAGTAAACATTTATTGTGATGTAACACTTTTAATTTAATTTTTTAAAGGAATAAGGTTTATAACTCAAACAGTATAAACTACGGGACATAGCCTCTATTAATATACTTTTGTGCGAGACTGATATACGAAAAGAGAACAAATTCCAATTATTTGTCAATGTAAAAAAATAAATTAGACTAATAAATTAAATTTGAAAACCTATTATAATTCGGAATGTTCTGGATTGTCATCAGATATCTGCAGAGTTTCCTCACCACCGGTATCTTCTTTTTGTTCAGGTAAAACTTCTGGTTTCTCCTCTTGATTTTCTGCCTTCTCCGCACCATCGGCTGTATCGGGCGTGGTTTCTTTTTCATTTTCTATAACGGTTTCAGTTTTATTATCAGATTCTTTCTTTACGGGTTTCTTCGGCCGCCATATTTTCATTTTGTTGACGAGATATTTCACTTCCCTATCGAGATTGGACATTTTCTCTCGAATGCTGTCAACTGTTAATTTTATATCTTCATTCTTCTTCAATTGATTCTGATCGTCTATTGCCTTGTTCAACCAAGATTGTGTTTCCGTGATCTTCTTCTCCAATACATCAATTTCAACATCCGTAAACACGTCACGTTCGGAATTAGCATCTTTAGTTAAATTCTTTGCCATTTTAAGAAATTCTTGTGAAGAATTTAGCATATTACGTATCGCAGCAACGGCGTCAGGCCTCTCTCTATGTTCCCAATGTTTATAGAAAATAGGATTAGTTTTCTCCCTCAACAGAGCTAATTTTGCTTCATATGTCTCTGTATCAGCTTCGTAACCTTCGTCGTACAACCATTCTGATGTTTCACTGCATAGCTTTTTAATTTCCTCAATTTGTTCCTGAGTTCCGCATTCTGCATATTCCTCCATATCTATTTTCAACTGAGCATCGACAACGAAAGCTTCCAGATTATTCAAAGCGGATTCTCTTTCGACTCGTTTCTTATCAATGATATTCAATTCTTTAATTTTGTTTTTAGATTCTTTGAACTGTTCCTGTGACAATGGTTGCAAGTTTAAGATCTGTTCCTCATTTTTAATTGGCTCTTTGAGCACAACCACTTTAGGTTTAGGTTTGTTTTCAGTTTCAGTAGCGTTTTGTTTCTCTGAAGTTGTTTCATTAGCCTTGGTTTCGTTCTTTTCAGATTCTTTTGGTTTATCTTCTGCCTTTTCTTCGGCTTTTTCTGGAGTTTCAGAATCTGAACTGAATAATTTACTGATAGTGCTTCCTATCTTAGACAGAGTGCTGTCTTTATCATCATCTTCTTCAGTAATAGTTTTTTCAGCCACAAATTCGACATTTATCAAATTGAGGATACCAGAATCGTCCATGTTGAAATGAGCTTTTATACCCTTATGTTCAACATTATCTCCAACATGTTTTGCAAGAGCTTCACTAACACCAGACAAAATAACCTGACTTAGGTTTAGAGAACCAATGTATTTCAATTCAGTAGACGGTATATGATCAAGCTCAGCATAATTAACATTGAAAGAGAAGTCATCTGTGTGTTTATTGAATGTGATCACCTTCTTTTGTGGATAAGGATTCATGGGACCAAACAATGTTCTCTTGATCTGAAATAAAATTTACCTTTTACTATTCTATACAGTACAATTACAGTAACATTCTTATATATTTTCAAATTGCTTTTAAGTACTAAACATATATGAAGATAAACTATTATTATAATTGAAAATTTTTGAAAAATACATACCAATTTCTCATTGCCATCAACATTTCTGGTAAAGACTACCTGAATGGGCAGTAGCACTGCATCGCGGACGTTCAATGGAGCAACCTTGTAACCAGTGGCTAGAGATGCCGCCCTATAAATACATATGAAATTACAACTTTATTCAACATTACGATAACAAAAAGAGATGGGGAGAAAGAAATTAGGACAAATGAGAAGTAAAACAATTTAGTTACCTATTTTTTAAATACATGTAACAAACTATTTCATTGTGTACGAAAATATTTTTTTTCTATCTTACCTATACACAGCTCCCATGGTAGCAGCTTCATCAGCATTGATAGACCGAGCTGGTTCATGTCCTACCACTTTCCGTAGGGCTTCGTGTACCGCCGGCGCCCGGGCTGCGCCCCCAGCCAGCACTAACTTCGCCCCCTCACCAGAGCCCGCAGCAGATGCGACAGCACGTTGGATTACTCCCGATACCCTACTCCACAAATCTGAACACAGTTCTTCAAACTCCGCCCGGGTCACCTATAAAATAAAACAACAATTATCTTATTGTTTCTATTATTTTGTAGTTTAGGACAAATTTTCCCTACTAACAAAATCTGAAATATATTGTATTAAATGTTTTAAAAAAAACGATTTCTTCATATTTTACTTATCATAAGTGGTTGTTAATACTCACCAAAACCTTAAAGTCTTTATCATCCAAGAGATTCTCAATCTGTGCATAATGTTCTGTGTTAGCAGATAACACAATTTTCAATCTTTCCGCTTCTCTCAGTAGCTTTTCCATGGCCCTGGGGGATGCTCTGACGTCACCGCCGCCATTCGCCAGCCAAGCCTTGATCAAATGCTCCCGAAGACGCAACGTCATTTCGAAACCACCCAAAGTCCTAAAAAATGGAGAATTTTAGAAATTGAAAATCCAAACAAAGCCAATATGGATATCAAACGAAAAAGGAGATAAAAAGCTAACTAAAAGAAATCTATTTTTAATATATCTTATACAATCACATTACCTATCAAATCCAACACCGATAACTTGCAGCTGCGGTACAGTCTCCACGTAACCCTTCTCCTTTATCTTGACAGTTTTGTACTCGACCAGAGCTGCTTTAGTTGAAACAGCTCCCATGTCATAGAACAAGGTGTACCAAGCTGTCTCATTGATTTCCTGACAAGAAATAAAAAAAATATAATGAACACAATACTAATTTATGTATATTCTTTTTTAATATAATAGAAAATCAGCTATTTTATATAAATCCATTGAAATATATTAAAGGAGAGTAAAAAAACTTGAATTACTTCTTGAAGGGAAATTAACCACATCAAGCATGATTTTGACAGAAATGAAAGAACATAGATATGTTATATGACATTCTTAGGGTAAGTAGTAAGTAGGGTTGTCAACAAGCTGGCCACCTGCTGTAAAAAATTAAACCAAAACTTTAAGGTTTTAAAACCTTGTGCGCCGACCCCACATGAGTGGGATAAGGTCAGAAAGATGATACGTCATCAAATAAATAAATGTTACTATGTTCGAAATACCCACCTTCCGTCTAAATATGCCATAGTTAATACCAATAGCAGTATAATCATTGATAAGTTGCAGTACATTAAGTCCTGCCAAAGCCGCAGCATCTTTAAGAGCTCTCCTTTCAGCTTGATTAAAGTATCCAGGCACGGTAATTACACATTCACTAATAGGTTGTCCTAAAATCATAAAATTCTATTACAATAATAGTTAAAAGAAAGAAAACTTTGTTAAAAATAAAATTTTATTTTGTTCTTTTTAAATAAAAAAAATAAGGCGATTTAAACTAACACAAACTCAATGAGGTGTAAGTCATTGCAAAGTTCTCACAGCCACCTTCTAGCTCCATCATGAGATGAGCACTACTACTGTACTCAAAATATTGCACTGACACAAAACTTACACATATGCAAATTTTTCACTCAATTGTTAACCGGCAAGTAGATTATTTTAATTTGCAAGAAATTTAGTTAAAGAAAGCACATACATACCATGACTGATTTCAGCAAACTCCTTTGCCTTGGCTAAAAGTTGAGCAACCAGTTCTTCTGGTGTAAACTTTGTGTTCTCATCATGTACAAAAACAGGAGTACCACGGTCAGATTCCACCAAATCATAATATGGGAACCTTTCCCTAAAAAATTGTCAGGTTAGAAAAGTAAATTTAAATTATGATCAAGTAAATTTTTTTTTAACTTTTTTGAATTACTTTTACTTCTACTCCTGCATTAATTTGGATTCAGTAATTGAACAATGAAATGATAATTTACAAGGAATTATTAAGTCTTACTTGTATGCTTTCACCAATGGGTGATCAAATGACTTCCCCAACAAATCTAAGAAGAATTTGTATGTGTTCTTCGGGAATCTTACACCCACATTAACAGCGTCTTCTCCAAACGTTCTCACACCATCTCGGAATGCAACCACAGCCGGTGTCTTGCGTTTAGATTCCTTATTTAAAACAATCTCCATAGGTACACCAGGTGAGACGATGCCTATTTTCATCCATTCCGAGCCCAAATCAATAGATATTACTGCGGCAGCTTCCGCATTTTGACTTAGAAGTAGTGGTACCAGTATAGAACACAGAATACTATACATTTTCTGTGAAAGAAATATAATTTATGAAATAGACTACGACGATGTACATTACCGATTCCGGAAAATGTCTGTCAAATGGTTTCTTTAAATAGAAAATAAAATGCACTTACGATATTTAGAGCCATTTTAATAGAAGAAATAGCATGTGTCCGATGAATGAAATAAATCAATAGTCTTATAATTCTTTAACTGTTAGAAATCGTAGCACATTATTGTTTAATAAAATGGGCCAGCTAGTTAAGTCCACGTCAAGTTTAACGTGTTTTCTTCTTTCTGGATAAGAATATTGTTGCCACTGTAAAGAGATTTATATGACGTATACAGAATGTAGTTTTATTAGGAATTATTGTATGTTTTATTTTAGTTTTCCGTGAAGATTATTGATTTATAATAAAAACACCGATTAAATACGAGTAATTTATACTGAAACGTTTATTTCTAAACGGCTTAGCTTTTGATAATTGGTTCGACATTTTTCTATTGACAACATATTTCAGTGACAAGTAAAATGATGCATGTATGTTACAAAAGAATATGATTGTATGTAATTAATACGTCTTTTGTTGGATACAAATCTAATTGCTTTATAGTGAAACTTTCGCTAGAATTATTGTACTCAAAAATAAATTATTTTTTGAACTTTAAATTTAACATGTCAGTACACTGATCTCTATTGATGGATAGGTTGTTTACGTGTAAATGACAGCTTTGGCTTCGTTCCGCCTTAAACGCCCCTGTCAGTTAATCCAATCTTTATTACTAGTTTGAATCCTCACCACCTCTACCGAACGCAACCGACAGCGCCACAATGGCGAAAATCAAATAGACACAAAATAGCAAACTTGCATAGCCTGTCAATATGTAGAGGTCAGTGTGTCAGATTTTTTCAGAACCATAGACTTCTAATTGTCATATGTTTTATTTATGTAGGTTACTCTTTAGTTTATGGATTGATTGGGTGTTGAAGTGTTTGTTGAGTGTTGATTTCAAGAACGGAGGCTGCGGAATGCTGTTTATTATTATTAATTTCTAATTTGTGTTTAAATCCAACTTGACATCGATAAGGTAAGTTTTATAATACATGTATATGTTGATCGTCATATTCCCATTATTCCGCAAGATGTTTCTAATTTCTGTCATAAATAAAAAGAGCAGGCATTACGCATTTTATATCTTTATGCGCATTTTGTAATTTATTCCATGAATACCAATCAAATAATATTGCGTTGCGTCTATCCTATTTTACAACGTGTTACGCTCGGTGTCGTTTACACGCGGATCTAAAAATGTTACCGAGTCGCCTGATGTATGGTAAGACGCAGACGTTAGCGGCCCATCTAAATATGGAACGGATGGTTGACGGTTGTGTTGTGATGTCCTCCGTGTCGTTTGTCCGCGGTCCCTGCAGTTATGTAATGTCCCTTTGAGGTCCGCGTCGGCACGTGCACAAATTGCACGTCGTAGTTCCACGTAGGTAGCTCGGCGCACGTCGACGCGCACGCGGTCGCACTCTGAACCCCAGTTTCCTAGCAACACGTTGTTGACGCCACTGCTGACCTAATGAATACAAAAACACATGGTAATTATTGTTACATCACATCACCTGATACGCGTAGTTATTTTCGAGAGTTACGCTGTTTTCTTGATGTATCAATATCAATATCAAATAAACAATTTAAAGTGAATATTTTTGAAGATATAGTTGTGTTAAGTGAGTGAGTTATAAACTGTTAAGATTTATTTGTCCTTGTAAGTATTTTGTTAAGTTTCTTTGAACTTTATATATGCTGATAGCAAATCAAATTATGTATTTTTAAATTTTTTGTTCAATATTGTCTCTGGTTTTTAAAAGGTAATCAGAGTAAGCAGTTATAAATAGAATCTAGACCTTAGCGTGGCCCAGTTTTCACTTCACACTTCCTATTTGAATTCTAAAAATACACAGTCTCAGAAAAACAATATGCTTGTTATTCAACACTCATTTAACAACTAAGAGACCCACAATCAATAATAATTTTAGTAAACTAGATAGACTTAAAGCATTTTACAATAAACCATACCTAAAGTATTAATTAAATTATGTTTAAAATTATTCACAATAAGTTTTAATCCTGTTTTATAATTACAATTGTGTATATCACCTCCCTGCCATATATCTATATGTCTATATCTGAACAAATATCAAACATATGAAGGTCACATAATCTTCAGCTGCATGATAACTATATATCCCAATTTATTGAATTTATATTCTTTATTACATAACAATTTTTGTAATTCACTTTTGATAGACTATGAATTTAAAGAGTGATGTTTGAAAATTATAATATTACAAATGCCATTTATGCTTGTTAGAAAAGGTCATCCTAGTATATAGTTATGTAAAATTTAGAATTATGTTAAATGTTGGACATAGTGTAATTAATATATGAGCTCTTTATTTGGACTTTATTATTACTTCATCATCAAAATTTGGTGTATAATGTTTGTCATTTAAAAATGTACTTTTTATGTAATAGCTTTAATCAGGCTTCTATATGCCTGATGTATAAACCTTGTTTGAATATTAGAAATCATTTTACATTGTGATTTTTATTATACTGAATTAGGGAAAGTCAGCAGATTTTATAGAAATCTAACCATTTAAAAGTAGAATAGAAAAATTTTAAATCATATAAGCTGTGGTTTTTTAGTTATACTGTGTAGGAAAATGATCCATTGATGTTAAACAATTTAGTTATTGATGGCATGGTGGCTTAATTACTTATTATCTACATGTTTTCTAACATACTGTAAGTTCACTTTAGTATATGCATATCACTGACACTAAGCATGATATTGCTAAAAAAAAAAACAAAGGTTTTAACAGTGGTATATCCCGCAACAACAATATTTGTTGCGTGCACAAATGGGTCGGGTCGACCCGTCCAATACCACAACCACACAGAGGACAGGCGTAAAGTGGAGGCAATTCCGCGTTTCGTCTGATAAGTGTGGTCCCGGAGGCCTAATTTTAATCCTCTTTCCCTTCCCACCCTTTCCCTATTAGGAAAGAATGGGAAGTGGATTTGGCGGTAGAGGGGATGCATAGGAAGGGAAAATATCCTCTTTCTGGGCGTTTCCTTCTCCTTTGATATAAGGAAGGCAACCCATCTGCATTTGTGAATGTCTATGGGCAACGGTTGCCTCGCTATTTCGGCGAATTCAAGTGGCCGTTTGCTTGTTTGTCACCTTTTGATATTAAAAAAAAACAATAAAACAATTTTGCTATCATTGTTTTAAGTCCGTTTACTAGTTTTTTAATCTATTTAATTGTAATTACTTTTAATTACATGTAGGAAAAATTTAATAAGTTTCTCATTTCAAAGAAACACACAACTCTAGTCATTGTTTGATACTAAGAACAATTAAAAGAAACTAGTCATCAAGACGATTCAAACAAGCCCAAACTCAGTGAGGAATTAAACTAAATTGCAAAGTTCCTATACCACCTTCCAGCTACATCATCAGATTACCATATCAACATGATTTTGCATTGTCACGCGATTTACACGTACAGTCAAAACCGTTTATAGCGACATCGTTTAGAACAACATACCGGTTAAATTGACCAAAATCAAAGGTCCTGGCTGAATGTTATTACATATCTTTCCTATTAATACCTGTCACCGGTTGTTACAACTATCGGTTTTTACGACTCAATATGAGTAGTCCCTTCGATGTCGTTATAACAGATTTTGACTGTATATGCAAAATTTCAGCTAAATCAGTGTCAACAGGGACGTGGACTTGATTTGCAAGATTTGATCACAAACATTGTAATAGGTGTATCTCTATTTTCTTAAAGTATAGCCATGTACCAATGGCATAATTAGAGCATCGAAACTCGGTTCAATTTTGAAAACCCGGGTTTTCGGGTCTAAGAGTATCAAAACCCGGGTAGACCGGTTTTTTCGAGCATTTCGATCTTTCCATTGTAATTTTTTAAAATACACTAATCTGCGTTTATATATCGCTTTCCTACAATGAATACAAAATATAAAGGAAAATAAAATGTCAATTTCTCGCAGGTCTTGGTCTGGCGCTGGCAAATTTTCCAGAGGTATATATACTCGTATTTTTTTGGTTGTGCGTTTAATCAGATTAACAATTTCGTTTAGCATTTCATCACCCGTAGGCCGATAAAAACAGTTTTATCTTAATTTTGAATGTTCTCAAAATACCCGGATTAGTCAAGTACTGTAGTGTTGCTGCTTGAGTTAGTCTTCTTTTTGCGTACCGTTTGCTCAATGCAGTTGCCATTTTGTGACTTAGTGGTGTCTTCATTTGATCCATTTTCTTCAAAGCAAATTTTAGGGAAACATCAGCTGTAAGTAAAGTTGCATCGCGTCGATATAGCGCCTCGACGACAGTTTTAATAACATCCAATATTTTATGGATTTCATCTATATTTCTCCAGTCATCATCAGTAAATGCAATGTCTGTTTTTAAAGCAATTAAAGCTTTTGTAATAGATCTTTTCAATTTCAGAAAACGACCTAACATGGCAGAAATGCTACTCCAGCGCGTTTTCCCATCTAACAGCAGGGAGTACTCCTGTCCAAATCAGCTCTGACATGTTTTTGCAGGACGTCTAAAATATGGTGAACTGAAAGACCCCATAAACGAGGATTCATTATTAAATTCAACACCATCCTCGTCATTGTCTGTAGAATTTGTGTCGTCGTTAAATTCTACAGTTCGCAGTCTTTGAGCCAATACTGATGAAGGTAAATCTTCATCCTCGTCAAGTTCGGCAAGCTGAGCGACGTTTTCCTCGAAGCCGGCATTGTGTTTGTACATTACATCCACAATTGCCAGCTTAACAGCATGAGCGATGCATAGCTGATGGTATGACTTAAGGGACTTCCCTAATGCAGCCACCCCCATATTCGTCCAACTTGGCCTAAATCAATTGTACGCATGAGGCTGCATTCAAGGACCTGTGAATTCGTATGAGACCTAGATTTCGAAAACTCCTATCCCTTGAAAAATTTGGTGAATGTAAAGTGAGCCCTATATAAGTTCTATTTTTATTAGATGTCCATTCATCGAATGATATCGCACAATTCATAGCAACGAAGCTACGTTTTACCTAGTAATTAATAATTTATCAAAGCGTATTTTTATTCCATTTACTTATTATTGCATTCGAAGTGGCTTAAACTTAATAAATCACAAAAATAAAAGTATTAAAAAAACCCGATAAACCCGAGTTTTCAAAATCAAACCCGGGTTTTTTATAATCCTCAGAACCGGGAAAAACCGGGTTTTTTCGGTCCGGGTATACCCGGTCTCGATGCCCTAGGCATAATGTGAAGAGAGCATAATTGTGTAAACGGATAACTCTTGTTTTGATTGTTGAAAATTGTCTCAATGAGTAAAGGACTCCAAATAATGAAAAAAAATCAACTTTCGTTAAATTCAAATATTGTTATTCAAACACCTCATGTCTTGAAGTTATGAATTGTACATAATGAATAAATTTGGGTCTGTTGTAGTTAAAGTTACGTAATTTTTACATCTGTTTAATATTGTCACAGTTTAATAAAATGAATGTAACGATGTTTGTTTAAGTCCCAATTTACGATAAGGTTGTTTGAAGCTGTATTAATTATCTTTACCACGTGTAATGATGCGAAATATGTTGGAATTTAACGTGGTCATGGAATGACAAGTTTAAGACAGTTTTAAGAGGTTATTTTTATAATAAAAGCGTAAACATGATCAATTTCAAACGTCTCGTTAACTAATCTTATAAGATCCTTTCTTCTAAAATCGAAATATTTTTTTTAGAAAACTGCATAATTAAATTGGTTTAAAACTTTACTTTGGAGATGAGAAGAAATCTTACTAATATTATAAATACGAATGTTTAGATGGATGGATGTTTGTTTGAAGTTATCTCTGCATCCGCTCAACGGATCTTGATGAAATTTGGCATAGATGTAGAGCATAGTCTGGAAGAACACATAGGCTACTAATAAAGATTTTTAATTCCGCGCAGACGGAGTCGCAGGCGACAGCTAGTCTAGAATATAAACTTTTTTTATTTGATTAGAATTTAATTGAAATACTAGCAGTTGCCGCGACTTTGTCCGCGCGGTATAAAAAAATCTATGAACAAATATAGGCTATGTCAACCGGGGATAGTGTAGCTTTGCAAGAGTAAAAATTTTTTTCGAATCGGTTCTGTAATATCGGATCCTATTTAATGCAAAGAAACAGTGAAATCTTTCCTCTTTATAATATTAGTAATGAAAAAATCATGTGATAAGAGTTTTACCGTATTTTATAATGTAAGTCAAATTTATAATTTCTATATAAAGGAAATTTTCATTCAGAAAATGCAATTAAATCACTCGATTCGTATTAATTTTTATGGACATTTTCTTTGTTTATTTGTGGCTGTTTACTTGTTTGCTTGTTCTTTTCTTATTACGTCCAGTAAAGGTCAATAAAAATTTTCCCTTTGTTTTCTCTTGAGAATAGAAAGTGCGGTACAATCAAAGGTGATATTTACAAAAGAAAGTCATAATATTAAAGGGCGTAAGTAGAATTAAATCGAATCATAAATGGTTTTGAGACTGAAAATAATCTTTTATTATCCATTTCAGAGGTGTGATTTAATTACGATACCGAAGTAATCCGCCATTGCTCTAACGAGATAGCTGTTTCTTTGCAAAAAAATTCGCCTTTGTTACTTTATTTCTTTCATTCATCCAATGAGTTGCTGTATCTGTAGAAATAAAATTGTAAAAGTGTTAATACCTCGTTGGCTTAAATGTGAAAGTATTGGTTTTACGTATTGCATATACGCATATAGATGTTGACCGTCATCGATTCCGGAAACAGAGCGCTGCATCCGGTCCGTGTGACGTCACAGATGCCCTTTCTAGCTTACAAATGTCACCGCGTTCCGATCTATTGATTTAATTAAGTAATAAAGTAAACTGTATAAAGCATCGCCCCATTATACATGATCTAAGTAATCGAATTAGTTATATACTTAACGCGTAATAATCCAATTCAGTTACCTGTAAATAAGAATCTTATATATCTTGTTTTATATACGGGGTCAAAACCTAAAAATGTTCCTGAAATATATTGTCTAAAAAATTACCAATAAATCTTTACTACAGTCAGGATAGAATCACGCCTTCGGAGATTCTATTAGCGACTGCATCCTACGCTCGGCATCTACAAGTCGACACCACCCGGCGTCAAGTGACGCGCAATGTATGCAACAGCATGCATTACCTACGGATTATTCACGCTCCCAAAGAAACTAATTTCAATTCAACTCCTAGCCGTCAAAGGCAAATGGCGAATTGAATTAAAAGTTCATTCAAGATTAAATGTCCGTGTACACGTGCAAGTTTTTTGCCTTGCATACAATTAAATTGAAGCAACAATAATAATTGCTTTCAATTTAATATTAATTATGCGCGCAATTTATTGCAATCAATTATTCCTCTGGTACGTACAGGAAAGTGGTATCGTCTAAATGGACCTCAATTCTGCGCCAATAAGTTCGGTGAATGTATTGAAGGTTTATATCGTAGTAAGAAGGCGATTACCATCTTCCTTTTTAGTAGTTACTAATTAATACTTAAGGAAGGAGGTTAATATTAACACCACAACATTATTATGTAAGAAAGATACGAATGAAAGAGAACTTTCAACCTTTTTCTTTCCATTCTGCCAGCCTTTTTTTTACAATTCAATAAATTGACTTTTTAGTTGTCGGTTCTAAAGTTAATTATATTTGCAGTTGTTTCAATAATCATTTGGACGTTGGTGGCGAAGATACTGGTTAAATTATAATATTAAATACATTTAAAGAGTTCAGTTGTATTTTTTATGTTTGTGGGGTTGTTATTTCCTTTTAAAACGGATACTGAAGCCGAGTCCGGTCCGGGGTGACCGCAGCATTTGATATGCGAACAAAAATTACGTTTACGTACCTACTAAATGTTGTCCGTGCTTAAGTTAAAATAATATTGGAAGAATGTGAATACAACATTATTTGTTAATTGTACCTAAGATGATCCTGTATATATTTACGCATAATATGATTTAACAAAACTATAAATATTTTCTAACATTAAGAACAGTAAGACATTGCTACACTGCGGATGAAAATCAAGGCCGACTGTAGCCAGGCGAAATTATTGACCTAACCTTACTGAAACTATGCCTAACGCAATAAAGTCAAATATTTCGCATTAAATTGCAATGTAAACAAATTATATAGAGTACGTTTCCACTAAATCAAAACCGATAAACAGAGTTCTTTATCTTCTGTACCATATCTTATTCTTTGTGAAAACCCGGTTATGCATGTTTTATTTGTTTCATATCCAAAGTATGACAATAATTTTACTATCATACTATAACTAATGTTATAAATGCGAATGTTTAGATGGATGTGTGTGTGTTTGTTAGAAGGTATAATCTCACATATAATTTGGCATAGATATAGAACAGAGACTCGAAGAACACAAGTCTGTGTGTTGTAAATCGCGGAATTACAAAAAAAACTTATTAAGTTTTTGTTGATTCCACAAGGACGATGTCGCGGACAAGAGCCTAGTACTTACTTAATAATCTTTCTGGCAGATTTATTGCAAAATCTTGCCTCTCACCTTTCACTCCAGTCTTATAGAGCAATTATTATTGAATAACTTTTTTTTGTCATAAAATAAGTAAAAATAATTACCAATTACAGTTTCTTTACTTTCATAAAAAGGTAAAACGTGTTTATGAAGGTGTGAATAGGCATGTCGAGCAGAAGAATACTTCCCTACGTGCCAACTCAAATGATGGCTACTGTACTGTGTAATGGTTGGTTCGGCTTACCAACAATGAATTGCATAAAATCTGCATGATCACTGTTTAAATTTTTCACTATCATTTCAACATTCGACGGAAATAAATAGAGAATAAAAAATCAATAGCAACATCGAAAACTCGATTTTTATTACGCGTCCGCATCTATGTTGCCTACTTTCACAAGGCCGTTGATTATTTGATTGTGTTAGCTCTCCTTGATAATACGTGAAGATAAACATACGTTTTCATCTCAGATATGAAACATATACGTAAATATATAAGTTTATCGTGATTTTTTTGTAAAAAATTTGTCATCTCTATCGTTCTCTTTGAAATAGCAGAGATAACGATATTTGTAAATGTGTTTCGGTAGTGTAAACCCATCGTTATACATAACGTGATAGTTTACCGTTTAGAAACGTGGAACATATCATATTGCGGTCGAATTTAACTTATCAATTGATACTTATGTAGATTTTATCTACGAGCGTCGTCGTGTATTAAATTGAAAAAATGACAGATTGTACGTTGAAATGTAAAGTGCAAGGTTGGTTAAATTAAATCGAATAAATTTTACTTCTTACTAATATGCGAATGTTTGGATGGATGTTTGTTTGAAGGTATATCCAGAATGGCTCAAAGGATCTCGATTAAATTTGCCATAGATGTAGATTTTGTAGATCTTAGTCGGGAAAAACACATAGGCAAAACTTATAATTTCTTATTTTTTTTTAATTCTCGCGAACGGAGTCACGGGCAACAGGTAGTAATAAGGTGCATTTACAAAATTCAATTCTTTTTTTTTCCTATGAAAAATGTACACCATAGAAACTTAGGCGAATAAGGTGATAATGATTAGAGTTGTGAAATGCGAACGGTGAAAGTGAAGACATAGTTTATTGGAAACAGTCATTTAAACCATAAAATTTATAAATATACTAGCAGTCCACTGCGACTTTGTCCGCGCGGGAATTAAAAAAAAAACTTAATTAGTAGCCTATGTGTTCTTCCAGACTATGTTCTACATCTGTGCCAAATCAGCCGGATTCCTGTAGTTCTGGTGATATCTTCGAAAAAACATCCATTCATCCATACATTCGCATTTATAATATTAGTAAGATCTCATGATCATTAAAACTGTTGTATCATTGAATCGGTCTTGCCACTTCGGTCTGTAATAATTAAAAATGTATAGTCATGTCCTTAATCATTTATTAGATTAAAAGAAAGTTGTATTATTAATCAAAGAATTTATAATAGAAGAGACAGTAAGCATTTTCATGTCATACAAATGAGTTATACCGTACTTTCAATGTAAATATAATATTAAACTTGTATCAAGTAGATCAAATAGTTTGTTTTATGCTCTTAAGTACTTGGTTGAGTTGAAGCGCATTCTAATGATTGCAGTCATTATAACGGAAACATACTTCATATGTTTTAATGATTGTTAACGCTGAAGTAAGATGTTGATCATATAAATGTGGCAATAAATTTTATCATCTGTTAATGGATTGTGGAATGCAGGCGACTTCAAACGAACTCTGTAAGGATTGCTTCTTCGTTAGTAGTCTTGGAGAGGAATTTATCTATAAATCGTGGCCAAGCTTATATGGTTATTCTTAATGCAACTGGCACCTGCGAATGCAGTCGTATTCTAAAAATGTGTATGTGTCCTCATCAGCTGAAGAAAGTGTTTTGTTTGTGGTCAGATGGCGCCGATGCGTGGCGAGCGCGGTGGATCGCCGGCTCGGGCCGCTCGCGCCTCCCTGCCCCTGCCGCGCCGGTTAATCCGGCAGATCGCCCGCCACGTGGCATCCAGCGGCCGCTCGCTGCGCCGCCTTGAGGTCTCCGGCAAGGTCATCGACAACTTCGACGACATCGACGACCCCTCAGATGACTCCGACATGGAAACACCGCAGCCAGCGTTAGTATCTCTACCAATGTAACACATTTAAAAAAACTCACTGAGAAACAGAATCCCGTTAATAATTACCTACTTTGGTAATTATTAACGGGGTAAGAAAATTAGCTAAAGGGGAAGGAGATGGGCAACTGCGACACCCAAGTGTCGAATTTGAGAAGTAAAAATACTTAACATGGTTTTCCTATCATTCCGTGGTACTTGCTTGATCAAGATATAAATTTTATTGTTGTACTGGCTGTACTAGTTATTTTAAATCTTATAAAGAAATCGTAAAATAATTGAGGTATTATAAATGAGGTTTTATTTAAGTTAAAAGAAAGAATATCCCAAATTTCTAAATTTGTTGTTCCGTACGCGATTTTATGACCGAATAAATTAAATATCCATAATATATATTTTCAATTCTATCCTTCGATCACATGATTTTAGGTCATGTCGCAACGGCAGAAATTTGGGACGGAGGATTTCTCAATGATTTCCAATAGGAAGCAAGAAAAACTTATGAAACTTTGCTTGGTATTAAAACTCTAGGGATTTAAAACTTCATACAATATTGCGGAAATTTGTAACTAATTCCTTTGCGCAATCTAAAAAAACATTTAATAAAGAACGCGATTAAAGTACACTCTGGTGGTTAGGTGATTCTTGGTTAGGCCATAATTGAATGAGTCACGTGCACCACCATGTTCGAATGTGCTTACAGTGGGTCTCCATTGCAAAAAAACTGATACAATTTCATTATTGTTATCACTCTCATTACCTTTCAAAGAACAGAGATAATAAATTATGTTGTTGTTTTAGTATTTGTGTAAAGTGTAAGACCACGTTTACGTTTCATAATACAAACGCAAATTAAACACGACTTCACGCTCAAATCGGAATTATATTTACACTGCAACGAATTGACGTGAAATATTTGAATAGATTTTCACAGTTTGTGTGTGGTCTGTTAGTTATTTAATTTGATTTATCACCTTGACCTATATTCAGATACCTGAATAAACCCTATAAAACCTTCCAAAGTAACTATGGCTCGAAATTACTAAAGTTAACTAAACTACTAAAGCTACTAACTTACTAAAATTACTAAAGTACCCTATGGAGTGTTATGAAAATTCGTTATTATAGTACCTTGTATATATTTAAAGAAAATCTTACTAATATTATAAATAAGAATGTTAACATGGATGGATGTTTGTTTGAAGATATCTCTGGAGCGGCTCAACGGATCTTGATGATATTTGGCACAGATGTAGAACATAGTCTGGAACAACACATATGCTACTTATTACGTTTTTTTAAATTCCGCGACAGCTAGTGTCTATATAAAGTTGTGTTTTATCAAGATAAATACATTTTTTTAAGATAAGTGAAGGCGCCGTATATTTATCGTGTCGTTAGGAAGCTATGCAGGTTGATATCGTATAAGAAATTTGTGATATATATTATTTTTCTAATCTAATTAAATTACCTAAAGTCGACGTGTCGCGATTTAAGTTTATGATGGATGATCGTCGTGCGTTTGATATGGGGCTTTATCAGTTTTTTAGGTGACCGGGTAAGACAACTGACCTTGCCTTGCCACACGTGATCGATGTTCGTATACTCTTGCTAAAAATATATAAATTGGTAAAAAATTATATTAAATTCATCACCGAATCACTTTTAAGGGAACGTCTTAGATTTTTTTTTTTCAAAGACAATGCGAAAAGTCATAGATAAAAATTAGGTGTAGACCAAACATTTCTTTGTGGACATAAATTTTTTACAATTATGAAATTTAAGCTACAGTCAAACACCAGAACAATTGATCTAACAAGATAATATTATAAATATCCAGTAATGATTACATTTTAATATAATTTCATGTTTTTACCAAGGACACCTAAACGAAGACTAAAAAAAAATAAAACAATAAAAAGCAAACTCTACTAATTTATTTCCGTTTTACCGCAATATTATACGAAGAAAAACTAGTCACGTTAAATATAATTGTTTATTTATAACAAATTTACCTTGTTATGATAAACCAATACTACACAGCTACACACTGATGTGAATTACTCAAACAATCGTATATGTATTTACTCATAAAAATTTTAAGTTGTACAAATTTCCGTCTCATGTCTAATAATTTAACAAGACTTGAAGTATTCTTTACTATAATTTTTTAATAAAGTTATCCAACGGTTTGATATAACTCTTTGGGAATTGAATATACTCTTTATAGTAAAACATTTAACCGAGTGCTAAAAGAAATGTGATATATCCAGCAGGGTGGCATGTGGCAACGCCGGCAACCTGCCACCCGCGGATCATGATGACGACCTCACCAGTCTCAGCTGGCTGCAGGACAGGAACCTACTCAGAGGTCAGTTGTCACCATTCGGCTTAGTACATAAAAGTCTTTTTCCAATAAGCTACTAGTCGCGCTAGTGAAAAATGGTTTAATCCGCCACTAGTGGTTTATACCATTTTGATTCCATTTTCATTAGGTGTATAAAATGTTTTGAGCCACAAGGTACATAGTATGGAAGCCGGGCGATCAAATTGGATTGACGTAATTTGACAAAAGGCGTGTACAAGGCGCCGCCATTTTGTATTTTTTTTTGACACAAGACATAGACTTTGCCACTTATTGATATTGGATAATACTCATAAATGTATATATATTTCTGTTACAGGAATCAACTTCAGCAAAAATGACTTAGAAGATACGAAGACGATCACAAGTCAAGTTGTTCTTAAGGTAATTATTTTGGAAAAACAAATTTATTGGAATTTTATATATTATTTTTAATAGAAATGTCTCTATTTTACAATAAGAGAATATATTCAATTCGATAAACACTTTTTCAATATAATTAAACGTCGTAGTTTTCATACAAATAATGTTTATACATGCCAAGTAATTATTGCTGTAAGGTTAATCGGAACAATAAAACGCAGTGTTCTATTTGTACACATTTTTGTATTTATTCAAGTGCACAGAGAAAAAGTTTAATGTTACATTGTATTCTAAAAGAATATTATATGAAAAGCATCTAAACACATTCTGTAATGGTTACCTAAGTTTTTTTTTTAATATTTAAAATATAATTAAATATTCATGTAACTATTCCAATTAAAAATTTGCGGTTGCCAGTTACTGTCATCGCAGAATTAAAAAAGTAGCCTATATTATGCCCACTTACTTCAGCTACCTTCCCGTTAAATTCCCATCAAAAGCAGTTCAGCCGTTGCGGAGATTACCCGGAACAAACGCGGCCTTGCGGACAGACAGACAAAAATTAAAAAAATTGCTAATATGTTATGTGAACGAAAAGTGATATTTTCTTCTCTTTACTACATATTGACACTCTAATTTTATTAATATGTATGGATAAATTCACAACTGTAGTCTGTTGGCAGATTTTTCATTCGTATTGGGTTGTTCACGATTGCTCTAATGACATAAGATTTCATATTAAGGAAAAAGTCGACTGTTAAACTTTCACAAACATAAATTAAATGCTTTCTTTCAACAATTATTTATAATAATCAATTTTCCTTACAGCCAGAAGCTAAAACTCCTCCCCCAGTGATCCGCATCCCCTCTCCCCCGCGCACGCCCTGCAAGGCCCCGCCCTCTCCCCCCACCGCGCACACCAAGCCCCCCTACTCCTTCTCCTGTCTCATCTTCATGGCGATAGAGGCGGCGCCCGCGCGCGCTCTGCCCGTCAAAGAGATATACGCCTGGATCATACGACACTTCCCATACTTCAAGCACGCACCTCAAGGATGGAAGAACAGCGTGCGGCACAATCTGTCGCTCAACAAATGCTTCCATAAGGTTAGTCTGTGTGTTCATAAGTGTTTCTTGAAAGAGCGTGAATTTCCATATGTAAATTACATTATCTTTAATTCCAGGTGGCAGCAGCGCCCGGACTCGGCAAAGGCTCACTATGGACAGTGGACCCACAGCATCGCTCCACTTTATTGCAGGTAACACTATGTCATTTAACTTTAAATTAAACTTATACATTATTTTTTTGTTGATTTAGTGGGAAATATCTATATGAATGATTTATTAGAATGCAAAAGATTTCTACTTTATGCATATATTTTGTGAAGTGCTCTAACGGTCTGTGGTTGACAGGCGTTCGGTAGGCAGCCTGTGCCGCCTGCGGAGGCGGAGTGCGAGCGACCGGGGGCGGGAGTGACCCCGGGGCCGGAAGTGGGGCAGGTGGAGGCGGGGGCGGGGCAGACGGCGGGGGGCAAGAACGCACCAGATCCGCAGCTGTTCCCACACCTGGCACGTCGGCTGGCGGCAGACGCGCGCAGTGAGCCGAGCGCTGACGAGTACCTCGCCGCAGCCAGCGTGCTCGCCATGAAGTACGGCCCAGCCGTGCTCGATCAGGTACAGTCAGCGTCCTCCGCGGTGTTCCACTTACAGAAACATTGCCTTGTTACTTTGCAACAAGATAAACTGCGCTCCTTCTTACAAAATTACCAATCACATAGCAGTCCTTTTGTCCGCGACTTCGCGGAATTAAAAAACTAAGTAAGCTATGTTTTCTTCCAGACTATGTACTGCATCTGTGCCAAATTCATCGAGATATATTTAGCTGTTTTGGAAATATGTATTAACATCCATCTTTCCATCCAAACTTTTAGCATTTTTAATAGTAGTATGATTTTTGTGTGTCAGTTGATATATATATTTATGTTGATGATGTACAGTTACCGCCGGCTGCGCACCTGGTGATATCGCGTTGCGCACGCGACGAGCACTCGTACAGCGGTGGTGGTGGTGGCGGTGGTGGGGGAGGGGAGGAGCGGCGCACGGCCGAGGCGCTGCTGAACCTGGCCGGCGTGCGCTCCGAGCCCGCGCCCAGCTAGCCTACGTCTGCGCACGCGCACGGTACGCAACACCTTGTATACAACCCACTGTGAACCTTCCACAATGGACTCCCCCAACACTATACAATATCATAATTAAAATTATATTTCTGGTTTGTTTTCTTGATTAAGTGAAGGTGTGATATCTTTAAATGCATAATGCATAATGTCCGAACAAAGCGGATTACTTTTTTTGTTTTATTTCTTTCGTCTGTCACTCTCTAGTCCTAGATGGGACTAAGATATAACACTAAATCAATTTTTTTTTATTTAATTGTATTTTAATAAGTTTCCATTGAATTTTAAATTTATATAAAACTGATTATTTTATTATAATATTTATTACCCAAAAATCATTGTGGAAGGTGTTATATTTAAAAGAACATCCTATATATAAAATTAATTTACGTTTAGGCTATTTTATCTTGTTTTTTTTTATTAAATTAAATTTGAATAAACTAGATGATGTAGAAGTTTACATAAACATCACAGTATGTAATTTGCGTTTAAACTTTATGTTACATGCTAAATGTTTATTTAGGACAATTACTTAGTTACCTTTTTTTAAATGCGATTTTCTTTGAGAGATAATTTAAAAAAAAATCTTGGGCATAGCTCAAGTTTAGTTGACGTCGTTCTTAGAACGAATACTCAAAATGTTCATC
The DNA here is from genome assembly GCF_912999745.1 of Papilio machaon. Lineage (NCBI taxonomy): Eukaryota > Metazoa > Arthropoda > Insecta > Lepidoptera > Papilionidae > Papilio > Papilio machaon. The sequence continues at coordinate 6,166,654 of NC_059999.1, read as the reverse complement.
GCTTCATAAACAATAAGTAAAATAGTTTGAAATGTGTATAAGGAAAATGTTTACCATACATACTCTAGTCCAATAAAGACAATCTTATTTCGGTTGCGTGTAAACAGACTTTGATGTTTTAATAAATTTAAATAATTATTAAATTTAAACAATTTGAAACATCCTGTATGTTATAGATCGAGATTTCTCAATAGACAAATGTTTCCATTCATTTTCTTTATGATATCACGTTATATCGAAATGTCCTCGATTACTTTAGTTAAATTAAAAAAAAAAACTTAATATGTGGAGGAATTCGAGATTCGATAGTACATAGTAGTAACTTCATAGTGATAGATGTGATAATACTTAGTATGAATTTATTATTTAAAAATATAATGAATGGAAATTAATTGACTAGGTTCCGCATTTAGGATTCCCCGATTTATTATTAGTCAAATGTTAATATTCGTTTAAGAATACATTATAGTAAGTATAAACACCGGTGTTGCTATTTCCGTCGTTTTATTGCTGAATAATTGAATTATTTTGATGCCGAGTGTTGCCAGTATGTTTTAACTTCAACGGCGGGAATGTTATACACTATAGGTATTAAGATATTTATTTAGTTATTTCGCTTTCTTATAAATTAATAATTATATGGGAATGGTGGAAATAATTCTAATCTGAGCAATAAATTTGTAAACATTTCCCTTTGTGTGATCTGAACACAGACATATAAATGTATACAGGGCGTTCAAAATATATCTTACCAATTGTTCGTGTTTAAATGGTGATATCTTATATATTAAAATGTAATTTATATATTTAATACTTTATGAATGCGCTAGCTATAAGCAAAATGTAGTTTGTGTTCATATACCTTGTGATCTTATCAGGCTATACTTACCGCTTCTAATGTTAAGTGTTAATCTGTCGCTTTTCTTTACTTTTCTTAACGAAATATAATTATTATATATTTTCATTGAATAAATTCATCACATTTTTTTAACTGTAAAGATTCGTAATTTTTTTAACATGTTTTAAATATTACACATTATCTAAGGAAATTTTATTATAAAAATTGTTTTTTTGTTAATTTTTTACTAGACGAAAAATGTCTGGTCAATATATTCTTTTAAAACCTATATAAAGTACACACAATTAGTTAGAAAAAAAAACAATTTAGCTTTTCTTTAATTTAAAGCATTAATTTTATTTAACGTTTTTTTATGGTTGAAATAATTCGAAATGTTCATAAAAATGTACAAAATGTATCATACTATAAAAGTATGTATGTCAGACTGAATTCTACGACTGATTGCAGAAGAAGCAATATTATTAGAAGTAAAAATATTTAACAGGCTTCTAATAAAAACGCATTATTTATTTTATTACATTACATAATGCCAGGTTTATATTATTCCAGTCCAGAGATAGAAATTTGTACTGGATTACAACTGGAAAAATGTAAACTCACACTGGAATTAACTGTGTGATTTTGCTAATTTTCAGTTGAAATTGAATGCTGGTTTCGTTCACAGGACTGGAATAATGTAAACTGGGCATATTTATTTTATTACATTACATAATGCCAGGTTTATTTTATTCCAGTCCAGAAATAGAAATTTGCACTGTATTACAACTGGAAAAATGTAAACTCACACTGGAATTAACTGTGTGATTTTGCTAATTTTCAGTTGAAATTGAATGCTGGTTTCGTTCACAGGACTGGAATAATGTAAACTGGGCATATTTATTTTATTACATTACATAATGCCAGGTTTATTTTATTCCAGTCCAGAAATAGAAATTTGCACTGTATTACAACTGGAAAAATGTAAACTCGCACAGTAATTAACTGTGAGGTTTTGCTAATTTTCAGTTGATATTGAACGCTGATTCCATTCACTGGACTGGAATAATGTAAACTAGACATTAACTAATATAATCAGCCGTAATCACAAGGTGTCCATCAAATAAAAATCAACTAAGCAGATATATTGTGTGCCAAATGTTTTAAAACTCTTTTAATGTACCGTGAAATGTGAATCCAAATAATTAGATACAATTATTAATATAATAATGTATGTATTAAATGAAAACTTAATGTAACTCGTAGATTTATTAGTTATTAAGTGATATTATGTCAATATAATATATTGCTAAATGTTTAAATACATCTTGTGCTGTATTTAGGAGCGTCTTCCATCTTTATCATATTTGTCTATTTGTTTTTCTATTAGAAAGCTTCGGGTCCGGGATAAAGTTGACATAGAAAAATATTTATCATTACTTTATAATTAACTTGTGTTGCCATTAAAAATGATATTATAATAATAATAATAATTTAAAAACTTATTATTTTCGAGACAAATTATCCGATTTTTTTATTGTTGAATAATTAAGCCGAATTATTTATTCAATTTTTATTTCATTTTATAAATAAAGCACTTTTTTCCCGTGACCACGATCTCACTAGACTTTCTTTCGGTGTTAATAAAATATATATGTATGTATGTAGATAAATTTTACAGCAATAATTAGTACCTAATTGGTGTGTACTTGGCTGTTAGATGCTGCGCATATTTATGTAAAACATAGACATTTCCTCAAGGATTATTAGTTTTTTTGTGTACTTGTACTGGCTTAAAGATTGTAAGCTATCGAAACTTTCACGTATTGGAAATTACTTCTTCTATCAATGTGAAAAAGACAACGATAGTTAAAAGTAACTCGTTTTTAAACACCTACACAAAAACATTGTTATCTATGTTTTTTGAAAAAGAGTGAAAGGGACGATAATATTTATATTTGTTTTGGTTGTCTATGGTCAGGATGACAGATTCCAATAATTTGAACAAAATGTTGCCAGTATGATTTTTATAATTTTTTTTTTTTTGTGAAGTTATTTGCAATCTGTGAAAGTTTTGTGTGACAATGTTGTTCGGTATCGGGTTTGGTTGAAATGAATTTTAATTCTTCAAAAGATGCCTTTCGTTTTAAAGTTAAATCGATATGATATTAAAATTGTTGCGGCTCATACTTTACAAGGTGAAAAAAAAATTTTAAATTATTAATTTATTTTTTTAGGTTTAATGAAATTTTGTCTTAAGTTAGGTGGTCAGTTTGTGAAACGACTTTTGATGTATCAGTTTTCGATAACAAAAGGCGTTTATTTTTAAAATAAGTATAATTGTCTATGGTCAAACTTAGCTGTGAGCAAATCCGGGCTATATTTTAAGTAAATAAATTATGATTGTTATATTGTTGGTGCGTTCGCCGGCTTACTCGACTTTTTTTTTTAATAATATTATTGCTATTGTTGAAAGTTATTGCCAAATTTTTATTTGTCCTAAAAATCTTTTGTCTATGTACATATCCATTAAATAAATTATGTACCGAGGATCATCATGTGTTTCTTTTCAATTACCTTTTTAGGAGATGAATTGGATTTTTTAACAGTCTCTCAATTTTGTCGTCGTTTAGTACTTCAATTAGCACTAATTATGCTTTTAAGGTCGCACAAGGATCTTATGGTTACCAGTTTTTGTTACATTGACAGGAGGCGCCTTCCAATGAACAAAACTTTTGTAAATTCTCCCGCAAGGCGACCATGTTGCAAATAAAAAGGATTGATTTTCAAATTGTGACCTGTGTTCTAGTAATTCCTTACTGTTTTAATTGATGCATTCAAACACATCAGCAGATTAATCGACATGTCATGCGCGACATCATCATCTTGACCTTGTCCCACTTACGTAGAGTCGGTGCACCAGGTTTCCGTCCTCCAAATAAATATGTCTGCTGTCATCTCCATTGTCACCCCCTTCTTGATCATGTCATCTTTCACGCAATCTATCCATCTCTTCCTAGGCCTACCTTTACCTGTGTACCTCCACACTCATACTTAACGTTCTCTTTTGAATATCGCATTATACATATTGCGATATCTTTATAGCATTTTGAAATTATGAAAATGGCAACATTGACCCGTGCATTTGCTGTTCCCTCATTATTCAAAATTAAACGTAAAGATAACAATTGACTAGTCTGCCACAAGATTCTTGTCATCAATTGAACAGAACTATATTTTTACTAAGGTAAATGTTTTATATATTTGACCACATAGATCTAAGTCCTATTTCACTAGATTAGAAATTTTAATGGTTTAATTACTTCAAATTTTTATCGTTTTTGTTAAATTGGTGGTAAAATAAGGGTTTTTTTTTTTTAAATAAAACTTACATAATTATTTATTTCAGAAATCATTTCATCACGAGTCTTTCGATCTACATAATATAAAACAAAATTTAACATCGTACTGTCTAATTTTATTGCCACATAGGTCTATGACGCACTCTAATCTATTAGTTTTCATCTCATACATTAAGGGTCGCACTTAGTGACCATTTAAAGTATCTGAGTGCGGTAAAGACTTATGATTACACGTCCGCTCTATGTTACATATGTTATGTGTAATCTATGTTACAGTGTCATTAACAAAGTGCTTCATGTCCTACAGTTATACAATATAAGTGCGTTGAAAAGATTAAGAAAAGTATATTTGTCGTGCTTCAGATGGTGATTGCTCCATGGGGCAATACGGGCATTTCAATCTGGAAAGAAAGGTAAAAAAAAAGTTCATATACACATAACAAACAAAAGATAAAAAGTTATAATAATTATCTGTAATAGATATGTGAAAAGATTTGTTAAATCTAAATTTATCATAAAAGGAAACTTGCGGGTAAGGCCATCTTTTCCCTCAAAAATATAACCCAATAGGTAATAGATGTTCAAGTATTGGCTCCATGAAAATTCAAACACCTTTGTAGTTTTGTACAATCGCGGCGACAATTATAATTAAGGAAATTAACTCCATGGAGTTATGAGCTGTCTTATTCAAGTTAGTAATTTTAAAGAATATTTTTTTATTTTTAAGAGATTTTTTATTTTTGATTTTTTTTTTTAGAAATAGTAACGCTTTTATTTCTGATATAACATGTGGCAATCAATTGACGTTTTACAGAATGTGAAATTTTTCACAGAGGGTATAGTTGGACACCTACAATCTCACGGGGTTTTAGATCTGACTAACTCAAACAAGTAGCTACTAAAATTAAACCTTGGGCACTTCATTTTATCGGATGCTAGTCTTTTACATGTAGGTAAAAGATGTTGCAGAATTTACAGTTAAATGATTTCATTCATACTAAATTCCTTTTTGCACTAAGTCATATTTATAACAGTCGTTTGTAATTTCCACTAGCCCATTTAGTGGAAAAGGGGTATAAATGTTGTGTTATCTCACTTGACACCCATAGCGAGCTTGTTGAGAGCATCACGTGAGATGACATGTCCACACAGCAGGCGCATCGGCGGATTCTGCTCTGAAGCCTGCTGACGCAGGATGGGGCACGCGAACACTGAATGATAGCCGCCACCTTCCGCACCAAGCTCCACCTGTACACAACATTATTGTGATAACTACATCTTACATTATATTTTCAATTGATAAAAAAGTATCTATGTAGGATTTATTTGATTACTATGAGAGTGTAACATCGTAGTATACCTCTAAAGGTAGTTCATCATCAGCCCAGGCTGCGGCGACATGTTGCTGGCACATCTTGTTGCGAATGTCGTGCAGTGCGGGCAACACGCGCGCGCCCGCACTCACTGCACCAGCTAACGGTGACAGCGGAGCCAGCCGCAGCAACGCGCACGCCTCGCGCACAAACAGCTCCGCCGCCTCGCTACCTACAGTACAAACACGTTACATCACATTTCATCATATACATGTTGATGAACATTCTAAGTGACATTTTGAAGTTTTCCACCAGCTGGCGCTCGTGTCGCGAACTGTGTGTTACCTAGTGCGCGGGGGTCGAGCAGCCGCTGGTACTGTGGTGGGGGGTTGCTGGCGCCAGGTGTCAGCCAGGCCAGTGCGCACACCGCCGCCGCCAGCTGGCGCTCGTGTCGCGAACTGTGTGTTACCTAGTGCGCGGGGGTCGAGCAGCCGCTGGTACTGTGGTGGGGGGTTGCTGGCGCCAGGTGTCAGCCAGGCTAGTGCGCACACCGCCGCCGCCAGCTGGCGCTCGTGTCGCGAACTGTGTGTTACCTAGTGCGCGGGGGTCGAGCAGCCGCTGGTACTGTGGTGGGGGGTTGCTGGCGCCAGGTGTCAGCCAGGCCAGTGCGCACACCGCCGCCGCCAGCTGGCGCTCGTGTCGCGAACTGTGTGTTACCTAGTGCGCGGGGGTCGAGCAGCCGCTGGTACTGTGGTGGGGGGTTGCTGGCGCCAGGTGTCAGCCAGGCCAGTGCGCACACCGCCGCCGCCAGCTGGCGCTCGTGTCGCGAACTGTGTGTTACCTAGTGCGCGGGGGTCGAGCAGCCGCTGGTACTGTGGTGGGGGGTTGCTGGCGCCAGGTGTCAGCCAGGCCAGTGCGCACACCGCCGCCGCCAGCTGGCGCTCGTGTCGCGAACTGTGTGTTACCTAGTGCGCGGGGGTCGAGCAGCCGCTGGTACTGTGGTGGGGGGTTGCTGGCGCCAGGTGTCAGCCAGGCCAGTGCGCACACCGCCGCCGCCAGCTGGCGCTCGTGTCGCGAACTGTGTGTTACCTAGTGCGCGGGGGTCGAGCAGCCGCTGGTACTGTGGTGGGGGGTTGCTGGCGCCAGGTGTCAGCCAGGCCAGTGCGCACACCGCCGCCGCCGCCGCCAGCTGGCGCTCGTGTCGCGAACTGTGTGTTACCTAGTGCGCGGGGGTCGAGCAGCCGCTGGTACTGTGGTGGGGGGTTGCTGGCGCCAGGTGTCAGCCAGGCCAGTGCGCACACCGCCGCCGCCAGCTGGCGCTCGTGTCGCGAACTGTGTGTTACCTAGTGCGCGGGGGTCGAGCAGCCGCTGGTACTGTGGTGGGGGGTTGCTGGCGCCAGGTGTCAGCCAGGCCAGTGCGCACACCGCCGCCGCCAGCTGGCGCTCGTGTCGCGAACTGTGTGTTACCTAGTGCGCGGGGGTCGAGCAGCCGCTGGTACTGTGGTGGGGGGTTGCTGGCGCCAGGTGTCAGCCAGGCCAGTGCGCACACCGCCGCCGCCGCCGCCAGCTGGCGCTCGTGTCGCGAACTGTGTGTTACCTAGTGCGCGGGGGTCGAGCAGCCGCTGGTACTGTGGTGGGGGGTTGCTGGCGCCAGGTGTCAGCCAGGCCAGTGCGCACACCGCCGCCGCCAGCTGGCGCTCGTGTCGCGAACTGTGTGTTACCTAGTGCGCGGGGGTCGAGCAGCCGCTGGTACTGTGGTGGGGGGTTGCTGGCGCCAGGTGTCAGCCAGGCCAGTGCGCACACCGCCGCCGCCGCTGCCAGCTGGCGCTCGTGTCGCGAACTGTGTGTTACCTAGTGCGCGGGGGTCGAGCAGCCGCTGGTACTGTGGTGGGGGGTTGCTGGCGCCAGGTGTCAGCCAGGCCAGTGCGCACACCGCCGCCGCCGCCGCCAGCTGGCGCTCGTGTCGCGAACTGTGTGTTACCTAGTGCGCGGGGGTCGAGCAGCCGCTGGTACTGTGGTGGGGGGTTGCTGGCGCCAGGTGTCAGCCAGGCCAGTGCGCACACCGCCGCCGCCAGCTGGCGCTCGTGTCGCGCCGCGTGCGCAGGAAACTGTTGCCTCGCGTACTCTATGGCCGCACCCACACCTTGCTCGCGACCCACCTACATACAATAACACACATAAGCCAATTGGAGGCAAAGAAAAAATAGTCCAACACCTTTAAGCGGTGAGGTTGTACTACATACTTCCATTTATACAATAGCTTCAAATCTAATTTGAAAATTGTTTTTTTTTAACAATTTCTTTACAAATATCTTGTGACGTTTCCCTACCGTGCCCTAAGTGCACATGTCAGATGTTAGACGGATGAGATGTCAATCAGTTAGAATTAGTCAGCTAGGTAGTAAGGTGCATGTCATGTATATATGTGTAAATAAAGCATTGGAACAAATGTGTCTTTAATCTGTTTCACTGAACTTACACATTTATTCGATTTGAGAGCTAATATGTCACAACATTACACATTTAAATGTAAAAATAAATTTTTCATTTTGAAATAGCACAAGGAGTTCATATCTGTAAGCAAATAACCTTGAGTGTCTGCACGGTGTGCAATGCGAATGGCAGCGGTGAGTGTGTGAGCTGGTGCGCGCGGCGCTGCACCCAGGCAAGCGCAGGCTCAGGATCTCCAGCGGCCAAAGCACTGGCGCACCGCTGAAGTAATGCGAACGCGCATGTCCGCTCCACGCACATCAAACCCGCCTCAGATACGAACACGTCGCCCACCTCCTCTAAACCCTATTATAATATACAGTTTAGATATAATGCATAGACATTTTTATTTTATTTACAAAATTTACAAAACTTTTTAATTTTTTTTTGTCAAAAAAAAATATTTTCGGGCATCAGCTGAAAATCTAAGTAATAACATGATCTCACCAAAAAGATACTTATTTTTAGATCATATTGTATGAAAAATATTAGAGATAACTGTTTGTGAATTTGTATTTCTTTGGATAAAAATAAAATGCATTCTTATAAAACTTACCTGTCTATACAAATGCTGAGCAATAGCCTGCTCCATAATAGGTCTGTTTGCATCAGTCGAAAAGGACTCGGCTTTTGGAGCAACTGAAGCATAGTCGGCAATGAAGTGTCGGTCAATTGATTTGCCCACACGAGAAACTGTTGCATGCAATTCACGATGTTCTATAAACAAAATTTACTATCATTACAACTTATAGAATAATGTTTGGATTACAAGCTTTATCCAATTACATGAACTAAAGTAGATTGAATTCTATTTATTTTATTACCCCAATTTAGTGAATAATATGTGACGAGTTAGCCTCTGTAAACCTCACCTGTTGACGTTTGAAAAACGGTCTGTTTCACATTAGCTGCCAAATCACTCAGGATCATTGATTGTGTCTGCGTCAAGGGACTGTCCGGAGGCTCTGCAAATATAACACTTTTTATATGAAAAATCACATATCCCTATGTATATCAGAGATAAACTCCAAAACTAGGGAACCAATCAGAATAAAACATGAATAGCAATTTCGAAAACATGTTTATCAATAAAGTTAATAAATTGCTTGTATTTATTTAAAAACTGAATATAACAAACAATACTAATGTACATTTATTAGTATATTGAACTGAGAGATAATAAGTATTTACTAGTGATGCAACGGATGTCTGTTTCCGTTTCCGCAAGTGCGGAAGTTCCGCGTGCTTTTCAACATCCGTTTCTGCTTCTGTTTCCGCAACTTTTATAACGGAGATAAAACGGAACTTTACGATGGCTAAGAGATCCAAATGCGCGGCGCGAGACGCGCAGTCCGTGCACGGCCTTTCGGCACTTGTCACATTTGTTTGTTTACGTACTTTTTCGTGAATTTAAGCTCGTAATATTTTCTGCTGCTGTTTGAAACAATCAGTTTCTCTTGCTGAAGTAAACTGTCTAGTTGTTGTCCATATAAAATTTGACAACTGGCAAAATGTGACTATTTCATACTTACGAGTTATTAAATGTACTTCTGAATAAGTGATAACCATGTAATATATCATCATCGTTATTATCATCAGCTCACTATACATTCCCACTGAGGGGCTCGGAGCCTACCCCAAATTAGAGGTAACTAGGCCATAGTCAACCACGCTGGCCCAGAGCGGGTTGACTTCACACATATCATTAAATTTTTTCTCAGATATGTGCAGGCAGCATCACTATGTTTCCTTCACCGTAGGAACGTCGGATAAATGTACATAATTATAAAAAAATTGTAAATATGTTTTTTTTATTATTTACACTTCTGTTTCCGCTTCCGTTTCCGTTTCTGCTAAAATTTATTTTTGACATCTGTTTCCGTTTCTGGTTCCGGTAAGACACTTCCGTTGCATCACTAGTATTTACATAACAAATCAAATTATAAACTTTCTAAAATCTCATCTCACAGTACTATTTTTATAGGGGAATTATTGTTGAATTGTTAAGATATAATTAAGTATACCAAAGTCTGATTGTAAACTATTTCAGTTATTTCACTCTACATTATATACTAGTTGTTGCCCACAACTCTGTCTACTAGGAATTAAAAAAACCCTAATAAGTAGCCTATATGTTCTTTGAGAATATGTTCTACATCTGTGCCAAATTTCATTATTGTAAAACCATATACTAAATATAGAACGGACTTAACAGGTAGTAAAACGCAATATTGGTTACTTTGCTTACAAATATTATTATCATTGGTTTGTCTTTGCCAATTATAATGCTATACTTACGTTTAGATATTTCGTTTTTTAAATCCTCTACTTGACTGATGATCTCTTCTAATACCTTGTTAGTATGCTCATTTAAAGCATTAAATTTTGATGTGGCTTTGTCTAAATCCTGTTCTACTCCCAAGCACGAATCCATAATTCTTTCTTATGTTGTACACAAAGAAATTCTAAAAATTGTTTCTGTGTTTGATGAAACTATCAATTCTAAAGAGAAATCATCAAAACTTAATTTAATGTTTTTATTTGATGAAAACAGACATTATGCTTTCTTTTTCTGCTTCTCTGAATTTTACATGTCAAACTCAAATTGTCAACTCAGTAATCAATTGTCTGTGGTAATTTCAAAGAGCATAACAAAAATTTTGTAAGCATTAGGATAAAGCTATAAATAAAACCATAGTTATGAGCGATTGTGAAACGAAAAAGTTTATGTTTTTAAAACATAACTTTTAAAAGAAAACTGATCACAAGCTATTTATCCAGGCTTTAAGCCTCAAATGAAGAATCCAACGTTTTAGGTCATGGAATCATCAAAAATTCCCGAATGATTACAAAACGATCAACCGATCTGTAAGTGGGCGCGGGGCTCACTTTTGGTAATATTATAATCAATCCTGTCCTTTATTACCGAAAGTGATGACCAACAGCACTGCATAATATATTTACTTAGTCTGTGCTTGTTTAATTGAACGGTCATAAATTATTTATTTTACTCTGCGTCGCAACACCGCTTCATTTTGCTCTGCCATCTTGCCGAGCCAACCTTGTTGCACAATCTGTAATAGTGTTAGGTTATATCATTGAATTGGTAAAGTAATATCTTTTCATTTTATTAGGAGTTCTGAAAATGGCTCAAAGTAAACTTAACGACATGGCAGGCAAATTTGCCAAAGGTGGACCTCCCGGACTTGGTATTGGGCTGAAAGTTGTAGCAGTAGTAGGCGCAGCGGCATACGGTATTTCTCAATCGGTATTTACTGTGGAAGGTGGGCATCGGGCTATAATGTTCAATAGAATTGGTGGTGTACAACAGCAAGTTATGACTGAAGGGTTACATTTCCGAGTACCATGGTTTCAATATCCTATAATTTACGACATAAGATCCCGTCCTAGAAAAATATCATCTCCTACTGGTTCAAAGGATTTACAAATGGTCAACATTTCTCTAAGGGTTTTATCACGTCCAGATGCACGTCACTTGCCGATTATGTACCGCCAGTTAGGTACCGACTACGACGAGAAAGTGCTGCCTTCGATTTGCAATGAAGTTCTTAAATCAGTTGTTGCCAAATTTAATGCATCTCAGCTAATTACTCAACGTCAACAAGTTTCTTTGTTGATACGCCGCGAGCTGGTGGAGCGAGCAGCTGACTTCAACATCATATTGGATGATGTTTCACTTACCGAGTTGAGTTTTGGGAAGGAATACACAGCTGCAGTTGAAGCTAAACAAGTAGCACAACAAGAGGCTCAGCGTGCAGCTTTCGTAGTTGAAAGAGCTAAGCAGGAGCGTCAGCAAAAGATTGTACAAGCAGAGGGTGAAGCTGAAGCTGCAGAAATGTTGGGTAAAGCTATGGGCATGAATCCAGGTTACCTAAAGTTGCGCAAAATCCGTGCAGCCCAAAGCATTTCTAGAATGATAGCGCAGTCACAAAACCGTGTATTCCTTCCTGGAAACAGCCTTATGATTAACTTACAAGATCCTACCTTTGATGACTTATCGGAAAAGTTGACAAAAAAGAAGTAACATGAGGCCGAGGAAGAGGGTTCTGGGTGTCTGAAGCCAGTAACCACTCTTTCCGATGATGAAACTGTGGTTATAATAAGTGGAGCGGCTTCAGTGGCAATTTGAAATTGAACATTTGCATTTGAATGTTTTAAATTGTATAAACACTATATATTTAGATGGTGGATATTGCATTTTATGTTATTTAGTTGTAGGCTTTTAGTCATTATGTGGATGAAATGATTCAAATAAAACCGTAAACAGCTATTGGTCTTTCTTTTACAACCTAAATCATACATAATCAATTCAATGTTGTATTTTCATGTTTTTATGTCTGGATAATCTTTGAAAAATGTGTTGATTTGGTAATCTCAGAATATACCTATACATACTCCTTTTTGATAATTCTGACCTACTTGGCTTTTTATGTAGTATGTTTAAATTATTTTGAATTAGGAATGTCAGTATTATTTTCTTAAGTTTGAAGTATGTTATAATAAATTAATTCCGTTTATATTCTCAAATAAGTAAGATGTATAGTAATCAAAAATAACTGTTTAACTTTTATATACATATTTAATAATAATCCTGTTTCAACTAAATTATATCCAATATGTTTGAGTAAGAATAAATATTTTCCGAATCAGTCTATAAGTGTATATTTGGTTTGAGAGTGATCCCATCATCAACATCCACCATTTCAAGAGGTTATGGGCCCGGAAATGCTGATATTTATATTTTTTTTGGAGTATTTTTCCTGTTTGGAGAGCAAGAATTACAGTTGCAAACAAATTTTTCAAGATGGAGGAAGAGTGACAGTTGCAAACAAATTTGTCAAAGATCCATCTACCATTTATTGACGGTGTTGAAAATGATGAATGCAGAGGCGGATGAAGTGATTTTTAAAGAAACGGTTCAAGAAGTGAAGAAGAGGTGACCATCGACGGTGTTGAAAAAGATGAGTGCAGCGGCGGATGACGTGTTTTGTGAAAAAATGGTTGAAGAAATGAAGATAGAATAGAGAGGGTTGCTGTTGATGTTGTTGAGTTGGTGTTGGTGAGTTGGTGTTGTTGAGTTGGTGTTGTTGAGTTGGTGTTGTTGAGTTGGTGTTGTTGAGTTGGTGTTGTTGAGTTGGTGTTGTTGAGTTGGTGTTGTTGAGTTGGTGTTGTTGAGTTGGTGTTGTTGAGTTGGTGTTGTTGAGTTGGTGTTGTTGAGTTGGTGTTGTTGAGTTGGTGTTGTTGAGTTGGTGTTGATGAGTTGGTGTTGATGAGTTGGTGTTGATGAGTTGGTGTTGATGAGTTGGTGTTGATGAGTTGGTGTTGTTGAGTTGGTGTTGTTGAGTTGGTGTTGTTGAGTTGTTGGTGTTGATGAGTTGTTGGTGTTGATGAGTTGTTGGTGTTGATGAGTTGTTGGTGTTGATGAGTTGTTGGTGTTGATGAGTTGTTGGTGTTGATGAGTTGTTGGTGTTGTTGAGTTGTTGATGTTGTAGTTGTTGTTGATGTTGTAGTTGTTGTTGAGTTGTAGTTGTTGTTGAGTTGTAGTTGTTGTTGAGTTGTAGTTGTTGTTGAGTTGTAGTTGTTGTTGAGTTGTAGTTGTTGTTGAGTTGTAGTTGTTGTTGAGTTGTAGTTGTTGTTGAGTTGTAGTTGTTGTTGAGTTGTAGTTGTTGTTGAGTTGTAGTTGTTGTTGAGTTGTAGTTGTTGTTGAGTTGTAGTTGTTGTTGAGTTGTAGTTGTTGTTGAGTTGTAGTTGTTGTTGAGTTGTAGTTGTTGTTGAGTTGTAGTTGTTGTTGTTGTTGGAGTTGTTGTTGGAGTTTTTGTTGTTGTTGTTGGAGTTGTTGTTGTTGTTGTTGGAGTTGTTGTTGTTGTTGTTGGAGTTGTTGTTGTTGTTGTTGGAGTTGTTGTTGTTGTTGTTGGAGTCGTTGTTGTTGTTGTTGGAGTCGTTGTTGTTATTGTTGGAGTTGTTGTTGTTATTGTTGGAGTTGTTGTTGTTATTGTTGGAGTTGTTGTTGTTGTTGAGTTGTTGTTGGAGTTGTTGTTGTTGTAGTTATTGTTGGAGTTGTTGTTGTTGTTGGAGTTGTTGTTGTTGTTGGAGTTGTTGTTGTTGTTGGAGTTGTTGTTGTTGTTGGAGTTGTTGTTGTTGTTGGAGTTGTTGTTGTTGTTGGAGTTGTTGTTGTTGTTGGAGTTGTTGTTGTTGTTGGAGTTGTTGTTGTTGTTGTGTTGATGTTGATGTTGTTGTTGTTGCAGAAAGTTGTTGATGTTGTTGTTGTTGCAGAAAGTGTTAGTGTAAGGGTTGTTGATAATTTGGTGGAGTTAATAGATTCGGGCAGTGGAAGCGTGGGTGTGAATCAATTAATTTTTGTTAGTGGAGGAATATTCTGAATTTTTCATTTTTTCTTTTGCTCAGTTTTGGACTTATGGTTTGACTTTTAATACAAGGTCAAATATTTTACAGTCTAATATATATTTTAACGGAATTCAAATGAAATTTTTAAGAGAAACTTTTACAGGATTTTTTAATATCTCCATCCTTTATAGTTTATTGTGTTTTTCTTGTGGTTTTAGAGTTTAAGAGTTTGTGGTTTTTGTCGAGAGAATGTTCTATTGTTTTTTATTATTGGTGTTTTGTTGATAACTTTAAATATTTGGGTTTTCTGTACTTGTCTGTTGTTATGATGTATATTCTGAGATTAAGGGGGTGTGTTGATTTGGTAATCTCAGAATATACCTATACATACTCCTTTTTGATAATTCTGACCTACTTGGCTTTTTATGTAGTATGTTTAAATTATTTTGAATTAGGAATGTCAGTATTATTTTCTTAAGTTTGAAGTATGTTATAATAAATTAATTCCGTTTATATTCTCAAATAAGTAAGATGTATAGTAATCAAAAATAACTGTTTAACTTTTATATACATATTTAATAATAATCCTGTTTCAACTAAATTATATCCAATATGTTTGAGTAAGAATAAATATTTTCCGAATCAGTCTATAAGTGTATATTTGGTTTGAGAGTGATCCCATCATCAACATCCACCATTTCAAGAAAATGTAAGATTGTTAATGATACCTGCCATCACTAAAGGCATTTTATATGTATAAAGATTGCAAAATTTATTCCATGCAGTCCTTATTAAAAAAGAATGAGGATTTATTACAGATGCCTGTAGTCATTGAATATCAGATAATTGTAAACTTGCTCAAAAACGATCTTTATTTGTAAAATGAAATTTTCAAATGTGTTTTCTTTTGAGTTTATATTTGAATTATACTTAGAAAATTTATTAGTTAAAAAAAGAACACATCAAGACTGCAAAAAATTTAATACTTTACTACAGACTAATTCAATAACAATGGTAGCTTATTTCTTCACCGCAGAGGGTTGTGGTAATCTGAACTTAGCCATTTCAATTTCAGCTTCAAAGAAACTAGTACTGTCGTAGCAAAAGTACTCAGGAACTTTGTAAGGTCCGTTCTTGGTTGGATCAACTCCTGGGCCGACTGGTTCTGCTGTAGGAAGAATTACCGCAGCACTAAGTCCAGGCACATCTGATTTAATTTCACTTGGAGTAGTAGCAGAAGGTCCTGACCCAAGATTTTGACCTGGACCCTGGTTGTAATAACGGATAACCGCGCCATTCAAATTCCTTCTCAAACACAACCGAGCTATCATGGTTAAATAAATTTAATGTGGCGTTACACAACTTAATTCTTGTAATCGAAGAAAAATATTGAAATAGACGATTAAACGTCAGTGTCAAGTGTCATTATTTGTATTTGGCAACTTGATTTTTTGTGTGTTAAATGCCATATGTCACTCAATATATACTTTAAGAGATTTTTAACAGAAGATAATTTATATTTGCATTTCCACAAGTGAAATAGACATTAATTACCAAAACTATATTCGTTAAACTTCCTACAAGTGAATTTTAATAGACAGCCGCCACAATATATTAATAAACTATAAATTCGATCTTAATACTCAAACGAATTCTAATTTATTAAACAATTAACTATAACTGATTCAGAAAAAGCTTCCACTTTTTGTTTCTAATTCAGAATTTCAGTAATTTTAAAGTTCATAATGTCCTTTTCTCTTTTCTGCTTGAAGCAGAAAGCTATAGGTACTGTGCTTCCCTCTATAGCAGTCTATGGTACTTTTTCACGACTGTTTTGGATAGTTTACCTACCTTGCTTAATTCGCCGATTTTTCGGTCTAACAGTATAAAATGACTTTACTTTAATGTTTAAGTTCCACAATATATTACGATGATGTTCAACAATACCAGTTAAGATCAGTTTTTAAGACCAAACCCAGTAAAACCACACATCAGCCATTTACATGAAAGGCAAGTACAAAAAAATTGATACTTTGATATTTTTTTATTTTCCTATAGTGTACCGTTGTGCTTGTCACTAATTGTAATAACATCCGTATAAAATGCTTTGAACGATGTATTGATTTATATTCCCAAAATTAAAAAAATTCTGCTTGAAATATCGCATAATAATACAAAGTGTATGTATGTATATACGTACTATTGCCGCTATTTTGTTATATAGACACTATGACTGTAGTGATTTTGTATTACGCGACCAATTTGAAAAGGTTTGCGAAACAGACGTTTCTCATCACGCAGACGTTCGTGGTTATTGACTTGGAACGTGGAATTTAGTAGATGGTTCTTAATTTATTTGCAACTAATAACTCAAAATTTTTTAAAAGCATTCTTTTCTTAATCATTCTTTTTATACACCACTTAGAAAAATAACATTTTTCTGCACTCATTGAAAATGTAACAAACATTTATATTCTATGGTTTTTCACAATTTCATTTTTGCGCCAAAGAATCATTTTGATGTCTGTGAACAATGCTCCTATTTCTGGATAGTTTTTGACGATTTATTCGTCTTCGTGTTTGTTTATTAAACATTATTCTAATCCAGTGTTGAAGAAAAAAATTATTTTTGATCAATGTGCCTCGCACATGTAGTATTATACGCTAAATGAAAATTGAAATAATCCTGAAATGGCGGACGCGCTACCTGTTTGTGATGTATTATGTGAAGCAACGGAATATTTATCCAAACTTGGTTCCAATTTAAAAGTTCGCACTGATAATTTAAGAGAGAAGAAAATAAGAAAAAGTCTGCTAAAGAATACACACGCTGTTCAGAAAGCCGCCAATAAAGTGTTATTGATTTGTGAGTTATCAAAAAAGTCTCTCGAAAATGTGGAAACCGGTGTAAAACATCTTTTATCGCAAATTGCTGTTTCGCAAAGTGCCGGCACTAAAACGTCTCGCCGTTTAAGTGACTCGAAAGTACAATATGAATATTTTGAGTATGCATCAAAAGAACTCAAAATTCGGAAAAAAATTTCATTTGCTCATTATATGTCCGTAAAAGTTGTTGCAGAAGCTATGCCCTATTCTATGTTAGAAAAGTACCCAGTTTACATTGATTGCAAATTGTTTCGAAGAAATAAAAAAAATATTAAGGGGATAAAACTCTCTGAAGATGTTTTAAAAAATACAAAAAATGAAGACGATAGTAAAAGTGTCAGTTTAGAGTTATCAGAAAGTAATGGCACAGAGAGCTTATCAATAAAATCTAGTCATGTTTGTGATGGAAATGTTATTTCTGAGAGAGACTTGGAAAAAAATGAGTCTCAAGTTTATGATCCCAAGAATAAAAAAGCCACAAATAAAAATTCAACATCAAGTAATCAATTAGACAATTTAGATAAATCAAGTCCAAGATCCACTAACAATGTTTGTGAAAATGCTGAGACAAGCACAGTCATGTGTGAGAAAAAACAGTGTGGTAATATCAATAATAACGATGATCAAAAAAGTAAAACTGCAAAGAAAAAGAGAAAATATTCACGTATTATAAGTGACAGTTCAGAAAGTGAAAATGAGGAAGGAAATAAAAATCTTGAAGAAAACATCAATAGTACGAACATAAATGATGGTAACACTTCAAAAATATGTTTGGACAGTTCATCAGAGGTAATTTGTAGTAATAATGAATCTACAAAGGAAAAATGTGCAGATTTAGTTAAAAAATCTGATGCAGCAGAAAACGAAAGCAATAAAACAGAGGCTTCTACAGAATTAGCAGAAAGTTCAAATAAAGTTTTTATAAAATGTGTTGATATAAATAAGTTGCTAGTACTTCCAAAGGAAGATGATTGTATTATAATAAATGATGATGGAGATGAGATAGTATTAAAAAGTAAGACTAAAGAAAATTTAGAAAAAAGAAAAGGTAAATGTAAAATTAAAAATAAACCTGATAGAAAATATGTAAGCAAGCAAGATTTAGCTAAAGAAAGATACAGGGAACGAAAAAGGAAAGTGAAGTCATTCAAACCTAAAGAATTTTCTATAAATTTACAAAGATTACCAAAGTTTTCTTTAGAATTTTTGGAAACTTATAAAATAAGTAAAGTAACAATGGGTAAGTCTATTATTTTCGCTATAGAAACTTGTGCGGAAAAGCCAATAGAAGAATGTAATAGTGAAAAAGCTTTACTTCAAGAAGTTGATAAAAGTTCGCAAAAAACATCCAATGTTCAGGTATCAGTTTTAGGCAAAAGTCAATTAAGCTCAACAAGTCATTTCGATATAACTGACAGTAATGTAATAACTAAAGATTTGCTAGAACTTACAGAAAATGTGAAAAAAGCTTTACTTGATAATAGTGATTCAGATACAAATGACGTTCCTGAGAACACTTCTGGCCCTAATAAAGAATTAAGTAAAAATCAAGAGAACTCAGATTTACAAATAAAAAAGACAGTTGAAAGTTCTGATAAGCAACAGAAAACTTTAGAAAAAATAGCTGAAAAAGATAGTGAGACCAATGATGATAATTCTCAAACTCACTGTGATAAAAATTTAGAACCCTCTAAATCACCTTCACAATGTAGTCCTACAGAAGATATTTACGAATCTAACAAGGACTCGTCTCAATGTAATAAAGACCTGGAGCTAGTGAAATCATCATTATTGAACAATTCTTCAGATGAAGATTCAGGTAATGTGAAAACAACAGAAAACTCAGACAATCCAATACCATTACCCAACAATGTCTTAAATAATTCTCCAAGCTATCAAAAAAAGAGGGATACTAAAGATAAAAATTCATCAGCATCCTGTGGAGAGTCAGAACAAGTGAAATCACCTATACCAAATAGTTCCTCTAATAATGAAAAATGTGTATCACCAAACTCAACAGTTGACCGGGAAATTATCGAATCTCCAATACTCAATGATTCCTCAAATGACTCGTCTACTTCTCAAAAAAGACATAGAAATAATAAAGATGCATTATCACAACCTAATGATACAGATAGAATAAAATCATTGTTACTTGATGATTCCTCATGTGCTTCATCAACTTCACATAAAAGAGAGGGTAGTCATGAAAAAAACACATCACCACATCTTAGTGATGATCCTGAGAAAATAAAATCATCATTATTGAATGATTCATTAGACAGTGAACATTCATCTTCTCCAAAAAAAAGTAGTTGTAAAGAAGGTACAAATATTAATGCAGAGCAAATAAAATCATCACTTTTAAATGATTCTGATGCTTCATCAGTTTCACAAAAAATAAATGACAATGAAAGGAGCCCAAAACAACTTGATAAAGAACAGGAACAAATAAAATCATCATTACTCAATGATTATTCAGATTGTTCTCCATTGAAATCACAAAAAGGAAAAGGCAGTGAAATGGATACACCACCGAAGTCAAAACGAAAACGTATCATGGAAAATATGCGCGCTAAAAAAATGCTGCTAACATATTCATCAAGTTCAGATACGGAGGATGAGCAATTGAAAAATGCTTTAAAAGAAGTAAAAGATTCCCTACTTAAAGAGATATCTGAAGACAATAGAAAACACAGAATGGAACATAATTCGGACTCAAGTACTGATAAAGATATAAATCTATCATTAAGAAGGAAAATGAACAAGTCTAGAAAAAAGAAACATTCCGATTCAGAGGAGGAAACGAAATCTCGAAAGAAAAGAAAGATAAAACGAAGCAAGAATAGTGACGAAGAAAATTCTAACTCCTCTATCCGCAAGGTTCGCTTTATGTTATAATACTTTGGAAATATATTTCATATATTGTAAATAGCCATACAAATAATATAGAAAAATTAATTATAATAAAACATAAGTTACTTTATCATGAACTGTCTTAACACATCTATAACTCTTTTATTGTTATCTCCAATTTCTTAAGGGTAAATAAGAGAGCTATATATAATACATTTGTTACTACAGTAAATTCGATTGTACGATCAGACTTCAGTTTTCAGTATAGTTTAACAGAAAGTTGTATCACAATTGAGAACGATATTTCTGACTTTTAGTTCAACCATTTATTCATATCATATCATAAAAAAGTAAAAATCTAGATCTGATGAGGGCTTCATTAAAAATTAAATATACCTAATTGCAGATGGACGGTACTAGTACTAAAGTGGGCAGTAGCAGCAGTCAAAATTCAGACGCTGAAGATATAAATGACAAAGTCGTTGATAGGTAAATATTTATTTATTTATAGGGATATGTGATATTTGTTTAAATTAAATAACTGTGAAATGACATCAAAAATTGTCATTTCAACTGTAAAGCCCAATTAACTGCCCATTTACAATAAAATAAAAATAAAAATTTCACTTAAATCATACTTAAATGGATACATACACTTAGTTTGTAATGATGTTACCTCTTTACTTATTAAAGTTTATTTCATATTTACAATAGAGGAGATTATTTTTTCATTGGTATTAAATTTTCATAATATTTGATAATATATATAAAAGAAAGTCGTGTTAGTTACACTATTTATAACTCAAGATCGGTTAAACTGATTTAGCTGAAAATTGATGGTAGCTTAGAACTAGGAGACGGACATAGGAACTTTTTTATCTTGTGTGCATTTTTTTACTCCGCGCGGACGGAGTCGCGGGTAAAAGCTAGTACTTGATAAATCATTTTGGAGCACAAGATATATTCTGTTTTTTTTTTTGTTCTTTTTGTTATTAATTAAGTATATTAAAATACAAGCTACACTAGATATGATTACGTAGTCACTTATAAAACATATATTTAAGGTCGTTAGAATATTTCCCGAGTGTGCAATAATAAGATATGTAAATTTGGTGTAAAATTTAAATTTAAGTACATTGGTTGTAGGAGTTAAATTAAAATAGTTCAAGAGATATCTAAATTTTTTTTTTTTGTTTTCAAGTGCTTGACTATTAGTGTATAAGATACTTTTATACAAGTTTTTTGATAGTTTGTTTATTTTATTATATACTATCATTATATTATACGCATAAAGATGTGGATAAAGTTTGTATTTTTTGCTATTTTTCACAGATTTATGTACAATGCAACTTTAAATAGACATATAACTTTAATAAACTTTAATGAATTGAATCAAAGTGTTTTCTTTTCAATCCACAATTGGTTTTTTTATTATTCATAGTTTAAACTTAGAATTTTTTGTGATTGGACAGTTAAGGGGGTTATTACTATTTATTATTTATTACTATCTATCTATCTTTTTGCTTTTATATTTGCATGGCTCTTTGTTTGTGATTTAAAATGTTTGATTTTAGACGTAAAATGAACTCCTATATTAGTAGCTTAGTTGCCATTAATTCGCTGAAATATAATAATCTGCTTTTTTTTAAAGTGAGTGATGCTTTACTATGAAAATTTAGTTTTATTATTTGAGCTTTTTTAGCATTTATAATCAGTGAACTTCCTCAGTCATAATCTGGGCATCGTAAATTGGTTATTTTTTGGTTTATAATATAACTTTATATTAACTTGCACACCTATTAGAGTATGTTTAAACTAACGTTTAATTATAGATTTAATTCTTATTTATTTTATTCACTTAGAGTTTGTTGATATTAATACAGTACTTTTCGACTATCGAAACATGTGTTTAAAACGTAGTGTTTTGTTTTCTTTTATATTTTTTTTATTAAATAGTGGTAGAGCCCGCAATAACATCTTTTGTTTGAACTGGTCGGCTCCATTGGTGGAATACCACGACCACAAAGAAGACCGGCGTGAAGTGGAAGTAATTCCGCGTTTCGTCTGATGAGTGTGCGTGCTGGAGTTCTAAATTTGGCCCTCTTCCACCTTTCTAATACGAAAGGGAAAGGTGGATTTGGCAGAAAAGATCAGGCATAGGATCGGAGTAATATACTCGTTTTTTGCAACCCCTTCTCTGTCAATAAAAGGCCTAGCCTCTGTAAATGCAGATGTCTATGGGCAATGGTCACTTCGCTATTTAGACGAATTTAATATAATAATTTTGCTATAAAAAAAAAGCCAGTGAAAACCTACGATATATGAAAGAAATACCTAAAGTGTGTGTGTATTCCAGACTGACGAATCTGAAGAGTTTGTATAAGTCGCGACGTCGGCGTACGTCTGAGGAGAGCGCGGGCAGTGCGTCTAAGCCCAGCAATAAGGACAAGGACGAGATGCCGAAAGTGCCCCGCATCGATACCGAGAGCCTTCTCAAGGCGGAGACCAGCTCGGACGCCGCCTCACTAGCTGGCAGCGAGGAGGTCTTGGAGGAGGAGGTCGAAGGTACAGTGATTTTAACAGTTTTTAGTAGGTATCATAGCATCATCATGCAGGACCATGGATACAGGCATTCTGCAATGCTTCAGTATGTGGTCCTCCGCTTGCTGTATTAAAAAATATGAACATGTCACCTCATACTTGCATACTAATCCTAAAAGTATTAAGTGTATCATGCTGTATATGTATACATATAAAGTTTTAATTTCGTTGGCAGTCAAAAGGTTAATTGTTAGTAAGTTGGAATTTTCATACCTCATATTAGTAATGGAATGAATATTAAAGTTGCTACTATCCTTGTATTTTTTTTTTTGTTTTAATTAATCTTACTAATGTTATAAACGCGAATGTTTAGAATGATGGATGGATGGAATATGTTTGTTTGAAGGTATCTCCTGAACGGCTCAACGGATCTTGATGAAATTTGGCACAGATGTAGAACATAGTCGGGAAGAACACATAAACAACTTATTACGTTTTTTTTTAATTAAGGGTGGACGGAGTTGCGTGCGACAGGTTATAAAAAAATATGTTTTTTATGTAATGTTTTTACAGAACTACCAACAGTATCAATGTCTGCTCTCAATGGAGATGGAGTGCATCTCGCTAAAGCTGACTTATTGGAAGATAGTGATTCTTCTAGCTCGCGTAATAATAAATCACAAGAGGTATCAATTTTTTTTTATATCATTGTAAATTAAATATAGCAGTTGTTCCATATAATATAACATATTATATGGAACATAACATATATGGGTATACATATATATGGGTAACATGGGTATATTCAGAATTTAGTAAGGTTTTTTTTTATTTTTTTCCAGGATGAAAAGAATTTAGAAGCCAATGATGATCAAACAGAAGATGAAAAGTAAGCAATTTATTTTAAAGCGAAAACGTGTTTAGTTTCTCTATAAATTTTCTCATTGTAATATATTTCTAAGTACTGCAATACTAAGAGTCAATAAGTGGTCACTACGAGAGTCTAGATTGTTTAGTATAAGAGTTCTATAATGTATTAGATCATTTATACTCAAAAGCTTCACTTATTTATATCTCTCATTGTATCTATAGCCCCCATTCTACTAATAAATTCAACAATTTCTAATACTGGTTATTCCTCTAATACAGACTGAAGTCAAGACGTCGTAAAGCTTTAGCAATCTCGTCGGACTCAGAGGCGGGGTCATCGCGACGTCGTGAGCGGGACCGCGCCCGTGACAAGCTGAGTGACTTCGAGGACTCAGAAGATGACGGATCAGAGCCACAGGGGAAGAAGAAACGGAAGAAGAAACCAGCTGATAGCGATGATAATTCCTCTGTAGAAAGCGGGTAAGGTCCATGGGTTCTAAATTGCTGGAGTGGGATCTATGAGGTCTCTTATGAGCTATTTCTATGTAAAGTAGTAGAGCGAGATTTTTACTTCTTATTTATTATGGTACATATTTAAAAATAACATTAAAAATACAGGAAGAAGAAACGACGCCGCATTAAAAATATAGACGACACCGAGGAATCCGATTCGGACACTGAAAATGAGGGTAGAAATAAACACGGCAGAAAGAACATACGTAAGGTAAATTTACATTATATTTAAGATTATTTGGTAATTTAAAAACACAGAAAATAAGTAAATTATCACATTTTCGCTAAAAAAATCATATAATTTGATACGTTAATATATTATTTTTATAGGTAATGGGTAAAAATCAACTAGAGGAAGCAACGAAAAAGGCAGCTCGCGAAGAGAAGGAAAGGATCGCTCGAATCGCTGAACGCCAAAAGCTGGTGAGTTTGTCTTATTAGAAAAAAGTTAATAAAGTCACATGTTATGGTAACACACACATACCACTGTCGAAAAAAAATGAGAAATAACTTATTACAATCCAAAAAATAAGTAAGTTTATTTGTATCGAAAAATATTGTTGTATATTCTTCATAGAGAAAAGGAACCGATATTTTTTTTCAATCATTTCAACAGAATCCATAGTTAGAAAAAATATTTTCGCTAATATTATCATTGATGTTTTAATCAAATGTATGTATTTAAATATTTCAGTACAATAATATGCAATTTGATGAGTCCGGGAAACCAGATGAAGTGAAACTAGAGAAGGTTGTGCTGGACTTTGATCCTGAAACTAAGGAGCCGCTTATTGAAGTTGACAGAGGACTTGTTAAGAAATTAAAACCACATCAGGTAAAACAAAAGTTATTGTTGATAATTACTACGTCAGTGCAGAATTTAAAAAAAGTAACCTATAATATGCCTGTAAACATCAGCTACCTTCGAAAATCGGTCCAGATAATCTGGAACAAACGGACAAAAATTAGAAAAAAATCGTTTTTCGTTTCAGCAACAGAAATACATCACGTGTATGAAATATATTTTTTTTTGTCGACATTACAGACACTCCAGAAGATTTCTCTTCACTTACTGATTTATTCACTATTGTAAACTAGCTTTTACCCGCGACTCCGTCCGCGCGGAATAAAAAATAGAAAACGGGGTAAAAATTATCCTATGTCCGTTTCCTGGTTCTAAGCTACCTGCCCACCAATTTTCAGTCAAATCAATTCAGCCGTTCTTGAAGTTTAAATAGTGTAACTCACACGACTTTCTTTTATATATATAGATTAAAACACTTCTCGTACACGTCTTATCTTCCGTCTTTCCAACTCAACTCACTCCCTTTTGCTCTCATACATCCATCTCGTTCTCAATCAATCGTTCATGCATCTCAATCTTAACCATCTAATATTCTTTTTCGTTCAGAAACCACAGACCTACATTAATATGGATAGATGAAATACTAATGAGTACCATCATAAATAATTTCCACTCAGAGTTAATTGGCACTAAGCAGCACTGAGTTTTGCAATTTATAACAAAAATATGTTTTTCAAAAAAAAAATTGACGGTTTATTAAAAAATACTTTTTTTTTTGTTTAAGGCAAATGGCATCAAATTCATGTGGGATGCCTGCTTTGAGAGTGTGAAACGGATCAAAAAGAACAAGGGTTCGGGATGTATTTTAGCTCATTGTATGGGGCTCGGGAAGACATTGCAGGTATTTAAACAAAACTTTCATTGAATCAAGTATTACTAATGTTAACTGCTTTAACGCGATTAATTTGTAAAGGTAAACATTATCAAAAATACACTGTTTTTTATGCTAATAGTTGTAAATAAAAAAAATCAATTAAAAAGCAGAAGTTCAAATTTAGATTTTTAGTGTGAGAAAAAGTTTGTGAGTGGCAGTTAATCTATTATTTCTTGTTTACAGGTGGTGTCTCTAACACACACTCTGCTGACCCACAATGACTTAACAGGCGTAAACCGTGTGCTGGTCGTGTGTCCGCTGTCGACTGTACTTAACTGGGTCAACGAGTTTAGAATGTGGCTAAAACACGCAGAAAGGGAGAGTGAAGTTGATGTTTATGAACTTTCTAGGTAAGAGAATTATTTTTGCAGCCGCAACTATAGAAAATAATCTCCACCTGTCAATGTCAAAAAATGTCACAAGATGTTTTGTTAAATTTTCTATGTCTAAGTAGGTTTTATATATTTTCTGACAGAAGCAACCATGATAGCAGCTCCTCTCTCACCAGTTCAGATATCCTTGTACAATACAAAGCCTATACCATACAAAGCAATATGACCTCCATAACTCTGACAATTTGATTGGTTATTTTCTTGACGCATACAGCTACATCCATGATGAATATTTCTTGTATATTTGTAGGCACAAGCAGAATTCTGAGCGCGCGTACCAGCTGCAGCAGTGGTACGAGAGCGGAGGTGTATGCGTACTCGGCTATGAGATGTTCCGCAACCTCTCCGCAGACAACTCTAAGAAGTTCAAGAAGAAGATGCTCAAGACCTTCCAGGAGAGCCTCGTTGACCCCGGTACGTTTAGTACAATAAAACTGGACATTATTCAGTGAGCCTAGCACGAATATTTGCGACTAGTATGAGATTTTTAGTGTACTTTACGCCTGATAGGGATTGAGTAGATGTTTTTATATTTATGGTAGGTCCTGATATGGTGGTATGCGATGAGGGTCACCTGCTGAAGAACGAGAAGACGAGCCTATCGCAGTCCATCAATAGAGTGAAGACGCTGCGCCGCATCGTTCTCACCGGCACACCGCTGCAGAACAACCTTAAAGAATGTAAGATTTGAAAAGAATTTAAGATTAAATTAATTATTTTCCTCTTTCCAGTTATTATAATAATATTTAAAGTAATTAA
This sequence comes from Papilio machaon, assembly GCF_912999745.1. Lineage (NCBI taxonomy): Eukaryota > Metazoa > Arthropoda > Insecta > Lepidoptera > Papilionidae > Papilio > Papilio machaon. The sequence continues at coordinate 6,139,732 of NC_059999.1, read as the reverse complement.
AAATACGCAAAGAAAGGTTCTTAATGTGGCTTACCAATGGGCTAGAGTTTTATTCTGATTTAGTAAAAGCCTTATCTTACACTTGTAGGGGCACTCAAGTCATACTAGAACAGAAAAATTAACTTCGGCAACAGTAATTAAAGTAAAAGTAAATGCGAATGTTTAGATCAGTGTTCCAAAGTGGGTGATAACGCCACCTTGGGGGCGTTTGAAACCTAGGAGGGGGCGATAAGGGGCCCAAAAAATGGGGGGCATTGAAATTAATAAAAGTAATGAAATCGTGGTTTTTAAGTTTTAGGGCTGAATAAAAATTAGGGGGCTCTGAAATATAATGGATTTTCAAAGGGGGCGGTGAAAGAAATAGGTTTGACAATCACAGATTTAGATGGATGGATAGATGGACAGATGATTGTTTGAAGTTATCTCCAAAACAGCTCAACATATCTCGATAAAATTTGGCATACATGTATAGCATAGTGTGGAAGAACACATAGCCGACTAATTAAGTTTTATTTTTAAATCGCACGGACGTTTGACAGCTAGTTATCCGTATAATTCTGTTTTTAGATTACTGTATGGTACAGTTTGTGAAACCGAACCTTCTGGGCAAGTACAACGAGTACTTGAACCGCTTCGTGAACCCCATCACCAATGGACAGTACACTGACTCCACAGAGCACGACATACGCATCATGAAGCGACGCTCGCATGTCCTACATAAGATGCTAGATGGCGCTGTACAGGTATAGACCACTACTGAAACACGATAACGAAACTATTTGTCGTGATTTTAAAATTAATGTTAATTTTTACACTTTTGTAACTTTCTTAGATGAAATTAGTGTTGCCGATTGATTGGCTGAGAAAAGTAGCTTAACTGTTTGGAATCATCACCTTATTAGATATGTTTTTTTTATAACAAAAGGTGACAAACGAGCAAATGTCCACCTGGATTCGCCGAAATAGCGAGGTGACCTTTGCTCATAGACATCCGCAAATACAGATGCGTTGCCTACCTTTAATCAACGGAAAGGGGACGCCCAGAAAGAGTATATTTCCCCTTCCCATCCCTTCCTAATAAGAAAAGGGCGTGAAAGGAAAGATTACCAAAATTAATAAATCGAAATTGTCGAATTGTTGTTAATAAATATCTAATATTTCTGAAAATTATGCAATATTTGATTTATTATGTCAAAAAACAAACATTGAAGTATATTTTAAAGTTATACCAAAAAATATTTTTATTTGTTTACATTTTTAATCAAAACAAGTAGAATATAATTATAAAATGTCAAATTTCCAGAGGCGAGACTACGGGGTGCTGGCGCCCTTCCTGCCTCCGAAGCATGAATATGTACTATTCATTACGCTGTCTGAAGTTCAGATTAAACTGTATCAACATTATCTAGACAACTACTCTAGAAGGTACAATAACATCGATGGCTCCTATGTATAAGGGCCTAAGTAACAAATTGATGATTTTCACTTTTTATGTTTAAAGCTACATCTTAATCTAGTTAACATCATGCGGTAAACACAAACACATTTACATGTATGAACTTGTTTATTTTTCTAAAGTAAAAGGGCCTATGTTGCATCTTTTCCTATATGGTTGTAACTTTGAAAGTCTCTCCTGTAAAATTGTCAATTTGCACATTAGCCCTTATTTGGAAGAGCCATGGACATATTAAATTTTTTAACTTTAACTACTAGTTACGAAAGTTGACAATGCAAAGTTAAAATTCTAAATAATGTGACCAAAAAAAGTTTTAACGAGTGTAACCAAAATACAGTCAAAATCTGTTATAACGACATCGAAGGGACTACAAATATTGAGTCGTAAAAACCGATAGTTGTAACAACCGGTGACAGGTATTAATAGGAAAGATATGTAATAACATTCAGCCAGGACCTTTGATTTTGGTCAATTTAACCGGTATGTTGTTCTAAACGATGACGCCATCAACGGTTTTGACTGTATATCTTTGTCTTATTAAGATTTTTTTACAAAATAAACCTAAGAATCCTATCAAAGTTTGATCAAAATGTGTTCAGTAATTTATTAATGTAACACTACAAAACTAATATTTTTATGTATATATACTTATAAATGCATTAAATCATAGTAAAAATAAATTCAATTTTATTCCAGACCGTTACCCGGAAAGTCGTCAGGATTTCTGTTCCCTGACTTCCAGTCGCTGCAAAGAATATGGACACATCCTTTGGTGCTCAAATATAACTCGGAGAGATATGAAATTATGCAGCAGAAAAAGGTAAAAAAAAAGTTTTTTTTTTCTAGTTTTTATGAGAGGATGATAATATGTTTCTATTAATTATTTAAAAAATCTTTCAGAGGGAGAGGGAAGAAGAGGAAGATTCAGAGGGATCTCTCGCTGACTTCATTGATGATGAGTCCACACCAGATGTAAGTTTTGATTCTATTAATATCAAAACATGTTAATAAATAAACATCTAATCTTACTAATATTATAAATGCAAAAGTTTAAATGTATGGATGGATGGATGGATGTTTGTTAGAAAGTATCTCCGTAATGGCTCAACGGATCTTGATGAAATTTGACACAGATATAGAGCATAGTCTAAAAAAAGACATAGGCTACAAATTAAGTTCTCTTCTAATTTCGCACGGTCAGAGTCGCGGGCGACAGCTAGTGAGTTATATTTGAGAAGTCAACAAAAACTCAACGTATATATAAAATTCTCGTGTCACAATGTTCGTTCCCGTACTCCTCCGAAACGGCTTGACCGATTCTCATGAAATTTTGTGAGCATATTCAGTAGGTCTGAGAATCGGCCAACATGTATTTTTCATACCCATATTCAGATTTTTTTAACTGCGCGCGGACGGAGTCGCGGGCGTTAGCTAGTTATAAAATTTAATTGCTGTATTTAATTTTTTCTATTGGATCACATTTTGATTCCCCCAGTATAATGATTTTGTAATCTGTTTCAAACCAATAAAAAAAATAAAGTAGGCATCTTCGGTGGAAAAATGTGCAGATATTTGGATTGAATAAATCCAATGTCATTGAAATATATTGGATATTTTTTTAATTCTATTTGCCAACATGTACTTTTTAATCAAAAATCTTGATATTTGCTAATATTTGTTTAGGAAAGTTCAACGGCTGAATCTTCAGAAGACTATTCGGATGCGAGTGACGACAGCCATAAGAAGAGCAAAAAGAAGAAAGCCGCTAAGAAAGGGAAAAGTAAAGTGACTACGCGACGTGGCACCAGAGCTAATCCAAGTAAGTTTTTTTTTATTTATATGCTTAAGTACAATTATAACTTGATATACAACTTGTTTTAGTAAATCAAAAAATCTGCTAAAATATAAAAATAAATAGCTAAGTTACAATATGGAAATGTCTATTTATCTGAATAAGTCAACACTTTTCGTATAATTGGAGAAAAATTAATTACAGTCAGGAATAAATCCTATTTTAAAAAAATGTTTCCCGAAGAGTGTTTTTAGATTTTAGTTTCATATAATAACTAGTTATTGGCTTAAGTGTTTATTTACATGTTTCTGGTGAACAGCGGAACAACTAGAAGAGGACGAGAAGTCAGTGGAGATGCTGGAGGAGAAGAACGAGAACCCGACAGAGTGGTGGGTGAAGTTGGTGTCAGACGATGAGCTGGAGGATATGCGCAACTCACACAAGTTGGTGCTGCTCTTTGATATACTGCGACAGTGCGAGGCCATCGGAGACAAACTGTAAGTAAATTAAACATAATCTCTATATATTAATAAAATTGTAATGTTTGTATGTCTGTAAGATCGCGTTTGTTCCGTATAATCTCCGGAACAGTTGGACCGAGTTTGATGCGACTTTGACGGGATGATGATGCACACGGACTTATGCGCTTTTTTTTAGTTTTGTGTTGAAGAAGTCGCGGGCGATCGTTAGTTTAAATAAAACATGAAAACGTTCTTATATTTAGTTGAATGATGCGGGACTTGAATAAAATTTCACAATTAATTTTGCAATAATCTATATAAAAGAAAGTCGTGTTAGTTACACTATTTATAACTCAAGATCGGTCAAACTGATTTAGCTGAAAATTGATGGGGAGGTAGCTTAGAACTAGGAGACGGACATAGGAACTTTTTTATCTTGTGTGCATTTTTTTTATTCTGCGCGGACGGAGTCGCGGCTAAAAGCTAGTTTAATATAAAAAGACACAACTTGAAAAATGCGAACAACATATAAAACAAAACGTCAAAAATTTAATGAATGACAAAAAGAAGATTTTTAAAAATATGAAAATTAAATAAATATAAAAGTCCAAGGAGGTGCGACGAAACCCCGGGGTCGCAATATTAGTTTAAAATGGATGTCATTTTTGATCCACTTTATTTTTTTCTTTTTGTCCCTTAAATATATATTTTTTTGTTATTGTTCATAGATTGGTATTCTCACAATCTTTATATTCATTGGACTTGATCGAGCACTTCTTAGCGAAGGTAGATGAAGCTACACAAGAGGGTCGAATTGATGAGAAACTTGGCGGCCATGTGGGTAAGATTATTTTCATATCATTATGTTAAAATGCCATCAAATGGATTGCAATTTTCTACATATATTTCCTCTTTTCTTATTATATATGTCACAGTTTGAATAGATGGATGGATGTTTGTTAGTACCTTCCATCCAGAAAGGCTGCATGGATCTGAAATTTGGTATAGATGACACATAGGCTAATCTATGTTTAAAAAAACATGCGTAAATACTTAACCTATCATTAAAAAATGTCTTATTTTTAATGTACAGGATCATGGTCTCCAGGTATAGATTACTTCAGGCTAGATGGATCTATATCCTGTGAGAATAGATCCATATGGTGCAAGAACTTCAACAGGGAAGACAATCCTAGGGCTAGGTGAGTTACTAACTATATGTCACCCTAAGCTTCTTAAGAGGAAGGTAGTTCGTTAAATTTTCCTTAATACTCCTTAAAATTAAGAATAATTATGTATATATTTTCTAGATTGTTCCTTATATCAACACGCGCTGGTGGACTTGGCATCAATCTGGTGGCAGCGAATCGTGTTGTCATATTCGATGTCTCCTGGAATCCCTCGCACGATGTTCAGAGCATCTTCCGCGTCTACCGCTTCGGGCAGAAGAAGCCATGCTATGTATACAGGTTCCTTGCTATGGTAAGCTCCCTTATATTATATTGGATTAAAATAATATGTCTTTTGGTCTTATTAGCCGACTTCAAAAAGGAGGTTATCAATTCGACTGTATTTTTTTTATGTGTATTACCGCGATGCTCCGCCCATGGTGCTCCGATTTTGATAAAAAATATTTTAATCGAAACGAAGTGTTTGCATATGGGTCCCATTTTTTTTAAATTACTACAAGACTAGTAGATTTTGAATTTTTCTTAAAGTGTGAATTGAAACGGAATCGGAAATGGAATTTAACAGTGGTACACCAGCAACAACAACATTAGTTGTACGAATTGGCCTCACTCACTGAAATACCACGACCTCACAAAAGACAGGCTTCAAGTGGAAGTAATTCCAAGTGCAGTCTGATGAGTGTGGTGTCGGAGGCCTAATTTAAATCCTCTTTCCCTTCCCACCCTTTTCTTATAAGGAAAGGATGTGGATTTGATGGAGGAGGAGATGCATAGGAAGGTTATTCTCATTTTGTGCGTCCCCTCCTTCGTCAATTGCAAATGCGAATGTCTATCTATGGGCAGCGGTCGCTTCGCCATTTCGGCGAATTCATGTGACCGCTTGCTCGTTTGCCACCATGTTATAAAAAAAAATCTTCCAGAAATCTCTCAATTCTCATATATTTCACAATGTTATATTGTCTCGATGATTATTAATCCCAAACTTAGTTCCCCATTTTTTTTAAGGAAATTTCAGTAACAGATGAAAATGATATTTGACGATTTTTATGACAAAAGTTGATTTTTATGTTTTTTCTTTTAAGAAAATGCGACCACTAGTTTATTTTTATTCTAGGGTACGATGGAAGAAAAGATCTACGAGCGTCAAGTGACGAAGCAGGCGATATCGAAGCGTGTTATTGACGAGCAGCAGATAGACCGGCATTATGCTGAGAACGACCTCGCTGAGTTATACAAGTTCTTGCCGCGGCCGCCTGCGCCCCGTCCCCTGCCACCTCTACCTAAAGACAGGCTATTTGCCGAACTGCTGAGAGAACACGACGCACAGGTACACAAACAAACAAATATAACTACAGTCTTAAATGGGGAGAAAATCTTTATTTTGCTGACTGCAAAGAAGTCTTTTGATAGCTGATGTAGTTTTTGGCATGGTCTGTTCTATTACTTATTTCATTCTTATTGCTTGTTTTTCTGTTTTTTATTAAAAAAAAAAAAATCGTTCTTCAACTTGTGTCGTTTATAATTTGCAGAGATTAATCTGGTTTGTTCATTTCACTGACTATAGTTTTCAGCATGATCAATACCAGGAACTATTTTGAACAAGTGACACTCTTTTCCGAAATGAACCGTTACCATAGACCCTCATGGCCAAATTAACTACTTTTAAGATTATTATTATTATTATTATTCATTCTGACTTAGTTTAATAGAAGAAGACAGAGTGACAATTAGCAATGCTTTACGTTCGATATCGACCCCTTTGGGAATCTCTGATCAAGAGTAACAGCAGCATTTAGAAGACAATTTATTTTATACAAAGACTTACATCAAATTTTACTCGAATAATTTATATATTCACAAATTATTTTTTTATTACAATATAATGAAAACGGGAATGCATTTTTAATCACTACAATGTAGAATATAAACATTAACAACAGCCCACTCTTGGAGTTACCGCCACCTACTTATAGCTTTCAGTTTAACTCCCCATTAGCTTCCCACTTCATCTTGTATTTATCCCACTTAAGTAAGAAAAAGTTAGTTAAGAAAATGTAATTTATATATTTTTCAGATATACAAATATCACGAGCATGACTCGCTGTTGGAGAACAAAGAGGAGGAGACGCTGAGTGAGGAGGAACGTAAGGCCGCTTGGGAAGACTTTGAGAATGAGAAGAACCGTCCGCCGCCTGCTCCCTTCCCCGCTGCCTGGCCCATGCCTAATGGAATGAGTTAGTATCGCCTGCCTTGATATTTTTCATTAAAAAATAAACTAGCTGTTCGCTTTGCAGTTGATTTTCCCGCATACCTTTTTGTCCCACTACATCCTAACAGCTAATTTGTATTATTTCTCCTATATATATCAAAATTCAATCAAACGCCGAAAATAAACAGATGATCGTCAAATAAAAACATGTCTGCCATGTTTCACTTTTTAAATTATTTTGTGATAATTGTGAGACGAAATATAACTAATTCCAGTTACTATCATACTGTCCAAAAGCATTCTATATCTTCTAGTAACACCCTGTATGTTTCCAGTGCCTGGATTACTGGCGCAGCAACAGCAACAGCTGGCGTACGCGGCGCTGGACGCCATGCTGCGCAAAGATAACGTCAGCGAGAGCCGGATACAGGAGTTGTTACCTCTCATATATAACACTAATCCCGGGGTAAGTTATTTCAGCAGTGTAAGGGTTAAAGGAAAATTGATGCATACAACAACTTCCTTAACTTTAATAGTCTTAATTTTTTTTTAAATACAAACATTTATTTGTACAGATGTTCGGTGGATATGATTATGGCGTAAGTTTCAGTCCATATTTGTGCTGTTAACACATTCAATGCCACAGGCTTTGCTAATTTCACTTCCTGAAAGTCATAGTGGCTGTGATAGTGTTAATATTTTTGCTAAGCGCCATCGTATCTCTGTATGCATGTATCTTGTTAGTGACCAAATAGTGTGGTCAAATTTTATTCCTTTTCAAATATTTTCTACTTTATGTTTATTTCTGAGTAAATTTTTATGTCTACGTAGTTGTAACTTTATATTATTTATTTTTTCAAACGTTTTTGTAGTATTTTTTAACACTTGAAATGAAAAATCAATGCTAGAAATGTATTCAAAATTATGTTCTCATATTTTATTTGTTATGTAGTTATTTAATTTGCTGAATGTGGAATGTTTTTTTATTTATTTTGTATATTATGAATACTTAAGATTAATATTTTATCCGATATATTACAGCTGATGCAGAAAATGAGTGAATTATACAAGTACGCTCCGCCCGGAATGATGAATTCAGGAATGATGAACCCCGTTATGAATCCTGGTGAGTGAAAAATATTTTTAATAGATACATTTTCTGTACACATTACACACTTGTACACATTGGACAACTGTGTATATATGTAATGGTCGCAGGTGGTGGTGCTGGTGGTGCGGGTGGTGCAGGCGCTGGTGCTCTGGGTGGCTCCAGTGGGCTGCAGTATGAGCCGCCATGGCTCCGCCAGCAGAAGCAGCAGCAGATGCGCCTCCAGCAAATGGTGCAACAGCAACAGGGCGTGAGTTAATAGAATCTCTCAAGTCGAATTTTAATTGACTTTTAAAATAATTTCTTTTATTTTGTACTAAAAGATCATATTTGTGATTTTAGTGTACTTAAAGCAAACTTAACTTAACTTAACTTATTCAAGCGGCGTTTTTTAATCATAATGTTATCTTGTAATATATGCGTTTCCATCATACGACCATATATTGAATAGTCATTGTAGTATTCTTATATATTCTCAAATATTTTAGCGGCATAAAGTCGTCTGCGCACTGCTCAGTGCCCTCACCACTTTACATCTAAAATTGTGTTCTGCGCAGCGACTCTCGCGAAGTCAAGAGCCGCCATTATACCCGAGAAATACTTTATCAATATGATGTATCCTATATGTATATGTAGATGGGTGCGAAGTACTACGCTGGAGGTCTCGGCAGTCGTGACCCTGTGGCGATGGCGCTGCAGCAGCAGAGGGCGCGGGAGATAATGCTGGGTGAGCGCGGCAGACCTCGCGGACGTCCGCCACTCTCGAGGCCACCTCCTACCACCGATGTCGTCAATCTCGCAGACTCCGACTAGGTCAGTACACTCTGCTCAATATGTATACTCTCTTGATAGTGCTTTTTGAGTAAGAATGTTCATGAAATAGATACATATCGTGATGTTTCGTTATTTTTTATCAAATAAAAAAAACTGTTAGAACAATGGTTTTTGAAATTTTACTTCGAAAGTAGTGTTTAGATAGTTTTTTGGTTGAAATCTGTACTTTTTAAAGGTAGAGAAAATATGGATAAATTAGCTGAAAGTGAATTACTGATCAAGAATAAAAGATAGTAAGTGTGCCAACTCAGGAGACGGGCAGGAAGATGATATCACTGTATTTTTCTTGTTTGTTGAAAGATCATGTCCATTCTTATTTGAAACACTTTATACTACTGCTGTAGAGGTTTTAACAAGTAATGTCTGTAGGCTCAATAAGCAAGTACCCAATGCCAGTGATTTTTTGGAACGAAGTTCCTTATCGCGCGTTGTGAAAGGGGGCTAGACGGAAAAAATTCTTACGAAAAGTTGTCACGACACTTTTTGCTATAGTAAGTATGTTAACGACGAATGAGCGCTACTTCACCATGGCAACGACGTGACAATATATAACGAAAATTCATAGAAACAAAATGTACTTCTTGTGAAGACTTAAGTTTTTTATTCATAGAATAAACATTGGTTCCTTCACTAATTAATAGAAAGGAACTTCGTTCCATCCGGGTGTCCCAACACACCTCTCAAGTTATTTTAATTACTCTTTGGTCACTGACTGTCACTTCTTCCCACGCTATAATTGTCGGACACTTTTTGTATGGTGATTAATAAAAGTATAAGTCTAAATGCGTTTTTTAGCCGACTTCAAAAAGAAGGAGGTTATCAATTCGACTGTATTTTTTTTTTTTTTTATGTGTGTTACCGCGAAACTCGGCCCCTGGTGGTCCGATTTTGATAAAAATTATTTTAATCGAAAGGAAGTGCTTGCAGGTGGGTCCCATTTTTTTGTTTTTTTTTTTAAATAACTAGAAGACTAGTAGATTTTGAATATAGCTTCAAAATTTGTTGCGGAAATTAGGGACATTTTTGCTTTCAGCGCTTACGTAGGCTAAACTATAGGACCTACATAAAAATGATGTATGGCGAATTGTAGCTCTTTAAATGTGCTAAATAAAAGTCAGCGATAGCATATATCTATCTTTTATAGTTTTCTCACAATAACCATTTTTTTCTATAGAAACATTAATTAAATTCATGCCCTATTTCCGACGCTATTATTCAAGTTCAGTATTAACCCTTATGTAAATAAATATGTTCATTATCAAGAGAATTAAATGTAGATTATATTTGCAATTGAAACTATATCATTCTGTCTAATAGTTTAGGAGATATCGTAAGAATAAAATTACGCGGAAACGAAAAATGCTACATCGCGTTACAATGAATAGCACAAATTTGCTTTCTGGGCTTACGTAGGTCAAACTATATGACCTACATTAAAATGATGTATCGAGTAATTATAGATCCTTAAATTTGCTAAATAAAAGTCTCAGGTGGCATATATCTATCATCTATGGATGTCTCACAAAAACCATGTTATTATGAACAAACTTCGATTAAATTGCACACGAAAAACAGCGTCGTAAGCTTACGGCGCTATTATATTATATTCGATATGAATCCTTATCCAAATAAATATGTTTGATGGCTAGAGTATTAAATGCAGATTACATTAGCCTTTAAACTATGTAATTCTGATCAATAGTTTGGAAGATATTAAATTATTACAAACTACGCGCATTCGAAAAATGCTACTGCGGCGCGCGGCTGGACAAAATTAAAGGCACGCTACGATGTATTAGTTCGTTAATTTTCAATTTGTATACCGTTTTTTATAATTATTTCATTGTTTAAAGGATAAGTGGTTATCTGGTGTATTCTAAATTAGTTTTTGAATTGAAGTACACACATATTAAATAGGAAAGTCCTTTTCTTTATTTGTCTTATTTATGTCCTTATACGTATTAAGGAAATTTGTAATTAAACTTCAAATTCACTAAAAATTGAGAAATAAAACAAACATTTTAAGAAAAAAAAATAGCCGACTTCAAAACAAAAAAAACTATCTCAAACAAAATGCGCTCAAAAGTAACTTAAAAAAAACAATTTCAAACAAAATGCACTCAAAAGTAACGTAAAAAAACAATTTCAAACAAAATTCACTCAAAAGTAACATAAAAAAACAATTTCAAACAAAATGCATTCAAAAGTACCATAAAAACAATCTCAAACAAAATACACTAAAAAGAAACAAAATAATGTCATGAAAACTTCTTTCTTTCTTTCTTTTCTCTTTCAAAAACCCTCTAAACTCTAAAGAAAGTTCTCTTCTTTCTTGTAACATGTCTATATTGTATAATTATTGTTATTTTGGAGTCGGTTTCGGCCAAAGTAGGGACATAAACGTAAGTATGTCTAATACATCTCAAATATAAAATGTCACCTATTTACATCGGCCGACACCGACTGCGAAATAACAATAATTATACAATATAGACATGTTACAAGAAAGAAGAGAACTTTCTTTAGAGTTTAGAGGGTTTTTGAAAGAGAAAAGAAAGAAAGAAAGAAGTTTTCATGACATTATTTTGTTTCTTTTTAGTGTATTTTGTTTGAGATTGTTTTTATGGTACTTTTGAATGCATTTTGTTTGAAATTGTTTTTTTATGTTACTTTTGAGTGAATTTTGTTTGAAATTGTTTTTTTACGTTACTTTTGAGTGCATTTTGTTTGAAATTGTTTTTTTTAAGTTACTTTTGAGCGCATTTTGTTTGAGATAGTTTTTTTTGTTTTGAAGTCGGCTATTTTTGTTATTCGATCCAACAATTTTAGTGAAATTTAAATATAGTAATCAAAATGTCTTGAAGTTTCAATCAAACAAGAGAAGATAATTACAAAATTTATTAACAATAATTTGAAATCGTATTGATTATGTAATTGTAGTAAAGAGCGTCGGTGGCTCAGGAGTTAAGCACTTGACTTGCAATCTGCAGGTCCTGGGTTCGAATCCCGCCATGTACCAATGTGTTTTTCGATTTACATATGTACATTTATCCGACGTTCTTATGGTGAAAGAAAACATCGTGATACAACCTGCCCATATCTGAGAAGAAATTCAATGATATGTGTGAAGTCAACCAACCCGCACTTGGCCAGCGTGGTTGACTATGGCCTAGTCACTCCTAACTTGGGGTAGGCTCCGAGCCCCTCAGTGGGGACATATAGTGAGCTGATGATGATGTAATTGTATACATTTATCTTTTTATTTTCAGATGATCAGTGTATAGTGAACATGTACAGTGTGTGATAGTGTTGTGTGGAGCGAAGTGGCTCATAGCAAGTGAACAATGAACTCTCTCAGTGAAGTGCAAGTGTTGACATGCATAGGCTTACGCTACAACTACACATATCATGAATCTCTTTGGTGAATTGTCTTGATTGAAAAAATTCAAACACTCTTTAACTGAATTTCCACTGGTTAAATCACAAAAATATATTGGGATCCCTTTTATTATCTTTGAAATGATTGAGAGAATATGTTTTCGTTTATGTTGGAAATTCTCGGTATTTCTGTGTGTTTCGACTGCAGTTACTTGTTTTGACACATATTGACATCTCACATTCTTTTTGAAAGAACAGAGACATGTGTCAATACTAATGACAAGTCAGTCAAAACCTACATACAATAAGGCAGACAGTTTGTTGTTTCCACTGCGCAAATATATTTAAATATTTTTTTATTATAAATTTTTATCAGTGGAAGATAAAAGACAGAAGCCAATATAATTAGTGTTATTTACTAAAATTATTTTCTTTGATATAGTTATGGTGAAAAATTCATTATTTTATCCCCCAAAATATGAAATGGTGTATTTGTATTATGCGCAGTGGAACCATAACTTAATCTTATAGGAATCTATGCTTAATAAAGTTAAAACTTAAAAGAAATCTTAATAAGATTATAAATGCATAAAGTTGGGATATAGATGGAGGAATGGATGGATGTTTGTTAGAAAGTATATTAAGAACAGATCAAAGGATCTCGACGAAATTTGGCATACATATAGAATATAATCTGGAAAAACATATAGGCACTTCATTTTTTTTTTCTAATATCGCGCGGAAGGAGTCGCGGTCGACAGCTAGTTACAAAATATATTACAAAGTTCTAATATTTAAAAGATGTACTTGTAATCTAAGTTTTAACTTTATTTTGTGTTGATTCACTCAATGATATAGTGGTTTATAAAATAAAAACTTTTACCTAAAGTAAAAAGCCACATATCAAGAATCTCCAGAATATAAATTAAATTTTTAGCTTACATATAGCGAAAGCCTAAGGCATGCACTTAACAATGGGTTAAAAATTTATACTTATATAAGATAAAAGCACTTGTATAATATCAAAATTCATAATAGCACTTTGAATCTCAAATGTAAACTTTCATTTCGATGAGAAAAAAGCTAAAATGGTATTTTCAATGAGCTTAACACTTTCACAGTCATTGACACCAATGTGGTCACTGCCTGGTGTTGTTGCCACCACTGTGGTGTCACTGCCATCAATGTGGTGTCAATGCCAGAATTAGTTTCATGCCATGCCCCCGCAGTGGGGTCACGGTCGCTTTCTATAAGTTGGTGTATTACCAAGTAGTCTAATCAACATTAAACCACATTTGGATCATATATTGCCATTTTTATATGGACTGTGAAAGTGTTAATGGGATGTTTTTTAACTATATCTTTCAGTACAGGAACTTAGTAATAAGCTATGTACGTGAGTAGTTAGTTAAACTGTTCTATCTAACACTCGACTGGACTTAACACTTTCAATGCTACTATGATCAAATAGTAAAGTGAACTTGCAGAATGAGTGGCACTGAATGTGTTAAATAAATTTTTGCACAGATTTACAATTGACTTGATTTTTCAATATGAGATAAAGAAATTCATTTAAAATTGATCGTATTAAGAATTTATGTTGTTTAATTTCTTATATAAATCATACAACTTCGTTGTTGATTTGTTAGTTAACTATGATTGTAATCCTGTTATTTTAACTTGGTTATAAAGGTACAATTTGAACCTCCATTTTATATTAGTTACGTAATACAAACTCAATCAAAATAGAGATTGTTCATTCAAATGTACTGCTTTATTATAAGTATATAAAGTAAGTTAAAAAAGTTATATGTAACAATCAAACATTTAAAATATGTCCGCCATACATTACATGTATTACAAAATTTAATTTCAAATATCTTTTGAAATACACTTGTATTATTCAAGAATTTAATTTGATTAATTAGTAATTAATTACGTTAGAGTTTTTGAATCATTTAAATTCTATTGGGCCAATGAAATTTTGCATTTATGAGTGAATTTGCTAAAGTGACTCTTTGACTATCAATAACACAAAAAAAAATATTGATAATATTTATCAGAGAGTAGATAATCTTGTAATTTTCATATTAAATCAAAAATAAATAGTGTAAAACCATAGAAATAGTTATAATGGGCCTATCCTACATCTTTTAGTATATTCCACCATAAATTCTTTTTATCCTTGACATATTTATTCAAATGATTTGCAAAAAGAAAACATGACAATTATTTTATAATCTATGTTTTTGTTATATATTTTTTTCTGTTAATTTTCTCACAATTTCCGTATCATTTATAAATTTATTGCAATATTGTTTAATAAACCTACAATTTAAGAAAATTATAAAATTTTATAGTGGTTTAAAGATTTTTTTATAAAAAAAAAATATTTATTAAAGATGTGTAAAAACATACTGCATTATTTATTTGATTTATTTTATTAAACATTATTGCAGTTTATTTTATATAGTATTTTCTATGTTTGCACAAATTACACTATAGATTTTTTCCTGTTTTTTTTTTTTTTTTTAACAAAATGTTATGATTACGGACTATAAACTTAATTGCAATAGGCAATATTAGGTTGATTTTTTTTAATAGTTTTTACGAATTATATAACCCAAAAAAAGGAGGTTTAAAGGATTTTTGCATTTAATTAAATTAGCAAAGAAACAATTTTATTTAATATGCAATATGAAACATATATAACAATAATCTTTTCATGTTCTCATGAATAGTAATTACTATAGTAGTAATTTTGTTTGTTTCCTTAATATATTCATTATTTGGTTCTCTTCAATTTTTAGTTCAATTAATTTCCATGAGTTATAACTGCTAAAAGATTTTGTCATTTCTTTATTCTTTGAAAAAAAAAAATTAAAGATCTTTTTATACAGATGATCCAGCAATGGGAACTTATAGTAAAACTTAGAGCAATGGTTTTAGTTATTAATTATATGAACATTGTATGACAAGTTCTGATGTCACCTGTTTTGGGTTATATGCGCAATAACAGATGCATTGTGTACTTTATATCGGTCCGAAATAGTACCGGACGGTTTAGTTGTGATATTGCCTAATATTAAACATTTTTTCGTATACGTTTATTTTTATTGAAGTCACCATTGTGACGTTTAATGTAAGATTTCGGCAATTATTATATTATATTTGTTATATTTTAGACTACAACCTAATCGTATGACAGTAGTGCAACTCAATGTTTATTCAATCATTTTACACTATGGATAGAGCATTAATAGCCTTATAAAAAGTTTACCCGTTTAAATTTCTTGTACAGAAGTTTAAAATTCATAGATTTCTTGGTTGTATCCTTCTTTAAAATTTAGCATTTATCAGACCATTTATTGCAAAACATAATAATTAACTAATATTGGAACGGCTAAAACACTCACGTAAATATGTCCAGTGTCGGCACCGAATAGTTTCGAGCCCACTGGGGGCCCTTTATCAGGGTGAACGGCCCATCGCTCTTATGGCGCGTCCTGGGGCGGGAGACGTGGGGTGCGCCGGCGTCGTTGACGAGGTTGATACTAACGGGTTATTGGTGTTGTTGTTCAAGTTTCATAATAATGCAAATATTCATAGTGTTTAATGAATACTGAATGATTTTTTTACATAACTCAATTTTGTATTCAATCAGATGTCATAAGGTTGTGTTATTTATATTTATACAAATTATTACTGAGCAGTATTTTATTTAGAGTTAAGGTTCTTTCACCATACTGATTTTATGTTGAAGTAACAAAGTTGAATAACTCTTTTCATGAATATAACTGTTATTGGAGACGCCTGTGAGAAAGCTTTGTGAGGGACTGCTGTAATTGTTTCATTATTTATGTAATATATAATTGTAACTGTAGAAATCTTCCTATTATTTTGTAGTACAATTGAAGTATAATAAATGATAATATTAATTGGTATTTTACTTTTATTGACATTATATGTATAGTCTTTATTTACATTAAAATCTAGACAAACAAGGGTCCAAGGGACTGCAATTTGTTTCTCATTTGCATATCTCTCTTGTCAGTTACTTATGTGGTAGTATAGTTCTTGCTTATGAAGGTTTTCTGTTGGGAGTGTACAGTAACTCGCTTATAGAGGTTTCTTGCTTATCGAGGTTGGAATGTAGTTCATTGAATCGTAATCAGTGTACCTACTTTCTGGTAATTTTTTATTCGGTGACAAATTACAAAAAACAGAGTTAAATGTGATGCAAATGAAACTTTTGCTTATAAAATAACATGTATCAAATATTTAAATTTGGAACACCTGTATCGACACCAACGGATACTTCTATATACCTTAAAAGTCTTTGAGCTAATGTTGTAGCTTCATGTCGCACAAACACATTGGCACTTAACATGTCCAAGTTTTCCTCTGTGGAAAATGCTATTAAATCACTTGCACTGACTGCCATTGCATTTACAGGTGCACCACCGGCATTCACCAACACAACACGACGAGCTCTAAGATCAGGATCAACCTGACTCAATGCATTCTTAGTCCATTCCAAGCAAAACAATATATTTGTATCCATAGCTAAAATAACAAAGTCCATTCCCATTTTTCCTGTTAAATTCGATACTTCGACGAGTTTTTCTAAATCGAAGGAACGTAGAGTTATAAGCTTCCATTTATATGTACCTTTTGAATGTACATCTATAAGTGCTTCAGCAATTCTCTCTATAATTTCTATGTTGGTTGAAATAACAACAACTGTTAACACATTTTTACTTGATAAAAATCCCACCCATGGTGCAACTATTGCGTCTTCATTATCTGAAGACATTTTATTTAAAAGTTATAAGAAGTTATTAACTTTTCAAACAAACTCCAACGACTTTTTGAATGGAAAAATTGAATTTGACAACTGACATTGACACGAATCGAAGTAGTTGTTAGTGGCTACAGAGTACATATGTTACAGAGCGTTGTAAGCGTTAAGTCCATAGGTATTTTTGGACTGAAAATTTTTTTCTTAGGTGTGAACTCAGCACAAAAATGAACGACTATTAGGTTATGCTATAATTTATATGAAAATCATAAAAGTTATCAAAACGCACTTTTTCAGAGTTGAAAACTCAAATCTGTTAAAATGAGTGATTTTAACTTTTCATATTGTGCTGTACCACGTCTATAATATCTACTCTTTGACGTTTCAACTTTCACTTTATTTGGTGGGAAACTGAAATTGGCAAAACAACCAAAACCAAACAGGACGTGAAAATAAGGTCTCTTCTTTTAGTTTTAACAATATGCGCCGACGGGATGAAAATTTTCCCGAAAATGGATTTGAAGATGGTGGAGGTTATATGCAAGTTAAAATCGCAAAACTGGAAGCCCAATTTTCTAGTTGTGTTGGGAAAGAAGTAACTCGATTATCTAATATATTTAATGGTGTATCAATTTACGTAAATGGGTTTACAAAACCATCTGCTGATGAATTAAAAGAACTTATGGCTCAACATGGTGGTGTATATCACACTTATCAACGAAGTAATGACTACATAATTGCTTCTAATTTACCCGATACTAAAGTTAAGAATATGTCCCTTTCCAAAGTTGTTAAACCTGAATGGATAACCGAGAGTATTGCTGCGAACAGCTTATTAGACTATAGAAAATATTTATTGTACAAAAACTCCAGAACTCAACCTCAATTAAACTTTAACAAATTAATTGCAACAAAGATTAAAACTGACGAAAGCCACTTAAAGGATGAAAGGGAAAACATCGAACAGAATTTAACCTATGATTCTGATAAAGGACTCAATGAAATGGGTAAATCTTCTAATGTTTCCACTACAGACACAAAACCTGTTTTAAATAAAGTTAATAGAAATGACTGTTTAGCGAAAACAGCAGTTGATCCTAATTTTATATCAGAATTTTATAATAATTCAAGACTTCATCACATATCTCAATTGGGGGCTTTCTTTAAACAGCATGTTAATGATTTAAGAGATTCAAGTGATTTTTCTTTTCCTGCCCGCACTGCACTTAAAAATAATATTCTTTCTTCAAGCCACACTTCACTTCATGCAGATACCAGTTTTGATAATGGCAAAGTTATTATGCACATAGACATGGACTGTTTTTTTGTATCTGTTGGATTACGCAAAAGACCAGAGTTACGAGGGAAACCTGTTGCGGTTACGCATTCCAAAGGATCAAAGCCTCAAACAAAAAGAGAAGGGGTAGATAGAAATACTGAATTTAACTTATATAAGCAAAAACAAGCTAAGAAATTAGGCAAAGTGACGGGCAAAACTGAAGATGAAATTTTCATTGAAAGTAGAGTGGATAATGTTGGTGATGAAGATAATGAATATGGATCTTTAAGTGAAATAGCATCATGTTCATATGAAGCAAGAGCAAAAGGCATTAAAAATGGTATGTTTATGGGACCTGCCTTAAAATTGTGTCCTAATCTGCAAACCATACCTTATGATTTTGAAGGGTACAAGGAAGTAGCATACACCTTGTATAACACAATAGCCCAGTACACACTTGATATAGAGGCTGTATCTTGTGATGAAATGTATGTTGACTGTACCGAGCTGCTAAAAGATTTAAAAGTTAGTGTTCAAGATTTTGCAACAGCATTAAGACAAGAAATAAAAGACAAAACTGGGTGTCCATGTTCAACAGGATTTGGCAGCAATCGATTGCAATCAAGACTTGCCACAAAACGAGCTAAACCAGATGGGCAGTTTTTCCTTACTTCAGATTTAGTTGAAGACTTCATGTTTAGTATTAGCCTCAAAGATTTACCTGGGGTCGGTAGGCAGACATCCCAAAAGTTGGAGTCTTTAGGTCATCAAACTTGTGGATCCTTACAAACACTTACATTAGGCCTACTCCAGAGACATCTGGGTAATAAAACAGGGGCACAGCTTTTTGATCAATGTCGTGGTCGCGATCCAAATCCATTGACATTCCACACAATTAGGAAATCAGTATCAGCAGAGGTAAATTATGGGATAAGATTTGAAACAAATGATCAATGCTTTCACTTTTTAAAACAATTATCTGCAGAAGTACACTCCAGAATGCAACAGTTTAAAGTTTTAGGTAAATGTATTACACTTAAATTAATGGTCAGAGCAGAGGAAGCACCTGTTGAGACTGCAAAATTCATGGGCCATGGATTTTGCAATGTTCTTAATAAATCTAGTAACTTAACAAATGCCACTAATGATATTGAAATAATAACCAAGGAAGTTATTTCTCTGTGCAAAAAACAAAAATTAGATCCAAAAGAATTGAGAGGTATAGGAATTCAAATATCTAAATTAGAACAAGTTATGTCAAAGCCAAACAATAGTGGTATAAGTAAATTTTTGAATAAAAATAAAAATGTACCTGGCAGCAACTGGACTCCAAAAGTTGAAAATGATGTAGGAACAAGCTGTGATGTTAAAAATCAGATTAAAGTTGAAGATAACACAAAGTATTCTATTACTCCGAAAAAGAAAAATACATCCTCTCATATTAATAAATCTCCTAAACATGAACTTAAATCCTCACCAGTAAAAAGGAGAGGAAGACCTCCAAAATCTCTAAAATATAGCCTAATGAATGCCAAAAGTAGTATGGACAAATTTCTTGGTGGAGAAATACAAGTGAAAGAAGAGTTACCAGCTCAAACAGTCCCGGAAATAATAAAGGAGGAAACACCAAAAAGCTCTGACTCAAACCAAGATGGATTATTGAGCCTCTCCTGGGAAAAAGTACGAGAACTTTTAAGGGCATGGTTGGATAGTGGACAATCACCAAAACTGTGTGACACTAGAATGATTGCTAGTTATTTGAGTAAATTAGTTGCTAAAAAAGATATTGACAAAGTTTATATACTGATGAACTTCTTGAAACGGAGGACACATGAAATAGACATGGACATTTGGATAGAAGTTTACAATTATGTTTTAGAGGATGTTCAAAATTCTATGATTGCTGTTTATGGAAATAAACTATGGATAAATAACTGATAAACAATCAAAATAGGTAGTAATGGACACAAACAATATAATAAAAAGATATAGTAATTTTTTTACACTCATTTATTCCAAAATTGTTTCTATTAAAGTTATGAACATATACAATAATTAGGTACATACATTAATTTATTAAAGATTTTATGCTTTCATCTGTGTTATTGCTTCTTGAACATTATATATATCTAAAATCTAGATAATTGTGTGATGAAATTCAGTTTATGTAGAAAGGAAGAGCATAAATGGAGATAACTAGTAAAGAGATGTAATTAGAGACAACTAGAATGTTTCATCTACTTTCTAGATATTAGAAATGAACTTTGTGTGATGTGACAATGGTGATTCGAAAATTGATACAATTTAAATGATAAGATTAGTTCCTAGAAAATTGTGAAGCATTTTACTTTAATATTTAGGGTACATTTAAAAGTCGAAAAAATGGCAGTTATCATCACTTTAGTTTAAAAGCACTAATAATATTTAAACGGGTAAAGAGTTCGCGTAATGCAAATGTATACTATATAAATATACGGCACATGTCAAAAAATAATTTCAATATTAATTAGCCACGTTAAGATCTCGGTTACAACATTTCATCGCACTATAATTTATTATCACAGTTTTATAGCAAAATAAAATACACCTGCCCCATGAGGTAAAAAAAAATTCAATGAAAAAAAAATACAATATTCTCTGATCTATAAAATGAAGTCAGAATATAAAATAAAATGTACTTAAAACAAAAGCTTTCAGCTTTTAACTTAAAAACAAATTGTTTTGTGACAACCATTTCGATACTAATTATTTTTAACGTTTCGTGATACGCAGAAATTGAACAGAAATCTAACATATAAAGAAATCATAACTAAATTAATTCTGCCCGTAATTCTTATTTTGTTAGTAGGTAATAATTATATTATGTTAATTACAACAATCAGTTTTAAATTAGAAAAAAAAATACATCGATACTCAAAGTTTGGGTTTAAAAAGAAGTTTTTGATTAATATTATGTGAAATAGGTTTTTATCTATGGGTAACTATGGTAATTATAGGTACACTATTTTTACTAACATGTTGGCTTTAAAAAATCTATTACTTTTTCTCATGCGGTAGAGCTGACAGAAATGGAGTGTTTGAACTTTGAGTCAATAATAATTTCGTCTCCGGACCGTATGTTGTAAGAATACAACTGTTTCGTCGGGTACTTCATTTCCTCCGGACCCTGGAAAAACTCCATAAATAAATAATAGAGTTAGTTTCGTGTTAATTTGTATTTTGGTTAGTGACAAGATAGAATGAACTAAAATTGTAAGAAGTTAAGATAAAATATTCACCTGTGTATCTCTCAGTTCCTGGTCGACATAGAAGAGCCTCATCTTAGAAGCGGGGAATCCCGCGAGGCGTTCCAAACGCGTTTTTAAATCTGATACAGTTCTGAAAAAAAGGACGATTAAAATTTAAGCATAATCTATTGGAATTATTTACTCAAATGGGCATAAATTGAACGTAGCTTGTATTCATTCTACTCTTACTGTTTATTTGTACAAAAATATCGTCCACATCTCCGTTTTCTTTGAAAAAATAGTTTGTTTAACGGTTAGCTCTGTATCTGTCATACATTATTAAATATTTGAAAAAGGAACGTTACATGATACTCGAATTGATTCTTACCTGTAGACGTCGACAGTGCGTACTTCGCTGGTGTCCCCGCAGGTGAATGTGATCTGCACGCGCTTCTCCGGTCGCAGGTCCACCGACACCAGTGGGTCCAGTTTGCCGTGCACTCCCACAAGCTCCCAGTACCTAAACAATATAGGTACAGTAATGAACACTCCACGCGAATTTAAGCAGTCGTTTAGTACCAAATCTACACTATGAGATAATCCTTTACTCGTGTCGATTAAAGGACTAAAAGTAGGTACATCTTGTATCTAAAAAGTAGAACATGTATAAATCAATTTCAAAGTTATCACTAACAGTGTTATGGACATTTATTTGTGTTAATGTTCATAAATTTATAGATATTAAGGTTAAAGCAATATTTACGCAAATTTCACGCCCACTGTGTTCATCGATAGACCTTCACCTAACTTCCATATACATATAAATGTAAGCATTAAAGTTTTCTAACATAAAGATAACATCTTTGTAGTGTATGTACAGTAAGAGGTCTAGTAGGAAATTTAGTTTTTGTCTTTCTTGTCTCTTTGCCAATAAGGGAAGGAAAGTGAACTCAACAGAGGAGAGGATAAATAGGAAAAGAAAATATCATTCTTTAGTCATCTGTAAAATGAAGTTAAGCAACGCTTCTTTTACATCTGTTGTAGGTGTTTATGTGTTGCGGTTTTTTACATCGAGACTTGCTTGCTCATTCTTAGTGATATAAAAGATATAAGCTTGCGTATGTATACCTATCTGGTCTATCAGCCTCCGGCTTCTCCATGTAGTATCTGATGAAGGCGCGTTCGGCCGCGTCGCGTTCCTCAACGGGCACGGCGCCGCCGCCGTTCAGCGTGCGCACGCGCGGCAGCCGCGCCACCAGCAGTAAACGACGCTCATGCTCCGTCGACTCGAAACGCTCCCATAGCGGCCACCCCTGACACATACAATACTTTGAAGTAACCAACCAGCATATTGTGACGTCATAGCTGTCAAATAGGTCAGTAAATCTGTTATATTTTTGAAAATAGTAGTTATTTTTATTCTAATGCATAGCACAATACTACTTTTTTTTTTTAAAGTAAAATCTACTTTCCTGAGGAATTTGTTTTTATAACCTAGAAATATATTTCTTGGACAACTGTGATCAAAGACTCAACAACTTGAAAGATCGGAAATCACACAGCTATAAATTGTGGTCTTGTGGTTTTATCCATTGAATATGCTTATTATGTATGTAACCACGGCGTAAATACTTCTCTTGCCGATTGATTGAGTTTAAGTTTCAGATTTCAACGTAAATCTATTTAAACTTCTTGGTTTAAGATCATAAATAATTTATCTGTAGAAAGCAGAATTAAACCACAGATCTAGAATGACAAATCCGTGTTTTTTTAAATGTAGCAACTTTTAAGAAATATATAAAAACAATATTACGCTGTATTCAAGTGATTCAACGGTTAATATAATTTAGGAGAAAATAAACTTGTTAAATCAACACAGTAAAAGGCAGAACACAGAGAATACACAATCTGGTTTATATAGTCTTTGTTTAGAAAAACATATCACATAACATATATATATTATCCTTCAATAATGAATCAATAACTAAGAAACTGACGTCATATCTTGAAGGTTAAAACTTGTTTATGTACGCTTAATATTGGAGTACGTAATGTCCCTGACATTAAGGGAAAGGGAAAGACTGATAACGTCTTTAAGTTTAAAGCTCTAGTCGTTTTATTTTTACGTCAAATTTTTAACTACAAAATTTCATTTATTACCGTATGTTTTTTTTGCGTCTAGACTTGAAGACAGGCTTACAAGTCGTGACTGTTTTTGCAATAACTTGATTGTAAATAAAACTACGAATAACGTCTCCCTTTGTTACTTAGTAACATATTGACCGCGCGTGTTTACAGCCTTGATAGGTTGTTTTGCCTAAAGTTGGAAGGCGGAAGATGATGCTCACAGCTGCGTATTGTAATCACCACTTATTGAATTGAAATGAGATTCTCGTTTTAAAATTAAATATGTTAATTCAATCCGCTTTTTGCTCATTGTTACTACAATTGAAGGCTTAAATAATGGCTTAAAAAACACGGTCTATAAAACAGGTCATAGATTGGATTCTGACATTGGATTGTCGCGACTTCTGAGCATGAGTTTTTTTTTATTAAAAATGGTTTAAAGAATTTAAAGTAAAGAAAGTAAAGTGTAGAGAGTTCTATAAAGCAGTGGGTTCTTAAATCACGTTCACAAGAACCTAAGAAAATGCTAGAATTATAACTAAACAGTTATAAGAAGCTAACGTTTAGTCATCAGGCCTTAACATCATGTGTCAAAGTTTGTTTATAATTAAATTTTAGTGTGGGGTCAGTTTATTTTGAATATAACAAAGTTCCGTGTCACGCTGTAACGGCTCGGTTCCAAGTCATTAATTATAATATCGATATCAATTATTTAATTCACTCATTTCCTTTCGACCAAAAAATACAACAATTGGCTTGTTTGATCAGATACAGAAAAACAAGTTTGTGTGACAAAAAATGTAGCTAAGTTATTTTCATAAGCTTCTCTATGCTAGAGGAAGAATCCTCTCGACGAACCTAGACTAGACGAACCCTGTATTCCCTGTAATGGTATAGGGTTCTGACGAACTCAACATAATTTCAAAAGACTAAATAATTAAAGTAATATCATAGTTGTCGGCTCATACACGTAACGATTGTGGGGATTGAGTCTAACCCCACATTAGTATACGACTGACCACGCTGACCCAGTGTAGACTAGTTAACTACAACAACATCAATGAATTTCTTCGCAAATATAGGCAGATGCATCACGATATTTTCTTTAATACAATGGTGAATTATTAAATATTATAGAGTAATTTTCTCAATGCAGCCTGGTGTATTAATATAGTCGAGAGGAGTGAGTGCTTTTTCCGTTCCGTAAAAGGGAATGAACAAACATACGGAGGGGAAGTTTCTGGGTCAAGCCGCGACCCACCGCCGCCACCCGTGCCAATACAAATTACCGCTCTATTGAACCCGCTTTGTGTTACTTGTCACACTTTATACCTGCATTCAATTTATGAAATGTTAGTTTGTATAAGTTTACGAGATAAAACAAATAGTTGTTCTTCAGGTGTATGGGAGAATGTTAGTACGACATCCATTTAGAGACCTCGAATGTTAATAAATACTAATAATTTTAAGTAAAAGTAATGAAGTATTAAGTAGACAAGTGAGACAGCTGATCAGAGAAGAACGGTGACTAACTGGTAGAGCCACAACCAGAATATAGTATATCTGAAGTTTGGTACAGAGACAAAAGATTTGACTAGAACATAGAATGTGTCTTCTGATTTATTTTCCGGTCATTCAATAACAGGTTTACGTCCCACAGGTTCAGAGAACAACAGATTTGACCCGTGCGAAACGTTAGACGCGTGGGCCGACCGTCTGCGACCGTTGGATTCAAATATGATTCATTCGTTTGTAAACCGTCAGGTTATTTTTGTGTAAAGAACACAAAGAAATTATATTAATTAATTATAATATTGAGTGTTGCATGCCTCAAATGTCGTTTGAAATAAATATCCCAATTATTACTAACATTATAAATGCGAAAGTTTAGATGGATGGATGTTTTTTGAAGGTATCTTCGAAACGGCCAAACGTATCTTGATGAAATTTGGCACTGATGTAGAACATTGTCTGGAAGAACACATAGGCTACTTATTAAGTTTTTTTAATGCCGCGCGGACAGAGTCTCGGGCGATAGCTAGTAAAGTTATAAATAAAGAATTCACGGTCTTGTATAAAGTTTATAGATTTTGAAACGAATTTAAATAAATTGGCTTTTATGTGGCTTCATCGCGTAAAAATTTCCATTTAAATTTGCAAAACATGATTAATGAATTATTGATAAAGAGAACAAATGGAGAGCTTTTTTCCCTTGATTGTGACATGCACTTAAGTCATTGAGAATGACAGACATGAATGTTGCAAAAATGGATTAGCTAAATAATACCGAAAGATTACAAGTGTGACTAAAATATCGATTTGGTCGAGCGCATGTTTATTATACCAAAGGTAAGTGCAGAGTATCTTAGACTTGCAGAATAAACGTATTACTCTAACATATAAAGCACATTTGTGTGTTATTTTTTACAAAGTAGAATCTTGAATTGTAGTTTATATTTTTATTAATAATTTTTTACTGTTGTATCTGCCCAGATAATGTTATTTGGTAGAGCCATCAACAGGGCACTTATATACCTGTTTTATATAAGTATGACATGGCTTTAGGTCTTATATATGCAATATTGAACTTTAGAAAGTTGTAGTCTGATCATGATTAAGATCTATTTTAGTTTAAGCTCGATGTGATCGATGAGATCAGAAGGACGTCAAGTGCAAGTAATGTGAACGAACTTTGCAACCGGCTTTATTTCGTTTGAATCATCGTTCAATACCTTTACCCGGCTTTGTTATTTTACCAACAAGACGGCACGCTCGAACTGCATTGTTTAAGTTTTTATCGGTGCATTCATAACCAAAATCGGCGAGTGTAGTTATTGTTACGATGAATAAATAATATGTCCGGCTCGAAGGATCAGTTGTACTAAAAGAAGCTGCGATTAAATTATATCCGTGACTAATATAAACATAAGCATGTACATTGTACATATTTAAATATATAGGAACGTGGAACAGAGATTTATACTTCCATGCTTAATCTGATCAGGCCAGAGTCTATAATAAAATGAAACATGTCCTTAGCTGTAACTTAGGAGCCTTACATTGGAATAGTTCTGCATATTCCCTCATTAACGAAATCACTAAATCAGTAGCAAAAAGCACACCGAATGCCAGACGTGCACGGCTGAGCGGCCATATTGTTTAAAACAGCTGTTCTATTCAACATGCAATGCAAACACCTTGCCAGTTTTTCGGTCCAATAAATTAAGTCCGTATTACACAGGTCGGGAAATTGTAAATTATATACTTATTATTTATAGTACCCGGTTTAAAATACAGAAGCAATGAACATTACGTACTTTGTAAAGTTAAGAAATATTTAACAATTATTTTTGCTATGACCCCTTTATGTGCGGATATAAAATAAAAATCTTTTTTAAATGCTTCTAAACTAAGGTCGGGAACTAGTTAGCTGATTACATATTAACAAAGTTTTAGTAAATTTTAGTTTAACCCAAAAAAACTTTCTGCATTCCGGGGGATAAAAAACTTTTGGTAGCAACGATTTTACAGGTTGTTCTAAGTTACATTAAAATTTCGCTACACTAAAACAGGGTGTTTTCTTTGTTTTTCCACAGAAAATGGGCAGTATAACAAATGTTAGTAGGAACCACAGTTACGTATAATAGAACGTACGACTAAGATAATAAAAGATTGCGTTAATGCGTGACGCCACTGCACTATATAGCAGCAAACGTCCTTTTACAATAAAGTTGCGTTAAATTCAAACATCGCTTTTACATTCACTATGTGACGGCCAAATACTATTATGGAAAACTCGCTTTTATTCACATTTCATAAGGACCGTTTTCCCTTGTAGTAGACGATACAATAAAGGCAATTACAACGCGACGTGCAAGGTTAAGCAGACATATCCGTATGATGTGCATTATGGCGCACACTTCACGATTTAGATAATTATTTGCGTAATTGCTACGTTAAAACCAATTTGCAACAAAAATCTTTGATGCTACAAATAACATTCGTCGCCCGGAAAATTTGATTTTTTACTCTACATTTTGTTCTAGAACATAAATAAGTTAACTTCTAAGAAACTCGACCAAAACTCTGTAACTATACCTTAGAAGTTTTCGATTTATGAACTTTGAATGACTGAACTGACAAACATAATGTTGTTTCTGTTTTCTTAAAGAGAATGAAAAGGATAAAAGTACATCTATCTATATATATAAAAGAAAGTCGTATTAGTTACACTATTTATAACTCAAGAACGGCTGAATCGATTTGACTGAAAATTGGTGGGCAGGTAGCTTAGAACCAGGAAACGGGCATAGGATAATTTTTACCCCGTTTTCTTTTTTTAATTTCGCGCGGACGGAGTCTCGGGTAAAAGCTAGTTTTATATAAATGTAGAGACTGGAAACGTAATACGTAGAATAGACAAAAGGTCTGCCCGTGTTCAGTGACTCATATAAAACCTCATTTATATGTTAATGCCATTCTAACCAATTAACTAGTTGTATTGCACGAGGACATTAAACGTATTCGTAAAAGCATCGTATTCCGCATTTTTGATGCTATGTGCAGTAAAAGGAAGGTCAGAATAATCTTTTTTACGTTTTTAATGTAAGTATATCATTTGATATTGAAACAGCATTTCCTAGATTTTCTGACTGATTGCATTAAAGTTACAAAGTTGTTTTAACATTGGAAAAAAGAAATTTGTAAAACAAGCAAAAGCTTTAACTCTTTTATAAAATAATCTTCTATCCGTATGTGGTATTTTGGATTGCCTTACTTTCATTTTTACACTCTAATAAGGGATGAGGATGTTTTCTTTTATTTTCGTTTTCAATAGGATCTTTTATAGATCTATAAGGATTTCTTTGGACCCATAAAAACCATTTAAAATCTCTGTCGTTTTATTAAAACGAGTATTTATTTTGGAATCATATGGCATTCTACAATCAATTTTAATCAGATATCATACAATAGCCTTCAATATTTGGCTACACCAATGTATTAATACTGTAACAAATTAAATATAAAGTACAATTTAATTGAGATTCTTTATCTCTACTGATATGGTGGTGATTGTAATATAGACCTTGTGTTATTGAGCTATAAACAAGCCGTCACAAATTAACGCGACATTGACAGACCGGTCGAGGACAGACCTAACGACCCTATAAAATGTCAATTATACGACATGCGTAATCTAAATACACGAATATATTATTAATACTCCAGTTGCTAACAGAAACTTTATGTACTGTTTATCAATACTATGTGAAATTTAATTCCGGTCAGCATATAGGGGACAGTTAAGCTTAGAAAACTTCTCACCTTCCACAATTTTAACAGACAGACTTAGGTGAATATGTAGATTTGTACGTTAATTTAATTGTGACCTATTGAAGCCTAAACGCCTTAATCGATTTCGACAGGTGTAATTTATATTTTAAGGTGGCAAACGAGCAAGCGGCCACCAAAATTCGCCTAAATAATGAAGTGACCGGTGCCCATAGACATCTGCAATTGCAGGTGCGTTGCCTAGTTTTAATCGACAGAGGCGGGGACGCAAAGAAGATATATCCCCATCCTACCCTCCGATCGAAGACCGACCCTCCGCCAAATCTACTTCACCTTCCCAAAATTTCCTTATAAGAAAAGGATGGGAAGGGAACGTGGACTAAAATTAGGCCTCCGGGACGCAAAACAATTGTCCCACGTCATACGGTTTGTATTCTTCCTACGTCAGAGCTACAATCAGGTTTTTAAGTACTTTAAATAACAAATAGAAACCTAAGTGATTTAAACGATTTTGTAAGCTACACATCATCTTATCAGTGCTAAAAGGTATGTCGAAATGACGTCATATATCGGGATTGCATTGGTCTATTGCGTAAGTATCGTGGCGTTAGTGGGACGTCTAATTTCAGGGGACCTTCACCCGAATCCCGGCGCCCGGTCTCCCGAGGGTACGGTTACCAATACACTAATTATAAAGCTGTAGAGTTGTGTAACATGTTACAAAGTTGAAATTCGAATTCTTCTATGAAACATTTGAAACGATGATGTATTCTGAATACTTAATTTCCACACTAAGTTGTTTGTAGAATTAGAGGAAACTACATCAAGTCACTCGTAAGATGGATGTTGTTGAATAATCTCGCGTCCAGACTTGGAATTATGTCGTGGATAACTTAATGTTCCGAAACAGCGTCTAACCATAGCCTTACCAATGATTATTATATCTAAGAAACTGGACATACTAAGGACTCACAAGATTTTGGATAACCAGACATAGATGTGGGTCAAATATATTTATTATATTGGATTCAATCAGCACTGACGCCGGGGGACCGCATTAAAACCGGAGTGATGACGTAACGGACATTAGCACAGTTTATAGCCGCTCAATGATAGATGTACTTCGCTGCATATCAATTACAGCTGTGCAACTCGGGCGCGACGATAAAGATTACCAATGTTACGTGATGATTATTATATCTTGTAGTGTATTTTACACCTGGCAGTCAACCGTTTACTTACACAAAGACATTTATAGCGTAATGGTTACGGGTTACTACAAATCATGAGGTTACGTATATTAATCTGCCATTCGACTAACTTACTAGAAACAAAAGCTAAATAACGTTAACAAGAAATCGAAAAGTAAATGATGTTTTGTGAATACCGTACCTATGTCTTAATGAATCATCAAAGCGTTGAAAAATAATTCTACGTCGGCCTCCGAAAACCGTATGTCGGTTAATAGCATCTTTAGCATTGCGTTATTTCGGTATTGTGTAAGCAAGTCAATTGGTGCAAGGTTGAAATACTTCCGTATGCTAAATGCTTGAGATGTAATTATTTATACGTAACAAGTAAGATATTCATTAAATATTATTCAAAAATTTACTATTTTTACAGATATCCCTACTTATATACATTTATCATGGTTACAGTTTCTAAGATAAGTAAGGTTGTCTTTAAAAATTTAGGTCTTTTTTTGACAAAAATACCATCAATTCAAATTAATCCGTCCCATTCCATGCAGTTCTTTTTGACAAACTTTTGATTATTACACACAGACTATATTGAAACAAAATATACTATCGCGAAGCATAAATCACACAGATTTCATTTTGATTATCTATATATCTATCTATATATATAAAAGAAAGTCGTGTTAGTTACACTATAACTCGAGAATAGATTTGACTGAAAATTGGTGGGCAGGTAGCTTAGAACCAGGAAACGGACATAGGATAATTTTTACCCCGTTTTCTATTTTTTTATTCCGCGCGGACGGAGTCGCGGGTAAAAGCTAGTATGTAATATTTTTAGATACTGTCCACTAACATCTTTAATATTTACCTTCCTTGAAGTAACGAAACTTTAACTTACCTGTACTCTTAAACTTCTTAATGCAGGAAACAAAGCCAGCCGATCGACTTCATCCCACGTGGCAAGTCCGGTGTTGTTTAGATTGAGGAATCGCAGATGCCTGCAAATGTAATCTTAAGTACTAAGAGATATCAAGCTATCTTTGCTCTTAATTAAAACTTCATTAGGGCAACGATAACTGTCGATATTTATTGAATTGCAGATTTAATACTCTAAGCTTAAGTATATCAATTAATTGTGACCAACAGCTATATTAATATGGAGATATCATATCTTTACTACTTATAAGTTGTTGAAATTATTAAATTGTGGTTTTGAACCTTCGAGCATGTTATGTAGTTAATCAAAAATGTATTTTGACCAGAACCTTTTGGAAGAATGAAAGATAACTTACGAAAAGGCGTCATGACTCTTCTTATTTCCATTAGCGTCTCCACATTTCTCGCACGGGTCCGGTTCTAGTGTTTTTATAGGGCACTCGTTGACTAACAGCGTTTCCAAATTCGGGAAGGCATATCCCAGTTTGCTGATCTCTCGCCAACTGCTTATGGGGTTACCAGAAAAGTGGAGTTTCTTCAATTGCTCGTGCACCGGTTTGGTAAAGTCTACATTGAGTCGGGAGCATGCTTCACAACGGTCTTTTTCGTCTATTTCTTTCCCGCTTAAGTCCACGTAAGAATACTCGTTGAGGCTCAAATGCAACTCTTCGAGAGCTGGCAGAGACTTGAGTAGACCGAGGATACTGGGCCAACCGACGTACGTGGAGTTCAAGACCAAGTGACTTAAGCTATCCCATTTAGGCTGTAGTGCCTGAGCTGCTTGAATTTGCGCCGAGAGCCGATTGAAGCTGAGATTTAGAAATCGTACCCGTGGCGTTTGCTCGAGTATTGCGAAGACCTACAGACAAAGAAATATACTCCATTGTATTTGTATAAATAATCCAATAAAATTACTCCTTGGTATTCTGTTTACTTTTAAAAAAAATTGAGGCTTAGAAAGAGTTTTGAAAAGTATAGGCGATTTTTATTGTCACAATATCAGATACTGATGACATTATAAATGTAGAGTACAATATACCGGAAGAGTCGACATCGAGTGGATGTTGTAACAGTCCTGTGAACAGATGTTAGACAAGACGATGCGTGTTGCAACTCGAGCATGTGAACAGTTTGCGATAATATAAGGAACACGTATGTACTTTCCTAAATAATAAACAATGCGCAGTTTTGTTTTCCCAATTCAAATTTTACAAGGTATGTTCAATTATTATTAGAGAAGTTGAAGATTGACAGACTCTTTATAGCTAAGAATACTTGACGTTATTTTTACAAGTCCTAATTAACGAGTACGTGTAGGTATTAGACTAGGTATCCTTACCTCTTGCCATTCAGTGAGCTTATTATTCGCCAGGTCCAGTTCCACAACATCAGCACATTTATCTGCCAATGCGCAGGCATCCCCTGCGCAGTCTATGTCGCAGTCATTCAGCACCAGCAGGGTGGGCACGCTCAGCCGGGGTGATCGCTTCGGCACGAAGATAGCGACTGGCATGTCGTCTATGCACGGGTTCACTTCGCCCTTCGCGCCGTACTTACGCTCTAGTGCTTCCAAGAGTGACGGCATCTTGGAAACCTTTAAACAAAGGAAAGAACATTATGGGATTAAAAAGAAAGTACCTGCTCTCAGACAGATTGATATTTACGTAAAGGAACTACTAATTCGAAATAGGAATCACTTTTAGAAATTAATAGACGTGTTTTTGTTTAGACAAGTATCGTTGAATCTCAGAATGGCATCGCCCCACTTAGTCTTTGCCATAACTTGGGCGCTATCAGGAGTCTACCTTCCTGTGCTCTACTTACAACGCTCTAGCCCGGAATCTAGTTTAACGTGATGTTTTTTTTGTGTTGGCCGTAGTGTAATGTTTTACTAGCTAGCCTCATTTTGTTGTCTGTTAGGGAGAGTAGCCTTAATGAGGCTTTACATGTCTCTTATTAGACAAATTACTAAAGAATAGTCGCTAGTTATTGTTTATTATATATAAGCTACCTGGTCCATGTTGGTCACTACTGTTTAGCAAAACAGTTTCATGTGTTAGGTTTGTTGATTATCATTTCTAACACGTAGAATGCTGCGCAAAATGAAATACAGAAGATTTATTGTTCGAAACATTAATTTGAATAACGTAAGAATGAAAAAAAAGGAATTGTCCTAAATTTCATCTACATTTGTTCAGCCGTTCTGGAGTTACGTAAGAACAAACCCATTTAAACTCTAGTATTTATAATATTAATTAGAAATAAGATTTAACGAAAGAAAAAAGAAAAACTACTAAATAAGATAGCAATGTAGTACTCATGTTACAAGTTACAACATAACAATCCAGCGCGTCTGCTGTTATTAATATTCATGTCGTGTTGAAATACGAGCAAATCAGATCCACGTAAACATTGTTCAGATTGTCTTTTGTTTATACAGCAATTATTGTTATTTTTACAATTATGCATTCGAAATGTAAATCGATAAAATTGGGCTTTCGACTTCTGTATTGGTCGATTATATTTATTATTTAGTTGCAATGTTTATAAAATAAATTGACTGTGAACTAATGTAATAATTACTAATATTATAAATGCGAATGTTTAAATGAATGGATGGATGGATGTTTGTTTGAAGGTATCTCCGGAACTTCTCAATGGATCTTGATGAAATTTGACATAGATTTTGGCTACTTATTAAGTTTCGTTAAGAGTCGCGGGCGAAAGCTAGTTTGTTATATATATACGTGGTTCTCATCTAAACGATACTGACCAAACAATTGGAATATGTTAGTTATTAAAGGTTAGCGTGTTTTTGCAATTTGCAGTTGCATTAAGCGTTTGTCAGATCCGGAGTCAAATCAAGGTTAGCAATCACTTTGAAAGGGTATTAAATTACTGCACAGTAATTTTACGATAAAAGGTAACAATTTTTTTTAATCAAACAAGATGTAAGCTTTTAAGGGGTTTTTTTTCGAGGCACGAATTATTTATTTAACCAGCTACAATTTCTTTTGTATAAAGCTTTCAATTGTATAAAGATTTTTTTAAAGATAAATATCAAATTAAAATATAAGATAGAGTTTAACTTTGATCTTGTCACCTTGAGATTTTAGACGTACGTAAAAATATACTCTAGTATAATTTTATTATTTATTGGTTGTACTTTTATCAGCCGCAAAGCTAGACTTTACCCAATCATTTTTGCCAAGGGCAATAACAATTTTTAAATATAATCTGTTAGAACATGATATATCGCTTGCAAGAAATACCAACAAAATGAGACAAGACAAGAGGCGTCCTTTAGATTTCAAATAAGACAGATGCGATAGAGCTTCGTATGGAGTTCACGGAGAATTGTTTAATATCACAATTTGAATTCTTAAAGATCGTTACTATGACTTACTCAGTATGAGTTATTCGTTTAATACAGTAAAAAAAGAACATGATTACCTATAATATGAGACCGGAAAAATGTAGGTATATCAAATAGGAAAATTGGGATGCAAAACATAATCGTGCATAAAGTTTTTATCCAAAACTTATTTAAATTATTCGTATATGAAACATTTGACAATCTTCGTAAGTTATACCAAGGACAAAGTGCAGTTTCCATTAGTTAGATGTCCTGGATACAATGTAACATTGTGAAAACACCAAACATTGTTACACAATCTATACAAGTTGCTTACGTGTGATAGAGATAGAACACGTCCCATCAGTTTTTGCAAAACATACAACTATCGCTACACTTGAATTCTATACGCTAAATAAATTTATAAATTATTATACAGACGGATAACGATGTATACAATAAAAAAAATAAAAACAATATGGTGCTTAATTAGGTAAGTTTAAAAGAAGTAAATACAATGTACGTGAAAATTACTATTAGCCTAGCACGATTATTTGTGACAATCGCCTCGTATCGTCATCGTCAATTAAATGTCAAAATAAGTGTGAGATTTTTAGTGTATTTTACGCCCGTTAGGGGCGCTGCACAAATTTTAATAGAAATTTTGGCGATGGCGATTGTCCTAAATATTAGTGCTAGGTCCACTGCTGGCGACTTTACCATCGCTAAACATTTAATTCTTTTAAAACATCTTGAGCTTTTAATCTAGATACGTGTATAGAAGTCTTCAAAGTGCACTATTATATCGTTATCATTAAACGTGAAGTACGCTCACAAAGCTATAATTATGCACGAAGTGAGGTAATTGTCTATTGTACGACGAAACACTCCACAAAGACAAGATAACAACAATTATGTATATGGACAAGTCTTGGAACTGCCACTTTGTTAGTTGATATTTAGGTTAGACAAAAGTATGTCTAAACATCGTGTAAATCCGGCAGCAGCAGGGTAGTTAAAAAACTACCAACATGTCCGATTGAGTGTACTTTAATGATTACTCAAGCAGTCTCTTAGTGTAGATTTAATATTAAGATGAAGGCGCTCCATTAGTGGCCACTACACACAATATTACAACAAAAGATATTTCTGATTACTTTCAGTGTGTAACTATAACTATTCGGAGATATAAAGGTGCAGACACACCCCGTCTCGCCGTTAGAGGACAGCGAACCTAAGCCGTCTAGTCTAGCTCTTAGCCTCTTACGCTATTGTCCAATACCATTAGTAGTCTCAAATACCTAAGCATGACTGCTTTGTATGCACTGGGTTTGAATTGAGTACGTGAAATACAAACCTGCGGTTAAAATATGAATGTTTAGCATGAAACTTAGCTTAGATTTCCATTGTTGTAAAACTTGTATAATTGTTATCCTCACATTCTCTTTAAAAATTTGGGATAACAAAATGTTTTGTTGCGAGTGTCGAATGGTCGAGTTTTAAACTACCCAACTCTTATAAGATTTATGTTTTGAGTTTTGTTTACGATTTTACGTCAATGGCAAATAAAAAAATAACAGAGCTTTAAAGTTATAAAAAAAATCACTGCCCTTTTCTTTCGTTGTTAATTCAGTCGCAGTAGATTGGTTTTTGAATGTAAAAATATATAGTCCTTGTTTACGTTCATAAATCTTTGTGATTAATTATTATATTTTTCTTAATAAATCCTTTATTTACATATGAAGTAAACAAAGCGTAACTGCGCGCTAGCTATCCGAGCGTGACCGAATCGTCCAAACGTCCTTCGTCTGGTAGCTAATAAAAAAAAACAATTTGCGAATAACACAAGTGACAAAGCGACTGCGCAGTTAGGCCTTATCCTGATAACGTGTCCTACATATTGATAATAGGTGTTTAAGATAATATTATATGAAATAAAGGCTCTAACGGCAATAGATACAAACTATAGGTACTAGCTGCAAAATATATAATTCTGCCAGTAATTTTTTTTAGGGTAGTAAAAATCTAAGAAAATATATCGTGATCGGATTTATTTCTTTGCATTAAGCCTTTAATCTTTTTACAGATAAAAAAAATCTTAATTATAGATCTAATAGGTAACCGTATTTTAGAGTTGGGTAAGACTAGTTTTGTGGCTGTATTTGTAACCTATACTAGTCCAGAAAATTTACAGTTATGGAAGTAGTTCCTTACGTATTTATATTATTATCAATAAACTTGATTAACAACAAGTAATTATTACTTATTTTAGTACAAGTGTCGTGTACTTGAAGCAACACGTGTCGAAGCACGCTATCGGTTTATCTGAGAACGACCTTCATAGTCTATTCAAACATTTTATACAGCCATTACAAGTCATAGTCAACATCCTTACTACGTTTTACGGATTCTGCGAATAATTGAAAACTTGCTGCTCGTCCCTGGCAATGCGCGGATCGAACCAAGCTATATTCTGCTATATATTTAGGTTCATAAAAAGGACTTAATTCTAAAATTAAAAAAAGTATATTTTTAAATTTGAATGAAAACCCTTTTCCTAAACTTCATTCTAAAATTAAAAAAAAAGATGTTCATTCTTAATTTAAAAATATTTTTATTAAATTTAATTTAAGAATGAATTCCTTTAACTTAAATTTGAATCTGAAAAGTTAGTCGTTTTCGCGATAGCTGCAATAAATATATAAGTATAGAATCTGACGGACCTATCAATGCACAGCGAAAATCTCTGGTCATACGTTTTGAGTTTACCTCAAACACTATTTTAAAAGCAACTTTTCATTTTCGTTATTGTTATCTTGATTCCTGTTCACGGGTTTTTGCAACTTGGAAAGTTTGCAACTGGTGCCAAGCGTTTGAGCAAGGTCATGGTTTCGAACGTTAATCGAATTTCGGGTTTGGGTCTTTTGACCTTAACAGTCCGTGAATCTATGCAATAGACCTTTGACGGGTCGTTAAGTTTTATGTCTGCTTACTATTATACTACAAGATTTTTGTTGATATCGTTATATGTTGTTTTAATTAAAACAATGACGGGGCTTAAGCGTCGTAGTCAACGATAATTTTTTGTCAAAATTTGATCAAAATATTCGTTAAGTATTAAAAAAATTGTCAAAAAAATCATTGTACTATGAAATAATTTGACAAACATGGAATTTTTTACCTAAAAATTGATCGGTTTTTTTATAAGCGCTTACAATAAGCGTTAGAAGGAAAACTTGTTGTAAAACTAAAGAGCATTCATTGTGAGACACAAAATCTCTAATAATATAAAAAGGAAACGTTTTTAATACTCAAAATATATAATTAACCAAATTTAAATTTAATATTGTATTTTTTTTTAATTTTTAGCTGGACTGATTTAAAACTTTTTAATCAAAACACTTTACGGTACAGTTATTTTTATAAGCCTGTGGATAAGCAGCGATTTCATTTTCGTTTAAAGCTTCACAAGGACAGACAGACATCAAAATAATTTTCTATTTCTGCGAGCGAATGTTGCAATGCGCGGGAATTTCGCTTTGCTTTGTTTCCATGCATATGTGTGTTTTTTTCATAGTTACTGTCTGAATCATTTAAGATAATGAATTTACGTTGTTATAATTATGTAACTGTGTTCCTAAAAGTAGGAAATGGACCCAGTTGGTCAAGGTTAAAATCGATAGTAAATTTGTGGTTTTGTTGGTGACTGTACCGTTCAGTTTTGTCACGAGCATATTTATTAAATTAATAAGTTGTATACATTTCGTATACAAATTAAGATTACGATTAAATGAGTACTAAAAAACTTCTAGTCGAAAATTACATAAAACATACTATAACTTACGAGTTATACAGAAATAATATTACGTAGTATTAGTACGTAATTAAGTGCGCGACTTATAGATAAAAGCCTGTTTGACCGGTAATATGTAATTAAAGGTAATTAACAAATAAACGGAAAGATATTAAGTCTTTATAATTTGATAAAATTATAATTAATATTTTAAACATCACAAATAGAGTATACTACTACTTACATTTATATTAGTTTTAATAAAATAAAAAAGATCGAAACAATATCATAGTAATGCGTAATTTTCTAAACAATAAAGGTGTTAGATACCTATTTTGCGTCATATTGGATACCACAGATTTAACAATGCATGCAACCTAGTCCTCCACCAGTTTACAATGCGGCAGTTGTTTATAGAACAAATCTATTCCGACTATAAACAGGAACTGTTTATTCAAAGACAAACAAAAAATGTCAACTATTTTATACATCTAATAGTTTAAAAATGTAAAACATACTTACCGAATGCGTCTCAAAGCAGCAGTCAGATCACCACAGTATTTCAAGAAAGTTATAACTTATTATGAATATGGTATTTTGTTTTTATCATGAATTCAACACATAATTATCCTTTAATTTAAATCTCTTCGTACATTTTAGAATAAAGCGTAATTTTAAATTTTAGTAATCAATACTATTACAAAGAGTTATAGCATTTGAAATTTGGCGGCCTATCTTCACTAGAGCGTTAAGACACTGTATCACAGAAATTTAATTATGTTTATAATCAGCTATTTACATTTTCTTTTTAGATGCGACTATAAAGATTTCCATACAATCTTCTAAACGCACTGAAACAAAGTGACAAGAGAATGTTTACATCAATACATTGCACAGTCGCAATACCAGTTTCCACGCACACATCGAACCAACCATTCGCGTACTAGAGCAAAATATTGACTAGAATAGTGGGGATGAAGGAGGTCAATGACGTTACCAGATGATTGGTAATGTTAGAAAGAGAAAAACATCAAAACTGTACGGTAAAAAGAGAGAGGAAAACAACAAACTACTACACATACAATAAAGTATGTATGATGAAAGTTGCAATAGCGCGTTTTGTTTTACATTAAAATGGTTGGGAAATTTATTGGTTTATTAATTTAGTTACAAAAATTACACACCTATGTATTTACCCGATATTTTGATTTAGGACGATATTTGTATTTTATTGTTTTTTTTGTACATTTTCCTTCTTTCTTTATGTTTGATGATTTTGACGTTTGTATTTGTCGTTCATGCATTAAAATTTTATTGTTAACCAGTTTTATTATGTTGTGAACCAGCAGATAAATAAATAAAAAGTTTTTAAATAACTAAGTTCTTTTATACGAAACTGAAGTATGAAATAATGTGTGAAGCAGTTCTGTTATTTTTTTGGCGAAACCAGTTTTATGTTCTTTTTAAAAGAGACAAGTTAATTATTAGTGTGGTATTCATGATTATTATAAAGTGTTCAATCATTTTACTAGAAAACTTTGCTTTCTGACCGCTTGATTTTTTTTTAGATTTCATAAAATTGAATGAATCCGAAATGCAAATGAATGTTCCTATAAATGTAAACAATCGTTGACGTTAAAACGTCAAGCATCAAACAAGTTTTAAGGTTATGCTTCATTTCTTGATTATTTTATTCAATCATTTTAACAAATATGAATTATATTTACAATTAGATTGCAAGTCAACTTTTTAAAATAATATTGTAATTGTGCTATTTTGTTTGGTTAGCGCAAAAAAAGAGTGTTATTTATTCGTTCCTTATTCTTAACAAAGATAAGATAAACAATAATTTTATCTTTATTCGTTAAAATTATTGGTTTTTCTTTTGATAGTACTTTAAAGTGTTAAAAAATAACACCGTTCTAAATGTAAGTAGGATAAATATGTTGTTTCTAATTATATCAGTAATTTGTTCTATTCTATAATTGTGACTCTTGTTATTTTGTAAACTTGAGTGCTTAACTGTTAAGAATTTACAGAGAAATGTGTAAATTCCTTAATACCTTTATAGAACTAATAAAATGGACGACACCCCACCAAAACTTTTTGCAGTGAAAAACTCACTATTGCATATAAAATGTCAAACTCTTTTAATTATGTATATCTAAGGCTAATTACATGTTATAAGTATACAAAATACGCATGAATATTGCTTAGTACCCTGTTTACATGTTCTTATTATGTAATTGAATTCTGTTAATAAATAACTATGTTTACATTATACTTTTAATGGTTGATTGTTTAGTTTTCACAGTTACATCATTGTGAATACAAATATGTGAACAATAACAGTTACATACTCAATATGTACACATTCTTGCTAACAATAACTCCTATTTGAATTGTTACATAACACATGTAAATATCTTTTTCAGAATGTTGCAAAAAGTATCAATACCTATGTATAAGCTTGCAAAATCTTTATGTGTACTAAATAAAGTACATCATGTTAGATTAATGAGTGCTGCTGTGAATCAGGAACATAATTTCTTCTTTAGACAGGTTAGTATTAATTTCTATTACTTGCTTTATTCAGGTAAAAGAGTACTGTACTAGCATTTGCTTGTGAAAACAGAAGAACAAAGAACTGTGAATACAGAAGTTTATTTGCAGCATATATTTTTCCAGATTATGATCTAATAAATGCCAAAGTTCACCAAGATGCATTAAGCCATTCTGAAAAATACTGTGATCTCTCTGATTTTTTTTAAGAAGTTGAGATAAACATATGTTTTATACATTTTTTTAACGATCGTAAAGTCATAGTCATATTGTCTGTTATTTTTTCAGTTGTTTGATACTGTGAGTAGTACATACACATATCTGTTGGCAGACAAACGGACAAGAGAAGCAGTGTTAATTGATCCTGTTCTAGAACATGCTGAGAGAGATGCTATATTAATTAATGAATTAGGATTCAAATTGATTTATGCAAGTAAGTTTATTATATTAAAAACTAGTTTTTACCCGCGACTCCGTCTGCGCGGAATAAAAAATAGAAAATGGGGTAAAAATTATCCTATGTCCATTTCCTTGTTCTAAGCCACCTGCCCACCAATTTTCAGTCATATCGATTC
This sequence comes from Papilio machaon, assembly GCF_912999745.1. Taxonomy (NCBI): domain Eukaryota; kingdom Metazoa; phylum Arthropoda; class Insecta; order Lepidoptera; family Papilionidae; genus Papilio; species Papilio machaon. The sequence goes on along the minus strand of NC_059999.1, from coordinate 6,098,155 downwards.
AGCCGTTCTTGAGTTATAAATAGTGTAACTAACATGACTTTCTTTTATATATATAGATTTTCGTAGATATGATGGACTTTTATTTGACAGGGTCCTGGCACACCTCTTACCTCTTCCACATTCATACATCTAGGTATACAAGCATTGGTTTATCTTCATAACCAAGTTAATACTGCTAAGACAGCTGTATAGCCTAACCAAGAATATAAAAATCTTGACCTGGGGATGCTTCAATTGATGTTATAACATCACTTTCGCGCATATTAGCACAAAAGAATTAGTTTAATATTTTTCCGCAATATGGTGAGGGCTTTTTATTCTTGGTCAAGCTATATATATTATTACTCTGTGCAGTTAGTAAATTGTGCCTCTTGTTAAGCAGAGGGTCTATAATCATGTTTGTTGATAATTTCCAGTGAACACACATATGCATGCTGACCATGTAACTGGTACAGGCATGCTAAAGTCTCTCCTGCCTGGTACAAGGAGTGTCATAGGCAAGGCATCAGGTGCTCAAGCAGACGTCCATCTAGTAGATGGAGACCTTGTGAGGTTCGGTGAATACCAGCTCCAAGCAGCAGCTACACCGGGACATACTAATGGATGCTTAACTTATATATTCAATCAACAGGTTAGTTTTTTTACATATATTACAGTTGTTTTGAGTGAAATTTATTTTTGGTTGTGTTTCATGTAACTGTTCATCAAATAATCATTAATTATCTTCATTAATTATCTCTATACTAGCTTTTACCCGCGACTCCGTCCGCGCGTAATAAAAAATAGAAAACGGGGTAAAAATTATCCTATGTCCGTTTCCTAGTTCTAAGCTACCTCCCCATCAATTTTCAGCTAAATCGGTTCGACCGATCTTGAGTTATAAATAGTGTAACTAACACGACTTTCTTTTATATATATAGATAGATATCTAGGGGCACAAACGTCCAACAATGATGCAAATAATTAAAAAAAAATATATTGTTTAACAGGTTTGAGACAAGTAGTGTTTGTTTTGTATTACTATTGGTAGGCAAAAACCTCAGGATATTGTGCTCAAAGGCTTTTAGTTTTGCATTATAATTTATAATATACGTAATAATTGTTTATTTTTTTTAAAGGACTTGGTTTTTTGTATACAAGATAACTTTTATAACATAGATAAAATAATCAATAGCTATATACCAAAATATAAATGCTGATAAGATATAAAATGCATTTTGTATAATCAAATGTTACATAATATTACTTATATAAAAATAAAATAAATTTCACTTCTACATATTCCAGAATAATATTTAATATTAAATTAACATTTTATATTCATAAGATTTGCTAGAATATTCACTCATAATTAAAATAAAAAGTGAGTACTTATTCCTAAATGAAGTATTCTGATATTGTGAATAATTTTAATATTAAATTATTTAAACTTTCGTCAGACATTATCATAAATTAATATATAAACCGCTAAACACTCACATAATTGTCCGGTGTAAGCACCAACTACTTTCGAACACATCGGGAGCCCTCCATCAGGGTGGGTGGAACTCACCGGACAAATACGTGAGCGTTTTTGTATTACTGTAAACCGTTTATATATTACTTTTAATAGTATGTTTCATATAAAAATGTTCTCTATACTAACTTTGGTATGAATGTTTTTGTACCAGTGTATGGCATTCACCGGAGATACACTTCTTATTCGTGGCTGTGGACGTACAGACTTCCAAGAAGGTTCATCGGAACGTCTCTACCAGTCTGTACACAATAAGATCTTTACTTTACCTGACCACTATACATTGTATCCAGCACATGACTACAAAGGTCAAACTGCGACTACTGTAGCTGAAGAAAAGAAATACAACCCAAGACTTACTAAGACTTTACAGGAATTTATACATATAATGGATAATTTGAATTTACCATATCCAAAAATGATTGGTAAGTTATTTTGGAATACTTTTTCTTACTAATTTTATGTTATCTTGCTAATATTAATGCGAAAGTTAAGAAATTTTTGAGCGTTGGTGGCTCAGAGGTTAAGCATTTGACTAGTAATCTGCAGGTTTTGGGTTCGAATCCCGCCATGTTCCAATGTGTTTTTAGATTTTCATATGTACATATCCGACGTTCTTACGGTGAAGGAAAACATCGTGATGCTGCACATATCTGAGAACAAATTCAATGATATGTGTGAAGTAAACCCGCACTTGGCCAGCGTGGTTGACTATGACCTAGTCACCTCTAACTTAGGGAAGGCTACGAACCCCTCAGTGGGGACGTATAGTGAGCTTATGATGATGAAAGTTTAGAAGGATGGATGGATGGATGTTTGCTAGAAGATATGTCCAGAACGTCCAAAGGGATTTCGCTGAAATTTGTCATAGATGTAGAAAATATTCTGAAAGAACATATAGGCTACTAATTATTATTTTTTTAATTGTGCGCGTACGGAGTCAGGCGATAGTTAGTACATTTATAAAGGGGAATATATGTTTGTAAGTTTTTACTGAATCAACACATTTCAAAATTTTTTCATCATTAGGTTGTTGCATTATTCCTAAGTAACATATATGTTACTGTATTACTTCTTATCTTACTAATATTATTAATACGAATGTTTAGATGGATGGATGGAACCACTCACCCAATCTTTATGAAATTTGGCATAAATATAGAACATTGAGTTTTTTTACATATGTTTTCTATTAAACTGTTATTATAAGACCTTTTAAAATAATAACAATATGTTGTTTTTTTTTAATTTATTAAGGCATTGGATATTGGTGTCCTTTAGCCTAACAATATGTAGGTTTTTATGGTGTTATTTACTGTTGTAATTATATTTTTACAGATAAAGCTTTGCCTGCGAACAGAGTATGTGGTTTATACTGAACATTTTATTTGCCTTTTTATGTTTATTATAAAAATGATTTTTATTTAAATATTATAATCATAGTTTAGTTTGTTTTATAGCCTGTGATAAATTAGATTTTAACAAAATAAGAAAAGACGGTAAATGTATAAGGGAATAATTTTTTAGTATATTTTTATCCAGTTTGTTATTTTTTTTAAATAAAGATGTATATTTATTTATTCATTGTTTTTATTCCTTTCCTTTATCCGTTCTAGTTATGATATACTAATATTATAAATATGAATGTTTATATGGATGTTTGTTATAAGTTAAATCCGGAACGGCTCAACGGATAAGTTTAGTATAAATGTAGAACATAGTCTGGAACAATACATAGGCTACTTATTAAGTTTAATGCCGCGCGGACAGAGTCGCGGGCGACATCTAGTTATTATATAAAAATTTATTACGAAATATGCTAGATTAATCCTTTAAAGTTAGATTCATCTTATTTTTTTAAGTTACCGCTAGATGGCGTTATTTTCATTTGAAAATCCTGTGTTGCAAGTTAAAAAAAAATTTAATATCTCGCAATAATTTAAGAAAAATAAAGATAATTTTATAACTATAAAAAAATTAATTTCCTATTGACATTCCAAGTTTTTTTACAGCGACAGAACATCTATAGCAAGTAAAGCGTGCGGTATTACATTTATTAGAAGTAGAATAGAAAAGGAGTATTTTTTAGACATAACTGCAAATATAATTATAACTACAAGAATTATATGCACATGCTACATCAAAAAACATTCTATAATTTTGTCTTTTCTAATATATTCAATAAGAGATTACATTAAGTTAATATCCGGGTTTTCTTTTTAACATTTGACATTTCGCCAGTAAGTGCATAAGACGTTTTAATAAAGTTTTTTGTGACCTATATAATTTCTTTGTAACAAAAGCCAGGTCAAGGCTTAAGTCGAAAATGTTTCTCAAGGCACTACATCAATGCTGTCAATTTTAATAAATATTTTATTTAATTTTCAAGTCGGAGGAAAAATGAGCTTTCATATTTTATCAGATTTCTTTCTCGGTAAAGTTTAAAAAAGCGAAGTTCTAATATGGCTTTCTCTTTCATGTTGCTTAATGATGTACTCAGAATTACTTAAATTGCTAATAGCTAAGAGACTTCTTAGTGTTGAATTCATATAATTGTCCACTAAGTGATTGCTTAATTAATCAAATAACCACTTAGTTCAGTTAACACTTAAAAATTTTGAAATATAATAAATATAAAATTATTGTTTTACTGAAAAACCAATAACATTTTTTTTATTAATTGTTCAATTACTTGAAAACCCTTTTTTTAATAGTAAATTTAGGATTTACTTGTGCGATTAATATACGTAACTTGTACTATGTTGTTCACACTTTGCACTACAGCCTTTATCGAGAGTGGCACGTTTGCAAGGGGGTAGCAGTCACCCTATTGTGCAAGTGTCGAGGCAACAGAGGGGAATTATTAATAGCTCCGTTCAGTGCAAGGCTATAGAAGGGACGCCTGTGGGTCGATACGTTGCGTTTGATCAAAGGTCACGATGTTTGGCAAATATCATAAGGCCATGTTTGTTAATAAGAATATTAATTTGTATAAGATGAAAGAAAAGTTAATTTAAAATTAAATGTGACTTTAAAAGGAACAGTAAGGATTGAGGTAATAGAAATGTTCCTTGTATTGAAATATGTATGCGATCATTAAAAAAATATGTTATTCAACTGACAATTTGGACTAATAAAAATTCGTGTCATTTATATTGCTGCTCTAGCGGTCGCCCGCGACTACTCCAGCACAGGATTAAAAAAGCTTATAATATGCCTGCGTGCATCAGCTACCTCCCCGAACTTCCCTATAAGTTCCTTCAAAATCGGTCCAGCTGTTCCGGAGATTACACGGAACAAACGAGGCCTTGCGGACAGACGGACAAAAATTTCAAACATTTTCATTTGTATAAAATATTTTCTTGATATTACCTACAGGCACTCCAATTTTATTAATATGTATAAATTAGAAGTTTTTAATTCATCGTTACTTTAAAATAAAATCTTTTGAAAATATTCAATAAAATTTCATGGTTTGACCACAAAATTAAATACATATTTTTTTTTTTAGTTTGTAAATTAGATGACTAAGAGACCTTCATTACACGTACGATGTACGTTCTGTGTACAGCCGTGACACGAGTGTTCCGCTGTACTAGAAACTTCCAGCGCTCCTTTGCGGATGCTTGAAATTAACTGTGCCACATATGTCATTAAGACCTGCCTCAAAATATCTTTTAATTAAAAATAAAGTTAAGTTCAAGCTACTGCGTATGTATTACGTCACTTACAAGAGTAAAATAGGAGAGGCTAACAAAAGAAAATATGACGTCATAGTTTCTTTTGTCGGCTTTTCATTCTGGAAATAGAAGCTTGTTAGAAGCTAGAAAATATTTAGCTGTATTCATGACGTCATTTCATTAAGGGTGAGTACAAATGAATTAGGGTAACTTGTGATTTATTTACGTAAGTGACTGTTACAAATTACTAAGAATATAATATCTGTTAAAAGGCATTAAGGGTAACCCTTAGTGCCATTTTAATAACACCGAGTGTGGCAGTTAGTCTATACATAAGATTATAAAGAGGAAAGATTTCTATATAACAAACAAACTCAAAAACTACTGGGCAGATTAAAAAAAATATTTTACCAATAGGAAGCTACATTAACAGTGAACATAGTGTAAAATAATTACTAGATTTTTTTTAAATTCCGCCCGTACAAAGTCTACGGGGTAAAGCTACTAAATATAAAACAAAGAATCAAGAATGTATCCCCTTGTGTAAATAAAATTTGAAATTCCACCCTCGTTTTTAAAGTATGACTTATAATCAAACATGAAAAATTCTTTTGAAGTCCCCTAAATATATATTTATGACAAATTGCTACGACTAGCGTACTTAATTTTTTTACTATTTGAACTCAAATTACTAACTTATCTATATATATAAAAGAAAGTCGTGTTAGTTACACTATTTATAACTCAAGAACGGCTGAATCGATTTGACTGAAAATTGGTAGGAAGGTAGCTTAGAACCAGGAAACGGACATAGGATAATTTTTACCCCGTTTTCTATTTTTTGTTTCGCGCGGACGGAGTCGCGGGTAAAAACTAGTATTTTATAAAGAGTAAAGATTTGATTGTTTGCAATCAATTAGCTCCGAAAGTACTGAACGAATTTGAAAAATTCTTTCACTGTTGGGAAGCTACACTATGCCCGGTTAACATAGACTATAGTAATTAATAGATTTTATTCCACGCGGAAGAAGTCGACGGCAAATGCTAGTATAACATAAAGTAAAGGATATAAAATTAACACGTGTCTTACTTGGTTGGATACTAGTGTGATAAAGTCTCCATAGAAATATAGTCAATGAATATGTCTATACACAATGATGAAAGATTGTTGTAATTTTTTGATGACACATCAAAAGATTTGTTTGTCTTTTTCGTGTTGTGAATATGTAGGGTGAAACCACAGGGGAGCACTCGTGCACGTTTTGCACGCGGCTGCATTCTATTGAAGGGAAATTGGCAGTGTTTTCATTTCGGTGACTCAACTTACTTATGTCTGTGTTTTACTATTTATTTTAGTAAACTTCATAATGTGAAATAATTATTCTGTATCTATATATATAAAAGAAAGTCGTGTTAGTTACACTATTTATAACTCAAGATCGGTCTAGATTTAGCTGAAAATTGATGGGGAGGTAGCTTAGAACTAGGAGACGGACATAGGAACTTTTTTATCTTGTGTACATTTTTTTTTATTCCGCGCGGACGGAGTCGCGGGTAAAAGCTAGTTAAAACTAAATACAGATTCAAGTCAACACATTACAAGAGTAAAACAATTGAATAAACGATAGGTTTGTATGATAAAAACTAAAAGAATTTTAAAGAAAAACGTTTTATGAAATCCGACCCTAAGGTTGCGTAAGCCTTTATCTGAGACCATTAAACTTTGAAGTTTCTTTAAGATATTCAGTGGTACGTGACATTTGCACGGAGTTCGTCGACTAAGTTTTATACATTTAAAACTCTATCCCATATCGTTAGAATTAAAAGGAATATCGTTCTTCTCTATTTATTTTATGCAGGGAGTATGAATTTTTAATGTTTTAGACAAAATCAAAAACATATAATATATTGTTATATAAGGAAATTGTGCATTGACAGGAAGGCGGCCGGCCTTAAAAAATTTGGCCAAAATTTTGAGGTTTGTAAAACCTTGTGTGCCGATCCCACGTGAGTGGAAAAAGGCCAGGGAGATGATGATGATATGGAAATTGTGCAAACTGATAAACGTGAAATTTTACATATCTAATTTCGTGAAGTGCATTCAATCAATGAGCTAGAACTGGTTATAAATAATATTAGATTTATAGAAATAACATTAACTTATTTATTGCATAGTCGAATGTAATCCTTTGCTAACGTCGTTAAGAACTTAGTTTGATTTGGTTAATAATAGGTAACGCAGATGTATGATTAAAATACAACTCAGAGTTCAGAGATTACGGATTTTCATTAGTTGGAGTGCTAACACACCTTTTACACATATAATAGTGTATCATAAGTTTCATATAATTACATTTAAAATGAAATCTCCCAGGTAGAAAGATTTTAAGGTTATGAAATAGATATCATTCTAGTAGGTAAATATCTACAAAAGTGAAAATCCCAGCGAGTATACATTGTCAAATATTGCGACATGTAATCCCTCCAGCATACAAGTCTAAAATGAAACACATGAGCTTTATCTTATTATCCCGGACATCATTTTGTGTTATTGCAACTTTGTACAGTCAGCTTCATAAATATAGTGGCAGTCAAGATATCCAAATATATAGGAACACCTAAAGTGATCAATTATATAAGTACAACCAAAGTTATCAAATTAATTGAAGCATCCACTCTGCTCAAAAACACCGGAGCGTTCACATCGTCATATATTAGGTCCTTACATATGAAATTGGCGTTTTTCGTACTGGCCACTTTAATCACGAATTTCTCCTCTTTGGTAAGGAATTCCAAATTCAAATTTGTACAGCTATAGACTCATGTATTTGTGGTTCGATGACCGTCATTCATTTGTTTTTTTTCTTCTGTTTTTTTTTGTTTGCGTCACTCATTTTACAAAATGGATAACTTAAAATATCGCATTATTTACGAGTACGAGTTCCGCCGTGGCACTAGTGCTGCGGAAACGACTCGAAGGGTGAATGATGTGTATGGCGGTCGTGTTGCAAAAGAAAACACAGTTCGTTTTTGGTTCCAACGTTTTCGTTCTGGAAATTTCGATCTGCAGAACAAGCCCCGTAGACGGCCTGAGACTCAAGTTGATAATGAAGAGTTGAAGGCTATTGTGGAAGCGGATCCATCGCAAACCACGTCCGAGTTAGCTGCAGGATGCGATGTTAGTGAAAAAACTGTTTTAATTCACTTGAAGCAAATTGGGAAGATTAAAAAGCTTGAAAGGTGGGTACCTCACGAATTGACTGCAGCAAACCGGCAAACGCGCGTCGACTGTTGCGTTACATTACTAAACCGGCACAATAATGAAGGTATTTTAAACCGAATCATTACCTGTGATGAAAAATGGGTTCTTTACGATAATCGGAAGCGCTCAGCGCAATGGTTGGATCCTGGCCAGCCAGCTTAATCCTGCCCCAAGCGAAAATTAACCCCAAAAAAGTTACTTGTAAGCGCTTGGTGGACTAGTGCCGGTATTGTTCATTACAGTTTTCTCAAATCTGGCCAGACTATTACGGCTGATGTCTATTGTCAGCAATTGCAAACCATGATGGAAAAGCTAGCGGCTAAACAACCTAGGCTGGTCAATCGCTCCACGCCACTGCTGCTTCACGACAACGCTAGACCACACACTGCGCAACAGACGGCTACTAAATTAGAAGAGCTTCAATTGGAAAGTCTAAGACATCCTCCGTACTCCCCGGACCTTGCTCCAACAGATTACCATTTTTTTCAAAATTTGGATAACTTCTTGCAAGGGAAAAAATTCAACTCCGATGGGGCAGTCCAAATCGCCTTCAAAGATTTTATTGATTCCCGTCCGACTGGTTTTTTTAGTAAAGGGATCAATGAACTACCTATGAGATGGAAAAAGTGCATAGAAAATAATGGTTCATACTTTGATTAATTAAATATATTATATTAAAAAATATTCGACTTTTTGTTCCTCCCATACAAAACGCCAATTTCATATGTAAGGACCTAATATATGAGTACATTCAAAGTGCCCATAATTATAGTAACAGACAGAGCGTCAATAGTAACGAAGCATCGAAAGTATGCAAAAATATCGTAACATTAGACAAAATTGAACTCTATCTCTATTTGCTTAAGATACACTTTGAAATATACTACATCTGTTAAATTTATTTGACGCTTTGTATCAACATAATAGGTTGTCCGGTAAGTTCGTTCCGATTTTCAATAGGTATTTTAGAATAGCCCCGAATATATTACAATTATTGAAAACATATGACATGTTTACATAACACATACATACTAAAAGAGGATAACTTCAGCCATATTTTGACAAATGGTAGGACACGATTCGTTCTTTTCTATTAGTTTTATAAAAACTGATTGACTTAATTTTTTTCGAAATAAATAAGACGTTTTGCTATAAAATCGAACAAATATAATTTAAAAGACGTATGCCAAAACTTAAGGGCCTTTAAAATTTCCCTTAAAAATGGGCACGAACTTATCGGACAACCCAACATTTTTCTTCTTATTATTATAAATAACGCTTAAAATTTATAAATTTACGATACATGACAGATACCTAATCTATATATATAAAAGAAAGTCGTGTTAGTTACACTGTTTATAACTCAAGTTCGGTCGAACTGATTTAGCTGAAAATTGATGGGGAGGTTGTAGCTTAGAACTAGGAGACGGACATAGGAACTTTTTATCTTGTGAGCATTTTTTTATTCCGCGCGGGCGAAGTCGCGGGTAAAAGCTAGTAAGTAATATCAAATTTTACTCTGTCACAATATGTGCTAGTTTCAGTGTTTTACTATTTTTGCCGCAGTACGTAAGTTTAATGGTTCGAATCCCAGGCTTACAAGGTTTTTATTTTTCAATATTATCGATCACATATAGAGCTTGATTTTTTTAATGAAAAGGAAAAATCTGGTAATGTACTTAGAATATGTTTTTATCTTAACAAAAACATTTTAAAAATTTTATTTTTGGGGTATTAAATATTTAAATAAAATTAATAACGGTTAGGTTCGGCCATCTCGGGATAAAGCGAGTAGGCGGAGAGTGTTTTCACTTGTCATTGCGGTCATTGAAATTGAATTCTACTCGTATATCCATATCCTTGAAATACACTTTGAAAGTATACAATTTCTGTTGAATTAATTGACAATTTGTATCAAAATATTTATCTCTTACTGTTAGGTATCTTCAGTCCGGTTGCAGTAGAATTTTCCAAGCATAGATTTATTACACGTCTTTGATGTCGCCTGTGACTTAGTCCGCGCGGAATTAAATGACGAAACTTACAATAATAAACGTGAACAATAAAAAAAACATGCTAATGATGTCTCGGTTGAAAAAAAGGACAAGGAATAATGTGGGTCCTTAATTTTTAAAGATGTCGAATAGTAACCAATAACTGTTGCGATAAAGTTCAATTTTATATAACGCTTTGATAATAAAATTAAAAACCTTTAAAAATGTAAAAATAAATTAAGTTTGGGATTCGAATCGCCAAAACTGCGTATTACAGCGAACAGTTAAGCCGTAAGGACAAACTGGCATATATGGTGACAAATTAAAATTTGATATTGCTTATCTATCTAGTATCTGTCATGCGGGACGTAAACATGTAGTAAATAGCAAAAAATGTTTTGATATAAAATGTCAAATTAATTCAACAGATGTAGTATATTTCAAAGTGTATCTTAAGTAAATAGAGATAGAGTTCAATTTTGTCTAATGTTACGATATTTTTGCATACTTTCGATGCTTCGTTACTATTGACGCTCTGTCTGTTACTATAATTATGGGCACTTTGAATGTACTCATATATATGACGATGTGAACGCTCCGGTGTTTTTGAGCAGAGTGGATGCTTCAATTAATTTGATAACTTTGGTTGTACAGTCAGCTTCATAAATATAGTGGCAGTCAAGATATCCAAATATATAGGAACACCTAAAGTGATAAATTATATAAGTACAACCAAAGTCATCAAATTAATTGAAGCATCCACTCTGCTCAAAAAGATCGAAGCGTTCACATCGTCATATATATGAGGACATTCAAAGTGCCCATAATTATAGTAACAGACAGAGCGTCAATAGTAACGAAGCATCGAAAGTATGCAAAAATATCGTAACATTAGACAAAATTGAACTCTATCTCTATTCACTTAAGATACACTTTGAAATATACTACTTCTGTTTAATTCATTTGACATTTTATATCAAAACATTTTTTTGCTATTTACTACAAGTTTACGTCCCGCATGACAGATACTAGATAGATAAGCAATGTCAAATTTTAATTTGTCACCATATATGCCAGTTTGGCCTTACGGCTTAACTGTTCGCTGTAATACGCAGTTTTGGCGATTCGAATCCCAAACTTTTTTTTACATTTTTTAAGGTTTTTAATTTTATTATCAAAGCTTTATATAAAATTGAACTTTATCGCAACAATTATTGGTTACAATAGTAGTCGAATACGACATCTTTAAAAATTAAGGAACCACAATATTCCTTGTCCCTTTTTTAACCGAGTCGTCATTAGCATGTTTTTTTATTGTTCACGTTTGTTATTGTAAGTTTCGTCATTTACTTCCGCGCGGACTATGTCACTGGCAACATCGAATACGTGTAATCTATGCTTGGAAAATTCTACTGCAACCGGACTGAAGATACCTAACAGTAAGAGAAAAATATTTTGATACAAATTGTCAATTAATTTAACAGAATTTGTATACTTTCAAAGTGTATTTCAAGGATATGGATATACGAGTAGAATTCAATTTCAATGACCGCAATGACAAGTGAAAACACTCTCCGCCCACTCGCTTTATTCCGAGATGGCCGAACCTAACCGTTATTAATTTTATTTAAATATTTAATACCCCAAAAATAAAAATTTAAAATTGTTTTTGTTAAGAAAAAAAACATATTCTAAGTACATTACCAGATTTTTCCTTTTCATTAAAAAAATCAAGCTCTATATGTGATCGATAATATTGAAAAATAAAAACCTTGTAAGCCTGGGATTCGAACCATTAAACTTACGTACTGCGGCGAAAATAGTAAAACACTGAAACTAGCACATATTGTGACAGAGTAAAATTTGATATTACTTACTAGCTTTTACCCGCGACTTCGTCCGCGCGGAATAAAAAAATGCTCACAAGATAAAAAGTTCCTATGTCCGTCTCCTAGTTCTAAGCTATCTCCCCATCAATTTTCAGCTAAATCAGTTTGACCGATCTTGAGTTATAAACAGTGTAACTAACACGACTTTCTTTTATATATATAGATATAGATTAGGTATCTGTCATGTTTCGTCAATTTATAAATTTTAAACTTTATAATAATAAGAAGAAAAATGTTGGGTTGTCCGATAAGTTCGTGCCCATTTTTAAGGGGAGTTTTAAAGGCCCTTAAGTTTTGGAATACGTCTTTTAAATTATATTTGTTCGATTTTATTGCAAAACGTCTTATGTATTTCGGCAAAAATTAAGTGAATCAGTTTTTATAAAACTGATAGAAAAGAACGAATCGTGTCCTACCATTTGTCAAAATATGGCTGAAGTTATCCTCGTTTAGTATGTACTAGCTTTTACCCGCGACTCCGTCCGCGCGGAATAAAAAAAAAAAAAAAAAAAAAAAACGGGGTAAAAATTATCCTATGTCCTATTCCTGGTTCTAAGCTACCTGCCCACCAATTTTCAGTCAAATCGATTCAGCCGTTCTTGAGTTATAAATGGTGTAACTAACACAACTTTCTTTTATATATATAGATATAGATGTGTTATCTAAACATGTCATATGTTTTCAATAATTGTAATATATTCGGGTCTATTCTAAGCTACCTATTAAAAATCGGAACGAACTTATTAGACAACCTATTATGTTGATACAAAGCGTCAAATGAATTTAACAGAAGTAGTATATTTCAAAGTGTATCTTAAGTAAATAGAGACAGAGTTCAATTTTGTCTAATGTTACGATATTTTTGCATACTTTCGATGCTTCGTTATAGAGCAAGAGCCCGTGAACCCCAGACCTTCGTTATTTTATAAAAGCTGAAAGTTTGTCAGCGCATGCTCCCAACACAGGTAAGAACGATGGACTATTATGAAGTTTGGGTTACCGTGGCTTTGGCAGGTAAACGGTACTAAAGGTGTGTAAAATACCGATCTAAATTCGTCAAATTATAAAGTGTGATTTTTTGGTATTACCTTCAGAATATTATTAAAAATCACGTTATTGATTGCCAGACACTTAACATCGTGGCAACCCCTTGCCAGACACCCCTAATGTTCATGAAATTATAATTCTACTTATGTTATAGTATAAAAGCTGATTTTTATATATAATACTTAGGTAATAATTAGATGATGTTTCCTCATCAGCCAGACATTTTTGATAGTTCCAACCCCTTGCCAGACAATGATGTAGGGTCGCTGTAGGAGCGAGCGCGAGACAGTATATGTATGGTGGGTGCGAGTGAGATGGCGAGATAGGTCTATCGCGATCCCTCAATAACAGATTATAAAAAAAAACCAAATAAATAATACTCAAAAATTTAATTAAAAATATATTAATAACATTACAAGTTATTATAGAGCAAGAGCCCGTGAACCCCAGACCTTTATTATTAGTAGTAGTAAAAGTAGTATCCATTTCAATGGAATTCTCTGCATATATTCTCTCCAATGAATCAGTTATAATTCATGTAAATGAATTATATACTGATGACAGCGGCCATTGTTGATAATATCTTCTTCTATGATGCTACAAATTTCATTGAAAGATTCTTGGTGGTACTCTCGATAATGATGCCAATCACTTTTAACAGATATTTTCGCCAATGAAGATATTTTATTATTAAACTGAATCCTACAGTCAGTGTGATAGTATATTTTCGGACTTGCAATACTTTCCAATCTACTTAACAACTCATTATACTCTTTTTGATTTTCAATGCTAGACATTATACGAGACTGAAATTGGTTTTTATCACCTTCATGGAGTGGAAGCATTTTTGATCTCACTTGTCTCTTTTTTTTATTGCAAAATAAACAAATTTTTTTACTTATATCAACACTGGTATCACTTGAATCGAACTATTTACTTCTGTGGTTGCATTAGCATTTTCACTCACTTCTTCAAGTCCGCGAATGTCCACAGCTGCCTGGGAAGGTTGAAGTTCTGTTGATTGAGAAGCTGAAGGTGGGTGTGATACAGTTAACTCAGACAAATGCGATGAACCTGGTATTGAATCGTCTGTTGATATATTTACGTCTTTAGATGGCTCTTTTTCTTGCTCTGTTTCAACAGTCTTTTTAGAATTTTTAGGTTCTGGGGTAAAATATTTTTTCATCAGTCATAAGTCATTAGTCATTTTAATCAGTATAAGTAAAAGTTTATTTTGTAATAAAAAAAAGAGACAAGTGAGATCAAAAATGCTTCCACTCCATGAAGGTGATAAAAACCAATTTCAGTCTCGTATAATGTCTAGCATTGAAAATCAAAAAGAGTATAATGAGTTGTTAAGTAGATTGGAAAGTATTGCAAGTCCGAAAATATACTATCACACTGACTGTAGGATTCAGTTTAATAATAAAATATCTTCATTGGCGAAAATATCTGTTAAAAGTGATTGGCATCATTATCGAGAGTACCACCAAGAATCTTTCAATGAAATTTGTAGCATCATAGAAGAAGATATTATCAACAATGGCCGCTGTCATCAGTATATAATTCATTTACATGAATTATAACTGATTCATTGGAGAGAATATATGCAGAGAATTCCATTGAAATGGATACTACTTTTACTACTACTAATAATAAAGGTCTGGGGTTCACGGGCTCTTGCTCTATAATAACTTGTAATGTTATTAATATATTTTTAATTAAATTTTTGAGTATTATTTATTTGGTTTTTTTTTTTATAATCTGTTATTGAGGGATCGCGATAGACCTATCTCGCCATCTCACTCGCACCCACCATACATATACTGTCTCGCGCTCGCTCCTACAGCGACCCTACATCATTGTCTGGCAAGGGGTTGGAACTATCAAAAATGTCTGGCTGATGAGGAAACATCATCTAATTATTACCTAAGTATTATATATAAAAATCAGCTTTTATACTATAACATAAGTAGAATTATAATTTCATGAACATTAGGGGTGTCTGGCAAGGGGTTGCCACGATGTTAAGTGTCTGGCAATCAATAACGTGATTTTTAATAATATTCTGAAGGTAATACCAAAAAATCACACTTTATAATTTGACGAATTTAGATCGGTATTTTACACACCTTTAGTACCGTTTACCTGCCAAAGCCACGGTAACCCAAACTTCATAATAGTCCATCGTTCTTACCTGTGTTGGGAGCATGCGCTGACAAACTTTCAGCTTTTATAAAATAACGAAGGTCTGGGGTTCACGGGCTCTTAGACTATTACTATTGACGCTCTGTCTGTTACTATAATTATGGGCACTTTGAATGTCCTCATATATATGACGATGTGAACGCTTCGATCTTTTTGAGCAGAGTGGATGCTTCAATTAATTTGATGACTTTGGTTGTACTTATATAATTGATCACTTTAGGTGTTCCTATATATTTGGATATCTTGACTGCCACTATATTTATGAAGCTGACTGTACTTATATAATTGATCACTTTAGGTGTTCCTATATATTTGGATATCTTGACTGCCACTATATTTATGAAGCTGACTGTACCTGGTTTACATAATTACAGTACAGTAGGACAGTAGCGCTTAAAATCAGAGCTGGCATACAACTGGCATATAGACACTAACTGGCGCCAGTCGGCGAAAACAGACTGCACCAGGCCAGCGCTACTGGCGTGTTATACTGGCATAATGTAAACTAGGCATTATAACCCTGAAACTCAACATAAACTAGAATAGAATAACTTTAAAAAATATATATAATTACTGTTCATTTGTTTTTGACTTAAAGGAATTAACAGCATAATTAAATTTTATATCAGTTGTAGATTAAAGGAAATGTGAAATTAATCTCGTATTGTGACGAAAATATTATTTTCTTTCAATCAAGCAAAATACAGATGGTATAACTATTACGTGAATGTACCAAAAGTCTGCATTAAAAATACTTTTATATTCTTGGAAAAGTCAAAATATAACAATGAAATGAACACAAAAGTTGTGGTTTTTATATTTGACAATGAGAATTTTAGGTTGGATTAAGAATGAAAATAATTCACTGCGAGTTGAATGTAGTGGAACATAAAACCTTTCTGCAGTCGGTACATTGTTGACATTTGATGTCCACATTAATCAGTGGATTATGTATTTATGAATACATGAAGAGGTTTTTAGCTAGAATCTCTAGCAGGTCATAGAGTTTTGCTCTAATTAAAAAGAATATGTAGTTGTTTTTAAAATACATAAAGTCAACATAAAATCATCTTTTTGTTTAAATGCTTTAGAGGTTGCAATAATTGCAAACAATTGGTTTCAATATTTGTCATCAAAGATATAAATCTATAAAATTACTAGCTGTCGCCCGCGACTCCGTCCGCGCGCAGGAAAAAAAACTTAATTTTTTCTCGCCTTTTAAACCTTCCCTAGACCTCCACCAACATTTCAAGACTAAGATAAGATAAATCCGCTCAGCCGTTCTCGAGTTTTAGTGAGACTAACGAACAGCAATTCATTTTTACATATTGTTGGGGATATTTTCTATCTCCGTAACTTTAGACTGCCATTTTTACAGTGACATCTGTCTATATTTCTAGTTTAATATTCATATTTCTTGTTTTTGCCTGACTTAAGATACTACGTAGGTTTTAATCCACAACACACTCCCGAGGGAGGCATACATAGTACCAAAATTATAAAATTATCCGTAACATTACACAAAAAAATCAAAGTAAATAACATATCGCTATAAATCACAAAAAAATCAACAACACACAAATAAACATAGCGTATCAAAGCAACCAAAACAACAGCGAGGGTCAGAACTTCAACAATATCTGTTAATTTAATAATTATCGTGTTTTCCGACCTGGTTGTGATACCTATAGGATTGCCATTCCTTACCACTGATATTCTGCGTAATATTCTTCGAAACGTGTCTTTTATTGGCCCTATCAGTCGCTCTCACCACCCTCCCCACCAGGGAGCAGCTGGTGCTGAAAACCTCCTTTGGATGTTGGAAGACCATCTTGTTTCTACTTATGCCCCTCACCGATGTGCTAAAATCACCTTGAATGGGCCCTTGTAACGTCCAGCCAAGTTTTGTCGGTATTGCTACCAAATTTTCATCTAAACGTATAAAGTTTTCTTTAATGATTAAACCCAACTGATCTGATCCAATTAATATACTAATATCTTTGATATCTTCTTCTGCGTCAGTTAACCAGATCTGTTGCCTTCTCAAGTTATTTATCAGCTTTGGGTTTTGCACTTTGGATAAACTTCCGCAAAGCACATCTTGTTCCAACGCTGTCATAGTAGTATGAAACTTATCATCTAAACTACTAACTTTAAACTTGAAGACTCTATGTATCTTCGCTGGTTTCTTCACACCACTAAATAGCGAATGACTGAGGTTCTCGGTACCTGTTGCCTGAAGACCAAGATCATCTGCCAACTCCCTTTTTACGTACGTTCTCTGCGAACCAGAATCTAGAAGTATTCTTACTTTCCTCTCTTGTTTATCAGTAGATACTTTGACTACTAGTGTCTGTAACAAGGTAGTTATGTTATTACTTGATAAATTATTGTATACTTCCTTATTTTTATCGCAATGCTTTTCTGGTGCATTATGTTTACACGTCTTCGGTTGTTCGTGGAGCGTTGGACAAAAGATAACTAAATGTCTCTTACTACAATACATACATCTAATAAATGCTTTACAATACTTGGCGAGATGTCCTTTCTTTAAACATATGTAACATCCACCCTTTTTCTTTATTGCATTCTTCTTTTCGTCGAGCGACAGTTTATCTGCCTTGTTGCATTCAAGAGTGTTATGACCTTTATCGCAGAAAAAACAAATGATCACCTTACCTTCTTTTTCTTTGATGACATTGTTCTCCTGCTTCGTCGTGAAACATGACGTCGTTGGAATAACCTGTTTTGGAACGCTGTTATCAAAGGAAAACTTAGCAAGGTCACACCTGCCCTGTGCCTCAACTTCATTTTCTAAAAATGTCATTAATTGTTGAAGTTTCGACCCTTTCTGCGTTGGAATTTTAGCCCATTGCACTAAAATATCATCGGGTAACGATGATTCAATTAATGGTAACAGAATGCACTCATATTTATCCCTACCTATGCCTAATGATTCTAATATTTGCAAGTTTACAGAAATTTTATCAAAAATGTCAACAATGTCTAAATTATTTTTCGAAAGTACAATATCTAAAATTTCGCGAACATAAATCTCAATTAATACTTCATCCCTGGCGAATCGTTTCTTCAATGTGTCTATGACTTTTTCGTAATTATTCTTTGTAGGTGGGTAGCTCTCCACCAACGTTCTCGCCTTCGAATGTTCCGCCATGCAACTTAATAGATATGTAAATTTTTCTTCATTCTGTATTCTTGCATCTAAATGAATTTTCTCATACTGTGTCCAAAACGGAATCCAGGACTTTGGATTGTCGTCAAATTTTCTCATATCCATTTTGGGTAAGTGAAATTGTATTTGTGTGCATTCTTGTTTGTTCAGGCCTGGTCTATTAAATTTTATTTCCAGCCATTTTTGCTCAATTTCTTGACAATCATCGAATTCTTTTGTTACTGTTTCTTCGTCATAGTTGACGTCTTGCAACAAAATTTCTTGAATTTTATGATCTAAACTTAAAATTGCTTTAAATTTAGCTTCCAAAAATTCGATATCGACGTTTGTAAAATTTTCTTCGGTCGCCGTGTGTCTATTAAAAATACGTCGGAGCTGAGACCTTTCTCTAATTAATTTTTGAAGGTCCATTTTTTATTCGTATTTCTTCGGCTTATTTTTCCACTTATACGTGGTCATTAGTCACGGTCGCCACTAATATGTTGGGGATATTTTCTATCTCCGTAACTTTAGACTGCCATTTTTACAGTGACATCTGTCTATATTTCTAGTTTAATATTCATATTTCTTGTTTTTGCCTGACTTAAGATACTACGTAGGTTTTAATCCACAACACATATATAGATAGATAGATGGATTGGTATAGATTGAATTTAACAAAAGAATTTCATATTGGAATTTAAATGTTATTACGAATAATGAAATTTAAACATAAGTTAAAAGAAACTTATTCATAAATCAACAAAGATCCACAAACAATCAAGAATCTGTAATGCAGTAAATATAAGATAAGGTTTTATCTTTTGGTTTGTACGAAGGATGGAAGTCCCCAGTCGGCAGTGTGGGTGCCTCGCGGCGTCGCGTGGCACATGGGATCAATGTAAGATGCGCTGTTTGATATCTAATATTATGTGAAACATTCCCTTGACGGTTATCGCGGAATAGGGAAGGGGCCTTCACGAGTATATGTTGAAATTGCATGCCCATTAATGGTAGACTCTTTGGCACATTTTCACACTATTAGAAAACAGAAGCAGAAAGCAATGAAGTCAGATATAGTGACTGATAGAGAGAAATGGGAATACGACAGTGAGATGATGGCGAAAGATATATGATAGATTGAATTGGTTTTACCACAGATAATATAATACTTGCTTCTAATAATATGCTACTTCGCAAATTCAAGTTAGTTAGTAAAGAGGGATAAATAACTTGAATTCAAAGACTTGGTTCAAGAGAAGAGTAATTAGAAGAACAATAATAACATTGTTCTTCAAATTACTGTTTGCAATTTTTTTACAGGTTAGACGCAGGTTTAAATAGCTACATAGTTCCAAGGATGCAGGCTATCTGGTATGTACCAAATGCACACGAGTATCGTGTACGTTATATAACTTGGTCGGAACTGACGCAGAGCGTTTATGTAATATTTCTGTCGTCCTAGTTTCGACGGCACGACGAGAGCATGTCCGGGGACAGGAATCGATCGTGAGTGCTCAAGTGCATCAGTTTGGTCGCACAAAGCTCTTTATAATACGGCACGGCTAAATACCGGACCGTCTGGCCAGTGACGTCATCTCGTATGCAAATATCTCGAACATTCTAGAGACCATTCTAACTGCAGATTCAATCGCTTGGCTCGCTCACTAGACGACGTGCTCCGCTATATAATAAAATATAGAGAACCGCATCGTTTTTTCATGGTAACCTACATAGGTTGAAAATCTACTGTCAAAACATTTGTATTGTATAAGAATATTTATCTGTCAGGCCTTATCCCAGTCACGAGGGGGCCGGCGCACAAGATTTTATAAACCATAGTGTTTTGGCTTAGTTTTTACGGCCGGTCGCCTGCTTGTCGCCAACCCTACTTGGGAGGAATTAATTAAAATTATATTATATTAATAAATTATTTATTTATTTTATACATAAATTAATAAATAAATATTTAAGTTTAATAATACAATAGCGAATAATTCGTTTATAATTATTTTTAGATCACTTTAGTTTATACAAGTGTTTCAGCAGTGGAAATCCAAAGTAAAACATAACTACATGTGGTCATAAATCATTACTATATATTTTTTTGTTAATGAATTCAGAATAACTTAAATAAAAATCACGTCTTGAACACTAAATTACTTAAGCTACAAAATTGTAGGCAGAAAACATCTGAAGTCCATTTTCCATCACTTTTTCATTGTTGTGTTTAACTCTACGGTCAGATAAACAAGGATAGGTAATTAATTTAATAACCACTGGTTGTATAATAGTATTATAATTATAATATTGAAACAGTTTATTATTTGTAGTACAAAAGGCCTCTATCAAAGAGTAATACTCTGCACATGTCGTTGAAGCGGAATCCGACAATGGCTGTGATAGCGAAGGAAATTGAAAATCAGATTACTCATGTTAACAATGTACACGATTACATCGAGCTGAAAATATCATTTTTGTCGTTTTCATAGAATTTATAAATAAAAAATAATATATAACTAAAAAAAATAATTTCGCACATTTAATATGTGGAAAGAAGGAATCAAATGTTTTATTATGTAGTAATGGCTGGATGGCTGATGGATTGTTTAGTAATATTAGTAGTAATTAAGAGTAATCTATTATTTATGAAGAAATTAATATATTTTAAATCCGCTATAATGTAAATTAAAAGTAAATAGTTATTTTCGTATAGACCTATTATATTTACATGTACATTTTTCTTTTTTTAATTACCAACATTAAGTACATTTCGTATAATGTTAGAGATACAAAAAATTGTGCATTTATTTAATAGTAGCTGTCGCAGGCGACAACGTCCGCGCGGAATTAAAAAAAAAAACTTTATGAGAAGCCAATGTGTGCCAAATTTCATTAAGATTTATGAACCTTTCGCAGATACCTTCAAACATCCATCCATATATATATATCCATCTAAACGTTAGCATTTATAATATTAGTAAGATAAGTAAGATAATATAAAACATTAACACAGTTCTGTGTTGCAAATAGCTAACAAAGTGAGTCGTAGAAACAACAATAAAATGTATTGTTTGGCTCATATCCATAGCTTGAAAGCTATTCGTATAATAAATAGGAGAGTTACGTAAGCTAGTTTGTATGTTAGACCACATTGAAATGATGTTTCTGCAGTGAATAACCTATGGTGAAACTATCATTGTGTAACAGAATAAGTAACAATTATTCTTAGCTTTTAAATTTAAATATAACTGCTCATATAGTATAGTTACCTATAGTCCGGATATATGGTTAAATCAATACCGGACACCACAATCCGGACAATAGCTTCGACCGATAAACGGTTTGACTTGTTAATTTTATACGACCGAATCAATAATGGAATACGTTTTTCGCTAAGGTGTGGATTTAAACGAATTTTGACGCGCTTTACATTCTTACTTGTGTATTTTTCACATTGACTGTTCTGATAACTTTTTATATAAAAATGAGTATTTTTAAGATATACCTAATTAATTTCTAGTGACATTGTAAGTATAACAGTGTCATGTCATCAGATGACTTAAGATAAAGTAATGTGCGCGCCTATGTATTACTTAAAGCCTGCTACAGACGTTCAGTTTTAGCGCAACAGCCAAACTACTCAGTTAAAACTGAGCATGTTGTCATTTGAACTGTACAGTTAAAGTTCTGCCTACACACTCAGAGATTTACCATAACTGTTAATTAAAACTCAAAGTGTGTAGCGTGCCTAATATTAATTACAAATATACTGTCTTATAACATTATTAGATATTGAGAACTGATCTAATGTTCATTTAATTAATTTCTTAAATTAGGCACGTAACATATTAAAGAATTTATATCTGATCAGTCGTGTAAACATTATCAAAGCGTTCTATGTTAATAATGGTCAGTAAGATGTAGTAACTTTACAATCAATATATCAGCTTAATTTTGACAATGTGTATGTAATAATGTATGAGAAGGATACGGCAGTAACAAAGGTTATCCCTTTCAATATTACATAAAAGAGCGACCTCTGCTTAGCTTATTGAACGTGCAAATTAATTAAGTATCTGGGTATTCGAAGTGCGATAATTAACAAAGTTATTATTTCCGTCAGCTTGTATATTAACAGACAAATCGAAAAAGATAGAGCAGAGTCCTATAAAAATGATCTGTAACGGTAAAAATAATCTTACTAATGTTATAAATGCAGATGTTTAGATGTACGGATGGATGAATGTTTTGTTAGAAGGTATCTCCAGAACCGCTAAACAGAACTCTCAGAAATTTGCCAGACAAATAGAACATAGGCTATGTAGAACATTATTAGTTAAGTTTTTTTTAATACCGTGTGGACGACAGCTAGTGTCCTTATAAAAATCACAACAAGTCCTTATAATTGTACCCATACGACACTCCGGAAAATATGAAACGAATGTCGCCATATATTTGTAACAACGACCGACAACCCGCTTAGGATATCCACTTACATAAATCTACGCTGAATGAAAATTAGCAATAAAACTCTGCAAATTGTACTAATACGAATCGTTGGGTATATACAGTTTGTTCAGACAATTATCTATACCTTCTCGTCTTTAACACTAAAGACTTGTAGAAGCTAATCACTTTATTATTTAGTAGCATTTACTAAAGGCTTCATTGTATATTGATTCGTATTAATTAAAAGAAGTGTTCGCTTCGTTGCCTTCACTTTATTGATTTTGCCGAGTCGAACCTTTTAACTTACGAGTACAGAATATTGAAAGGGAAGATCGGCATATGAAACAATAAAGTAATTAAGAAACATATTAGCTTTGGTCGTTATCTAAAATGCGATGCCTCATCACCGGGAAATCCAGACGAGAAGGCGGTGGCGATCGTGATTCGCTCAGCTGCGGAGGGAGTCCTCGCCTGTGTTGCGTTTTACCGCACCGCGCGTGCGCTATCCTCCCTCGTCCCTCTCTCTCTAACCTGCGCCCTCCGTCCTCCGTCCCTCTCGCTCCCGGGAGGGTCGATATATACTCCGCTAGGTACGCGTACGGTGTCGTACCGAACGACCAGTACGCAGGTTTCTCGCGTCCTGAGCAAACGTCACTAGAGACCAGTCAGTTCGAGGAAGACAACGCCGCGGCCGCAACTATGTCGCGCGCCGTGCTTTTTATAAGTGTTTTTACCATATTTTTGGACGTGCTGCATGCGAGCCAGGTAAGATTCTTCTTTTAGCAGGTTGATTGTAGCATCCCGAAGCCGATCTGTGGCGATGTGCCGTCGTGTGAGCTCCACTAAGTCGAAAATCGATTAAACGTTCGGTAATGTTTTCACGGTTCGCGTTAAATAGCGTGGCCGGCTGAAAACAGCACCGGATACCATAAAAGTTTTTAGATGCGAACACCTCGACCGTTCCGGTTTTTTTTTCAACGTAAGCACTTCTGTAAAGATTGCGTAATACTCGTTTCCTTTCAATTAAAATGCGACGGCAAAGTAAGCGTACGCATACTCTGCCACATGTTTTTGACACAAGCGTCGAGTGGTTTGTACGTTTAATTATTTATTTACTGTGCATGAGGTTGAAATATATTATCACAGGGTTATAAAATGGGTTGCTTTACTTGAAAACAACTATATACACATTCATATTTATGTAATTGTTGTTTTTGTATGTACATTTTTATTTCCCGTCGGCATTCTCGTGTCACCCGATGCTGTATTGTCTACTTTTTGTTTAAAAATTATGGCATAAACGAAGAAAATTCTACGTATATGTTGGGAATGATTCTGGAAGCTTCCAGAATTACTTGTTATGAATAATATTATCGCTTATAATATGTAAATGTGGGGATCACGAGAGAACCTTTTCGTTCGGGACCGTATCTAAATTAAAAATGATTTAGTTCACGAAGTTGCTTCGCTAAGGGTTGGCTATCGATTGGAGGACGGTATTTTAATGCGATTAATTTGCAATCCAATTTATGAAACATTAAATTAAAACATGAAAAAGTATTTATTTTCGTATAACTTTATTCCATTGTTTAACAAATATGATTATTTAAATGGCAAAAATGTGTCTTATAGAAAACAAGACCTGAGATTTCACAACGTATTGAAAAGCAAAATCCTTTTTTTTTAAATAAAAGTCATATAATCTTTATATACAATATGTTGCAGGTATGACGTAATATGTAGGTTTTTGTATCATCTGCATTGCATAGAAAATTCCTGCATATAAATATAAGCATGCATATTCATTAATTTGAATGAAAAGTATTTTTATTTGCTTTGTGATTCAATTTGAAAAGTTTTAAAATAGAATTTGAAAATTTTAAACATCTTGCCGACGGACTGAGTTAAAGTACATACTTTATGTTAATTTAAAAAAGCACACATAAAACATGATTCAAATTTATTTTTCACAAAAATTTAATTTTTAGTTAATAAATTTCTTAAAAATAATACTACATATTTGTTAATTTCGTTAAAAAGAAATAACTAAAAGAATTTGATTTGCTATAAGCAGTGCCGTCTTTAGGATCAACGAGGCTATGGGCCAAGGTACTGGCTGGGGCCTATGTAAGGGATGGAAAATCCTTAAATTTTAACTTTATCATTTTTCAGTTTACAATAACGCAATAGGCTAAATCGTAACCCCGTCTCTTAACACCCCACATATGAGAGTTCAATAAATAAATAATTAATAAATTTTCTAAATCTTGTTTCTATTTTACCAAGTGTGTGATTTGATATTTTTCTTATTATGTTATAAAATTTGTTGTTGTATATCGAAAATTTTCAGAATTGTGGGGCCCCTGCCTACCTCGGGGCCTCGGGCCAGGGCCCTGCGGGCCCTGCCTTAAAGACGGCACTGGCTATAAGCTTAGTTTGATTTTTAAAGCTCTAGATTTTTGTACTTACAGTATACCCAGATACACTCAAAGCTCGTGGAAATAAGTTTGCTATTCAGCTTTTCTTTTACAGGATTTTTTTATTCTAGCTTGTCTGTTGTTCCGAAATATATGGCCGTCCCCTTTTGTCATATATCCGTTTTCAAAGCGATATTGTCAGCGAAATCCTAGTTTATAAAGCAAAAAAACAATGAAAATATTTTTGGTTTTGCCTTACGTTTAGTCTTATGAGAAAAAGCAAATTTAAAATTTAATTTAAACTGTAAGAGCTCGATTGCAGTATTTATAAAAGGCCTTTCAATTTTCTAGTATAATTTCTGTCCCAAATCGTATAACATTAGTTTTATTTTGATACTGAATTACCAAACTTAATATTGGTAGTCATCAGTAACCATTAAATTTAAAAAGAAGCAATTTAAAATGTTATTTAACAAATATTCAGATATTACATAGCAATATTATGATAGCGTAATTCTGCAGTAATATTATAAATGAGAAAGTTTAGATTGTTTGTTTGAAGATATCTCCAGAACGACTCAATGGATTTTGATGAAATTTGGCAAGGTTGTAGAACATAGTCTGGAAGAACACATACTAAGCTCTTTTTTAATGTCGTGCAGGAGTCGCGGGCGACATATAGAGGCGATAAAAGAGTTGTCTTAAATTAAGGAATAGATAGAAAAGAGTTTTTATAATATACGAAACTCTATAAGCAAAAGAACATCTGAACATCATTCTGGATTTTTCATAGTAGATTTATTTCAATGAATTTAGTAAAGCCCAACTGTGCAATTAAAAAATAATTACTCTAATCAAACTCTACTTTACTGGATTAAAAGTTCGCAGAGCGGAGAGTTGCACTTAACCTTGTTGCTATAATTTTAGATTGAAAAGTAACTGATCGCAACGAACATTTTAATTCAATTGCTGTTATTGAATTTTTCCGTCTATTTTTTAAATTAGGATAAAGGTTAAAATTTCTCCTTGTAAAGTATATTTATGGTGTTTGTTTAATTTAATTCCTATTATTAAATCGAATATGAGTTGATGAAGTAAATTAGATGGTAAATTCATTTTTTAATTTTTGTGCAAATGGAAGAATGAAACATAGTGTATCTTTAAAAATAAGCTGTTTTCACTTGATTGTTTTATGCGGTACATATTTCGTACATTTATCGTTCTTACAAAGCATGTTTCTTACTAGTTGCACAATATGCAAAATGTACTTGTGAATTTACTCGAATTGGAATTCAGATAATAAAAGCTACTTCGTATCTATATGTCGTTGCTCGAAGCTTTCGTATTATGTATTATTTGTACATAGTACTTATATACAAAGAATATAAAGAAGCTCCGAGTATTTGTATTGATCAAGTAACGTCGTTTCCGTGAAAAGCTCTCCCGATATCACAGGCTATTGATTTCAGGGAGCAAATAGAGAATGCTTTGTGTTCATCTCTAGTATATGTCTTGTATATAAAGTGTAATATGTTTTTACTCATAGTACTGACGCGAATATGTTTCAACATAAGAATACTATGGGAAAAGAATGAACTAACAAACATCTTGTTAAAAGTAGTGATGTCTATACTATTTTCTAATAATAAGCTAAGTAAAATATAATTCAAAACTTTAATCGTAACAAAATCTATATATATAAAAGAAAGTCGTGTTAGTTACACTATTTATAACTCAAGAACGGCTGAATCGATTTGACTGAAAATTGGTGGGCAGATAGCTTAGAACCAGGAAACGGACATAGGATAATTTTTAACCCGTTTTCTATTTTTTATTCCGCGCGGACGGAGTCGCGGGTAAAAGCTAGTTTCAAATAAATAAAAAAAGTCTTTCTTGAAATAGACAAAATTAGAGACAAATTATGCCACATTTGCGAGGGGCGATTTTAAATTGATTAAAACTTTGTAGACAATGGAATAATAAAAAATACAATACATTTATGTTACATGTATGGATTACATAAATGTGCATATAAGCTTTTGTATTAACATGCTCATCGTGAAACAATAGCAAGGCAAGCCTTTGTCTGATACGGTCTGAATAGGTGCTGTCAAATTTTTAATAAAGGTCACCTATAGTAATTAGCATCTGGAATGAAACGTATCGTAAAGGTCTTTATAATTTAGTGATGTTTTTTTCATTAATCGACATACGATTGTAGGTCTGTAGGTATTACACAGATAGAAGAACTGAAGAACACCAAAAAAATATTGAAAAACTCATGGTCTTTCTCTATTTTTTTGTGTTCTTCATATTAATCCGATTAAGGATAGCAATAACAACTAGAAAACATCCATCAGATCAGATCCATTTTTGTAATCACAAAGAAATTAATCATTCAGATCGATTATTGGGTTCGACCTTAAGTAATAATAAATCTATCTATCTATCTATATAATCTAAGTAAAAGTTAATCTATCTTAGATCGTGATAGACTAGCTTTGAATGGTTATTCCATTAGGGTAACATATTTTTCTTGAAATAACCCTTTTAATATTTAATTTTCAATATCCTATACGATTGCGAAGTAATCCTTTGTTAAAAATAGAATACTTCATTGAAGCATTATCTGCCTCCGCTAGATGGCGCCGTGCTGCGGAAACTTAAGACGGGCTTAGACTACGAGTAGCGCGTAGAAATGAACGGTCCTTAAGCAACGAGTATTTAAATTTTTCCTTTCCTTTTATAACATAAAGGATGTATAAATAACTTATAACCCTTTGGAAATAATCTTTTTTTATAATGTTACAACTTAATATAAAAACAAAATTATTTTTTAAAGTTTTCATAATATTTAAAAATAAAATTGCAGAATAAAAATCGAATCTCGATCCAGCTTTTTTATAACGAAATTTCAACTTTTGTTTTGTGTCTGCAGTTATAAACGGTTTTAAAAAATAAAATATTTATTATAACATTTAATGTCATTTGTAGCAAATTAAAAGTTTTTTATTATTATCTCGGTATCTCAAATCAAAGATGGTGATATTATAATAAGATATTTTTGCAATAGTAATCGAAGAATCTTTTGGGCTGTAACTGATTTAAAGTAAAATATTGTATCATATCTTTACCTAAATACTCTATGTTTGTACACTCATATTTTCTGGTTCATTACTCTATTTAACAGTAGGTAATACAATGGAGACGTTCGCATTTCAAACAATGCGACAGCAGACTTTTGTTCCTGCACTAAAAATCCTGAAAGGAAAGACGTTCTTAAAGATTTACAGTTTTCTTTTAATGTAGGCTGTATTCTGTTTAAGTTTTCCTTAAAGTTGCTTACCTGATAATTGGATTTTTTCAGAAATATCTTTAAAAAAAACACGACATAGTAGTACCTATTGAGCTCTATTTATAGATCTTAAAACTATTGTGCTTATTAACTGATTATTTTTTTTAGTTTACAAAAAAACCTATTAAATCCGTCAGTACGATGATTTATACAGCCTAAGTATAAATTATTTTTATCAATTTAGTATCACAATTTTCTTACTTACTACTCGTAAGTAAATTTTACTTTAAAAAAAATTCAAAAGTAAAAAGACAGGTTTAGGTTCATTTCTGTCTAAGGTTAAATGGTCGCAAAAGTATTTTGTATCCTTTGCGTAAACTATAACTAAAATTAATAAGCTTAAAGTTTTACGAGCAAAAAAGTAATCACAAAATGGCGGCGTCAAGTCGCGTTATTTAATAAAGATTACGTCACAACTCAGTACATCGTGTGAAAAGCGGAAGTGACAGCGAGGTGTGATTTATACGCGAAATGTGCAATGGAAAATGCGAGGTGCAACAAAATATAAAAGTTATTTCGGTGTTAAATTTTTAGGTTTAAATTTTAAACAAGTTTTAATATCACGTTGTAAAATTGGGATTTGATTTTAGAGGGTCTTCCTTTTTTAGATTTATAACCGTTGGTTTCTGAAACCAAAATCTTTGTTTAAAACGTGTCGTCATCCTTGTCAAAACAATTATATTTAATATATATTATATTTAATATATATTATTAACAAATATATTCAATATGTATTATCTTTGACAAAACAGGGATAACAATATGTTTTGTTCCAGACATTTTGGTCTCAGAAACCAACAGTAAGTGAAATAGATTCTCGAATAGAAGCTAACTTATCAGTCTCATCTTCAAATATGCAAATAAACGCGTATTAAAACACACTATTTTTTTTGTCACTTCAAAATCGTACCT
The DNA here is from genome assembly GCF_912999745.1 of Papilio machaon. Taxonomy (NCBI): domain Eukaryota; kingdom Metazoa; phylum Arthropoda; class Insecta; order Lepidoptera; family Papilionidae; genus Papilio; species Papilio machaon. The sequence continues at coordinate 6,068,251 of NC_059999.1, read as the reverse complement.
AATACATTGTCAAATATCTATCACAAAACAATAATCACTTTTCAATGCAGTAATGACGCTATTTATAGTTTTTTTTATTAAATTATTTTAATTTTAATTTAATAGTCAATGAGGTATTATTGATGTAACCTTCAAACTTAATAATCATAAAATAGAATATGTTTGAGCCTAATTGAGTCGTAGGCGCAAGGAATGCTCAATGGAGCGTAAAATGGCCCCTTCTGCTCCAGTTGCCATAGCGACAGCCCTCGATTCACTTATATAGAGAGCTGAACTAATCTCGTATATGAGCCTTGAGGTTGATCCCGTGAAAAATGAAATTTGAGGTTACTTAAACCTCGTAGGAGAGTAAATTGGGGTTGAATAATTTACTTGCGTATTCTTATCGGCCGTGTATTTCACTCGAGGGCGCCGTTTTTATTTATTTTGATGAAGTCGGGATGCCTGAGTGAATGTTATATACAATTTGGTCTTGTGAAATGGTACAATTGTGTGAGTGGTTGCCCGAATCGTTTACTTTTGTTAGTACAGGAAAAACAAGAAAATATTTCTTGAGTTTCAACTTGTGTTGGAATGTGTCACAATTAAACAGACAGATTGTTCTGTGTAGTTTGATTTTAATATAGTATGTATATAGAGAATCTACGTAATGTAATTTTCTGTTACAATTAGTGAGCAAACTCGGACGTTTGCGCTGCCCATTGAGCGAAGCAGGACCATTGTCTTCATGTTTGGCTCACATCCCATTCTCTGGATGTTGGCCTACATTTGAAGCATCGTTGGCCACAAACATTTGGTCATACGCTTGAATACATAGTCACTTAAGCGTGGCATGTCCACAATGCCAAGTTTCCGGATTTGGCTGTTTGTGTACCGAGTGTATGTCACTAATCGGATTGCACTACGTTTATTGGCATTGTTGTGCAAAATCAATACACATTGTTTGCTCTATTTTGCGTTATTCTATTTGTAACAAACACGGTTATTGTAATGTTACATTTGTAATTATATTTTTGTTATAACATGACCAGAAATATAAAACTCTCGCCATATTGTGTAAAATATGGAACTAATTTCTTTGTCTCTATTAGAGAGTGATGTAATAAAGAAACCGATTGAAGCGCCCCTAGTCCAGGTTCTTCATATTCTTGGTTGGGCTATACATTAGACATTTATCTCGATGTTTTTGAATATTAGCAAAGTCAAATTACTCATAGAATAATATATTGTTTGTAGTAACTTAAAAAAAAACTTTAAACGAAATATGTCCAAAATGAAAACCAGATTAAATTTTTACTTTTAATAAAACAAAATATAGACATACGTTTTTGTTTGTGAATTAATGTTATTGAGTCAAATAAAAGCCAAGGCAAAAGCTTCGTATGTGACGTCACAGCTGAAATTAATTTGAAGTAATTAACTTTGTTTTTTGAAATGTACGCTCGCTCGAAACCTGCTTGCTTTGTACATTTCATACTCCTCAGTAAGTAGATACGGCGAAATTGTCATTTGCAGCATTTTTAATGTCATTCGTAACAACTGAGGGAAATATAACATTTCTACGTAATATATGTGAACACAAACATGTTCATATGTTACACAAATAATTAAATACGACTGTAAATTCATATTAGCTACATAGAATACAAATTTCTATTTAAATAAAACATCTATTTAAAGATTAATCATTTTTATTTATTTACAATAATCTGTTGAAATATAATAAATCATATGCAATGTATGCAGGTCGATTACATTATCAAGCCTATCTATATCTATATATATTCTAATTGCACGTATGTTGGTCCGTGTACACTGGCAATTAATGCATGCAAGCCATTTATTCCATCGGTATATTAACTACGATAATTGGTTGTCAATACCAGCTGAATACACGGTTATCGACTAGTTAAGCCGATTGATTTACAACCTATGCTGTTATATACGTATTCAGACACATGGTTTATGACATACTAGCTGTCACCCGGAACTCCGTCCGCGCGGAATGAAAAAAAACATAATTAGTAGCCTATGTGTTCTTCCAGACTGTGTTCTAGATCTATACCAAATTTCATTCAGCCGTCCTTGTAATATCTATCTATCTAAACATTCACATTTATAATATTAGTAAGAAGTAAGATTAAATTGGTGGTCATGACTTAAAACTAATATGCTATCATCTTTTTTACCCCTAAAGAGAAAAAGAGAAAAATAATTTCAGATGTTTTCAAACGCTAAAAAAACAATTGAATGATTTTCAATCTATGTAAAGCAAGACAGTCTGTTTTAGTCATGTTTATTGTTAAAAAAAACTTAACAAAATATAAAAATTAAAGTATAAAACCAATGCCATATCAAAGCCATTGTAGAATATTGTATCTGCGAATTGTATAAGTTACTTTTATAGATTATACAGTGTACTATTTAGATGTTTTTTATGGAGCAGTCGTACTGTCTGTAACAATGACAGTTAACGATCACTCCTGGCCGCGACACTAGCGCCTCCAACAATGGTTGAATAGTAAAATACGGTCGACGTCACGAATCATAAAGCTTAAATCACCGGCTCGAATGGCGTCGGTAATATTTTACGACGCCCATTAGATAGTTTACTCCCGCGGTGCAGTTTGCACTACGCTACAATTTAACTGAATAGAGCTTTATAATGTTATCGAGGATTTTCACTACTTAAAAATCTGTATAAAACGTATTGTTATTTTCTGCTTTTTAAAGAAAATCTACGCTAAGTGATGCACTTAATAACCATTTAAAGATTTTGAGAGTGGCATTATTGTTTAATTAAAAGCAAAAATTACATGTAAAACAAAGTTTCGCATACATAATTAATTCAGTGAATATATGAATCTCATGAGAAGTTTAAAGTGCCTATTACGTATCTAATGGCCATCCCTTTGAAGGGCAATGAAACGTTCGTTCACCGGCACGCCTGCTAATGGCTGCGCTACGTCTCCGAAATTCACACAACTCTCCAAGTAAATTTACTTACCGAGAGCACATGAAAGACATTACATATGTGATAAGTGATGTTTTACGACTTCTTACATTGAAACATGTAAATGGTCTGTTAGGTAATTTTCCTCCGTTTTCTTGTACCATTGTTAAGAAAAAGTCTAGCTACTAAGGAATAATCGCGTTTTCTATGATAACGAGTGTCAAATCGATTTTAAATATTGTAGTTATAAATAATTAAGTGTAACTAATAATTACTCTCTTTTTCAAAGCGGTTAAAAAAACCTTAGTAAGATTGCTTGGCAGGTTTTTTGGTAGACACTGTTTTGTTTTAGAACTGTTTAATTTTGTCCTTAAATATATTCAACGTAAAGACTGTAAGTGGAATGGGAGTATCGTGTTGATAATTTATGTGTTAGAACTTTCGCTATTGTACATTCTCTCTCGACTCATCCGCGGCTTAATAAATTTAGGTTGTCAAGGGAGATATTAACCAAGTTTAGGAACAAATTATCAACTCAACGTCCCCACCTCGGGTAGTTCGCGAGTAATTACATCGTTTAAGAACGTCCCAGCTACTGTCGTTTTATTGCACATGAGTATACCTGCTACGGTCGTTACCAAGCAAACGATCAGAGATAACCACTTTATTACGCGACGACATGCTACACGGCAGTTCGAGAATCAATATCGAGTATTCGATATTTGAACTCCGTATCGTCCTGTTACCCTGGTACAGTTCTCGGTATATTAAGTGCCTTTTATTGCCACTAAATGTAAAAGCATATAAGAATCATATGTAGAATTTTACTGGAATATTTGGAAAATAGAATTTTCCTTTACATTTATTTGGATGTCTTTGTTTTTTTTCTTCATTTTTCCCCATTAGCAAACTGTTAGACATAAAAAAACATTCGTTTGCATCTGTTACAGTTGTTTTTCTGATTCCTTATCATCCATTAGCTTATTATTTGTGACATTTTACTTTTCATTAATCTCTTTTAAGATTTAATCTTACTAATATTTAAATGGGGCAGTTCAGATGGATGGACGGATGGATGGATGTTTGTTAGAAGGTGTCTCCATAACGGCTATACGGATCTTGATTAAATTTGACACAGATGTAGAACATAGTCTTATGTTTTCAACTCCGAACGGAGTCGCAGGCCGTAACTAGTGTTAAATAAAATTAAGATCCTTTTTTTCGATGTCAAAGGTAATATTTTGTCTTACATTACAGTCGCACTACTATTTATTAACTTCATGAATCTAAAAAGGTTTGATAAGCTTTAAGGGTTTTCTAAAACCTTTTCGATATATTAGATTCATTCCATTTAACTTTATCAAGGTGTTTTATTCCAACTAAAGCACTTTAGCTACGATAGTTAAGTGATTGAATGGTTACGGTCAGAGGTTAAAATTCAGAATGTGGTATTTGAAATTCTAACGAAGTTTTCTTTTTGTTTTAAAATGTTTAGTTGATTAAGTCATTGAAAAAAAAATCTACCGAGTTTTTCTACGTATTAAATTCAAGATCGTTTTGCAATTCCAGGGAATCCATCATGATACTTTTTGGCAAATAGATTTTAGAATTTAAGAAGCCAAAAACGTACACATTGGTGCAAGACGAAATTTTGCTTCTAGATTGGCTAACAAAAGCAAATAGGCAGATTAGCAGTAAATTAGTTTAAAAAAATGTTCAAGGTGGGGATTAGGTCTCTCTGGATACCAGGGTAGCAGCGGCTGCGGGGAGTGTGAGCGGCGCAAACGGAGCATGTAGGTTAAGGGCCCTTAAAGCTTTGTTAGCGCGCTCTAATCACTGCCGGGCCTCGAGGGCACGCGGCGCGACGGCGGTGCTTGAGGGCTCGTGGCGTTTTGTGCCTCTATATCCGACCTATCTCTTGCTGCTACCTGTATGCAAAACGTTCTTTGTCACGCAAAATCTATATGTACAATAAATAATTATAAGAACAACTTGTCTTGTTAATTAAAAGAAGTAAAAATTAAAAAAAAAAAGACAAACTATTCGTCAAGAGGAGCGCAATCTCGATGTGGTTGTGTCGTTTAATTGCGAAATTCCTATGACAACCTTCCATCATCAGGTCAACACTATGTTATCGTAATATTGCACATGTATAAAAATTTCAACTCAAACAATAACCGGGAAGTGGATCAAATTTCATTTGCAACATTTCTTGACAAACATCGGGACAGATGAAACCTAAATAAAAGCTTGTAATAAAATCAATGTTTGTACGTTTGTTATAAGTTCTTAAAGAATTTGATAGACAGTGATGAAATTTTTGTAGACCATTCTTAGGTCGCTAAAGAAATTTTGTGATTAACAATAGGTACAAAATTTGCAAACAGCAGACGATCCAATCAATAAACCTACCTGTTATCTGTTGAATAGTCGACTACTGAATATGGTGTACTTGATGCAAGAAACTGTGCTCACTTGTACAGTGAGTAAAGGACATACCGTGATCATGGACTTTGAGAATAATAAAAGAGGAGCACGGAGTTAACTAGTATTTGCAAAATAAAAGTAACTTTAAGCAAATGATTTACGGTTTAAATTACTTTGTTCGTATATTTGTGATTCGCAAAACATATTTCGTTAAGTATCCAGCTTTTGCAAACATTATTGTTCGTGCAAAATATATTGGCTCCGCGTTGACCGTGCACTGAATTTGTAATTGGATTTCGGCAGTGCTCTTGTCTGCGGTTTCCTCATGCAATCATTTTTGGATGATATATAGGGTTTAAAGGAGCATTATTGCTTTTGTACTCTGCATGAATAATATCTATTGTTTTGTTATAACATTTATAAATTTTGGATCTTTATAATAACGAAGCAATACTGAACCTGTCTAAAACATGTAGTGATCTCTGTTATGACTTACTTGACTTAATGTTCTATGTCCGCGTAGTGGGGCAGAGAGCGTCCACAGTGCGTCGCCAGCTCGCTCTATCTTGGGATCTTTGTTATCCTGTTTGGAAAAACAGGAATAGTAATGGTTTTGTACAGGTGTGACAGCAGTGGAAACGGTTACGTTGATATTATCAATTTATTTTAGTGACAGCGATTTTAAACTATTTTATTTTAGCCCCAACTTAAAAAGTTGTCGCAGCTTTTGTGTCTTATAAAAATAATATTACAAAAATTAAATATGAAGCAGTTTTTCCAATAGGCTAATAATGAAGTTGGTCCTTTGTGACTGAGGCGCTAACAGAGCTGAGCCTCCCCTTTAGGGGGAAGTGAAACTCATTTCCGCTCCACCGCCGGCCGTCGACCAATAAGGGAAAAATTCTATTCAGAAATGTCTCGCCTCTTCAAAACGTAATTTCATATTTCCGTTTTGCAGTGGCTTGTTAATTTTCTAATTCAGTTCTTCTGCTTTTTGTACATGAAATAGTAATTTGTACAGGAGAAAGAAGTATAAACCTACTTGTGAGTCAGATATAGCTTTCTTGTTTTTCATTAATGTATCACTTACTTAAAACATGCCTATTTTATTCCTGAGTAAGAGGGCCTAGCACGAAAATTTACAAGAAAGTATTCGTTACGTTATTGATAAAATTTGTATTAGATTTGTACAGTCCCCCTACCGGGCATAAGGTAAAACGATAAATCTAGTACAAGTTTTGACTTATCAACCTTATTTAAACTTTCGTCAGATATTATTATAAAGTAATATATACACATATAATGAGTAATATACATGCGTGTTTAATGCAGTTCAATTACATCTAAAATTCAACTGCGAATCAAAAGACAGAGAAAATGAACTTTCTGTTACGTGTTCTTGGCAAAAAGAAAACATAAAATTGGCAAGTGTTACCAGTGTAAAGGTTCGGAAGGCAAGGCTGGCAATACTCCAGCCCAGTTGGCAACTACAAATGCAAGCCATAAAGTTTTCACCATTACACCCTAGTTAATAAAATTGTTCTTTCGAATTTATGTTACCTATGCAATATTTGTGCTACATTAGTAATTCTAAAACCTTACTGTATTACTCCAAACAATACTCTTAGACACTGTTTAGTTAAACACGTGTTTTAACCCTTTGACCGCCGCTGATTGATAATTGACATAAACGTAGTAAATGTTTCAGGTTCGGTCTCCCGGTATAGTAGTAAAGATCGCATTTCGCAAGCCTGCGTATAATAATATTTAAACAACTATGATTTGTCAAAAATCACTGCCGGGCGCTAGAGTCATGGTATAAAAAGGTATGTTTGAGCTAAAATATATTTGAAAGACTAAGTTTTTTTTTATGGTAAGGCCCTTATTGTTACTTTATGTACGACTGACATGAGAATAAATTTGTTACATGTTGATCTCTTGTAAACTAAATGGGCTCAACCGATTTTGGAAGAATTATTTAGATGTTAGTGGAATGTCTCTGTGATGGACACCGAAAGAATACGAATTAGGGTGATTAACCATGGTGATAAATCAACCAAATTTCTGTATAAAACATATCGTCATCCCTGTCGTTATCTTCGACAAAACAGAGATAAACACATGATTTAAACGAATATTTTGATCTCAGAAACCCACGGTAAGTCTGTTAGTGATTTTGTTAAGTTGCTAGTTAATTAAGAGTGTTCAAATGTTTTTATTTCAATAGTTCCGTAGAGTGTTTATAGTTTAATGCATCGAAAGAGACAAGTAGAAAAATGCTCTCTTTTTGCTATTTAATCTACACTGGCATAAATTCCTCTGAAGCATATTTGCTGTGGAATCTAGAATATTCCGCTCAGCGTAGTGCAAAAACAAGTTGCAATTTATATCCACGTGTGAGCTCGTACTAATTGCAATTAAACTCCATATTAGATACACGTGCTGAGAATTTTATTAAAGCATTTTATATCATTTATAATATAAGCTTTTTAAATTTCTAACCTCATTTTTAATACTCGAGATATTAATATTTAAAATATTAACACTCATAATTAGAAAATCTCTCAAAATTATAGCTAAAAATGTTTAAAATGTGGTTCTTTTGTAAATAAATCTCATGAAAAAGATAATGAATAATTAAACCTCTAAACGCTAATTAATTTGTATAAGACCCTTTATTTATTAAACTTGATCCTACTAAGGAAGCGATTTTTATTTAATCTAATTATTTCTTTATGAAAATTGAGAGGTATTATTAGCATTTTTAATTAAGTGGGTCGGTACGTCCTTATTCCATTGTCTTGGCTGTCATTATACGTAATAGCAGCGGGAATTGTCGGCTCTAAAAATTTTAAAGCCGTCGGTCCGCTCTGGAAATGAAAAAAATGTTGTGTATTTCCACATTTTCCTTTGCCTAGAGTTGTGAATTGTTTCCTGTATACGTGAATCTTTTAGCATGCGTTATACATCGCTACAGTCTACGTTTTCTATGTTTGGTAATTTTATTTTCTTTGGTAATGGAAAATTTATGCGTTTAGAGAAATATAAAAACTCTCACTTTATTGACAACATGATAGTGATATCAGTCATCCATTTGTATAATTGGAATATAGATTAAACACCAAATCAAATAACTTTATGTCAATCAAATAATCCATAACTTTTAATAAAATAAAAAACATAACAATTAAACAAACAGCATTGTGTCGAATATTTAATGTTGATGTACGAAATATTCAACAATTTTATTTAATAAATGTAAAACAATTAATCCAATAGTTATGCATCAAATACTTAATATTGATACTTAAACTTAATATTAGAAACTCAAATATCTTTGTATCGAACATTTGAAATTAATATTCGAAATACTCAATAACTTTAATGGATTTTCAAAATACTCTTCAAATGCTAAAAGCAAAACGAATAAAAATGACGACGCAATAAAAATTGCTACAATTTATCGAAAAGCCAGACAACGTTGTACGTCTGAATAAAAGAAAATAAAAACCAAAGCGACTGTTGCATTTTCAATTTCTTCTAGTCTTTTTGTTTTGCTGTAGACTAGTATTATAATGTCGGGAAGCGTCTGCCGGATAGTCCTGCAATTCCTTGCTTCACTTGCATTGAATGTCGGAAACTTTAGTCTTATTTTGTTTTAACAAAAAAACATCTTATATCTTTTCTTTGTTTTAACTTATTTTCGATTTGAAATTTATTTAATTTCATTTAAATATATATAGACAAAATACGTGCTTCATTTAAAACTATATACGCAAAATATGTGCTAGCTGTGGAGTTGCGGAAAATTCAGTTTATACTACTAACAAGTCTATATAAGTATTTCCTTAAAGTACTTCTGTGAGACCTAAGATGTTTTTAAAGTTATTCTCTTATAAGTCATTGTGTGACACAGCATTATTAATTAGTTTCTAATTCTTCTTCAGATCGTGAATACAATGTGGTAAATGATAATTAATCAAACATTAAATTAGATAATAAAAATAGACAATTAAAAAGATATTGTTACATCTGTTCTTTTCAAAGACAAGTGAACAATGACAAATTGTTTGGACATTGTAAAGTCATGGATAAGCACGCGTTATACATAGTACCGAGATTCACATCTCTTCCTTTAAAGGAGGTCTATTTAGAATTTAGATCAGAGTTACTAACACTTAAGGCGTTAACACATCTATCATAATGTCAAACGTAGGTAGAGCAGGGATAACAAACCGATGGCACGCGACTCAATATTATGCGCACGTCACTGATCACAAAATTCCTTATAAACTACAAAAAAAGTGAACTACTCGTATTTATATGAATATCGAACACGAGTGATCCTTACGCTACAGAATAGTCCCAATAATCAGAAAGCCAAAATTATTTGATTAAAATTATCTGATACCTTGATAACTAAAGGTTCGCCATCTCTGTGCTTTCGCGATACTAAGTAAATTGGGTTAGCTACATGCAACATAATTTGTTAATGCAAGGCTTTCTTTGAAATTGAACGAATGAGAGCTTTTATTGTACTACTGTGTAGTTGCCTATGTAGACGTACTCTAAATGCTAATATTATTGGCAAAATTCTTAGATAACAATGTTAAACTATTCTAGTTGAAAATAAAAATCTATTAGGTTAGATTAAACAACTTTCCTCTGATCAAACACCAGCATAAAAACATATTTTCTGAGTTATTTCAAGGCGTAATTCAAAGTGATCGTAATTCAAAGAGTATCTAATATATAAAATTCTCGTGTCACAGTTTTCGTTGCCGTACTCCTCCGAAACGGCTTGACCGATTCTCATGAAATTTTGTGAGCATATTCAGTAGTTCTGAGAATCGGCCAACATCTATTTTTCATTTTTTTTTTAACTGAGCGCGGACGGAGTCGCGGGCGACAGCTAGTATATATAGTATTTAATATATATATATATATATATATATATATATATATATATATATATATATATATATATATATATATTAAATTAACATATCATATGACGCGTATGGGATAAATATTCAAGATGGCTTCGAGCGCGGGGAATAATTAAAAATAGTTATGAAATTCCTCCCCGCAGTCCACTCCCCTCTCCCGGCTTCTATTTAATTAATTATTCAATAACACCACCAAAATGTCGGCAATTCGCTAAGGAATTTTAAGATGAAATGTTAACATTAAATAATAAAGAAGTTGCGACAGCTCAGCAACTTACCGTCGTTAACAAAATTTAGTAAAGTCTTCCTTAGTGACTAATTAAGAACTCTTGAATTTAAACTTAATTTTCTGCAACTACTATTGTACTTGAAACAGTCCTTAGTATGATAAAATTATATAAAATAAATAAAGAGCACTTATTTAGAATCAAGTTCAGAAAATATTAAAAGAATAATACAAATGTACTAAGCTATTTCTCGTCGAAAATGTCACTGTACGTTGCATTAAGGATCTCATCTCTCAGATGGACGCGTTACTTTAGTTTTTATTGTGGTTATAAAACAGAAGCGTGGCAGAGCTGACACGACTTGAATAAATAACTCCGCTGTTGCTTCTGCTTCATGGAAAGGCTAAGACTATAAGTTATTCGGCCTAAAATCACACACGAAAAAAATAAGGTCAGACATATCATATCTTATACTTGATATCACAAAGATATTATTATTTTATTTTTCAATCTAATATAAGATTTAAAATTAGATGAAGTCAAACGAGGTTTATTGTTAATATCATATCATTATTGCGAGTGTGATCAGAGAATCAAAGATATTTGATTTTTCTTTTAACCCGAAGGAAGATCGGAATGCAGGTGTAAACAAATATTTAGAAATATATGTTAGCTGTTGCCCATGACGCCATCCGCGCGGAAATAAAAAAAAACTTAAAAACAGCTTATGTGTTCTTCCAGACTATGTTCTACATATATGCCAAATTTCATCAAGATCCATTAAGCCGTTTCTAAGATACCTTCATACATCCATCCATTTAAGCATTCGCATTTATAATATTATTAAGATTACTTTAATAATATTACTATTGCTCATGTATGTATCACATATTATAGAAAGCAGTTTCGATTTAATTTCCTCCACCTGCTGACTCGATCCGCTTATAGCCACCCGGATATTACTCGACTGATTCGATCCGGATATAAATCAGACTCCGCTAGAGCGCCATTTTATCCGGTAACTATTTTTATTTTATTTCATCTTCGAATCTTGCACGGTTCTTGGGAGAGCAAATCTCAAGGTTTTAGTGATTATCTTTTATACCTTTAACGGATATTTTAACTACTTCGTTCTTGTTGCTGGAAGTTTCAGATTTGATAGTTATATAGCACGGATATATGGCCGCATGTTTTTCATCAGATAATCTCAAAGAGGCATACAAATGCTTACCATCTTTATCAACGAACAAACCTCTCTACATAACTAATAATTTATTTTTAATTATTAATCTAAATTCCTTTTAAAATTATTATTTTGTTGTTGTGACTATAAAACTAAGTCGCTCCGTAATAATTGTAGCTTAAGAACAAAGCTAATCAATTAAATTAATCAACGTTAGTTTTGCTTTACCGCAATTAATTAAAAAGACGCAATGCATCGGCCACTGCATTGTGCCAAGAGATTACTCCCATATCCGGGTCGACGCGCCCTTTATCTACATTCAACCGGGCAGCGGCGGGCGACCGGGCGACCGCATTCTGGTCCGATACACCCGAGTATTACCTGGTCAGTCCGGATATAAATCGCTTAGCGATTTCGTTTGCGACGTGAATGATGTTTGGCGATTTCGCCTGTTTTATGGTCACTTTGTCTCTTTGATTAGGTGAATGTTTTTTTTGCCTTTACGTCATTTTTTTACTTATGGAACATTGATTTTAAGATATTACTTTAGGTTAGCCAGCGATTTTGTAATCTTAACAAACCCCAAGAGAAAATTGCTGTAGTTTTTTTTAATTTCGAGGTTTTGTGTTACATCAGCACGTCTAATTTAATAGATTCGAAGCGCTAGATTCGGGAAACTGAACAAAGCATGTTTAATTAAAATAGTTTTTTTTTCTGTAAAAAGTCTTTGTCTCCGACACCAGTGCTGGGCGCAAACTGCAATAATAAGATTTCGCGGGCGTTCGCGTGAAATGAAAATCTTTAAAGTCGACATTATCTCACTGAGGGGCTTAAATTGTAATGCCTTTTGTTATTACGTGCTTTTAAATGGAAGTTTGCGGGAATGCTGAATGTTTTATATTTTTTTCTCATTTCTATGTTAATGAAGCATTGTTGAATGTAGTTTTTATACGTAAAGTGAATTGAGTATGAACTTTGAAATTAATTTATATACTATACTAACTTTTAATAGGCAAATAGGAAATTTTGAACATGTAAAATCTAGGATTAATATCCATCCAAATTAAACAATATTTATGATACCTGATAAAATTTTGATAACAGAAAAGAAACCACGTCGCGCTACCTTTTCAAACTTATTTTCCATAATTTTTTCTAATAAAACAAAAAATAAAATTGGTTCAACAAAACGTAAAAGCTGATTATCCTCTTACATGTATTTTCAATTGTGAAATAACAATGAAAGAATACAAGTGTACTTATCAGGTATTATTTGCGTATACAAGGGGCATGAGGGAGTGGTTTCCGCCCGTACCACCTGCTGAAAGGTATTTACAAAGAGCAAATGAAGTAAATGTTTTTTAAAATTTTCATCTCCTGCAGAGGAAACTTTACTCGATATAAGCTGTTTGTATTTATTTTTATAATAATTTTCGTTAAAAAGTTATTTTATCTGTCTTTTTACTGCGATTATGATTATGTCAGAAAAAAAAATGCATGGAATTTTGGTGATAATTTCTCAGTTCTTGTACTTATGTACATTACTGTTGGCAAATATATCTAACTAATGTTATAAATGCGAATGTTTAGATGGATGAATGTTTGTTTGAAGATATCTCCGGAACGGCTCAACGGATCTTGATGAAAATTGGCACAGATTTAGAACATAGTCTGGAAAAACACATAAGCTGATTAACAAATTTTATTAATTCCGCGCGGCCGACTAGTATAATAATCTATATATATAAAAGAAAGTCGTGTTAGTTACACTATTTATCGCGGACCGACAACTAGTTATCTATATATAAGCGCATGAAGGTTAAAGAACTCAGTAAAAGCGTACTTTAATATAAACAGTTGCAGTCTGCATTGCGTGTTATTCGACAATAAAGCGGTTGCATACGATAAACACTAGTGTGTCTGTACCTTTAGAGTGCAAATTAGTTCGTGCACGTCGAGTACACTGCTTTGTTAGTTTAGGATTTCAGTGTTATGTTAGGGTGCACGCAGACTGGAAATTTGATTATAATCAAAGCGGGCTTAGTGGAGCGTGTGTTTAATTTCGGTTTCATCAGTGGATGCACAATGTGGGGGCACGTACGTCCGATTTATTTTAGACTGGTTAAATGAGAATGGCTTTAAATAACTTTGTCGGAAAGTTACAAAAGTACAAAGGTGTCAATTATTTAAAATTTACCTACATATACAGTTTAAATCCAAGTATTACGGAAAATACTCGTATATTCTGTACTATTATCTCTAACAAATCTACAAGTCCTCCATTTCTAAATGAATTTGTATTGAATCGACATGTACAATACGTGTCGACGTCAGAGCGGATACAATGGACACGTGTGGACGTCAGGTCGGCAATTACATTAGCCGTCGGTCCATTCCGCTTGGTGGCGTTGAAGGCAGTATGGATTCCAGTCCCACACTTCACTAAACGCTTTCTCTAATAAACTACCATAGTATACAGTTTGGTCTAAGTCATGAGCTGAAGCGGTTTTTTTTTTTTAAATTAAAACAGTTGACTTTTGTTAATTTACTAGGTATTTATTTCATGCAACTATTCCAACTAAGCTCTGAGTTTGTACTAGGACACGTTCACCATAGTACCCAAATGTCAGGATTCGAATCCACGGGCACGTTTCCGCTTATTATCAACTAACTGATTGATAGCATTTTAGATACAGAATCAATTAATTTTTAAATAGCATTTCCACAAGCGCATTTGCAACATCTATAGAAATACACGTTGCGCGCAACCAGATTTGCTCGGCTAGTGAAAAATAGGTCTTACGAAAAAGCCAAGCCATGAGTATATCCATAATCGTATATCCGTAGCAGAAAATACTTTATATTTCCAACAAAATACCGTGAACGTCACATAGCCCAGTGCTCCTGAAATACGAGAATACCTTTGAAATATACGTGCGGTATTCGATGCGAGCCAAAATGGGGAACGGTTTATTGTCCTAAATAGAGGAGAGCTAGGCTATGTGAATTATGCATTGTTAGCCTTACCCTGTACTCGTGTGTGTAATTAAAACAAGTACTTTATTGTAAGAGGAAAATTTTATTGTGACCGTAAAGTTAACACTTTAAAAAAGTATTCTAAATGATTAATACGGTTTGGTCTATTCGATAAATGTTATATGTTTGTTTGGAAATTAACTGAAACATTAACTGTTGGTTTCTGAGACCTGTTCTCTATAAAATATATCGTTATTTGACCAAATAGAGATAACAATTTTTTTAACGGAGATTTTAGTATTAGAAACCCCCGATAAGTGAAGAAACATATTATGAAGTAATTTTTAACAAAGACCCAAGAACAATCTCAGCCGTTACTCCTTCTCTCGAGTTTCTTAAATAGGAACTTGTAAACTTAAACTCCTGAGAGTGTAGTTTCAAGGACACTTTAGCAATATTGACCCTCAGGGAGTTAAGTGAAAGCTCGAGAAATATGGCTTCATAAATTATGCTCGCCAAGATTTTGGGGTTGTACTGAATAATGAATTAGAACTAGAGTAGCTCAGTGGTTGACTGTTTATAATTATTAAGTGTCGAATTCATTGGATTAAATTAAATCTTCTCTATACTGTAGTCTAAAACAAACTAATTTAAAAAAAAAAAGATTTTTTAAACAATAAAATGGATTCTTAACGATAATATTCACTATAACGTAGTAATTTCGAATCGATAATTCACAAGAACCATTCGATATTGGCTTCTCGACTTCAAAGGCTTTTTTTCACGTTTTAGCAATCAAAGTCTGTGTCAAACGGCTAAGCGTCCCCCAAGAGCGCTGGGAGATAAATGGCCGCATCACAACTTCTGCCTTTCAGATAACGGCTATTGTAGCAATCGAACTTTAAATATACCATTTGAGATTTCCGATCAATCAAAATGAAAAGAAATTTCTTTATAAACAAAATTGTTTTCGCAAAGAAACTTATATTTTATTTTTCAATATAGTCTTATGGTGAGGTTACATTGCTTTTATACTTGTATTAAAACATATAGTTGACAGTTTTATCAAAGACAATATGGGAGGGTATTTTAATAGTGGTAATGTACAAGTAATAAACATATCGAATTAAATAATTGGATAGAAAATAACCAAAAAATAAAATAACAAACAAATGAAAATCCACAAACAAAAAAATTAAAACATAACTCAAGGTCAACTGTAAAGGCTTCAATGATTAGTCAAAGAAAGATTTTTACTAGGCCTCATAGATAAAAGATGAACAAAATAGTACCAATACCTTAGACGACAAGATTAATATTTTGTTGTTTAGTATCTACACGTTTTAAAAGTAGTACATAATAATAATAATTATAATAATCTCGTTTTATCGTGGCTCTGTAAAGAGTCTGTCTTTAGCGATTTTAAATCAATTTGTAGGTGATTACGTCCTATCTTATCTCAGAATGGCTTCAGGTTGCGTCGTTAAAACTTTGTACCGTCGCTCCGTAATGACTTACCGAATAGAGAAGAGGAACTTCTAAAGAGATTTCCTTCAGACGTCCTCCTTCTAGAGTTAGATAGCTTTGAGCGTTATTAAAACGTTTTGAATGTTCCTAAAAACTGATCCAAGTATTATTTAGCGAAATATTTCTTGATTAAAGTAAGAAGTGTGATAATCATAAATTCTTTGAGGATTAAAATACACTTGTTCAAAGTTGCCTATAGCACTACAATCACACTTTGATTGTTTACTATTAGATGCATTCTGCTATTTTAACATATATATTATACTTGCTGTCGCCCGCGACTCCGTCCGCGCGCAGTTAAAAAAAAAATGGGGGGCGGGTTATGAAAAATAGATGTTGGCCGATTCTCAGACCTACTGAATATGCTCACAAAATTTCATGAGAATCGGTCAAGCCGTTTCGGAGGAGTACGGTGACGAAAACTGTGACACGAGAATTTTATATATTAGATATAGAGGATTCACAAAAATAAGTCAGACACTAAAATGATTACTATATTAAATTGACACCAATTTAAGATGTTTGTTCTCTAATAACCGAGATATTTTATATCTTAACACATTATTGTAAGTAAAACGCAATTAGTTGCGAGTTTTATTCAGACTGCTAAAACTAATTAACGAGTAGAAGGTCGCTTGTTTCAATTTTATATAAACGAAGTAATGAAGCGCCTCCGAAAGTAGTAAGTACTTTGTAGCGAATAGCACCAATTCAACGCTGTATTTGCTGTCGGGCCGCTGTAGCGTAAAGCGCTGGATCTGATTCCGAAGCTTCTCTTGCGGTTAATAGTGAAACTTTTCTCATTTATTTGCGTAAATATTGCGCTAATTTTGCTGTGCTTTACAGTTTGCAGCGGGCGCTTAATAATAAATTATACGGAATTCTGTTCTTCACTTGAAAAACATTCGCGAATGCGGTTAAACACTAAAGTTTTCGTCTTTTTTGTATTAGGAATGTAACATTTTGTAAACACTCTTTATTTTGTAGTATTTTTCGAGTTGTTTACGAAATGTCTTGCTAAATAGTTAAGTGTTACATTAGAATGGGGGAAATGATTGGAATCCATTTTTCGATAGGTAAAGCATTATTTGCATTGGTAAAGATTTGAACCTTTTATTCAACATAATATTTTACATGTAATGAATACAGAGATGTATTTAATGTTATTTAAACGTTAATACAAACAGAATTTTACTACCTTTGTACAGTCTCTTCTCATTAAGGCTCCACTCAAAAATTCTAGTGCGGCCCTGGCATACTGACGTGTTTTTTTTATAAAGACCGTAAATACGTGCTCTACATATTAGAGCGGAACTTGTTATTTTCTACACATATGTGCTTCATGAAATATTAGAATACGATGTTGTAAAGTAACAATTTTTTTTTTAAAATATAGGATTTAGAAAGCTTATAAAGATTATAGAGGTGGTGACTTATTTACCACTGAAGTATGTGAAGATCATTACTTAACGACAAGAGTTTAAATATTTGTTCTAGTTATAAGGTTTAATTATTCATGTTTATTGTTGGTGTATTTTTAGAAGTAATTTTGAATTATTACCAAGTAGGGTTAGCGACAGGCCGAGGGTAAAAAATTTAGAAAAAACTTTAAGTTTTATAAAACCTTACTCGCCGACCCCCCCTGAGTGGCAAAGGTCCGGGAGATGATGACCATTAAAATTATAAAGATGTGTAAATGGCACACCAAATAATATTAAATAAATTCATCGTTATTTTTTTATTTTTTTATTTTTAGTAGAAAAGACAATGGTTTTATTAAAAAGTATCATTGGTACTATAAAACTATAGGATCACTCAATTTAAAATTTTACGTGCGTTTAAAAATTCAGGCGCAAAGTACGGTCTATTTAAATTTACAACACTTTACGAGTGTTGAATGGCTCTTAAAATTGGAAATGTTCTTTTTTACTGAGCGTAGGATGAAATACTTTATTAAAACGTAGCAATAAAAGTCTTTATAATACCAAAAAAAAAAAAAAAAAAAACTTATTTGTTAGAATTATGTAAAAGGGATGGAGCCGTGTTTTCTAATTCTGTTAAGAAATGAAACTGACAAATGGTATTTTGGAGTTACAAAAAAAAATGTTTCATTTAATAGAAAAAAAAAATTAAAATAAAGTTTCTTTTTTTCGTCTTTTGATATCGTGTAATAGTTACATCACTTTAAAAATGTGTACGAGTATAATTAAAGCAATCACTTAATTCTGTATTTAAAAAAGCCTTCAAAAAGTGCCTGCAGACTTGAAAATGTCGTAGATCTGAAGAATATTATTCATTAAATAATAAGTTGAACAAAGAAAGGTCTGCTCTTGTATTTCAACAATAAAGCTATTAAAACGTTGTTTGCTCCTTTATTAAATTATTTACCAACGAAAAGGCCAATGCGATTAAGATTATGTTCGTTAAAGAGACGCCTCCTTAAAGTCCGGAGTTGTATGGTCCAAGTTAAAAGCGAAAACCTCTGGAAAATTTAATAAATTCTGTTAAGCAATTTTAAACTTCACATGTAAAATAAAATATAAAACCTGTATCTTACATAACATTTTGAATCTTAATTCAAAGTTCGTCCGCCTGAATTGATTTTACAATATGATTTTGTAAAAGAAAACAAAAATATTTTTTTTAGTGTATTATATGTAAAGTTTTGTAATATAATTTAAGTAATGAAATAAATACTGGTTACATAACATATTTTACCTTAATCACATTGTTTATGTTAAATAACATAAGTAAATGAAGTAGTTAAGCCAGTTTTACAATCTGTTTGATATTGTTTCTTTATTGAGTTGGGTTGATGCCAAAAAATTTCATGTGTATTAGTACGTAACAAAATTCATTCTTGTTTGTTTCAAAGAACCCTAAATAACATGTAATTCTATTTATTTTCTTGAATTAAAAACACACATTTTAGCAAGAAAATATTCATGAATTTATTCGATCTCGATTTAGACATTATTATCCGAATGATAGAAGCGTCGCATGTGGTTTATTTATTTTATACCAGCGAGATTTTTTCCAAGCTTATCTCAAGGACACTTCTGTGCCTTCCTGCTTCTGAGTTTATCTTGTCTTCGAGTGGTTGCTACTTTATAACTTTAGAGTTCGCAAGCGGGCGTCGGCTTCGGAACATTTTCAGTTTGATCAGTATTTTATCAATATTTTGTGACGAAGATTTATCTTCTGAACGTGAATATACATAAATTTCGGAAAAGAAGTGCTTCAAAATTATTTTATACATTTATTCTACGCCTTAGACGTCGACGGGAATTACATTTGTTGGCATGATAGTTTAGTTGATAAAGTAAAGATGTAAAATTATAATTACATATTTAAATAACAAGAGTGACGAAGGAATTCCTATCACTTATTAAATTTTAAATACAAAGATAAATTAAATGTAACAGTGCTTGATGTACTTAATTTTAATAAGTTGATAAATCCAGTTTAACGCTGCTCTAATATGTATAGTATAAAGCTTTTTCATTATTAATATACTTGTATCCGTTAATATGCAAAATATTTTCGAGCGCTTGTAATGAAATATCGTGAGATAATTAATTGGATGCCATGATACAAAGCGATTTTAATATCGAAATGACGTTTGGAAGTTGTTTAAAATATGAATAAATATGTTAATGGAATTCTGACACAAATGGAATATATTAATTAAATAACTATCGATAATTTTCATGATCTACTTCTTAGATCAATACTTAGATCAATTCAATGTTCAACTAGAAACGTTTCATTTTATAGTTGTTTATAAATCAATTTATTTTTTGTTCATAGTTTGTATATAATACGCTTTTAATTATGTAAATGTGTCATTACGTAATACTCCCAGCTTTCAGTGTCACAAAGATAAAGCTTTAGTTATTTTAATTACGAAGTAAGAAAAAAAAATAAAAGACATACATACGAATTGAGAACCCGAAAAGAGTGAAGTCGGTTAAAAAATATTGACGTCACAGATACATTCGAAACATTTGTAGTATTAAGATGTTGAGAACATCCATTTGATTTTCTGTAGTTAATTTTATTTATGGATTGTTTGTTAGATGCCTTGATTAAATGAAATGTATAATGTCTGTTGCTAACTGGTATTAATTTTAGCCGTTGTCATTTATAATATTATTTTGACAGAATACCTGAATGGAGAACCATTTGTAAAATTATTTTTCATCTGATTTTGTTTAATATTTCTTTAGCAAGAATGAATGCAATAAACACGAAAGGCTGTACACGTTAAACTTCTAAATGTCTTTTTCTTCGCGCTCGTATCTTAAAGGTTCTCAAGCAAGCCTGCTCCAAATGAGGGGAACGATCAGCGGGAGAATTACGAAAATTGAACACAATTCTATTGTTATTGCTTATGTTTATAGACAATGCGGCTATTACACAAATAGAAGCTTAGTTTACTAGTTTGAGCACGTCTCTCTATTTGTAAACGAAATGTTTGTATTGCCTTGTAATTTCACAGACGAAAGTTAATTAGATAAATATAACGTAATTCTTTGGCACTAACCACAATAGGATGATTTTTAGTACGATTAAAAAGTAACAACACGAACCTCTAAATAAATGTTAGTAAAATGCATTTAACGATGTATATATACAACTCTACACTACACCACTGTTAAATTAGGGCTAACAAAAATATCTTCATCCCATTCTAAGTGTATAAAAGAAATATTGTCTTCAAAATTGAATAAAATGTCTATAAAACGCTTTCGCTTGTGACTTTAACCGCTCTTCTCTGAGCTATAATAACGCCGACGCCTCCCTCTGGCGTGAGAGATGCTTATCTCGCCCTGGCACCTACGCTGATGTATATTATTTAAATTAGGCCCTGTTCAGTTTTAAGCTTGCGTGGTTAAAGTCCATTAGGCGCATTTAGAGTTTCACGTACGCGTACCTTAGAGATATTTCGTATCTCGCAACACTAAGTATTGTGTTTCCAGCATTCTTTATGGACAGATAAATTTAGGCATCTCTTGAAGTTAAAATTTTAAGCCTACTTGCTTGAATCTTAATATATAAATGTCGCCTAGAGATATTTTCAGTGCCTAAAATTATTGTAACAGAGCCGTTGCAATTTTTAACACCAAGTACTTATGTGTGTGCCTATTCTTATCTAATGAAATGTCTTCAGTTTAACACATTAAGGTTGGGTAAGAGTACAAAATTCATTTCGCATCTGAGTCGTTCTATAAAATAAAGCGTAGCTTTCCTCTGACTTCATTGTTAGAGCTCAAGTTAACGTGGGTTTATTTATAGCTGTTGTGGAATTAGAAATCATGTCGTTTAAAACAATTTTATTGTCCTGATAGCACTAAATAGGTTGAAGTTCGCTGGTTTAAACAATAAAATGCTAAGGAAAAAACATCCTTCCTTAAACCAAAGCCTTTCTAATTAGTTTGTTGGTTATTTTATTTAAATGTTTTACCATTATCAGTCGCTATGTTATATTAGGTCCTTACATATGAAATTGGCGTTTTGTATGGGAGGAACAAAAAGTCGAATATTTTTTAATATAATATATTTAATTAATCAAAGTATGAACCATTATTTTCTATGCACTTTTGCCATCTCATAGGTAGTTCATTGATCCCTTTACTAAAAAAACCAGTCGGACGGGAATCAATAAAATCTTTGAAAGCGATTTGGACTGCCCCATCGGAGTTGAATTTTTTCCCTTGCAAGAAGTTATCCAAATTTCGAAAAAAAATGGTAATCTGTTGGAGCAAGGTCCGGGGAGTACGGAGGATGTCTTAGACTTTCCAATTGAAGCTCTTCTAATTTAGTAGCCGTCTGTTGCGCAGTGTGTGGTCTAGCGTTGTCGTGAAGCAGCAGTGGCGTGGAGCGATTGACCAGCCTAGGTTGTTTAGCCGCTAGCTTTTCCATCATGGTTGGCAATTGCTGACAATAGACATCAGCCGTAATAGTCTGGCCAGATTTGAGAAAACTGTAATGAACAATACCGGCACTAGTTCACCAAACGCTTACAAGTATTTTTTTTGGGGTTAATTTTCGCTTGGGGCAGGATTTGGCTGGCTGGCAGGATCCAACCTTTGCGCTGAGCGCTTCCGATTATCGTAAAGAACCCATTTTTCATCACAGGTAATGATTCGGTTTAAAATACCTTCATTATTGTGCCGGTTTAGTAATGTAACGCAACAGTCGACGCGCGTTTGCCGGTTTGCTTCAATCAATTCGTGAGGTACCCACCTTTCAAGCTTTTTAATCTTCCCAATTTGCTTCAAGTGAATTAAAACAGTTTTATCACTAACATCGCAGCCTGCAGCTAACTCGGACGTGGTTTGCGATGGATCCGCTTCCACAATAGCCTTCAACTCTTCATTATCAACTTGCGTCTCAGGCCGTCCACGGGGCTTGTTCTGCAGATCGAAATTTCCAGAACGAAAACGTTGGAACCAAAAACGAACTGTGTTTTCTTTTGCAACACGACCGCCATACACATCATTCACCCTTCGAGTCGTTTCCGCAGCACTAGTGCCACAGCGGAACTCATACTCGTAAATAATGCGATATTTTAAGTTTTCCATTTTGTAAAATGAGTGACGCAAACAGAAAAAAACAGAAGAAAAAAACAAATGAATGACGGTCATCGAACCACAAATACATGAGTCTATAGCTGTACAAATTTGAATTTGGAATTCCTTACCAAAGAGGAGAAATTCGTGATTAAAGTGGCCAGTACGAAAAACGCCAATTTCATATGTAAGGACCTAATATATTACATTAAAAAGACTCCAAATTTTTTCGCCATACGGATCGAAAAATTATCTTTATAGCTAGAATACTTTTTTGAACGATCAGTATCTTTTGTCTTAAGTAATTTTCACTCACTCTCGAATTCACTTTTAATATTTAATTTAAATATTCTCTTAAAAATGTTTCTCGAATGTTTACGCTTTAAAAAAATAAAACAAAATAAGTAATCTAATATTAAAATTCCGTATGCAATTCTGTGGTCCTAAAAAAAAGTGGAAAAAATTAATCTGTTTATTTTTGCGATGCTCAAAGTTGCCGACAGTCTGAGCTTGGTAAATTAAGACCAAAACAATGCCGGCTACGGTAAATATTTTACCAGCTTAATGCTATTAATTTTTAATATCATGCTTATAAAGTTATTTCAGCGTGTCCTTTTTTAAATATTCTAATTTAATTCTGTTTTACAACATTTTAGGGTTATCAAAATGATATGAAAATGTAGCAAAGAAATAAAATAGCAAATTATTTTTTTCTTTCAAATAAATAAATTGACTTTATAAGTCGAATTAACTGAGAAATACATAGCCTGTATTTCCTATTTGAAGTTCTAACTCTACATTCTCTAAGGGTGCCGGAGATATGTTTGAGTGAATGAGAAATTCCGCAAGTTTGTACGTGCCTTGACTGCTTACAGATCAGAAATGGGACGAGACGATTTAATATAATATGATATATCATCTCGTTAAAGCATAATCCATATGCCATATATGTGGACATTTTGAATAGTTTATATGTTTTATATGACCGTTGATGTGACATCGGCAGGTCGCTTTATTACTGTCTAAATTGTGCAAAGTATTTAATTTTTTTTATATCAAATAAACAAATGTTTTACTACAAATCCACGTGATTGTAGATTTTGTTGTGGTCGAAGGAAGGAAAAATACATTTAAAAGATATTAATTATTTTAATAGGAGAATTTAATTACACCTTTTTTTTAATCTACGAACCTTCGTTACATACATATTATTACAAAACAATACAAAAATATTATCATCCCTCTATATTTTTTTAGAATGAAAAACCAGGCATAATATTTTTTGATAAAATTAAAGCATAACTTTCCCAAAGTATCTTCATAATGAAACAATATAATCTGCCTTGTTCCAGTTCAATGGATTATCGATAAAAAAATTCGCTTCGCTTCTCTGAATTTCGTTTATCTCGAAGCTTTTCAACACAGTAGGTATTAATTAATGTTTCAACCAATATTCTAGTTAATATAGTCAGTCAATTTTTAGGATTTCATTAGGGCTGCCAGTATTACAACCTTCGTTTATTTTTTGTATTATTTATACTCTTTGAAATAATATAAAAACTCAGTTCTAATAACGACAACCCTGAAATTATTTATGTAGAAGTATTTTAATGGGTTTAATTTTCTGTCGCTGTATTTTTATTTTTATTCGAATTTTATCTCGATGTAAGTAGATTCTTTGTTGTCTAAGTGATGAGGTTGTCCGTTTTTCAGCTAAAATTTTATTACAACACAATCTGCTTTAGCTATATAAATGCTAGGCAAGGCTCTATACACAGTATAGATATAATAAACTGAAAGTGGTAGTTTTAATTTGATAAAAAAGTAGTATACTAATTTCTATAAATATATTTTAGTTGCACTACTGTTATATTTGGTACAAAAAAGCTATTAACGAAATGCATCAAAAGCGATGAAACGAATACCGCAAATTAATGCTGTCTAGTTTGTCACTGGACGGTGCACAATTATAAGTGATTTACAATTACAACTGCCATAGTGATGTGCAAGTGTGGAGCCATACAGACCGCTCAATGTATACGTACATTATCAAAAAGGTCGTATTATACCGCAGAGAGTGACAGTTGATAGCCTCGCTGTTTTATTCAGCCGGAGCTTTATGACAACGATGTAAAATGATCTAAATAACTCCCGGTGCTATCATATTTATTAATTTAACGCGTGATATATTCTGACGTGACGAATAACTCTTCAGTTAAACGAGATTTATGTGCTTTGATGCAGTTACCTTTTAGGAAAAATGCTACCAATTTTGATGGACGTTATAGTGAATTTTACTACTCTTCTTTTTCGCGTGCAAAATACGCTCTATTCGTGGAGTTGTGGATAAATTGAGTCCATTTTATTATGTTTATCTACTCTTATGTTTTACTTACTAAATCTTTTGTTGTGGAAATATTATTTCGTAGTAGTTTTTAATAGTAAATTTTAACATGTTTAATGTCACCGAGTTGACGTTCATACGTGAAAATAGTAGTCGTCACTTATGCCCTTTATCTTTTGTTAATTCATCCACAACTGTTTCTTTAATGAGTTCTCTAATCCCCTAGTAGCAAGCGATCGAGCTTGTGGTTCGATACTCTCGGGTCTTGGGTATCGACACGAATCGAAATTCTAATAGCTTAAACTAAGATCTCAGGTACTATACAAAGCTTTCGGTCAAGCGTTCTAAGTGCTTAATCGGCTCCCATTGCGGTTATTGAAACGAAATAACACTGCAAGGTGAGATGCCTTAGTAACCCATCGAGCAATGGAATAGCTTAATAATTGAAAGGCTTTAAGCTCAGCTTATGCTTTGCTCCTTTAAGCGAAAGGCGGACAATGAATACTCAAATCTACAATACTAAATGGTTACACTATTCAACTCCATATTAAGTCCCTGGTACCGTGTGTCGACTGTTGATAACTCTGTGTAAAAACATATTGTTTAAATACACATTAATATTAATTTGTAATCCGAAAATGAAAGAAATCCGAATACAAACCTGTTTGTATTCTCCACTAGTTTGTATACTCAAGTAAAATAACTTTGGCGGAAACTTCGAATACTTAATGCTGTTAATTTTCCTCTTTGATGTAAGTTCGCTCTTTGAAGTTCATTTCTCGTTTTGAAATATTACTCTTGATGTTTACATTATGTTACAAATGAAACGGGAAATTCTACGCTAGTAATTTTCTTTTAATATTGTGTCGTTAAACACGACTAACTTCATATGTAGACGGGTGTATTTACCGACTTGTTTGAACCAGTAGTCAGTTGTCCTTCGTTTGAGTGATTCTGATGCCTGTCGGGTCACGCCTTATACTATTTGAAGTGTATTAAAATGTTTCAAAAATATTTCTTTACTGTTTTATTAATAATATTTCTTTCGTTATTGAGTAATTCAGAACTCAGCAATGTACTTTGAAGTCTACTTGAAATTCTATTGGCACAAGGGAACTGGAGTTCCGACGTCATCAAAAGAAGTCACGTACCTTGAGAACTATTGGATAATGAATCTTCAATCCTTTATATTGGATCGATTCGAAAGTTCTAGAATTCGAGTTCGAGAATCCAATATAGAACTTTGAAGTCGATTTTCTAACGTGCATTGGATTTTTATGAGCCGTGTAACGCGTTACTTCGACGTACGCCTTCATGTTTGTAATATCGGTCTGAATAGTAAAGTAGTTGTTGAATTTTTATTAGAATTTGAATTTATGAAAGCACATTTGATTTAATAACTCTGAGAGATTACTTGTTGTGTAAAGTTAATATAGGATTTCGAAGTAAATTACCCTGTCTTGAGTCTTCACATTAAAAACGGGAATTTTTCTTTTTAATTCTATGTTTGTAGAATCTAAAGATTTGCCTTTTTTTACTTGACTGTATAAAAAATATAAAAAAGTAAATTCTGCAACAGGTATTCCCGTAGGTTGACATCAAATCATTAAAAACTCCCAACGAGAGTAAAATCGCGTTCGCAAAACTTCAAAGCACTTGCTTTTAGAGATTTTTTTTTTCTATTAAAGTGTTTTTCGTTGCATTTTAAGCTCTAGTTATTTCGAAAGCTTTTCCTGTATTAACATTGCTCAGTTTCAGTGCCGCGATTCGTTTGCGTATAATGTAATTTGCTTCTGAAAGGCGATCGAAATGTCGCACGATGTACTGACCTAGTTTGATACATGTTCGTTTGGTGAATTTACTTTTAATATCTAGCAATACATGTCTTCTTTTAAAATATACGTAATATGACTGCATGACTGAATTCTTTTAATTAAATTACAAAATAAATAATTTAAATCAGTGGTTATCAAACTTATTTCTTTTACCACCCTCTTTGAAAATCTATAATTTTTCAGCGCCCCCCATTCTTTATTCAATCCTAAAACTTAAAAACCACAATTTCATTACTTTAAGTAATTTCAACGCCCCCCATTTTTTTGGCCTCCTTAACGCCCCCCTCTAGGTTTTAAACGCCCACAAGGGGGCGTTATCGCCCAGTTTGAAAAAAACACTGATTTAAATCAAATAATAAAAATTGTCTCCATAATTACGTAGTTTTAATTTTAAAAGTAATTTAGTCTGAAGTGAGGCTATTATAATTTCTTCATCATTAACCTCTTAGTATGAAAATCGTTTCCTTTTATATAAGAAAAAGCTCATTTAGCTTTAAGCTTCAACGAGCAGGGAAATAAATTTAAACTTAGTTTTATGTGAAGACTTCGTAGATTAGCGATTGGAGTCACGCCAAGAAGGAAAAGAAACATTCTTGAGATTTAAGAAAAAATACTTATTGATCTTCGTATGTCGTATTTTACTAGTTAGTAGTCATAGGCATTACTTTGTAATTGCTGACTTAACTTTTTTGCAGATCTATCTAGTAACAACATTATTTAAAAAAAAAATAGACATATTTTTAAAATGGAAAATGGGAAAATAATTACCTACGTAATAATTATTTTATTAGATTTAAAAAATCTGCATTCCATATTTAAATCCATTTATCCTACATTCGTTTGTCAAAAGACATCACTTCAATAATGATACAATTTTTATCCTATGCTTTGGTCAAACAAATGTCATAGACCTCCATCAAATATTGATAGATATCTTATAGTATCTATCATCTATTCCGTATGAATCTGTGGCCATCAATATGCGAACCGCGTGATATCTTTATGTGACGGTGAAAGCGAGGGCGGAGACAAATGGACGCCTGATACGACGCCCCAACGTCCCTAACAGTTCATACAATTATCCTCCCTGATGTTATACTGAATTCTGAATCTTTTTTATATAAAGAAGCAACGAGCAAGTAGCTTTTTTAAATACCAATCGAGACCGCTCAGAAAACTAGATATTCAAACGTTATACGTAATATTGTGCATCTATCAGTGAATTCACAGAAAATGGCTTTAATAAATACGGTGTCAATATACTTAACTATACAGATAAATATTTTAAAATAAAAAAGACACTCTCACAAAGATCAAACCTTTAACAGCTGTGAAGCGGACTGGTTTAAAAAATACTACGTCTGCCAACAACTGTTTACGCGTGTAATTCCTGAGCTCGCAAGTATTCTTACCTAATGAAGAAGCCAGATGGCGCTGATAAAAACTGCGTGGGAAGGTCTCAGGGGATTTCTAAATAGGAACTAGTTCGAACCGGTTATCTATAGTTGGCAAGTTTAAATCATGAAGTTGACGTGATATACTGCACCGATCACGATACTCGGTGCACAATCTAGGATTTACAATGTTGGCTATCGCGTGGGTAGAAATACCGGTTCAGAAATCTCTAAAGCTTCATGTTAATTTAAAGATTTTGATTTGATCTTACTAACTATAAATACCGAAGTTAGAATGAAGGCATGTTATCAGATAACTCTGGAACGGCTAAACAGATCAGAATGAAATTTGGTACAAAAATAATTATGAGTCCTGAAGAATGTATAGGCTACTTTTTTCCTTATTAATTTAGGTGATAGTTGTGATGATAGCATTAGAAATATATATTAAAATAGTGGTAGCATTTTATAAAGCAACTAAGAATCCCTTTGTGAGTTTCAATTTATGTTTTCATTTTATTCTTTTAAATCATTGAATCAAAAATAAATTAACCTATCGCAACGCAAAACATACTTTATTTTCTTCGCTCTTGGGAGTAAAAAATAATTAAATCAGGTGCCGTATAAAAAGGTGAAGGCGATACGTCGTAGTCTCGCGTGGGAAGATATTTACTTGGCGTCTTGGAAATGAAGAGGCGTTTGCGTGTTCTATAAAAGTTAAAGGATGTCTTATTTCAACTATCAATAAGGAAAAGACAAGCAAAATAGGCATAGAAATGTACTTAATTACAAAGAAAAGATTTTTACGGTGATATAAAAGAATAAGAATATGTAAAAAAATCACAAGACAATTGTTTTGCATAACTTTATTGATAATTAGATTTACTGTCATGTTATTATAATAAGAAAAGACATAGTAGGTATTAGTGAACGGTTACGGTACAAATATAATAGTAGAAATCAAAAATACTCGCATGTTAGAGGAATAACAAATGCCGATACCAAAAATATCCAATAAACAAAAGAAGACAATTTAGAGCGTAATAGCAAAGTACTACAAGAGAAATTATTAAGGTTTTTAAGAAACGTTAAAAGCTTAGTATTCGCGACATTGTAAGTTAAATTTACATTTCTGTACTGCAACTACGAGTACGAATACGAGTACGAGTACGAATACGAGAGCAAAAAAGAGTAAAAATGCAGTTCGCGCCGGCGGCAACTGACGGCAACATTGCACGCTCTCACGCTCCTCCCAGTGCGGATCTAACGACTGTTTATTTTTTTATGATTCGGAATTCAACAACTCGTTTTTAAGAGCTGTCAATGGCCAGTGCTTTCACACTTTTTTCAAAAGAGGTTTTAATTATAGAATGATAATGAATTGTTTATTGACGCTTTTTAATTGCAATTGCAAAAAAAAAACTGGTTTCAATATCACGATGGATTGATACTTTCTTAATTCCACACGATTTATTTCGTATGGATCGTGCGATCAAAATAGTTTGACAGTATGTTAAATCAATTATTAGACCATATACATATGTACATTTTATGTAATAACACAGACCAACATATCTTTTAAAACAAAAGAATCCATATAAACAGCATCTCAATAAAAAAACAAAACAAATTGACATTTCTCAATATTCAATACGAAGATTGTAAAAGCGTTATTGTATGAGGGAGCCTCCTATCAATCCGTCCTCCACTTGGTGACGTCACAATTGATTGCCAAACGATCCTTTTCATAGGCGAAATAAAGTGAACTTTGAATAATACGAACTCGTTGGGGCAAGGCGTGATTGTATTGTA
Organism: Papilio machaon; assembly: GCF_912999745.1. Lineage (NCBI taxonomy): Eukaryota > Metazoa > Arthropoda > Insecta > Lepidoptera > Papilionidae > Papilio > Papilio machaon. Next base: position 6,038,049 of record NC_059999.1, on the reverse strand, counting down.
CCATTTTTTATGTTTGATTGAGTGATAAATAAAACAGGCACGGTTATAAGAATGAAAATAAATAAACAGAAATAGAAAAGAAAACCAATTAATAACGTAAAATTTTAACATTATGGTTATTGTTAAAGTATTTTGTTTTTGTTTAAGCATTTCGTCAACATTTGGAAATGGTGGTAATTAAATAGGACTTAGCAACAATTACATTACCTACGCGTAGATTTAATGTTATGTCGAAAAACGAATGTAGTTATTACTTATTATTTTCAATTAGTTCTAAATTACTAAAATATTGTATACATAATATTACTAATATTGTAAACGCGAAAGTTTGTATGGTTGATTGCTAGAAGGTATCTCCGGAGCGGCTCAAAGGATCTTGATGAAATTTGACACAGATGTAGAACATAGTCTATAAGGACATATAGGCTACGTATAAGGGGACATCTATTATTATCTATAAAAGACAGACTAAACGCGTGCGATGCGGCCAATAATTTTTATATCCTATATTTATTTATTTATCTCAGAAAAAGTTTATAGCATCCTTACAATAAATTAAATATTTTTTATATTTAATTTTGATTCTGAATAATCTCTCATTTCATAGAATATACTGTATTCATATTAAAGATTGACTTCTATGTTCAAAAAATAAATGTATGTAGATGGTAGATCGCATGTTGAAACAACAAAATGTATCGTATACTTCGGTTCAGAACAATGGAGGCGATATCGATTTTAAGAGCCTTGTTAAAAGACCTGCAGTTTTTCCGAGCATCAAATTGGTTGCCGACCTTGCGGAAAATTGCACGGCTGCATACGTTCTCTTTTCTTTGTGAAACATAATTGGTTTCATGCAGGTTCGTATTTCAGTTATCATAGAACGAATTAACTTAACAATAGAATATTGATATTATAAATGCGAATGTATGGATGTTTGTTAGAAGTTATCACCAGAACGGCTGCAAGGATCTCTTTGAAATTTTAGGTTACTAATAAAGTTTTCTTTTTAATTCCGCGCAGATGGAGTCGCGGGCGAAGTATGTAAGATAGAAGTACAATAGATGTATGTATTTATTTTAAAAATTATTCAATGCATTTTTAATCTAGAATTGACCAATTTAAAAGACAGAAGCAATGTTAAAATAATATTTACTTAAAATTCCAATAAGGCAACTAATAAGAAGTTCAAATGCGTAAACTTTGCCTTTTGACTACGGATTCAGTCAGAAAGAAATAATGGGTTTGATGTGTCTAATACGAGATGACTGATATAGAAATCAGTTTATAATATTCAATTATAAAAAAAAAAATTAAATATTTCTGTACCTAAGTAACATTCAAACGAATGTCGAAATTACATCAAATTCGAGCAGCTATTGATAGAATCGTCTGAGGAAGCGTCGGAGGCAATTCCTTGTGTATTGGCTTTGCCGCTCCACTGCTTTCGGCAAAGGAGCTCTAATGAACTTCGTAACAAGTTGCTCGACAAACTCCCGACACATACATACGTATTAACTTTATATTTATTTGCATTACCCGCATATTTAAGACTAACATGGGTTTAACGTTTAATTTGGCCATGTTTACTTTTATTTAACTACTAGCTATCGCCCTCGACTCCGTCCGCGCTTAATTAATAAAAAACGTAATAAGTAGCGTATGTGTTCTTCCACATCGGTGTCAAATTTCATCAAGATCCGTTGAGTTGATAACTGAATTCACTCTCTTCTTAACACAATCATCTTCCACACAATACATTCGTACTTTCCTCGGTCTTTCTCTAATTTTATATACTTGTATATTCAATTGAATTATATAATTACTTGTTTTCACGTTAATGAAGTCTTGTATTTATACTCCTAAATTATTTGAATCTCAGAAACGCTAACTTTAATTTTAATTAATTTGGGAAATATTAATTGATCTCAGTGAATTTTCATTTACAATTCAATACCTGAATCTTGATACTGCTAAAGTTCCAAATTAATCAATTAAAATTTAAATAAAGGAATCCATTTTAATGGTTCGGGGTTGCGTAAAGTTAAGCGAAGCGTGTAATTATCAAATGACTTTACTTTAGTAGGATTCTTTCCTCTTTTAATTTAGTTTTTTGAGACATATTTCTTTAACGCAAATGACTGCAGATAATGATAACTGTACTAATAAATAATAATGTATATTCAAAATCGTTAAAGACGGTGAATAATTACTTCAAATAATCTTTTATGCACCAATGTTTTTTAGCTTAGATTATTGTATAACAAGAATAGTAAGTATAAAATAAATTAAAGCAGAAAAAATGTAGTCAACGCTACGTTTACGCGGCATTTGTGCTTGATATTTTATGACGTGTATGCGTGGTAGGTAGTCAGCAAATATCACGGTATTTAGAAACTCACGAGTGAGCGCGTGCTCATTCGTGCGTCGAACGCCTACGAGGACGGTCGTCATAATCAATCTAGTGACATTAAATCATGATCAAAGGGAGCGGGTATTTATAAACTATGGCATTGAATTTCAATGTTATTTTACAACTATGTAATTTTATGAAGCAAAAAAATAATATTTTTTACTTAGAAATAAAATGCAGCGAAGGTCTTTTGTGTATTTAGAAGGCGAATATTTAAAATGTTAAAGTAATAAAATCAAGAAAAATCGTAAATTCTCGTGACAAGAACTAAAGACTCTACTCAACTGTCTTCAACTTCTAATTCTTGTATTTCTATAAATTTTATCGTAAATTAAATAGAACTTGCTGTCATGAGCATTACATCTACCAAACGTTTCTATTTTAGAACATAACCTCAAATTACCTGAGTCCAAGACTTTCTTGACTACCTCAAAGTTAATTGCCGCATCGACCCAAGCTAACTTGGTAAAAAATTCCAGACCTTGTGCCGAGAGTTGAAAAGCCTTCGTTAACCTAGAAAGACAAAGAAACTAGTTTTATAATTCAAACCCCGTCCGAACTGGATAGAGAAAATGTTTGAGTATCCAGGTCAAGGCGAGAAGGTAGGGCTTTAAGCTCTAACAGACAGACCTATTAATATGGCGACAACGTTTCACTTTCCAATTGTATTGGACTCTAGAATAAGATAACGACTTTCTTATCAGTATTCGAGACAATTCTCACTTTTTACTTCGATTAAATTAAGTTATTCAAAAGATATTTCCTTAATGTACATTCTATTTTCTTACTCTGTCTTTGTTCTGGATTTTATATATTATGCTAAAATTTTTAATATTGTTTTTATTGATAACAGATGTTTTAATTTTTAGACTACTTATCAGTTAAAAAGTAATGAGTAAAAATAGGTTTTGTTTAAGTACTTACAAATGGTACTAATGAAAGCTCTTTGAAATGATAATTTGATCGTTTATAAGTGCTTTATTACATTCATTGCAATGAAGTTGATTAGAAAGTTGATTGTTTTTACGAGAATTATGTGCCTTGAGTTAAGACATCGGAAATTACGAAAATTTCTCGTATATTAACGTGAGTCCTTGTAAAATTAATGTAAAGTAATGATTTCCCTCTTAAGAAAAGACGGGGTTTCATGTTTGACCTTACAAACGCCGTAGGGAACGAGGGTGTTTCTTCCAAGTGAAACAAAAGCTTATTTTAAATTACACAGCAATTTCAGAACTAACCCAGTTAATATAAAAGCCATTTTTCTTTGACTTGACAAGACCACTAAGGGAACAGCGAAAAAGAAACCTTCTGTTCTTATGATTAGGTTTGTAATGAAACAATTTGTATTCGATCAACTAGAAAATAACCAGCTTTGATATTGTAATATGTACTTAAAGCCTTAAGCATAAAGTTCAATTTTAAATACAGCTGTTTGTATTGGCGTTCGTTGTTCTAGAATGTAAATTTTAGTTTACGCCTGGAGGTTGTTTCGTGTTACGAAGACTCGTAAATAACGCTCGACTCAATGTCGCTTGAATATGTTATAGTTTTTTTATCACATGTTTTCGGAATAGGCCGTCTGATAGGATTTATATGACGTCTTAACGTTCGGGGAACAATAAGTTGTTTCGTATCGTAGATAGAGTATTGGAATTTATGAAGGTATATTGTTCGGTAGGGTACAATAAACAGAATTATTTTGTACAACTTTAGACTAAAAATATCTTTCTTATTTTTTTATAAACATAATAATGCATGATAGCAATAATTTCAACAATCAAAAGATAAAATAATATTATTGAGAATGCTTGCAATTAATTTTCAAGATATACAATGATAAATAAACCGCGTTTAATTTGCGTGAGTAATATTGAAAAAACTTTGCAAAGCAACAAACTTCTAGACAATTTTTAACGTCGAAATTTATTCGATTTAGCAAAAATCTTCGCAAGCTACTCGCAATTATTGAACCCGAATTCGGGATAAAGTTGTGAAAGAAAATTGCCAAATATCAAAACTTCTCTGATATTCGACGTTTTCATGACGTCTTCTAAAAAAAATATTTTTTTGCTCGATATATCTCTGCTATGTTATTTATTTACAAATATTTCACATATAGAAGTTTTATCAATATTAAGTCGTACATTTTACATACAAATTATAATCGAGCTTTTATTTCATGAAAATGAATGAATTTTAAAATTAAAAAACTTGAGAGGTGTCAAGGGACACCCGGATGGAACGAAGTTCCTTTCAATTAATTAATGAAGGAACCAATGTTTATTCTATGAATAAAAAACTTAAGTCTTCACAAGAACTACATTTTATTTCTATGAATTTTCGTTATATATTGTCACGTCGTTGCCATGGTGATATAGCAAAAAGTGTTGTGACAACTTTTCGTAAGAATTTTTTCCGTCTAGCCCCCTTTCAGAACGCGCGATAAGGAACTTCGTTCCAATAAATAAAATAACCTCGACAATACTAACATTTTTTACACAATGACAATATTCTTATGACTTGTTTAAAAATAATCCTTGTTTGTTACATAATAAGAAACAAATACAAATGTAATTAGTTACCAAAGTATACATAACGAATGTATATAATTTCAGACCCGTCTCAGTTTGCGGCGAGACACCACGACTTACACAAAGTTATGTGCTTCATTACAAAACGCTTTCTAACTCTATTTATTAGAGTCGACAGAAAGAGCCATTGCTTTCTATTAGGTCTTGTCTACAACTTGTTAATTTAGTACACCAGTTTTGAAATACATTAATGATAGAGTTTAGTTAAGTTATTTAGTTATAGTTTAAAAAAAAAAATATTTAGGCAGGAGAAGTCGTTTGCAACGTTCTTTAGTAGTATTGTGCACTGGATTAGGTATCTATAGGTTCTATATTTATTTAACATTCGTGATAGACTGAATCGTTATAAATCTTTTTAAACACAAAAATATGTTATTAAATATACGAGTTTTTCTATTCAATGACAAATTCTGAACAATAATTATATTGTGTTGTTATAAATCAACAATTCAATGGCTGTTATTGATGAGACTTCAACGACGATCGATTTTGACTAAGTAGCCGGTTGCTTTCATCGTCTACTCATCATGACGGTTTAATTAATGATCCATATTTACGTTTAGAGCATTCGCACTTCGGCCTATTCATTTCTATAATAAACAAATTACATTCACGGCATAATACTAAAAAAATAAAGTCAATACAATTTTAGTTTTCTTCTTTCTCTCTGTATATATTTACTTCGAGGCGATCTTATCCAGGCATCGTTCTGATTCATTTTAAACAACAACATAATTCACGCCCATAACTCAGAGAGGTAGACAGACCACGGATTCCCATTTTGTGCGGTCCTGACACCTCTCTCGTATTTAAGTTTTAATTTGGCAAACTTTTGTTCATTACATTTTTCTTAAATTGTTACTTGCTGTCTATATTATTAAGCTACACTTATGTTGAGATAAGTTATAATAAAAACTTAAATTAATAACGTGATCATTTTATTCCAGGTAAGTCAATCGGACGAAGTTTTCAAGATGGTGTCTCTTTTTAATTACAACGAGGCAGGTAAAGTTATCAGGTTTGAAGAGCGAAAACGTCTTTTGTTGCTTGTTAATGTTTTTATCTAATACTTGGTCTTTAAATCTTAATAAATCTACGGACAATCTTTTAAAATAATTCTTGTTAGTGGCCAGTATTATCGCAGGCACAATAATAATAAAAACTTACACTTTCAAAACCTATTTAAAAATAAAAAGATTAAAAGTAAATTACTACTTTAAAATAAATTAAAAGCAAATAAAGCAAGTTCCGTACTTCGGTGTGCAATACGTAGATAGCGTTGAGCTAAAATATTCATTCGCTCGCATTCCCAAGGAGGTTTATTAAAGGAGATTACAGGGAGTTGGAGGGCCAATAAAATGCTGCTTGGAGCAAAATACACCGCCTCTAGTTCGGAGTTAAGAATGTACACAGTCAGTTTTTTATAGGTTGTTATGGGTATATTATAGTCTGGGGGCATCCGAATTGGTCCCTCGGAGATAATGTGTTGGCCATATCATGGCGAGACCGCTGTCGGGTAATAGACTGCGAAATATTTAATGCAGCAAGAAAATGGTTAGTGTCGATAGACGAAGTAAGATAGTAAGCATATATTTAGTATTGCTATTTATTTGTCAAGTTAGTATTCTTTGATTGTACAGTTTACTGAACGTTTTATTAGATAATAACTTTATAAAATCCTCGTGTCACAATGTTAGTTACCATACTCCTCCGATGGCTTGACCGATTTTTATGAAATTATTTAAGCATATTCAGCAGGTCTGAGAATCAACTACTATCTATTTATCATACCCCTTAATGTAAATTTGGCACCGATGTAGAACATAGTCTGGAAGAACACATAGACTACTTATTAAGTTTTTTCCTAACTGTGACAGCTGGTATCTTTATAATAAACACTTGTAAAATTATAATTAAAAGTTAGAAAGTGGTGTGTTCATCATCTTATTTTGAAAATTTTGCCATATTGCGGACACAATATGCAAACTACCATTGAAAAGCTCTTCAACAAAGTAACAGAAAATGTACCCAAAAGTTTCATTAAGAACCTAATAAACTCCATCTAGTGGTGAAAAAGGTACAACACAATTACATTCCGATTCTGTTGTACTTTAAGAAGAAAAACACTCGTATTTACGAGAGTATTACTTTGATGACAATTTGTAATCAACGTTGAGATCATTACAAGAGGCGATGGTGACGCGACAAATCGTGATACATCACCGGCTTAGAATGGGTCGTCCCGCCGGGATTATTAAGCCATTAGCAATGAAATAGGAGCCCATCACCCTTATCGCACCAATACAGAGTAGAAACGAGCAAAACAAATCGTTAGCGTTACAAGCCGTAGTGGAAATTAACTCATATCAATGCTCCAACTCTATATTCTGGGAGTAAACATGTTAAGTAGAATGAGGCACTTTTAGTTTACGACACTGTGTAATTAAAACTTCCATTGTAACAATGGATGGGGTTGGGAGTTATAACTTTGAAACTCCGCACTCAGGATTTTAAGTGAGTCACTAAATGAAGATTTAATACGAGAAATCGATTCAAAAATACTTTAAATAATTATGAAATGATTTATTTCTGAGTAGAACTAAATAAAGTCAATATTTAATGTTTATTTTGAAAAGCTTTTAGTGATGTATTTTCCTATCCTTGAATTTATAAATAATTTTAAAGTATGCTTAAATTAGGTTCTAACAAAATAAGTAAAGTATTTCGTGGCTGTATTTTGACTTAATTACCTGACGTAAAAACGTTATTACCCAATTAGACGGGATATTTTAACGACTTTTAAGCTTCTCTTCTCAACGTCGAAGGCTTAAGTGTAATTATGAAGGGTATTTACGCTGATAATTGGCGTGTTTTCGATATTATTTAGTAGGTTAGAGGTAAAATCAAATTGTTGCCTCTATCAAAATGTTAAATAATATTAAAAAGCAATCGCTATCTAACAGAAAAGATAATTTTATATTATATTCAGTTAAATCTTTAAGTGCTTTTGATGAAACATTTATCAAAGAAAATCTTATTTGATTGATTTTATATTTATACGTTTTCAGGAAACTTTGATAAAAATCAAAAGAATTTAAGCCTCTTACGAACAAGGAAATCTTTTTATATCAAGGAAAAAGTCTTTGAATATTATTTTTAATTGATTATGAATTTCTTGAATAAAATTATTATTTATTTGTATTGAATAAGTTCCGAAACTACTAAGCATTATAAATTTTTTTTCACTGTCGCAAGCTACACTATCCCCGACATAGACTATATTTGTTACTGTATTATTAAACTAGTCTTAAAATTAAATGGTCAAACTTCTAAAACAGTCATTTGGATAATCCCTTATGTACAAATTACGAGGTCTACAATGCTCGTGCCCTTTGGGACTTATTGTTATTGTATTATAAATACCTTACTAATATACCTCTAGGCACACTAGGCGGTAATAAATTAATATAAAGAGGCTTTCACATTTGAAAGTAGACGAACCTAATAAACCTATTATTTTAATTGTGTATTTGTAAAAATGTTAACAAAATATATTAAAAAAATCGAAGATAAAATTATAAACAACTAGCTTTTACCCGCGACTCCGTCCGCGCGGAATAAAAAATAGAAAACGGGGTAAAAATTATCCTATGTCCGTTTCCTGGTTCTAAGCTACCTGCCCTCTAATTTCCAGTCAAATCGATTCAGCCGTTCTTGAGTTATAAATAGTGTAACTAATACGACTTTCCTTTATATATATAGATTATGAAAACCTATTTTCATTTTATTATATTAATATGGAACTATATTCTCGAAACTACCTTTGTGCGTCAGAATAATATAACCGTCTGGAAGGCAGACAGGTCTAAAGAAATATAACTTTATGAAAACCATTTCGCCGTCTCGTAGCAAAGATGTATTTGTTGAAGCGTTAACTAAACAAGAAACGATTCTGTCCTCCAATATCTGCCCGTGAGCGATATTTTCATATAGAAGGTTTCGTTTTATTAGGTATACTTGACTCTATCACGATATTTTTAGGGGCGAGAATTCTGTAGTATTATTAGAATTTTTATTGTTTTATTGTTATTTTTACAATGTTTTTATACACATTTTTTATGGTTTCTTCTTTGATTGTAACACGATACTATTTTTGTTTTATTTTTTGTTAGCTGTCACCACCGACTACGTACGTGCGGAATTAAAGAAAAACAATAAATAGCCTATGTGTTCTTCCAGACTATGTTCTATATCTGCTAAATTTTATTAAGATTTGTTGAGCTGTTCCGGAGATACCTTCTAACAAACATCCATCTATCTAAACATTCGAATTTATTATACGAGTATTAGTAAGAAGTAAGATTTTTCAAGCGTATAAAATGATAGCCTTCCCACTAATACTGCATGTAACAGTATAATATAATATTAAGATATAACTGACCTTTGTAAGTCCAATCATTAACTACTAGATAATTATCAAGATGAATAATTACATTTGCTAACTGAACAGTATACTTAATGTGGGTGAATGCTTAAGGGTGAGGGTTGAAGGGATGAGGTTAAGGGGTTGTGACAATGCGTTAGGCTGAGTCATACGTATACCCCATGTTAGTCACGATGAATACATGAATCAATTAATAAATATAAGAATAGTGACAACCTTTCAATGATTTTTTTTATATTTAAAAACACGTTTTAGTGTAGAATTATATATTAAAATTACGAAAATACTGGATTTTAAAACACCGAAAATTTTTACAATTTAGTTTTGCTACTAAATGTTACTTACAGTAATAGATTTCAGCTATCAGCTCTTCATTTGTTATTTGTATAGTGTCATTTTTAACATCAGTAAGAACAGTTTTTCTGTCACGTGTTTCCGCCATGCGTACTCTAATTAAATCTGCCACGAGACAGGCCTTGTAATATAATAATTCGTGGCTGAAGCGGAACGAATTACAATGACAAACACGCATCTTTCATATTTTTATTATACTCTCCTTACTATATTAGACATAAAATATAACGCTAATATTAAAATATTACGAGGATAATGTTATGATGAAATGACGTCATTGCCAAAATTGTTGTAACTAATAACTTAGCTTGTTATTTTATAGCAATGTTCACTTTTATCAATTTTATGGTAACTCTTAGTAAAAATATTATCTGATTATATTTTGTATTTAGTCACTTACTTAGCTTCTTACATTTTCAGCGTATTCCATGTACAAAATTGATATGATTATATGAACATATTGTACACGTATGATTCCGCACTGCGTGAATCGGATTAAGCCGAAAAGTGAATCCGATTAAAGCTTAGACACTTACAAATGGCAAATACAAAGTTAGGCAGTTATTCAAGCTTCACAGAAACGAGCCCATTGTTCCTGACGCCCTTTGTATACGCCGGCAACCCGCGGGGACCGCGAACTCCGAAAAATAAGCTATTGTTTACGACATTGTATTAACAAAAAAAAAAACATATTTTTTAGATTTTCAACATATTCTCGTATCTAAAGTTACACCAAGAAAGTAATTCATTTTAAAACCTATATCTAAATTACTATTTTACATAACTAAAACATATTTTAGATATTTCCTTTGAAAGTAAATAATTATTCTCTCAACTAACATTTTCGTTCGCATCGTAACCTAAAAAAAAAAAATCAAAACAACTACGCGAAATTCTTAAACAATAACATTCAAAAACTATCACGCACTGATAACTCGACTGTTGATTAAAAATATTTATCCGTAGCACTATTCATGATATCGGAAAACCGGTGGATTGCAAAACACAAAGCTGGGCAATATAACGGATACCCAGCGCGAATTGACACGATTTTAATCAACGCATCATAATTGGAGGATGGAATTTAATCGAAATATCCAAGTAAACATGTTGATTTTCATACACGAACTATATTTACACGATCAGAAGCCTCTTTATAAAGGTACGATATCGTGTAATTCCGTTCTGTCTTTATTACAAATATAATTTGTAAAGTTTCATGATTGAATTGGCAGTTTCTATTATTTAGATACTAGCTGTCCCCTACGACTCCGTCAGAGCAGAATTAAAATAAGCTTAATTATTAGCCTATGTGTTCTTCCAGACTATGTTCTACATCTGTGCCAAATTTTATCAAAATCCGTTAAGCAGTTCCTGAGATATCTTGAAACAAACATCCATCCACCTAAACTTTCGCATTTATAAAATTAGTATAATTAAGATTATAAATTATTATAACATGAAATAATCCCCAAAAAGAAACAGAATAATATTAGCAATGTGCAAAATATAGCGAAAATCTTTATTCGCTAAAGAATAATCCTTAAGCCCTTAAAGCGCTTGATAAAATAGCTATACCAACATAAACAAGCGCTGTTTCCGCTATCAGTGTACCCACACTAATACCCAGTGCAGGGTTCATTATTTCTCAACCCTTTCCCCGCCATCCATTGTTTGTAAAAAGAAAAGTGGAACGCGTATATTCGTCTCTTATCTTTTTTTTGCCGTTTTCACGAGACAGCGACAAAGGAAAAAATGTCGCAACATTGCCTTTCCCACTAATGAAAACTTTTTGGTTGCACCTCATCCCCCTTCACAGACCGATCTGATAAAGAAGTGGAAAACTGTTTTATTGTTGGAAGGTTTTCGGAGTTTTTCTTTGTTGGACATTGACTTACTATTTTGTAATAGTGTAGACTAAAAACGTATACGATTAACCCTCAGGTTCCTGAGAGTAAAATTCTCGTTTAAAACATACTGTTATCTCTGTTTTTCCAATGATAATGACGGGGATATGACGATATGTCATATCCCCGTCAGAGAGACACGATACAGAGATTTTGGACTCAGAAATTAACGGTATAAGATTTTTTAAGTCAAATGAGAAAAAATAAACGTTCCAAAATTTAAAAAAAAGAACGTAAAGAAAAGCAATTTAAAATTAAGGATTAGGGAAAGATTTATTTTTGTTTCGTATTTCTTACTATATTTTTTATATTAAACTAGCTTTTACCCGCGACTCCGTCCGCGCGGAATAAAAAATAGAAAACGGGGTAAAAATTATCCTATGTCCGTTTCCTGGTTCTAAGCTACCTCCCCACCAATTTTCAGTCAAATCGATTCAGCCGTTTTTGAGTTATAAATAGTGTAACTAACACGACTTTCTTTTATATATATAGATAAGTTAGCACTTGACCACGATCCCACCTGATGTTAAGTGATGATGTGGTCTAAAGATGATACGCACTAGCTTAGTAAATGCCTATTCACTCTACTCTTGAAGACCCCATACTTGGGGGTAGATTCTATATGTAACCAATAAAATAAAACATACAAAAATTCTTTATTCATGATGAGATTGTTGGGATATATGTAAATTTGATATGTCTATGGCGCCAACTTGTACCGCATGTATATTATGAAATTTCTTGAAATTATATTCTTTTCTTTTAAATACTAAATCAATGGCATTTTAAGCTAGCGATAATGCAATGAACATAAAACCTTATTCAGTTTCCATAAAAATACGAACATGTAGGATAATGTTAACATTTAACTTTTTTAATGTGGTTACATTTTTATAAAAGTGGCTATAATTTGAGCGCTAAAGAACCAGAAGTCATGGAAATAATGCTACTTAAAAGTTCTCACAATGATTCGTTTACAAAATTGATCTAACTTCGCCTAAGTGTAAAGTTGGCGACATTTTAAATGTAAAATATTCTCTAAACTCTAAAGTGTAAGGACACATTTCAATTTTGTATAAATGATAATTTTACACATAAAATTCAAGCTAAGACAGAGATAAACGTAAATTTCAGCGGCGATTTTATTCGAATCTAAGTTTTAAAATTCTATTTTTAAGCAAAAAGATTCAATTTAAATTCTAAGTTGGTAAATTTTAATTTTATGTTATTAAGATTTGTGTATTCTCGGTATCGAAAACTCTTTTAGAAAATCATACTAATATTATAAATGCGAATGTTTAGATGTATGGATGGATTTTTGTTTGAAGGTATCTCCGGAATGGCTTAACGGATCTCGATGAAATTTGGCTTATATATAGAACATACTGTGGAAGAACACATAAGCTAATAATTACGTTATTCTTTATTCACAGCCAGTATTTTATATATCTATTTCCCAGTTATGGCCGCAGCTATCACAAATAACCTCTATCGTTTCTTAACATTGAAAATTGTAACTGGGTTTCCAGTGTTGTGACACGTATATTGACATATATAGTTGTCTGAGTTTTATCAAATAGAATGTAAGAGATAACAATACGTGACAACATGTTTCATTGCAGTCGAAACCCATAATAGGTAACTGTCAAATTGTGAGAAACTAGAGATCAGAAAGTCGAACAGTGGTTTAGTATTCCCATTTGACAAGTCTTCTTTTAAATTTATGGTAGTTAGATATTAAAAATTCCTTCATAAAGACTGTAGGGGAATATTAAAAATACGTATTTATTATGCGCATAATATTAAAAACGAGAACTGAATGGAAACAATAGTGCATTGTCTTTTGATAAAAAAAAAAACTTTCCTAGAAGTAAGTTGCGAATAAAATTATTAATTGTTTACATGAAATACCATTTACAGTAACTTTATTGCATTTAAACATTCTATTCTATATCGATTAATTTTACTACTAAACAGATGTACAACTATAGTAGACTAAATAGTCCTATACTAAAGCCTTCTATCTATAGGCAAGTAATCAGGTCGTATCGGTCAAAGGAACCGCGGAATTTGCACAAGCGTGCTCCATTTCCAAATAAAAGGGAAACTAGGCGAGTACTAATCAAAATGTTTTTGTTTGTGTCTTTTGCCGCTGCCGCTACCGTGGCCCAATTCTTAGCTCCACCTCCCTTTGTGTCGTCTTTCCGTACTCTATGACATTCCTTTATGTCAGTCACAATCAACTTGTGTTTATTTTAGGTTTTTTTATACGTATCTTTTTTCTATAAGTGTGTTTATTTGAAAAAAATTTAATATATATTTATACGAGTTGAGAAATTAAGCGATTTGTACTATTGATAATTTGATAAAAAAAATTAAGCAAATTACTACCTTGTACTCATGTGTTTTTCGATTTTCGATTTACAAGTAGGTACATTTCTATCCGAATTTTTTACGGTGAAGGAAAACATTGTGATGTGGAATATGCACATATCGGAGAAGAAATTCAAAGCTATGTGTGAAGTCAACCTGCACTGGGCCAGCGTGGTTGACCATTGCCTAGTCATTCGCAGCATACCCTGATTTAGGGTAGGCTCCGAGCCCTTCGGGGACGATGATGAGATGATGATGATTGCTTATATATAAGACTTACTAAATATTTATCCATTACATAATAAATCTATTATTATATAATGATCTAAAATTGAATTATATCTATTTGTGTATATCTCAGTTTGTTGTTTTTATTTAAAAAATCTTATGTAATAAATAAGCGGTGATTTATTAAAACGTTGACTGTGCGTATCCATTATCCTGTGAGTGTAAATAAACTCACATGTAACGTCATCATCCCGCACTGGACGTGACACGGGTTTGATAAATAAATTGTTTGTATTGTTACCACTCCCTGTGTATAACTTTACCCCAAAAAACTCTTTTGTTTTTGTAAACATTATGGAAACAAACTCGTCTCGTTTTTTTTTTAATATCATAATATAATATGAAATTTCCAGATTTTATTCTACAATATATCGATTTCCAACAATGTACGTGATTAAAATATTTAATAATAATTTTGAAAATTACTTAACGTTTGTTTCTTCTACAATAAATAATGTTTATTTTACAATTAAAATAAATTTGCTACACAAAGAATAAGGTTATTGTCTTTGTTAGTATTTCCTACGAAAAATGTTTGTTGTATCTTTTAATTGGTTTCGTTAATTGCTCGCTGCGGCCACGGAAAAGATGATACGAATAGACTTTTATTAATTAAACGCGAATAAAATCTCCATTTGTATCTTTTTACATTTATATCAACACAACAATATTATTCTATTGAAAGATAGTATATTTACTTTGTAAATTACGCTAAATTTTGGAAATTACAAAATATTTGTAACCTTTTGTCAACAACCTTATATCATCCATATAAAGTTCAATTCACTTCTTCAGACAATTTTAACTACCTTTATAAAATAGAGAACTGATATTCTTTTTAGTATGTGACAATTGTTTACTGGTTTGAGTAAAAACTACTGCTTTTGATGAAAAAAATAGTGAGTTGAAAAATTTAAACCATGTTGGTTGAAAATAACAAAATAAAAAAAAGTGTAACAATCCAAATTCACGACAGCACTTACACAACTTTAAGTTGCAAGCTGACAACAAAAGAAATTCAGAGAGCGCGTAAAGCCACTCCGCTAACTTGAGACCAGCAAACGCTTCCAAGATATACTCGTATTCAAGATAAAAACTTACTCCTGTCTCACGCCGTCTGTTACAAGGATTCTGGAAATGAAAAATCACGCTCGTTTATAATCGGCGACGTCTTTGTAAATTGCAATTTAAAATGCTACTTTCAAATCTCCAAATTCTGAAACAATTTGAGGTAACAAGATGTATGTAAGTCTAAAATACGTTTTTTTTTACTTTAAGAAAACAATGTCAACGCAATTTTCCAAAAATAACAATTATTTTGTTTTCCACCAACGATAGCTACAATACGAAATGTGTTCCGATTGAGAGCTTGTAGGAATAGCATTAACATGTAATAGCTTTTATCCAGTTGTGACTAGAGTTCCCAAATTCCGCTTGTCGTGTGCATCCACAGTAATATTTCGTTGCGATTGAAATTTTCGCTTCCTCGCTATTTTGAGGGGAAATATGAATTCAGTTTCTATACAACATTGTCGGTAGCAAAGGGGAGGGGGAGCAAGTATGTTTCGATACAGCTTCATATTTCTATCGAATACATGTAATGCCGAAAGAACATTTCGTAGAAAACTACTAGACGTCTGTGACATCTGAACAGAATTGAATATCTTGCTTTTAATACAAAACACTGTCGGTGTTTTATTTGAAAAATAGACGCTATAAGGATGTATTGCGGATATATGAGGTAGCTACTGTATATAATTTCTAGTTCAGGGAAATAAATTGTTAAAAATTTCTTATATATTTCAACATGTCATCAATTATTTATCGATTAATACTTACACCATATTAATACTTCTAAACTTACTACTTAGAATTCACACAATATATTTCCAGAAACGCCTTGCCCTTAACCAATCTAAGTCACAGTTTATTTAATTTACCTAAAAACCTTCATGAATTTCCATCGCTGTCAATATAATTCGGTGCCATCATTGAGAGTAGTCTCGGGATGGGTTCAACAGAATGATTTCACCGAATACCGTATTCGCTCGTCCAATAAAAAATTGACAAAGAAATGCTTCGGAAAAACAGTTCTTATTCTAAAGTATTAACGAAGAAAATCTATTTTCTTTTGGTAGAAAATACCACAAATAAACGGAGTACGCGGCTAAATGGGATAGCCTTGTGTTTGCCATCCATTTCGACAGAAGCGTGCGTAGAATTCGAAGATTTAAAACGATGTTATATGTAGATTCGGTAGAACAGCTACCGATTTTATTTTGTTTTATTAGAATGAAATAAATTTATAAACACTTTCACTATCTTTTCTTCTTCTTTTTTCGCTTAGGACTGAAGTGCAGAATGATTTTAGTGATAATTTTAAAGTACTTCTAGAAGTTGTTCTGTTCGGTTTCTTAAATTATCTAGAACACCATTAATTTCATTATTATTCCAAGCGAGCAATATTATAAAAATGTAGTTAATGTCAATGCAGTAATACGAGTATGATTCAAAAGAATTTAATACGCTTTCGATACCTAATTATTAAGAAAATTCAACGCATTAAGATCACATTACAAAGTTTCAAAGTCGAGCAGAAAAAAAGAAGTCTAGGACTTTTAAAAATTATGATTACTTTAGACAAAAAATATATATAAAAAGCAAAAAGAAAATATCGCAACATTATTGAAGTGTAACAATTGGTGTGTGCTTTGCTCCTACATTATTTCCGGCGACGTATCGGATACAAAAGACCTTTGTTAGGGATCCTCCGCGTGTAAATATTGCGAGGGCATCACGATATCCTAAACCCTTGTTTCGTAAACGGCGGCCGACGTTACAAATTTATGTTTATTCAAATGCTTCCACTAAGATTTTCTGCTTACGTAGTTTGGTTTGATATTTTTTCCGAACAATATAATAAAGCAGATTCAACACTTTTTTTTACAAAACAAAATTTTAAAAGGTTCACAGCATTAATGGTAATTTTTGGATATAGGATTCTTGATAGAAGAAGGTATCAAACGAGTAAACAACCACATAATAGCACTTAAATTGCGAAGTCTCTGCTAGCCATTAGGCCCGTACAAAGCAAAGTTGCAGACGGTTTTTTTTATATTAAAAGCTGGCAAATTAGCAAACGGCCACCTGGATTCGCCGAAATAGTGAGGCGACCGTTGCCCATAGACATCCGCAAATGCAGATGCGTTGCCTACCTAATCAACGGAGAAGGGGACGCACAGAAAGAGGATATTTCCCCTTCCTAAATACACGTCCCCTCTTCCGCCAAATCCACTCCTCCCTCCCATCCTTTCCTAATAAGAAAAGGGTGGGAAGGGAAAAAGGATTAAAATTAGGCTTGCTTCCGGTGCTTACCTTTCTTCTATGAGGTATAAATTTGAGGTGAACTAACATCTCAATAAGTAAAACAGATTTAAAATGTCTACCACAATAAATTTTCGGGCATAGTCTTTGTCCATAAGAAACTAGGTTAGCTTCGGTCATGCATTGTTAATTTAGCGGGCAGATTGTAATTGGTAGTTTCAGTTATCAAAGGCAGAAGGGTATGCTGTACCCGCTACAAACTTTACCTCGTTAGCAGATTGACGGTTAACTGTTTCTAACGAGAATTGCGAAACGATAGCACGAGTTTGTGCGTTATTTAAAATTCATGCAGTAACCAGACATTGTTATTAAACATTTAATTGTATATTAATTAATGAACGCCTACGTACACATAAGTTATCTATACTATTCTAGAGGATACATCTGTTTTATTTTTAAAGTAACGAATTAACTCAAAAACTACTAGACGGATTACAATATTTCTTTTGTCATTAGAAAGCTATTTTATCACTGTGTAACATAGAAGATATTTGTTACTAGTTTTTTTTTAATTTCACGCGGACGAGGTCGCGGTTTAAGGCCGTTAAAAAAATATTTTTTTTGTTCTACTAACATTGTGATACTACGTCATATTCTCGCAAAATACATAACCAGCTATATATAATTAATCATTAAAGTCAAAGTCAATAGCAAACCTATCTTTAGTAACTTGTAGGGTACATGTAAAGTGTTCTAAATTATCCTTGTATTTACCTTATATAGAAATACTTTTTTAAAAGCACAGAATATGCTTTTATATTTAATCTGTAGCACTTTAGGTCTTCCCAAAGTTGAATATAAAATCAGAGGAGCGTAGTTACACTGGCAACATTGTTATCACTTAAATCCTCGCATCTGTGCATTCGCTTGAATAAGTACCCCATTGAAACGAGCTTCTTTGCGCAAGTTTTCGAAGATTTAAAATACTCGATTACACCCTTTACTTCCCTTCCTTTATATCTGTTCGTCTAAGTTTACATCTTTTTATGTAAACTTTATGTAAATATTAATATAAGGGTTATTCAATAAAATAGATTGCAATTTCTGATGCATAAAGTAAATAAAATAAAATAAATAAAAAAGATTCAACCCTTGTTTTGGCAATGGAAACTCACAGTACACATAAAACAAATGACGAATTATATTTAAAATATTAACGCAAATCTGATTTTATTACGGCACAGATGTTTTATAAAACAGAGATTACTTATCTAAATTGAAAACTTGATATATTACAGTTTTAAATTTCCTTCAGCGTGGGGAAGATTTTATATAAAACAAAAGAAATTAGAGTCTCGCTTCGCGCGGGTATGAAATAAATGCTACATAGAATTTTCACGTCATGTCAGTAATTTAAAGCCAGGCTATATTTTAACCATAAAATCTAATATATAAAATTCTCGTGTCACAGTTTTCGTCACCGTACTCCTCCGAAACGGCTTGACCGATTATCATGAAATTTTGTGAGCATATTCAGTAGGTCTGAGAATCGGCCAACATCTATTTTTCATTTTGTTTTTTTTAACTGCGCGCGGACGGAGTCACGGGCGACAGCTAGTATGTTATAAAAGCGAGTATTACGAATGTTACCTAGCTAGACAAATATTCCTACAACTTTTCTTGATATAAACCTTTAGCCTTGATTTATTTTCAACCCGTTAAACCGTTTTCGGCGGTTGAATTAGTTCGCAAGTTATGAATAACGGTTGAACTTGTCTCGACTTTATGGTACCACGTCGGTGTAATACTTAATGAGCTTTAACGAAGTGGTACAAGTTTTATATACATATGTTGTTGCGAAGTTGTACAAACATTTATCATTAAGAAGAATTAGGACCGCCTCCTTTTGTGCAAAGCATATTTAATGAATTAAAGAATTATGCCTTAACCTGATTAGAAATGGTTGACAGAAAATAGATTCCTATTCGGAACAGTTAAATATTCCTCTTATTGTTCCTTATTAAGGTTGGATGACATTTGATTTGTATTTTTCACTGAAGGGTTAAGGGACATTGTTATTAGAGACTTTTGTTTTATCTTAATTTTATCCCTAATGACATTTTACTGCGTTTTCCAACAATTGTTGCTATTCATTAAATGACTCGAACGTAATTTCCCCATTAGGAGCAGTCATAAATTAACTTCTGTCCATTTAACACAACAAAGGCCTGTTTCCAACATAATTGACCTCCACTAGCCACATAAGTTCGTTATAACGGTTGTTAGGTTCAAACAAGGGGATATTTCGTTTCTAATGCACTGCGTCATTTCACTTCAGGAAATAACGAATTATTGACCTGCTTACATATAATGTATCGTCTACAAAAATATTTTTCATTATTAACCTAACGAAATCATGGTTTAATGTCCTATATTTCACTGAGAAGTCCTTGATGACATTTACAAAACCGGTACAAATTAGGGTCCTTTAAGAAGCGAGTGTACCTTTGTCTTAAAGACCAGTAACGCATCTGTGGGCCTAGCACAAATATTAGTGACAATCGTTATCATATCCTCATCGTCAACATTTCTATTAAAATTTGTGCAGCGCCCCCTATCGGGCGTATAACACACCAATAATCTCATACTAATTTTGACATAATTGGGTACGAAGGCGATTGTCACAAAGATTCGTGCTATTTTGTAATTACTGTAGTTTCTCTGTTGTTGCGGATAAGCGACGATGATTATCTTATCATATAAAAAATTTTTACTGATGAAGGGATTCAGTTGAAAGGAATTTAAACTATTTTGTGTTACTTTAATAATTTAGGGGGTTTACTTAGGGCGTGGTCAGGGCTGTATCCATGCGTGTAGTTATCGATCGATTGCTTACATATTGTTTCAGGAATGAAGACAATATTAGAGGGCAAGTACTAGTTCGTTTCACTGTAATTATAATAGGAAGCAAAATTAAATTTAAAAATGTTTTTGTATCTAGTGTAGGAAGTGCTTACTAATAAAATTAAATTTGTTGTAAATCGTAAAAAATTTCCCATTATTTTTTGGGCATATTGAAGTATTTTCCCATCTCTTAATACACTTTGTAGATTACATTATAAAACCCAAGCTAGATTCACTACCAGTGTACTTTAGTTAATCCGTGTTATCCTTTGTTATAGGTAAGTGAGTCACGCGGGCGTTGGTTTACCCCTAGCGTTGTCACGCACATAAACCACCCTATATATAAAAATTGTAAAGGTAAAATGCAATAATCACTCTAAGAATGAATCATCATAATAACGAATATTAATTATATTTGGTTTTGGCGTCAAATGTATAAAAATCAGAAATAGCTACAATGCTTCAGAGGAATTTCGCAGGTATCACAGGTTTTCGTATTTTAGGCTGCAATAGTTGAAAATAACAAAGTTTTACAGCACAAAAAATCTTTTGTAATAATTTAAAACGGAATCTGTAGTAAACTTGATAAACTCGACTAAAGGTAGGCAATACATCTGCTGTTGCAGATATCTATGATCAACGATCGCTTCGCTAATTCTGCGAATTCAGGTGCATTCTCATTTGCTACCTTGCTACCTTTTGATTTGTAAAAAATGTCAATATTGCGGAATAAGTAATGAGTAGTAAATTATATGTTTGTTTATATACTCGTAAATCAATAAAAAATATATTTAAAAGAGCTAAAGAAGCGATTTTGATTATGAGTAGGTAAAATGTCTAACCCGTCATGAACATTTGTCATAGTGATGTGACATGAATTGTAAATCTAGTGGGATCCAATCAATTCGGGAGCGCTCACGGCGCAGTGCAAACGATTGCAGCTCTCAATCATTCTGCATGTGACGCCCACTGACGTCGATACGACGTTTTTCCATGATCGCAAAATTATTTTGCGTAGTGCATTCTAGTGGACTGGCTGAATATTCTGATAAAATACTAGCTTTTGCCCGCGTTTTTTGAAACTATGTTCTATACAATTGCCATATTAAAAAATATGTCGAACCGTACCATATTTATTGTATAAACATGTTAATCAAACGTATCCCACGGAAACCGCATACATTTCCGGGATCATATGTATCCTTTGTGTTCTTGAAGATTGTATTCTACATCTATACCAAATTTCATCGAAATCCGTTTACCCGTTCTGAAGATACCAAGTAACAAACATCCATCCATCCAAACATTCTCATTTACAGTATTAGTAAGAAGTAAATTTGTCTTAATGCACCCAGAGTCATTAAATAGTAGCTAAGGAGGTGCTTAGAGCAGACTTGATACTAAATCATCACTTTATTTTTTCTATTTGAGTTTAATCTATTTTCCTAACAAACTTTCAATAGATCTACAAATCAATTTACTCCGTGTATACTTTTTCTGCTTCGCTTTTAACCTATGCAATTTATAGCGCAATAAAATTACCTTCGGCCGTATATTTTCAAACGTATCCTAATGATTCTGCAAAGATTTATCTGAATTGCAATTAGGATTTATCTTTGAATCAAAGAGCGTGTGTTTTTTGGATTTAGTTTGCTAGTCCGATGTGCGGGGTGGACGGGGCTGGAGGGGGACAGGGTACCGTGTTTGCGTACTTTACGGCCACTCGTTCGGAAATTGCAAATAGCGTTTTGCTCGATTTTGCTCAGAACTCGGGAGCCTCTCGCCGCCCGGTCCGCGCTAATTGCTCGCAATCTATTGCGTTTTAATACGTTCACTCTAAAGCTTTACACCGATCATATTTTTTTAGCGATTCAACGCTTCTAATTGTTTCCCGTTTGGTGTTAAAATTGATTGCAACTTTGTCATGCTAAGGTTTAATTGTTTATTTTATTATTACGTTCATTAAATTCTCAGTTTTATCGATGTCAGAATAAATTCGTTTTAAATGTTAATATGTTTAATATAGTTCCGTTTTTGATCCTTACAAATTAGCAATCAATCGATAAAAGTTTATTGTAATTATTGTAAATATTAGCCATGTTTATAGCTTTTACTAGATTACCATTGCCCGGGGGAAAGGTAATAACTCCTTCGTGTAATAAATGCCTTTGTTATGGATACAACGATTAGGGACGCAAAGTGATGGAGGGTTCAGTCTCCGGATTTTATGACCCCTAAGGCCTTTGAGTAATTTATCAGATAATAGCCACGAAGTCACAGAACCGAATCTAGTACTACTTTGCTTAGTCCTTTTGAGTCCTAATAATTTTTTATTTATTTATTTAAAAACAACTACATGTATACAGTATTATATGTATATAGTATTTTTGTACACTGTTTCCCTTCTGTTTTTCTATTTCATACCAGTATCATAAAGAACTAAACATTTTTCGGGACGGTCATTAAATTACTTCAGTTATTTTCAAAGTTATTTCACCAATAAAAAGCTCTTCTATATTTACCTGTAACTTAGTCTACATTTTAGTTTTCGAACAAAGCTAAGGCGGTAACAATCGAATCATAATTATTTTGAATGCAGTTATTTTGCTTTACAAAAGCTGGCAGGGAGCTATAAGTGGTGGTACTGAAATATCCAGTATTATGCACAAACTTGGTGAAGTACAGTTGCGTGTCCGTGGGGTTCGATTTATTGTTATTTTGTCTAGACGGCGCGGCGGACGGTATCGACCTGCAGCGACGGCTGATTCACGCCGTACAATGAATAATTAGATTTGCTGACTCATTACCATTTTTACTAACTTTATTACTCACATCACTATTTTATTAGAAAAGTTTGATAGATTTATTGATTGGTTTGTTAATTTTAACGAACAAGGGAAGAAGTTTAATTTATGCTGCGATTTTATAGTTTTTCGTATTTTATAAATGTTCATAACATTATATTAAACATGAACATAGATTTTATAAGCCAAGGTTATTTCAATCTAGAACTAGGTTACTGCTACCCCTTTCATTATAGGTTTTAGGTGAAGGTTGTTTTATGTCCTTGTAAAAATATATTTAGTTAATAAAGATTACTATATATTAAAAGCTTTCGTTAATTTTAAGGAAGATTTGTATGATATAGCAAAGAATTATACACCATATAGTCATAGGTCATAGCTACCGAATGCTATTTTACTGAATGTAAATTGTAAGATCTATAATAAACTTATAAATCTATAATAAACTTGTAGAAAAAACAATAATCTGATAAATCATACTAATATTATAAATGCGAATGTTTAGATGGATGGATGGATGTTTGTTACAAGTTTTCTCCAGAACGGCTGCATGGATCTCGATGAAATTTGGTATATATCTTCAACATAGTCTGGAAGAACATACATAGGCTACTTATTTTTTTTAAACAAGTCATTCACGTATTAACACTGCATTAATTTTTATGATGTCAAAAACTAAAACATACTTTCATGCATATACAGAAAGTTTAAATTGAAATATCAGACGGAAATTCTGCGGAAAAATGTTCCGTTCGCAAACGGAATCTGTCAAACAAGTCGAAACATTTTGATAGTCGATGAAAGTTTTCCAACCGCACTGTATTTTGTTTTACATGTCAATAGAAACAGGGAACATAGTGACGTTATATTTTCCGCCTGTAAATTGGAAAACAAATATTACAGAAAATATTAGCACACAAATAACAAACATAGTTATAATTCGTTTAAACTAAAAGCTTTTTCAAAATCCATTAAACAATATAACATTTAGTTCTTAAGCTTATTTACCGTTGAATTCAATTGACATTTGAATCCTATCGATATTATTATCTCATTTATTCTCTTTTTTGAAAAAATAGAGATGCGATTTGCATTATAATAACTTTAACGGCAGTAGAATTCTACGTTTATAAAGTTTATCATAAGAACAGTAAGTAACATATAAACCATTCATCGTGCAAAGAAAAACTAGAGAAGTGTCGTATTAATTAACAATGTTCTAAAATTACTATGATTTCTTTTTAAATAACTTCGGATGTTGATAATTTACTGGACGTTATCTCTATAAACATACATATATGCTTCTAATTGACTTCCTCATGTGCATTACACCATGAAATACCTTAATGGAAACTCGAACTTAATCATACCTACAGTAATGGTAGGATTTACTATAATGGGTTAGCACTATTTAATTATGTAAAATTACTGGATTTAAAGGACTAGCTTTTACCCGCGACTCCGTCCGCGCGGAAAAAAAAATTATGAAAACGGGATAAAAATTATCCTATGTCCGTTTCCTGGTTCTGAGCTACCAGCCCACCAATTTTCAGTCAAATCGATTCAGCCGTTCTTGAGTTATAAATAGTGTAACTAACACGAATTTCTTTTATATATATAGATTCCAATACGATAAAAGTAATTATAATCATTATTTTGATCAAAAAGCTACTGATTAAGGTAATCATTTGAACTTTCTAAGTTTCAAATTATACATAAATCTTGCACTTGCTTCCGACTTCGCTCACCAGCAAATATACGGAACATTTCTGTGGCGAGTGTTTGAGTGACGTTTTCCATTGAGACCGAACATCTTCTGGACAATTTCGCTTTATATTTGACGATGTTCCAATTAAATCTCTTTCAAACATTAAGGTACATACCGCATAGTCCAAGACAGTATCAACTGAGAATAAGACAACGTGATTACATCTATTTGCAGAGCTTAGGCGTATTTGTAGCTCAGATTATAGAAAGGTATTAGAAAACAGACTCTAATTAAACCTCTTTTAGTTCACGTTTTAGTCTTCTTTCCCTTGCCACTTTTTTCTTATAAGAAAAAAAATGGGAAGGGGAATCCCCTTATACATTTGCTTCATAAACAAGAAGTTGTATTGGTTAAATAAACAAATTTTAACAATATCAAATTTGAAATAGTCTCAACGAAAATTTATAGCTTCATCATTAAAGTGTCGAATTGAGAATCCCTTTAGAGCGAAGTTCCTTCGTTTGCTGTGCCTTAATAAATAATAGAGGTAGTTTTAGAGGTAATATTGGATTCAGCTAATCCCAATTTCGTAGTGAATCTAATCCTATGTCTGGTTCACGTGCTATACTCATCTCTGATACCAGAGGATCTATTTTCGCATCACGTATTACGATGTGACTCACTTAACTTCAACACCAAACTGGCCTTTCGTAACTTGCGCTCGGAACTATCATTTCAAAGTTGGTAAATAGAGAAAACGTTTTAGAATTCTAATTGAAAAATTTAAAATGTTTAGTACTTTAGTTTTTTTTTATGTATAACGCGTATTGATGCTCATAGAACCTCCTTGGTTGCACGGCAGAGGTTGTACGCTAGTAGGAGGTCGTACTGGCCGGTAACACGAAGCCGAGCGTAATGAAAGAAGAAATAAAAACAGTTGAAAAATAAACGTTATACAGTTATATTTATAACATTAAAAATTGTACTCTACTATGACGTCAAATAACTGATTAACGATATTGTATCGATAAAGTCTTTTACATTTTTGCTCTTAATTGCAATATACGAATACGAAAATAAACGTATTTTTATAACCTTACTCTAGATTATTTTGTGCCGAGACAAATTTTAAACATACCCCTATCAAATTGAAGACACGTCTCACATAAATTGATATTCAAGTAACATCTCTTTCCCGTTAAAAAGAAAATCGTATTTCTGGCACATTTATGAGTAACAAAGGTATTCTATTTTAGCATGCCAAAGAGGACTTAAGACCGCATTGCAGTAACTCTTAACCTCGAAATATAATTTATTCTATTGAAGGTTAAGATTATATTTTGATATGACAATAAGTGACTGTGAATCAATTTTTTGTTTCTTATTATCAAATTTACTAATTGACAAAATAACAAAGTAATTTCCCTAACGCATATTAATTCTTTATCAGTAAATCTGTAGTGTTGGAAAAAAAATTATTCAAACGTTACAAAACTTTATGTACAACTTACCTTTTTTTAA
This sequence comes from Papilio machaon, assembly GCF_912999745.1. Classification (NCBI taxonomy): domain Eukaryota; kingdom Metazoa; phylum Arthropoda; class Insecta; order Lepidoptera; family Papilionidae; genus Papilio; species Papilio machaon. The sequence goes on along the minus strand of NC_059999.1, from coordinate 6,011,415 downwards.
ATAAATTCAGTTAGTTTTCACTTTTGTTACCTAATTAAAAAAAATAACACAATCGCATTAACCAAAAGTACTAAGTATATTTTACCCGCGACTCCATTCGTGTAATAAAGAAAAACACTTCGTAAATCTATCTATATATATAAAAGAAAGTTGTGTTAGTTACACTATTTATAACTCAAGAACGGCTGAATCGATTTGACTGAAAATTGATGGGGATGTAGCTTAGAACCAGGTAACGGACATAGGATCATTTTTACCCCGTTTTCTATTTTTATTCTGCGCGGACGGAGTCGCGGGTAAAAGCTAGTAGTCTATATATTCTTCCAGACTATGTTCTACATCTGTGCCAAATTTCACCGAGATCCGTTGAGCCGGCTCGGAGATAAGTAATAACAAACATCCATCCATCCAACCAAACCTTCGCATTTATAATATTAATTTAACTTACCCACATAATAATAAAAATTAAAATTGGACGTACGGAGAGGTTACCTTTGCCTTTTTCCAATAAAAATATGAAAGCCATTTATGACGTAAGCAACAGAAAAAGCTGCTGTGCCAATACGCATTAGAATTTAAATAAATAGCCTGTGGAAATCCGCAGTGCAGCGCAGCGTCCATGCGTATTTATCAATCTTCAAAGTCCGCAATCATTTGTACAGCTTTCACACAAAGTATGACTGGCGAAATAGATTTTAAAAGGGAAAATTTAGACTGCGTAAAATGTTACGTAACAAATAAAAACGTTCCAAAAATAAAATAAAATATAACGATTTAACTCTTTTATAAGGATACAAAGTTGTATACTCAAAGAGCCTATTTAGAAGGCGGTAATATAAAACATATCAATTTATTGCCGCGGCGGCGCTGATGTAGTTAGTAGGATCTCATTCATCAGACGAGTTGCCGGCGTGCGTTTCCCGCTCAGAAATTGCCAATTTCCGCTGTCCACTGCCGACCGGGATCCGATTTTCCTTTATATACATACGTAATTTGTTTTACGATGCGCCTTTAACGTTAATTTAAAGCTAAAAGCGATAATGCATTTATTGACACATATAGATAATCTACCTTTGGGGACGAATGCATGTTTTAAATACTTTTATAACTTGCTTACTATGTACTCATACTAAATCTAACACAAAGGGGAATCTAAATGCGACGGTCTAAGTGACTATACCTTTACAAAACAAATTGTTAGATTAATGGGAATCTATCGATTCAGCGGTTAACCCAAGAGGTTACAACTTAATCAAAATAGATTTTGAATAATTTAATCAGTGAGATCCGCGATTCGGCATCGATTTAATTAAATGAGTTTCTCGCGTTAATTAAATTGGTTTCTAGTTGATTATGTTGACGAGCGCTCGTGTCGCGAAAACAATTTTAACTCGTGTATATACAAATGTTCTGTTTACATAATAAGTGCGGATACAACTACATCAAATTATGAGGTTATGAGTGATTAGTTTTCAACTCATACTGTAATTTGATTTGTCGCGATAAATCAAAATTAATCTTACTAAAATTATAAATGTGATTGTTTGGATGAATGGATGTTTGTTTGAAGTTATCTCCAGAACGGCTGCATCGATCTCCCTGAAATTTGACATAGATACAGAACATAGTTTAGAAGAACACAAAGGCAACTATCTTACTAGTTAAGTTTTTTACGGAAGGAGACGGAGTTGCGGGCGACAACTAGTTACATATCAACGTATGTTTGCCCTTATGCTGTCATAAATCTTTAATCTAAGCCCTATAAAATAAAATATTTTTTATTTCGATTTTTTTAGTTGCTTTCAAATTAATTTTTTTTAGTCATTTAAAATTCAAGAGTAGCATTTTCAGTAAATGTTTTTGCTACAATTGTTGATAAAAAGCTTGACTTGTGTTTCCATGAAAGGTTAAACTGTACACAGAAGCTTTGATAACTGATTGCTTTGAACTATTCAATTCATTATTAATTGGTACGCTTTCGCCGGCCGCAATTCCGTGCAGGTGTCGGGGAACTAGTAATTTTGTGCGAGGAAAAGGAACTAAATAAGAACAGACTGTGGCAATTAACCGTTGGTTTCCACTGTAAGGAACCTTGTACAAAAACATAATGTCTCTCTCGTTATTGATTGAAACCACAAATTTATAGGTGAGGAATTCGTTTTAATAAATATGTCGACCATTTTATCCGTTGATGGGGAACTTTCACAAAATATTCAATCAATGTTGACTTCTCTATATACCTACGAGTAGTTCATTATATATTAACGAAGTTCAAGATCGGTCGGCATTGTGATGGTTTTTTCCCTGCTCAATTCTTTCCTCTCATAAATTCCATTTAAACCAAGTTAAGCCTATTTATAGAAATCCATTAACCTTAATTTTTCTAATGTAATAACGCTACATTATAAACAAATACTTATTTGAAAATGTTATTAATATTAATGCTACGGAAAGTTATGAATAATAATTTAAAAAATATATGCTCTATATCACATACTACGTGCAGAAAGTTAGCAATGTATAAATTCAAAAAAATATCAATCCTACCTAACATAATTGTCAACTTGCCGGTTTTCCGCTATCCTTTTGCATATCAATTTCTGACGCTACTTTTCAACTTCCTATTCTGTTTTTGTTGATTTATTTTTACAATTGAATGACAATTAATAGTAAACATATAAAATACATAAGCAATGTAATCTAGTTTCTATACACCAATACAACAAGTTAAATTATATTACCACTCATTTTTTTAATTCAATTATCACCAACCAGAATTGAAAAACAGCAACTTTATTAAAGCTGGTAACTGGGAAAAAAGTAATAGGCAACCGGGTTAAAAGCGCTAGGCAAAGACCACAGACTTGTCGTGGTCCTGGCACACCTCACTTACCTCATCCACATTCAAACATTTACGCATACATGCACGTCGGTTTAGGAAGCTCTTAATATGGCCCTTTCTTTAAATTAATACCACATTATTTACACTTAATTTAAAAGGTATAAAGGGTGTTGACAAAATCTAAATAAGATAATCCCAGACCCGGATTCAAAAGCTTCGTACAATTATTTCATTATGAAAAGGATTATGGATTACTGGAACGACAATTTATTGTTTAAATATGTATAATAAAGTATGCAGGATAAACAATGTTATATTTATTAATAACTAGCTTTTACCCGCGACTCCGTCCGCGCGGAATAAAAAAAATGCACACAAGATAAAAAAGTTTCTATGTCCGTCTCCTAGTTCTAAGCTACCTCCCCATCAATTTTCAACTAAATCAGTTCGACCAATCTTGAGTTATAAATAGTGTAACTAACACGACTTTCTTTTATATATATAGATATCTTCTTCGTATTAAAACAAATACTATGTTATCAAAAAATTATTATTATTAGAATACGTTCTCTAGTAGCACACATACATACGAGTATATTTGGTATATTAAAAAATATCTCATTTTAGATATTTTCAAACAATAGGAAGTTATTTCGCCTTCACAACATCATACTATACTTCGAATTCCGTCGAATGCCAATAACTTTTTGCCGTGACAAATGATTAATGACCGTGAAAGCTGCCACTGATATCTCTCTCGCCAACAACGGTAGTGAGTATGGACACTAAAATAACTGAAACCTTAGCTATAAAAATGGAAATAAATTTTGGTATAGATAAATTAACAGACCCATACTATATCGATGTTTGATTCCTTAAATTATTTTTTCTTGTCGAAGACAACTAATCTACATAATGTTCTTATATACGTGTCAAAGAGCAAAGAAAAGCTTTAATCGAAAATAAATCAAAGTTTAAATATAAAGTCGAAAAAAGAGAGCAAATTACAAAATTATAATGCACATTCCTTGTAACCGACACATCGCTTTAACCTAAGGGATTCGAGCGCCCCTACAAAAAGGTTCGATTCGAATCGTCGCCCTTCCCCCTCTTTCCTTACCCCCAACGCCCTCTGAGGGATGGGGGGATTAGTGTTGCGCGCGCACACAAAATCAATACGGCTAGTTGAGCTACGCATAAATACGAACGGCCAAGTAGAGATGTCATGGCCGTGATATCGATATTAATTAACTGCCTATCTCTTGGAGTGTTTGGCTCACTCAAATAGCTTGTTGATAGAGTGATTTGTTTGCAGCTATTGTCCCGAACCGATGTGGAAATGGTCCATCTGTTTGAGTCCTATTAATCAATACCGGATTGATTTCGTAGCTCATTATTTTCCTGCAGTAATAATGATTAACTTGAATGCATGATATTCAGGTGATTTCAGAATTTTGTAGAAGTGTAAATAAATTCACAAGCAAAATAGCTAATTGTTTTTAATTCTCAATACTACAAAATACAAAAATAATTCTATGTCTAAAATAGAGTAAATTTAATTGTTACCGAAGAAATTAAAGACATCTTTTTTCAACATATAAAAGTTTTTTTTTGGTAAAATATATCAGACAGTTGTCTAAAATCTGTCTCTTCTTTAATTTCCCAACCTACTTCTTTTAAAAAGCTTCTAAAAATTATAGAAGATAAAAGATTTATTAATAACAATATCATGATAAATAATATCAAGAAAAGAACAAGCCTAATAAACAAGGCCCGTAGATTAATCAATTGATTGGATCTGCGATCGTTTGACATTTAAAAGAAAACGCTCAAAGTTTCCTCATTAAATAAGTTGTTCGTCGTTACTGGCTCTGCTTCTATTATCTGTTAAGAATATCTCTTTGTGTAAATACCCAAAAAACATTTTTAATTGCTTTTTGTATTCATTAATCAGACCGATCAACTTAGGGCTGATAAACAGAACGATACGAACCAACAATTTTGGTTAGCTTAGAGGAGTACTGATGGGCTTTTGAATAAAAAAAACAATCAGCAGTTTTGCACTGTAGTGTACGGTTCAGTGAGCAATAACGTGAGCAGTCGACTGCTGCGGATTTTAATTAACTCTGTTACCTTTGTTATGTTATCAAGGCCATTAGGTTAAATAAATATTGACTAGGTAAGTATAACTCTTTGAAGAATTACTTTCAAATTCATCATTTAAAGATACAACGTTTTTTTCAGAAAAGTCATCAATTTTTAACTGAGTAATCATAGAGGCTAAATATATATTTAGTACTTTAATTTAAGTCCAAAAAGTACATGCTTACAGGGCCGGCGTTAGGGTAGGGCGCAGTTAGCGACCGCCCAGGCCGCTGGATTCACAGTTCTGGGAAATACACAGTTTCACATTACCCTGTTAATGCCCCACGCCCTTCCGGCATGGTAAAACAGTGCGTGCTATAGAAATCTCGCCTTGGGCGCTGGTAGAGTTAAAAACGTTGCTGCTTGCTTGATCGGTTACTTTTCCGCATTTTAATTGTAATATTCCTAATCGAAATTTCTAACTTAATGATTATGAGTCTAATGTTTTCTCAAAACCCAACGAACTAAGCGCTTATCTAATCTAATTAAAACATTGTCATTCATAACGTGGGATAAGAGATATCGCGAGCGATCCGCGAAATCTAATTACTTTGTAGGAAGAGTCCGACCCCGACTCAGCTCTCAGCTCTGGGACGTGATTAAAATGACAAAGGGGCCCATTACACGGCACCGGGCGAGCCCCGGAGGTGCCCGGTACGGCAGACGCCGGGAAATTCCCGACGCATTCTCAACGTAAATAGCTTTAAAATTATAAATAAAATAATACTGGCAATACTTGGCTATGAGACGACTATGGCAATGTCATTTTGAAATACGCAAACATATTAAAATTAATCTATTGAGACTAACGTAGTGTTCGTAACTCACTCTTCTACCAATTTAGATTAATAAATGAATAGCCTTTTCTACACCAAAGCAAAACTTTTCCAAAGAAAAGCATTCTGGTATAAGTAATAAAGCAAGTCTCGGTGGTTCTTTAAACTATTTAACTATTCCACTGCAATATTTTTAGCCGACTTCAAAGTCGATGTTCTTAATTAGTAATTATATGTTTTTTTCTCTAAAGAGCTTAAAAAATTATAACTTTAGAAACTTTTCGTATATTTAAAACTATTCCATCGATCACAATAAGGGTTTTCATATCAAGTCGGACCTCCCCCTCCCCCTTCTACCCCCGGAAACTACCGATGGGGGTACTTAGAGGGTTTCCGAGTGCGTGACATATACAATATTGTCGGCGAATCAATAATACATTACACAGAGCACTTTGTACACGTACACTCAACGCCATGTAGCACGTGCCCGAAATGACGAGAATGTACGAAACATTCTCGTTAACATCCTCCGCTTTTGATCTGCAATGTACGTGACATTTGCAATGTGCGGTCCTTACATTCAACTTATCAAATAAAATCATTTAAGTTTTACGCGGAAATTTTCCCATCTTTCGCATGAAATTAGAGCAAAATTTTTTATCTAATTTTACTTCATTTTATGTATATTTTATACTTATACAAATATAATTTAAAAATTAATATAATTTTTTTGTTTAAATATTAAAGACTTTTAAATCCACAACTTTTGTTTGAGTAAAATATAAGGTATTTCACTACCTATGCCATTTAAATGTGACCCCGTCTTCTTTTACATAGAGAGTTATTGATTTATTCATTTCGAGGTTACACGTGACTTAATAATTGCTTCCGTTCTATTTAACGTACGAAACGTCACACGAGTAAGCCTGAATAAGTACTTAATTGTGAGAAGAAAATTCGGACTTTGATTTAAATAAGATTTTTAAAACCAGTTACGATTTTAGTAACTATCCATAATAATTTTTATTGATATATTCAATTACATCTATTTATTTTTTCCATATGTTATTGAAACAAAACATCTAATTATATCATTACTACGTACAGTACCTTTGAAGATGTCAAATAATAACGTCATACGCGCACGAATACGTGCGTAATATATAAAAATTCTCAACATTTTTTCGCTTTTTCGTATTCAAGGAGACAAATGGTCCCCGAGACATCCTCTTTTGCTTTTATCCATTTATCATGCCTATACAATCTATAGGTAGGTTATCTGAGCAAATCGGTCGTTTTTTCCCTCCAAAAGTTAGATAATTTTGTTTGGCACGTCAAGGAGCGGCGTCGGCGGGAAGTTAATGACACTTCTGGAACTATTAAAAAAGAAAAATGGCAAAGCGCCTCGTGTCAGAATTAATTTGTACTATTCGTAGAAAACGTAAAAAATTGCTCAGGTAAAGTTTGAAATTTGTTGAAGAGTCTGGAAATTCTATGGAACTTACTTAATACGACTCTTTCTAATTTATTATTTTATTCTTTAGAAAATTAAGTTTTCAATTAGATTTTTCGAAAAACTTATTATCTGTTTTGATAATAAAATGAATTTAAATTGTAAAATGTAGTTTATATATACCTATAAATAAACTGAAACTTAAAAAAAAAACTCATTGCGATGTTAAAAATGCACAGTAGTAAAATCGACTGTTTTCGACTTATAAGATCGTAAATCCAAGCTAAACCGTCGTAGCTATCACGGCAATATTTTTACATAATCGCTTACCGTTGAAACCATTAAATGTAATACACTAGCGCCTGTTATGAAATGCATCGCAATCATTTTTCAGTCTTTTAATTTGGCGGTGAGAGGTAGGCGCGTGAGGAGTGTCGCCTCAACGGGCTCGCGAGAGCTTCGAGAGCCGTCACATCTCGGCGACGCGCTGCGGTTACACTAGGGCTGGCATTAACGAGCTTTTTTAATTGAATTTTAAACGATTTAGAGGGAAAATGTTGCCTATAATTACTTACACCTTGTTGTTAGCCGTATTTTACAAAATGATCGACCGATGATTGTACCGTAATCTGCTGCCAAAAAATGTGTACAAAAACTAATCAGGAAATGATTTTAGTACTCCACGGTTATAAACACGAGTTTTGAATATATTAACGTAGAAACTAAAAAAAAAATGTTATTTTATAGACCGCATACGGTTAAATTGCATTAACCTAACACTAAGGGTTCAAAAACTTAAAAAGATTTAGTTACTATGAAAATTTTACTTGTTCTTTTTTTAATTCATAATAGAAATGATTAAGTTCTCTCGAAGCGTCTCATAGTAAAGTGGCCTTTAAGTTTTTTAATATGCGCATAAGTGAAATTTTAATATTAATGACGCAGTAAAATTATCTTTGAAATTGGCGACCCTGGCAACTTAACGATGCTTCGTTGTCAAACTGCCAAGCACCACTACTTACCAAGGAATCTACATACATTTGCATAAAAAGGAAAGTGTCGGGGAGTATGGGGGGACTTTGATTCGCTTTTTCCATCCCCCCTCCTTTCTACTTCATAGTTTTTAAGTGCTTACGAAGTCTGTCTTACGTAGATAAAGTATATTTCAGTACTATTGACGTGAGATATAGGATCTCTTACTCAAGATAAAGTCGTTTATCGACTTATTTCTATTTTACTGATTTTATTCGTGGTTACAATTTATAAAGGTAACCTATACAATTTTCTTTTATTATGGACTTTTGACGTATTTTATATGCCAGTATCACGTATAGTCAAATTAATATAATTATATATTTAGAAGAATTAAGATACTACCAAGAATTTGTAAAATGTCTTTAAATACTTCAATCCCACATGAAGATATGCATTAGCTAAGTTAAGCAAATGCTGCAAAACAACAGCTCTAATGAAATATTTATGAAAGCGTTGTTCGTACGAAAGATGCGGAAAGCTCAACGATAAAGCTGCGACGCTAGCGCCACGGCCGTGAATTGCAACTTAGCAAGTACGGACCGTTACACAATGACGAGCCGTTCTCATTTTAAAGGTTTTCTCTAGACAAACGGAATTTATAATTTTACTCTACACTACCTATCGCCCGCGATGATAAAAAAAACTTAATTTGTAGCCTATATGTTCTTCCAAACTATTTTCTAAATCTATGCCAAATTTCACTAAGATCCGTTAAGCCGTTCTTACAAACATACATCCATCCATCTAAACTTTCGACTTCATAATATTAGTATGATTTTTTCCCCCCTAAAAAAATACAATATTTTTTCTATTAGACACTTTTATCTAAACAATCTTTTAACTAAAAAATTTACACATTTTAGATATGGACATAGGAAGACTAAGGAAGGCAATAACTATTTCATATTTTTAGCTGGAATTAACATTTTATCTCAGTACGAGAATTAACGTAATAAAAATAACATGTTGCTTTTACCATGGTATCGACGATGTAAAATTTAAAAAGTTTCCTTCAGCTAAACGATGGTAAGTCGTTTCTAAATAAGTTTCAGCGAATAACAGCTCAAAGTTTGCCAATATCGGACACTCGGTGCTCGTCGCTTCGTCTACAGTCACATACAATATTAAAGGAGACTTTTATCTCGAGAATACAATAAGAAACTTTTTTCTTGTACATATAATGTTATTCAGCGTGTTTCTGTGTAATTTGAACTCATTCTGTTTTGGGAAATGGATTCTATGGATACATGGCTTAAATTCAATGGTAATTACCTAATTGTATTATTGACGATCTTGTTGATGATCTCCCAACAAAAATATGTATCCTAATAGAGAGACTTGCTTATTTATATAAGAATACAGAAATCGAAGAATAACATATAAAATACCGGTTTATGACAAACTACGCAGAATAATTTATGAAATTTTAGGCGACCGCTTTTTAACAATATGCAAATCTACAAACTAAGTACATAGTGTAGTAAGAAAAAGAGCTTATTTTACTACATAAATTATTTATACAAAACCATTTGCAAATTAAATGGATAAAATTTAACGTTCGTAAATTCTGTAAATTAATTTTATCGTTTGCTTGAAATCCAATGCACTCCTCGGCGCTCGGCGCTCGAGCTCTAGACGGGCCCAGTAATTGGTCCAGATGCCAGCTGCGCCGATATTGATGAAGGCTAATCCGATCATCAAATCGTTGCAGACGCTTCATAATTTAAAGGTTCATTTCACTCAATTTAATTCTATTTATTTTTCTTGTTCAATATTTATTATGAAATTATTTGTAGTATTTTTTTTAAACTTTGATTTTTCGTCTTTTAATCGACGTAATTAAATGAGGTATAAAAAGATTTACCAATAAATTTAATTTAGCTTTTCATCAACAAAAGTTTTATTTGCGTCCCTCCTCCGTCGATTAAAGGTTGTTGCAACGCATCTGTATTCTGCAATGCCTTGATAAGGCAACTTAACTGGATGTCTACGGGTAGAGGTCGCTTCGCTATTTCGGCCAATTCAGGTGGCCACTTTATAATATAAAAAAAGCTCTTGATAGTTATGAACCAAATATTGATAGTTACCGTAAGTAACGATTTAATATTTTGAATTCAGTTATAATATTAAGATTGTTAACTTTTCTAATTCCCTACTTTATCTATTCGTCCGTCTTTAAAAATCGGAATTTACTTTAAATTAAATAAATCTAAGTGTAAAGTTGGTTTAAGTTGCGCGGAGGAACTACAAGGTGAATATTTCCACGTCAAAGTGCGAGCAGCCTGCGGAAAAGTATACAGCCTTCGAGGCGCCCGAAACTTTGCAAGAATTTTCCCAGTGCAATGCAATTAGTTTGTTCTTTAACATATTCTAGTTTCTTCACAAACTTCGATACTTGTTTGTAACACGTTAGAACTTATTTTACACGTAAAATGCATTAAATTTTTAAATTATACTCGTCTTTCGTCTAAGGCAAGCATTTAATAGTATGAAATATGAACATTTATCTGAAAAGTTGAGGATTCTTTTAGTCTTAGATGATGATAAAACATGTATTTCTAAATTATTATTTTTTTAATAAGTAAGACAAGTTTTAAGTGAATACAATTAAAATATAATTTAAAAACAAAGATAAGATATTAGTTCGAAGTGTGTAAGCGCCTTATCATACTAGCCCCAAAGCCGTTCGCAAACCGCTAGTATGATAAGGCCCTAAGATAAGACTCCTCTCGAAATATTTCAAATCATGAACTACATTACAAGATCAGTCAAAACCGAGTGGAACTCATAGTTCTGGGAACTATATTAGTCGAAGTCGTGCGGAACTCCGAGTTCCAACGGGAACTATATTACTGGCCTATTCCGTGCGGAACTCATTGGCAAGTACCAGAGTTTGCACTTAGCCTCCGCCCATATTGCTCAACTTACGCAAGTTGATAAGCGAGATGCACGGAATACCAAGTATATTCAACTTCAATTTAAAGTACATAACTTATAAATGTACTTGTCCGTTAAATTAGTATCATAACTTCATATCTTCATAACTTCTTACAGTGGTAGACGCCAGAAACAACTATGCACGCTGCACTGATGTGTACGAATTGGTAGGCTCGCCCGGTGAAATACCACGACCACACAGAAGACAGGCGTGAATTGGAAATAATTCCGTGTTTCGTCTGATGAGTGTGGTGCCGGTGGCCTAATTTTAGTCCTCTTGCCCTTCCCACCCTTTTCTTATAAGGAAGGGATGGAAAAGAGAGGTGGATTTGATGGAGGAGGAGATGCATAGGAAGGTTGAATATTCTCTTTTTGTGCGTCTTCTCCTTCGTCGATTGGGGGTAGGCAACCCATCTGCAATTGCGAATGTCTGTGGGCAGCGATCGCTTCGACATTTCGGCGAATTCTTTACTTTACTGAAACATATACTTTGATCGAATTTATTAGATTTAGCAAGCGACAACAAATACGTTTTACGGAGGACACGTATAATATTTTTTCACGTCTCGCTATTATCTTACGTGATATTAACAAGATACTTGTAACTATTATTTTGGCAACTAATTTCTTGCTTAATTTCATGAGACCAAAATAATCGAATTGAGCTATTTATATTATATCCGTTTGTATTTAATATTTCTATAACTTTATTATATGTTATATTTATTGAGGAAAACAACAAAGATAATTATCTATTAAGAACATTTGGATATATATTTGTCAAATAGTTTTCCTCTAAAATTATATACGGTTAATATTGTATAATATTGTCTGAATAAAATCAAATATTTGCCCAAAAAAAGAGAAAACAACTTCATAATATAAATGTGCTTTTCTAAAATATTTACAAAGTTAATAGATACTATTTTAAAACTTTACAAATTATATACATGGAGGCCATAACAAATACAATTTGGTTTTTTTACTTATTTTATAAAAATTGTGAAAGTAAAAAGACGTTTTAAAATAATTGTAACCAATATTATGTGAGAAAAAGTGTTTTATCAGAAATATTTTAGAATCTACGAGATTTTAGTGTAAAAACGTTGTATTTGGTTTAAGTTTTTGATTGGAATTCAATATATGTACGATACGATTTTGTATTGTAGGTTGCATTAGAAATGGCAGAATTCCCAACAAACTAACAAGTCACTAAATTACAAATACCCTTTAAAAAGACGAACTTGTAGTGTAGTATGAAGTTAGTTTCTCCTCAGTCGTCTAACGAGGCAACTTGCACAATTTGCTATGCTAAGCTCTTAAGTACTAGGAGCTTTCCTTTCTATCCTTTGTTTCATTAAGTTGAGAATAAGTTAACATAATATATGGTGAGATCTCCATACAATACAAAACCTTTTTGGTAACATATTTAATGGAAAATTCAAGTAATAGGAAATCTAAAAATTTAAAGTAGACAAAGAAATTAACATTTACTTCCAATGGTTTTCATAATAAAACAGAAAAAAAATAAAAACAAAAAAATTGTAAAAAGCGAATTAAAGCTATGATTTCCTGCATCAGAATTAAGGTAAATTAAATTAAAAACATGCTCCAGGAGAAATAACTAAGAAGGATAGTAATAAGTCAAGAGAAGGACATCTGTCGACGAACTCTAAGTCTGTGAGAAACATAAGCCAACTTTTAAATGAGAGCACTTTAAATTAATTAACCAAAAAGGATACAGTGAACTGAAATAGCGGAGCGAAAAGTCACCAATTAACTGCATACTGCGAAGAGTGGGGGGACAAAGTGCAAATGAAGGGGAGGGCTTCAAGGAAAATATCACTATTTTAATTGTTTTCTTGCTCCAATGCGTTTTAAGATTCTTGCACACATAATATCACAATTAATACGTAAAAACATGACAGCAAACGGTAGGCGTTAGGCCATTAGTAATTGACGTTCTCCATACATGGACCGCAGTTTGCAGTCGCCACTAAAAATCCTGCCCGCCACTATAAAATGACCGCCTGAAGATGTCCGTGTATATCAGAACATGATGAATCAAGATTAGTTTAGATTGCTCTGCATCAGTAATCAAATTAAATTTGACTTCAGCTAGATTAAAGACGGGCTTTCACTGAGCTAATATAGTCTTATTAAACCAAGACTAATAACTCAATGTTAAGGAAGCTTCTAAGATCCATCGCTCTTTGGGATCAAATTGAATTAGTTCCTAGTGTTTAAGACTTTAACTTAATTACTAAGTGCATTCGGGTCTTATGTGATGGAAGGATTGGATCTTAAACTACAAATTTCAGTCTTTATTCTGTCTGACGTTAATTAAAATGTTACTTGATAACCAAGTTGTTACTTAGTTTACTGACGGATGTTTTAGGGAAGTGGGAAGTTTTAAGAAACTTAACAATTACATCTTATATTGAACTTGCTTCTCAAGATTTAGAAGGAAAACAACTCTAAGGGAAAAGAATATAACCATGTAATACATATAGAATTAGATACATATAGAATTTCCAAAACAAATATAATAACGAAGTAGAAAAACAAATACGAACACATGTTGAGTCCGAAGTAAACATTTTAGTGAAACATACGCCTACGTCCGGGTAATGTTTATCCGATCCAACTTCAACTACAAATAAATATTTTATTATTCCGTAAAAGATTTAGATTACGTAAAAAATCAGTTAGTAAAACTTGAAATAAATTGATTCAATGGATTCTTTATATGGATGATAAAATTGGCCATCAGCCACCACTGAAACATACTTTTACCAAAAATATCAATAAGGATTCCCTCTCATCCCCTTTGAAGAAATAAAGATAACAGTATGTTTTTTTTTATATTAGGTCCTTACATATGAAATTGGCGTTTTGTATGGGAGGAACAAAAAGTCGAATATTTTTTAATATAATATATTTAATTAATCAAAGTATGAACCATTATTTTCTATGCACTTTTGCCATCTCATAGGTAGTTCATTGATCCCTTTACTAAAAAAACCAGTCGGACGGGAATCAATAAAATCTTTGAAGGCGATTTGGACTGCCCCATCGGAGTTGAATTTTTTCCCTTGCAAGAAGTTATCCAAATTTCGAAAAAAATGGTAATCTGTTGGAGCAAGGTCCGGGGAGTACGGAGGATGTCTTAGACTTTCCAATTGAAGCTCTTCTAATTTAGTAGCCGTCTGTTGCGCAGTGTGTGGTCTAGCGTTGTCGTGAAGCAGCAGTGGCGTGGAGCGATTGACCAGCCTAGGTTGTTTAGCCGCTAGCTTTTCCATCATGGTTTGCAATTGCTGACAATAGACATCAGCCGTAATAGTCTGGCCAGATTTGAGAAAACTGTAATGAACAATACCGGCACTAGTCCACCAAACGCTTACAAGTAACTTTTTTGGGGTTAATTTTCGCTTGGGGCAGGATTTGGCTGGCTGGCTAGGCTCCAACCATTGCGCTGAGCGCTTCCGATTATCGTAAAGAACCCATTTTTCATCACAGGTAATGATTCAATTTAAAATATCTTCATTATTGTGCCGGTTTAGTAATGTAACGCAACAGTCGACGCGCGTTTGCCGGTTTGCTTCAGTCAATTCGTGAGGTACCCACCTTTCAAGCTTTTTAATCTTCCCAATTTGCTTCAAGTGAATTAAAACAGTTTTGTCACTAACATCGCAGCCTGCAGCTAACTCGGACGTGGTTTGCGATGGATCCGCTTCCACAATAGCCTTCAACTCTTCATTATCAACTTGAGTCTCAGGCCGTCCACGGGGCTTGTTCTGCAGATCGAAATTTCCAGAACGAAAACGTTGGAACCAAAAATGAACTGTGTTTTCTTTTGCAACACGACCGCCATACACATCATTCACCCTTCGAGTCGTTTCCGCAGCACTAGTGCCACGGCGGAACTCGTACTCGTAAATAATGCGATATTTTAAGTTTTCCATTTTGTAAAATGAGTGACGCAAACAGAAAAAAACAGAAGAAAAAAAACAAATGAATGACGGTCATCGAACCACAAATACATGAGTCTATAGCTGTACAAATTTTAATTTGGAATTCCTTACCAAAGAGGAGAAATTCGTGATTAAAGTGGCAAGTACGAAAAACGCCAATTTCATATGTAAGGACCTAATATTAACGGTAAAATATCTCATACCTTAAACAAAGACAATTACAGAGTCATAGTAAAAAAATCGTGTAACCGATCTCTACAAGCATGTTCTATGTACGTTTTTATTCGCGTGGGGTAAACCGCCGTATTTGTCATTGTGCCCCCGTTTCCATGTGGCTATCGCGTTACCATTGATTACAAATAAAACAACGATCTGCTTTCAAATGGAAAACCCTATAAAAGCTTTAAGGGTCGATGAACTTTGCGATAAAAACATTTAGAAAAAGCTGTTTAAAATTGATAGATTTGCTTAGTTAATTTTATTAATCAAACAAAAGTTTAAAAAAAGTATTAAAAATATATAAAATATTATATTAAAGCAAAAGTATGGACTTAGGTCCATACTTCACAAAGGGCTTTACTCTCGTATTCGAACTTTGACTTTCAAATATATTAAGTTAGTCTACAACAAATATATCAAAGGTCATCAAACGATTAAACTAGTGTTAGACGTTGTCTATACATATATACCATAACTTAATTAAAAACTATATAAATAAGATTTGAAATTCAAAAATGACACACCGAACAAACTTATGCCTAATGGCCAGCTTACATTATTCTAGTACAGTAGGAAAGCGCTGCCCTGTCATAGACAGTATGGGCTCACTGGCGCCAGTTATTGTTTACATTATGTAATTTGCATGCCAGCGTTGATTTTGAGCACTATTATCCAACTGTATTGGTATTATGTAAACCAATTATTAAAATATAAGTTTCCTTAAACTACACGGGACCCTTTGTGAAATATTTTTAAAATTCTTTGTGATGATATTGCTTTAGAATTTAGAAGCTCAATATCAGAGTAACAGGTTAACGACCTGTACGTCTGGAACGGTTCACTAATCTATAGTGCCGACTAGACAACAATCCCCGATGTCTAGACAGATCTGACAACTAGTTATAGATTATTTTAGATACAGTACTTCCTTTCAAAGTACTTGATGGTTAGTTCCCATAAACGATCAGGTATTTTTTTTTTTATCTGAAATACAAAATTATTAACTTAATTTAAGTTATTTTGAAAATTATTTACTATATTTTGCAAGAATCACTTTTTTATAGTGTTGTAAACAAACATCTTAAGAAGATTTATGCTCCGCAAATCACTTGAATTACAAACTATTATACAATAAAATCGGACTAGACACAAAGAAAACCGCAAGTTTTATATGAAATAATTCCAGAAAGTTGAACCCACAACAGTAAAAATTCTTAGGCAAAATATTTAGAAGAAGCCGCGTAGCGTATTACAGCGATATCTTAATCGTGTCCCCGGCGCGGTCCATTCGCTTGTCAATCCGAACTCTTCAAAATAAACGAGCTCTTTATCACCGACATAAAAGGCATTTCTGGAAGAAAGAAATTTATTTACTGTCAAAGCCGAGGAGTGGACTTCCTTTTTTATCTTCTTATAGGACTTTTACATTTAAATGTTATTTCTAACGGTAAAGAACATAAAATAAAGAGTCTTTTAGCGCTAACAAAGTAAATTATTATAATTTATACGCTAATGTATTCGATCAAGTAGGAAGAAGCGTTATAAAAGAATTTTCATTGAAAATTTATTGGAATTAAAATGACATGAGCAATAACGGACGCAATATATGATTTTAAATAAGCAGCTATTAAAACCAGTTTTCATCTGAAAATGTATTTCACACTAAAAACTATAATTTTAATTTATATTACTAACTTTATCTTCATCGTGAATGAAGTTGAATGTGTGAATTGTGTAAAAAATTTAGCTGATTTGCGCATTTTGTACATGATATCAGAACAAATACGAAAGCCAATGTACTAATGACTGGCGATCCAGAGGAAGTGAATAAGCATGTCTAGTCATGAGAATGTTGCCTAGAACTACTAATTGACTAATTCCCTTTCTCGTACCAGGCAAGCAGCGGTGCGGAGCCGCAGGTGGCGGTGCTCTGCGATGCGGGCTCTAGCTACCACCCGCAGTACATGTCCGCCGCCGGCCGCTGGACACCCGACCTCACCACCAAACCTCATAACTGCCTCAAGGACAAGATGGAAATACTCGACTATTGCAAAAAGGTAAACTTTTAAAATTTCATGTTCAGAGTTATCCTGCCGTAGTAGTCCTTCTTTTCTTCTTCAAAAAAATTACTTATTAATCAGTAGAAGATGCATTTGTGTGTATTGGATAGAATAGTCATTATTTCTGAACCGTAATATGTCTTGTAAAAAGTTAAAGATTTAGCGTTTGTTTCTTTAATAAAATGATATAAATCTCATTCTATTAACTTTTTTGTTTATAATATTAATCTTTGTGCGTAATCTTAATGCTTATAATTCATCATGCGAAAAGTTCCATTAATTATTCTGTTTAGTAGGTCGTCGACTCATCGGCTTTATGTTGAGAGAATTCATTAGTCAAAGCTGGATCGACTCGGGGCGTTGTTTGGCTCGTGTCAAATAAACAATTAGCAATCATAACGAAATCAAACCGCAGCCTGACTTTCGTTACTTGATCCATTTATAATTAAATGATGAAAGGAGTTTAGAATTGTTGAACATAATTCTAGGCTTTTACATCTCTGTTTTTAAAGATAGAAAATGCGATAAGACAATTGCGACAGAAAGCCAATAACTTCAAAGGGAATTGGTCTACACAACTAGCACAACAAAGATACCGAAGATATAAGAAAATTTATCAGGACTGCAATAATTATTATGCACTAAAAATACTAGATTCCGCATAATTTTTCAAATATGTGTGTATTATATTTGTTTCCAGGTGTATCCCAGTCACGACATCACTAACATCGTGGAGGCATCGCACTACGTCAAAGTGAGCAACTGGTGCAAGCTCGGCTCCAGCAACGCCGCCAAATGCAAAGTCACCCGCTGGGTCAAGCCTTTCCGTTGTCTTGGTATGAATATAATAAAGAAATAGCTGATTAATAAAGTTATTTATCAGTAAAATAGTTAACCACACTATATCATCAAATACGATTAGAGAAAGTTTAGTAAACAGTAATTCCTCAACGCAACTTTTTCGTTTAATATATAAACCTTGTATGTAAAATTGTACATCTTGGTAAGAGACAACGGTCCCATGATCCCTTTAAAATTAAATCTGTAGGTACCGATGCGATATAGACGATTATACTGTTCTTTCAAATTTGATGTTTACTACCAATAACACAAGAACTACAAAGACTATTTGTCGGCAGAAGGTCCATTCCAATCAGACGCGCTGTTGGTGCCCGAGAGCTGCCTGTTCGACCACATCCACAACCAGAGCCGTTGCTGGCAGTTCGCACGTTGGAACGCGACTGCGGGCCGCGCATGCGCACAACGAGGCCTTCGACTCCGTACCTTTGCTATGCTTCTGCCCTGCGGCATCAGCCTCTTCTCCGGTGTCGAGTTCGTTTGCTGCCCCAAACATTTCAAAGGCAAGTTTACCCATTTAAGTTTGCGTAAAATAACTTGCGTTAGTGTCATCTCCATTCTACTGTCTTTTTGTTGTGGGCAACGCAACGGTGGTATTCAAATGAAGTATATACGTTAACAATTCAGTTTTAAACTACTTTTTCACTGAAATTGGTCACCCAATAGTTTTTCTATGTATCCAAATAACAAGTGATTTCTTTGAAGTGCCATCGCTAACATTTAATACAATAATTATAGAAAATGTCAAGATGCATAAGCCAATGGACGTCGGTGTACCGGTAAGCCCCGGTGGCGAAGAGATGCTGGCTGCCTCCGCCGCGATGGATGAGCGCGATGATGAACTGCTGGATGATGAAGACGCTGGACTCACCGATGATGATGATGATACACTCAACTTGAGCGATGATGACGATGATGATGATGCAGATGACGGTGAGTTCGGTGAGCAAACATTTTATTTTATATAAAGTAGCTATGTAAATATATGTAATGAAATCGTTTTTAAAAAATTAAATTACAAATAGAACAAATAAATTTCCATTTTTTACTTCCAATACTATCAAATATAACTAAAACGGTTTCGTGAGACTAAAGAACAGCACTGGTAGTCATTGAGTAACGTTCTTAGACATGGATGAAGACGAAGACACTGACTTGTCCCGCGACGACGACGCCGAAGACGATGACTACACGGACGGAGACGAGAACGCCTGGCCGCGGCCCGAGACCTCCTCGCCGCCTTCTACCACCAGCACGACTACCACTACCACGACAACATCCACCACTGCGGTGAGTTTGTTTCCAATTTCAACATAAAATCAAGAATTTTTTGATTTTTTGAGACATACTTATCTCAGCTCACATAACATTCTATTATTACTTTTTCAATAGGCAAATTGTGTTAAATCGTTACATTCTCGACTAGCGACATCGTGACATTAAATTGAGAGCCATTTTCTTAGTAATTGCTCCACGATTTCCAGTTAGTGTTTTAACAATTGTCCCGATTCTTATAGGCATCTACCGCTACCTCGGACCCTTACTTCTCACACTTCGACCCTCGCACAGAGCACCAGAGTTACAAGGATGCCCAGCAACGCCTTGAGGAAACTCACCGCGAGAAGGTACAAAACAAAATTCACAATTGATAATTGATCATACTATCGTTGTTTTCATCTTATGCATAATCCAATGAGAAAATAAACAATTGTCTTCAAAGTATTCTAGAAAGCATGATTAATAATTTACAATGAAACTTCGATGTCGCAGATCACAAAGGTGATGAAGGAGTGGTCGGAACTTGAGGAACGCTACCAGCAGATGATGAGCACCGACCCTGTCGCCGCGCAGACCTTCCGACAACGTATGACCGCCAAGTTCCAAGCCAACATTCAGGTAAACAATTTTAAAGTTATATAAATGTGCTAAATATTTGCTGGTCAAATCTTGACTGAAGATTATCGTAGAATGCTGAAAATGCTGCTATCATTTTTGAGGAGTGTTTATTACATACAGTAAAATCTTGCCATACTTAAATTGTGGAAGCGCGCATCCACAGAATTGTTTCTCGCAGCCGTAAATAGAGTTTTAATCTTAAAACACTGAACATCAAGTCTAATATTTACTATTGCTTTAACAGTCTCTGGAGGAAGAAGGCGTGGCGGAGCGTCGCCGCCTAGCCGCACTGCACCAACAACGCGTTCTGGCACATCTGGCTCAACGCCGCCGCACTGCGCTCGCCTGCTACACCCGCTCTCTCCGCGATACACCGCCCAATGTAAGTTGTCATGAAATACACTTTGGTGTAGTAGTCTATGTTATGTGGAGAAGCCTATTTCACAATTTGTAATTATTTGTTCAGGCCCATCGTGTCCAGAAATGCCTACAGCGGCTGGTGCGAGCACTTGCAGCTGAACGTAGCGGTGCACTAGCCGCCTGGCGCCGCGCTGCAGCTGCTGGAAGAGAAGCCGCCGCCGCCGAACGAGCCTCTGCCGCTGACCGTCTACAGGTCGAATCACTTCGTTAATCAAATGATTTATATTTAGGACCACATTATTTAGTATTTGCTTGGATACTAAATATAAAAATTTACGATGACAGGATGCCGACCGCGCCCTGCAACGTGCTCTGTCCTCGCTCCGCCGCCGCCCACACCTCTACGCTAGCATTGGAACCGCTATTGAGGACTACGTCCAGGTACGTTATGTCTAACTTTTTAAAAAGAAAGAGCAAGTTTCAAACGTGTGCCGTCATTGACAAATTCTGTCTCAATCACAAGCACTCCAACATCGTTCTTAACGTTTCAGTCGATGCAATCGAAAGACGATATGGCGGTGTCTCTGATGTCGATGACCCCTGAGGCGGAAGAGTTGCTACTGGATCGCATCGAGGCGGAGGTGCAACGCGAGCAGGCGGCACGGGATCAGCTCGGAGTTAAGCGCGACCAGCGCACCAGGCAGCGACAGGACATACAGAACGAACGGATCAAGGTGTGTACTACAAAGAAAAGCAGTTGTTCACAGTGCCCTGGTCCATGCAGGCACGCGAGATAAACTGTGATAGGACAGTCATAAAGTTTTGCAAGTTTCGCCAGCATTTGGCTATTTTAATGGTTTGAGTATGCGATCTGTTTTAAATCTTATCACATAACTCTATCCCTTTCAGACTTCAAATGGCGTGAAAGAGAGCGATGAGATCGACGACGAGGCCAACGAGGTGAACGAGACGGAGGAGACGACGGCCGCCCCCGCCCCCGCCCCCGCCGCCCGCAGCTCTCCCCCCTCCTCCCCCGCACCGCCCGCCACCTCCGCCTCCCCCGCCTCGCCCGCCTCCCCCGCCATAGCACGAGACGCCACCACGCGCATGGCCTACACGCAGGAAACTACTACCACTGTGAGTACATTATCGAGGATTGCTTAAAATGGGATACTTTTGTCGCATTAGCATCAAAAAGTTGCCAGAGCAACATTATAAAGTCACAGAAACCATTAACATGAGTATGTTTTGTGCAAATTTTGTAAAAAAAAAACTTTTTCATTATTAGGAATTTCTAACGAGCACGGTGACGGAGGCGACCGAGACCGAGACTGAGACCGGCGAGATCGGCGAGACCTCCAGCCGACGATCCACCAGCGAGGTGCGATATACAACTTCCTTAAGACATGTTGATGATATGACATAAAGTTGACATGACATGACATCTGTCGATACACACTTAGAAGCATATGTTTTTTATTTACCGTCGTACACCATCTACCAAAGCGGTGATCACGATTTCATTGAAAGACGTTTTATTTTCATTGTCAATCGACATATTAGCCGCTTCAGTCACAGATCTACTGGACCTTAGAAGACGTAACAACGGCGTGCTTATACATTGCAAAACAAAGGTTATGTAATGGAGTAATATGTTTGGTTGCTTATTGGTGTTTCTGTCGTCAGACGGAGGGCGAAGGGTTACGCGCTGCACTGGAGCAGGCGGAGGAGCGCGCGCCCCCGCCGCCCGCGCATGCTCTCAAACACGAACTGCAACACACGCAGCCCGTTAGTACCTTCATTTGTCATTTAACTACATTTTTTTTTCTTCAACCTTTTGTTTTGACAATCAATCTTCAACAATTCTTTACAGAACTAACTTATTTACTAATTACTCCATAAATATCCACTTAATCTTAATCGTGATAACAATTGTTTACTATTGCAGGGTTACACGGTACGCGGCTCTCCCGGCGGCAGCGGCTCGGGTGCTCTGTACCCCGCTCTGTGCGTTGGTGGCGCCGCGCTGGCCGCCGCTGCAGCTGTCGCGCTCGCTGTCGCCCGCCGCCGCGACCGCGCCCCCGCCGCACAGGGCTTCGTGCAGGTAACTACTCGTACATAGCATCTGTACTCTCTTAGTTGATGTGCAGAAAACTGTAAACGCACCAGTTGTTTATGAACACAGCCACATAATACACATGCATATTTGTAAGCCCCAATATAAAGAGAAATCATGTCTTCAGAAGCATCTATATGTTTATGGACTTATGCTATACCTATACTCTAAAGCTACTCAATGCTCGCTTGCCGGGCGAGGCGATAACAACTTCACTTGAAATTGTATAGAAAAGAAAAAGACTTCGTAGACTACTGAAAGTGTTATGTACTTACAGAGATTGACGATTATTAAGTAATCTGTTGATATCTAAATAGGGATCGTACTTCAAACTTATCAAAAGAAATGTGTTCGGTCTGTGCAAGCATTGGAAAACTTGTTAGCTCGCAATCATCATAATACCCAATAATAAAGTCTCCTTGCTTTCGCAGGTTGAGCAGACCGGCGCCGTGGCCCCGACCCCCGAGGAACGGCACGTGGCCAACATGCAGATCAACGGCTACGAGAACCCTACTTACAAATACTTCGAAGTCAAGGAGTAAACCCTCACCTGTCCCTCCCACACACTCCCCTCTCCCACCGGACTCACTTCTTTCACTCTTCTATATTCTTCTATCTTTTACTAAACCATCCATTTTCTTTAATTTATTTTTAAGCATTTGTTTTATCAATTAAACATGATCGCGCTATTTATTTAACATGTTTATTGCGAGTTTTTAGTGTAAAATGAGATATTTCGTGATGTGTGCTAGGAATCCCCCGTAGGCCCCTGTGTTTCGTGTCCCGCGTACTTTGTCCCCTAAAAATTAATTCTTTATGGAATGAATGTGTGTGTTAACTTCTTTCTATGACTTCTTCGCGTCCGGTGGCGGGGATTAGAGATGTAATTAACATTTTAAAAGCTTGTGTGATTAGTCGGCAAACATTTTGCGGTACTCGCAAACTCTCATATGATAGATAAGTTAGTTGATGACATTACTTTATATATTTTGTTACTTTATGTTTGCACCGTTATTTTTTATTTTAAGGTTAGATATAAGTTTTCATCTAGTGTCCCTAGATGTCGTAAGTCACCTTGTAGTTTTTTTAATTAAGTTTTCGAGGCCCCGGCCCAAGTGATAATGTCCAATGCGAGTCTTTCTCTTTCAAGCTTCTACGATATTAAACACTTAAGACTTTTCGATCTCAACTTCGTTAGTATTTTAGTTAAATGTTTCGTCTTTCTTGCACGACATGCGCGTGGCGTTGTCCCTTGGGCGAGTGGAACAAATCGTCCATTGTACGCTGTGTATATAGGCTCCGCGTACATAATTCAACCTAAAATTTCTTACTCTTTGAAACCCGCTTTTTTTCTAACTTAGGTAGATCATAACGTGAATTCTATGTAATAAAATGCGAAAATATATTTTAATAATTATTGTGTACTTAGCGAAGGTTCGGGCGGCAAAGCCGGTGCGGGTGAACCCTGAATACTGCAGTCGTTCTAGTCAATGTTATTATTTGATGCGCGATCATGATTATTATTTACGGGTTATATTTTTTTGTTCTTCCTTTTTTTAAACTTCTTGATCTTTGTTCGCCCGCGGGACAATACTCATAGTTCCCACTTAAAACCCCGTGTACTCAAACTGTGCTCCGTCACTGTTGCAAAATGCATTGGTCTGTGGCACATTGGAAGCATTGCCGAAGCTGCAATATCTAGTCACAGTTGTCACAGACTAAACGGCGACTGTATCGGACAGACGCGCACATTGTGAGCACACGCAAAGATGGTAAGCTTAGTGAGTGTATGTACGATTATGTATAAGTAGATGTACAAAAAGTAATACATTATATAGATGTTTTAGCGTCAGATACATAGATATAAAGCAAAATATTATTATATATCGCATTCGTCCGTTTAAAATAAGGGCTTGCGCTCGTGTCTAATCCCACGTACCACACTTAATGTTACGCCGTAGTTAAGATGTAATTCTGCCTCAGTATTATATACATTTAAGCTTATTTGTTACATAAGCTAATTTATATACACTTTATCTATTTGTTTACGGGCGTTGTGGCGCTGCTACGTAAAGGAAGTCATATCAGAGGCGTCACGGCGCTTTTTGTAACTCCTCTTTCGTTGCGCTGCAAATGACAAAAGATTTCACAAAATAAACACAGATGGCGTTGTAACAAATAGCAAAAAATGTATTCGCTTAAACTGCGACGTAACGAAAAAGGTGTAAGCGCCCGCCCGTGGCTTGTACGACATTTTACATAAGTCTATTCACTGTGTATAACGTAAGTTTCTGCATAAATAACCGCTGTGTATTTTTAATAATGAATCTAATTAACTACAAGCCAACCGTTTATTTTTTTAAACAAAACTTTTTGCTCAAATTCAATCTGAAGGCATTATTAATGTATCCAGATGCCGAAAATCGATGTCAAAATAACTTAAAAAAATATTTGTCCTTTGTCAACTTTATCGATGTTCGTAGCGGATACCTGGTTTATGTAATTCCCTTTTCAATGTTACTTATATATTAAGAATATAAAAGGTTTGAGATTTTTTTCTTTTTGTGATTTACTGTGCTGCATTTCATTGTGAGTTCGAAGTTCAAATTGAATCAATAAATAGAATCTTAAATATTCGTCTTGTTACTGGCGCTTCGCGTCTCATCACAATTCCTTTAAAAAACACATATCAAAAAATCAAAATATAGTTATGAGTACCTATAGTGGAACAATCTGATGTGGGCCACTAAAGAGAGGCACTGCGGAGAGGTTAGTTTTGTCAGAAAATATAAATAACCTACTTAGACATAGAGAATGCCATAATTGTTGGATATTGACAGGAGGGCGCTAGTGTGCTATCATAATTTAGTTTTACTTATGCCCACCGGGTCAGATAATTTTATCGGTCTATATGCTTAACTGTGAGTTTCGACTGAAGTGTCATTAACACAAGGTCAACGCTCAATAGTCATGGACAGAGCTGGGCATTAACTCGTTAATCCGTTAATCGTTAATTAACGAAGTTAACATTTTCCTTAACGGATTAACTTTTAAGTTAAATTCAAAAAGTGTTAACGCTCTTGTTAACTTCCGTTAAATTTTACTTCCGTTAATTTAGTCCGTTAATTGTAACAATAGACACTTATTGACGTGTTGTCATTTTATTTAAATTATGCATCAGGCTACATTCGTAAGTTCGGCTATGTTCGGGGACCGTCGGCGAGTCGAATGGTGACCGAGAACGAGAGAGAACGAGCGAGTGCGAGTGTATGTAGGTTATACAATACACCGAGCGGCCGGGAAAGACGTGATCAAAAGAGTACCGCAGAATCCTTGTTAGAAAATAGTGACGATTTAACCAAACTTACCTCTTTCAAATATTGCGAAGTTTAGGCGCTAGACACCTTCAAAGTTTATTAATTATTTCACATTTACACAAATATCTCGAAAAGTCTATATTACATTTTATTCACATTAAAACTAGTTTTCATTTATTTAACATCACTTTTTTTTAGAACATGATTTTGTTACAAAATCAACATAAGGTACGAAAGTACTTTATTCTAAATACAATAATTATACACTTTGTCTTATACGTGAAACGCAAAAATCTAGTAAAAAAGATAAACACTGCGTTGAATTGCAATCAAAATAATCAAGTGTGCAAAACTCTTCAACGTCGTAACTAAATTACAACTAAACTTTGTTGGCGACGAAAATGTTTATTTTAATATTGAAGTTTAAAGACAACAAAAAATATAAAAAAAATAGTTTATGGTTCATTTGAAAAAGCGTACAAATAGGATTTTTTTGTCATTGCGTAGATAAGAAACAAACAATGAAAAATAAATTTAAAAATTCGAAAGACGAAATGTGCACGCAATAAACGTTCCTCAAAAACAAAAGGGATTTAGGTGTTTATTACCGTCGTTTGTTTTTTTGGGGCTTCTTCATAGTCAACGAAAAATAATTTTACGTTTTAAAAATATGAACAAAGGATCAAATGGACAGCCGCACAGAGAATACGATAACGAACTCGATAGATTTATGGCCCCAACCCTTCTAATGGTCGGGGATGCACGTGCGCTGCGCAAAGACAATAGCGAAGATAATTTGTTTGTTTACAAAAAAAAGTATACGACAAAACGAGAAGGAATGAGGAAAAAGATAAAATAATTATGTTAGTGAAATAATGTTAAACTGCGTTATACTAAATTTAATATATGAAATGTTGCCACATGTGACCTTTACAAAAAGACATCGATTTTATTACGTATATCGAAAGTTTATTTTAAAACAAATCGAATGTCGTTGAAAATAATTCAAAACCATAATCTTACTAATTAACTATAACGATTTTATAGGTGATAAGAAAGAGAGAAGACATCACCCGCGATTGGTTGTTTTCGTTATGTCGTGTAACTTATGCTCTATACACTGAGAGTAATATAACTTGATTTAACATATAACAATAGATCGGACGATAGATCATTAGATGATAGAAGTTATCGAAGGCATCTCAGTTGATTGGTTTATGTGTTGAGGTGTATCACTGGATTGGTTATATAGTTTATTTATCAATGTTATAATAAGTTTCCTCTGATGTTAGAAGTTTTATTAATAAATCTATATTAATAAATAAAAAGTACGTAAAAAATGATATGTCTGTTCGTGGGTCCTTAGCTAAAATAAAATAAAAAAATATTACCAAATTATACATAAAAATAAATGTTCAGTTGTTGGAGTATGAGCAAATGAATATCCGGGTGCAAATAGTAACAGATAAATGTAAATACTGCACAAAAGTTTTGATTGTTTTCTTTTGAATATTATCACATGTCTTACTGTTTAATAGAAAATTTGTGTTGTCTAAATTTAGTTAGCTCTCTAATTCCGTGACGTCGGATTGTCGATAAAACAAACTGACTGAAAAAGTCAATTGTCCATCATTGTCAGTGTAGTATATAAGTGTGTGTAACCAGTGCATGCTATGTCATTATTATGGTACAGGCATTAGTACAGTCAGCTTCATAAATATAGTGGCAGCCAAGATATCCAAATATATAGGAACACCTAAAGTGATCAATTATATAAGTACAACCAAAGTTATCAAATTAATTGAAGCATCCACTCTGCTCAAAAACACCGGAGCGTTTACATCGTCATATATATGAGTACATTCAAAGTACCCATAATTATAGTAACAGACATAGCGTCAATAGTAACGAAGCATCGAAAGTATGCAAAAATATCGTAACATTAGACAAAATTGAACTCTATCTCTATTTACTTAAGATACACTTCGAAATATACTACTTCTGTTAAATTCATTTGACGCTTTGTATCAACATAATAGGTTGTCCAATAAGTTCGTTCCGATTTTCAATAGGTATCTTAGAATAGACCCGAATATATTACAATTATTGAAAACATATGACATGTTTACATAACACATGCATACTGAAAAGCTTAACTTCAGCCATATTTTGACAAATGGTAGGACACGATTCGTTCTTTTCTATCAGTTTTATAAAAACTGATTGACTTAATTTTTGCCGAAATACATAAGACGTTTTGCTATAAAATCGAACAAATATAATTTAAAAGACGTATGCCAAAACTTAAGGGCCTTTAAAATTTCCATTAAAAATGGGCACGAACTTATCGGACAACCCAACATTTTTCTTCTTATTATAATAACGTTTAAAATTTATAAATTGACGATACATGACAGATACCTAATCTACCTATCTATATATATAAAAGAAAGTCGTGTTAGTTACACTGTTTATAACTCAAGTTCGGTCGAACTGATTTAGCTGAAAATTGATGGGGAGGTAGCTTAGAACTAGAAGACGGACATAGGAACTTTTTATCTTGTGAGCATTTTTTTTATTCCGCGCGGACGAAGTCGCGGGTAAAAGCTAGTAAGTAATATCAAATTTTATTCTGTCACTATATGTGCTAGTTTCAGTGTTTTACTATTTTCGCCGCAGTACGTAAGTTTAATGGTTCGAATCCCAGGCTTACAAGGTTTTTATTTTTCAATATTATCAATATATGTATAGAGCTTGATTTATTTTTAATGAAAAGGAAAAATCTAGTAATTTACTTAGAATATGTTTTTTACTTAACAAAAACAAATTTTTATTTATATTTTTGGGGTATTAAATATTTAAATAAAATTAATAACGATTAGGTTCGGCCATCTATACAACTTCTGTTAAATTAATTGACAATTTGTATCAAAATATTTTTCTCTTCCTGTTAGGTATCTTCAGTCCGGTTGCAGTAGAATTTTCCAAGCATAGATTTATTACACGTATTCGATGTCGCCAGTGCCAGTCCGCGCGGAATTTAATGACGAAACTTACAATAATAAACGTGAACAATAAAAAAACATGCTAATGACGTCTCGGTTAAAAAAAGGGACAAGGAATATTGTGGTTCCTTAATTTTTAAAGATGTCGAATAGTAACCAATAATTGTTGCGATAAAGTTCAATTTTATATTTGATAATTGATAATAATAAAATTGCTTTGATAATAAAATTAAAAACCTTAAAAATGTAAAAATAAGTTTGGGATTCGAATCGCCAAAACTGCGTATTACAGCGAGCAGTTAAGCCGTAAGGCCAAACTGGCATATATGGTGACAAATTAAAATTTGATATTGCTTATCTATCTCGTATCTGTCATGCGGGACGTAAACTTGAAGTAAATAGGAAAAAAATGTTTTGATATAAAATGTCAAATGAATTTAACAGAAGTAGTATATTTCAAAGTGTATCTTAAGTAAATAGAGATAGAGTTCAATTTTGTCTAATGTTACGATATTTTTGCATACTTTCGATGCTTCGTTACTATTGACGCTATGTCTGTTACTATAATTATGGGTACTTTGAATGTACTCATATATATGACGATGTGAACGCTCCGGTGTTTTTGAGCAGAGTGGATGCTTCAATTAATTTGATAACTTTGGTTGTACTTATATAATTGATCACTTTAGGTGTTCCAATATATTTGGATATCTTGACTGTCACTATATTTATGAAGCTGACTGTACATCGCTCCTATTGTCTAAATTATATTTTAGTATTATATAACTAAATTATAGATAGGATTAGCGATCTCCCGAGATTTCGTAAGGGCAGTAAAAAAATAGCCTAAGTTCTATTGAAAGTATCGACAAAATCGGTCCATGCGATTAGGAGATTATTCATATGGCCATTTCCCGCTTGCGCCTTATACTCGTAATATAAACAAAAATTAACTTTAACTGTTAACTTTAACTTGCGTTAAATTTTCTTAAATTAAACGCTTTAACGATAACGAAGTTAAATTTTTATTTAACGAATTAACGATTAACGAAGTTAACTTTTTGATTAACTGTGCCCACCTATGGTCATGGATAATCCAACTAAAATTGATGACATAAAGACTTTCGGTTCACATGTGAAAAGAGATTAGTGAACTGGATCGTACCTCAGCTTTATTTTACCTACATAGAGCTATAATTTGCATTTCAAGCTGCGAACATAGTACTACATTACGATGAGCCGTGACCTGCTAATTTAGTTGTCGATCCGTAGCTCAACAGAAACAGAAACAACAATATTTGTAAATACAAGAGTCGCTGCAATCGACAACCACAGTAGTGGTAATTTCAAAGAAAAGTAAATATTACAAAATGTAGCCGTGAATTTAACTGCCTGACATCTGAAAAAGACATAATACAGACTTTTCCTTCCTTTGAAAGAACACAACATCGGTTTATTCGGCAGCAGATACTCACTTTATGTGAAGTTATATAAAAATGGCAGGATGTCTTCATTAAAATTAAAAATCAAAACCTCCAAAAGTAAACGTCGTTTTTTATATTAAAATTCAATCAATATAGTCGATGATGATTTTAAATATTTTACTTTAAAAGTATTTTTTTTACTGAAAATCACAATAAATAGCTACGCTATAGGAAACGATAGAAGAGTCCTTCCTAGTCCTAAAATATTTTAAGGAAATAAAAATGTTTTTTCAGTCGACTACATTATTACATCCCAAGGAAAGAACTAAACATTAGTATTAAGTTTTTGTTGCAGAAATTAAAATGAGCACTATAGCGACATCTCTAGTCAAGTTTGTAAAATTGTTCAGAAGACTTTCGTATATTTATCAAAGGATGTCAGGCTTAAGTCTTTTTCACTTTTTCAAATAACAGTTTTTTTTTTTTAATTATCAAATCGGTCAAGAGCCTTTGGGTCCGCCAGCGGGTTAAGTAGCAAATAATTAAATAATCCCAAAAATTACAGTTCCCACATATTCAAATTATGCGATTTGTCTTGTAATTATATGAGCAAATTTATTATTTTTCACAAAAACAACATCAATTTGTTTCAGAATAATACAAAACTAAGTCTATTTTTTTTCTAAATGAAAATGATGTGTATGGGAATCTGAGAACCAGACTGAAATTAAATCAGCACCATCTATTATTCATATTATGCACTACTAAACAATCTTGTTTTGTCGAAGCGAAATAACAAGGAATTGTAATAGATGGCGCTAGTGTAATAAATTAGATCAACTCTAGCACACTTGCATCACATTTCATTTTCATTTATCTGAGTTAATCAATTTGTAAATATACGTCAGTATGACTACGTTAAAGGCATGTGGGCGTCATTTATAGAATCAACAACATTGGCTCTCTTTAGTTTGTTGCAAACATTTTCAAATATGAATACAGTCTTTAACTTTGTGAATTTATAACTGTTTAACTATCTATTTCTATATTTTGCTTTTTATTTTAGTGACCTGACCGATTTCTTCTTATTGACCAATCATTATAACTGAATAAAAAAGTTATGAATGCGTACCTCTTTTGTACAAGGTTCCATATTTCCTTCATTCATACCTACTTATCGAATTACATCAAGGTTTCTTAGTTTATTAAGAGCGATTTCTATATAATTAAAATCAATTTAAATTGAATAGAGCAAACAAGATAAAGTCTGAAAACATAACGAAATGTAGATTAGAATTTTTCAAAAACATCTATTGGTATATAAGACAGGATTTTTATTTGTTTAGCAATATACAGGCCACATTAACATTTCGTCACACATTGTCAAATTAGTAAGGTCAGTGGCATGATTTAGGTATTGTTTTGTTTTATCGCGAATTAAAGGACCAAGCGCGATTATTTCTGACAATTGTCTTTGCAGAATTAGTATCAGATTATTGGTGTACTTTACGTTTAATAGGCGTTGCAGAAATTTTAATAAAAATTCTGTTAATGATGATACGATGGTCATTGTCAAAAATATTCGTGCTAGGCTCACAGTTTATTTAAAAACATATCAAAATGAAGTAAAACACTACGATAATATGATTTCAGTTAAGCAATCATAAATAAGTGGCGAAGTCCCAAAAATACAAAAAATAAGAACTTCTTGGAGCTCATTAATAAACATATTGTTTCCTTCACGGGGAATAATAAGGTTGATTATATTACTCATATTATAAATGCGAATGTTTATATGGATGGATGGATGGATGTTTGGTTGAAAGTATCTCCGGAACGTCTTAACGGATCTTGATAAAATGTTGAACATAGTCTTGGAGAACACATAGGCTACTTATTAAGTTTTTTTTTTAAATTCCGCGTGGACGGAGTCGCGGGCGATAGCTAGTATGATTATATTTACAATAGTTTCGGCTATAAAAATCAAAAGTAAGACTAACTTAAGAGGTTAAATATTGCATTAACATGCACAAGCAAATCAAAGCCCACTTAAGTATCGCCGCGTGGCAAAATGTGATATAATTACATTTATAGCATAATTGGTTATAATAATTACGATCATTAAAGAGCGAAGTGATAATAAATACACATAAGTTCATTGCGCGGTTGATGACCGTTTCAAAATGGCGTACAACTCGACATCCTTGGTGTATGACGTATTGGTGCATAATAAGTTCAACTGCACCTTAAGAATACACGTTGTTTTTTTTTAATACCTTTTTGTAAAGGTCTGTCTTGTATATAGTAATGTTATTTTCTTTGTTTTTACTCTAGTATTGTCTATCTTACTAATATTAATGTTTGGATGGATGTTTGTTTGAAGGTATCTCGAGAATGGCTCAACGGATCTTGATGAAATTTGGAACAGATGTAGAGCATAGTCTGGATTAACAGATAAGCTACCAATAAAGTTTTGTTTTAATTCCGCACGGACAGAGTCGCGGGCGACAGCTAGTATTGTATACTTTAGAAAGAAGAAAGTAGATAGAGGTTATGTAATAAGCCACCGCAGTTTTTCAACGGTTGACTGCACTTGTGTTAATCCTAAACCAGATAGTTACATTACCTTTTATAAGATTATAGATTTCTTTAACAAATTCAGACCTTCCTGCTAAATACAACGTCCATTTAATAAACATTCAATATTTTTTTAAAGTTGAAATTGATTTTTTTTAAAAAAACTTTAAATTAAAATAATGAATTTGAAGTGAAATCTTAACAATGTTTTAAAACAATACATGGAAACAGATCAACCTCGATAGTTGAGACGAAGTTTTCGTAAAACCGGATCTGGTGCGTATAGTTGGCCTGCGTCGACTCGGCCGATTTATAAAGTGAATACTCGTTTCTTTAGCGGCCCCGCGTTAATAACATAATCAATTTAGCCTGGTTCCTGATACCGTAGCGGCTTTTTGTCGTATTCGTGTCATTTGTTACCAAATAACATTTCCATATACTTAGCTCGCGTCTGCTCTAAACATTTATTATTCTACTCCACATATTTTTATGCTCATTCGAGATGTCAACTGTCTCTTTGATGTATGCAGTGATTTTATAGAAAGTAACTTAGGATGAGTGTAGTAAATAACCTGACCAATATTATAAACTAGCTTTTACCCGCGACTCCGTCCGCGCGGAATAAAAAATAGAAAACGGGGTAAAAATTATCCTATGTCCGTTTCCTGGCCCACCAATTTTCAGTCAAATCGATGTAGCCGTTCTTGAGTTATAAATAGTGTAACTAACACGACTTTCTTTTATATAGATAGATGCGAATGTTTGGATGTATGTTTGTTAGAATGTATCTCTAAAACTGCTCAAAGGATGTCGATAAAATTTGGCATAGATTTAGAACATAATCTGGAAAACACATAGGCTACTAATGTATAGTTTATTTTTTATCTCACGCGTACGGGGACGCGGGCGACAATTATTATTTGATATTTCAAATAATTTGTTATGTTAGTTTTGTACACACTTTGTATATTTTTATTTTTTCTAAGTTCGAATTACATACATACCTTCTTAGGTTTTTGTTTTAATTGAAAGTCAATTCATGGGTAAAAAATAATGCAGCGTTTACGCTAATTTAAATGTTTTTAAATCTGTCCATTGCTCGCCAATCTTACTTTCTGCAAAAAGTGTGGAGTTGTATCTTTAAGTTTACCATAACATAAATAATTTATATTAAATTGTATATTATTTAAGTATTTAAAAAAATCATTGTTCAATTCACCTAATTTTATTGAAGGTTATTTGAACAATACATTAAAATTCCGAACAAAAACGAATTGTTTAAAGGCAGGTGGTTCTTTAAAATATATTTTTAAAGCATTATAATATTGTATAATAATACCAATAGATGGCGTTTTTAAACTGAAATTACAGTATTGAACACCGAGATAATATTGTTTTAGAAATTAAACATTTTATTAATATTTTCATTTAATCAGTTTGCCATATTATAAAGATGAAAAATTGAATATAAGGATGTTAGCTAGTTATAAATATTATCAATAAGTGTTAGGGAACTTTTAAATACTCTAAGAATGTAACGGACACCAAGAAACGGGGTCCTAGTCTCGCTTCAGTGCCCTAAAGCACAGGCGGCTATCTTATTTGATGCGCGTAAAATTTGAAACGGTTTATTTTATAACTAGCTTACAGCCGCGGCGTTGTCTGCGCTTGCTATTTATGAGAATACCCGTAACGGTATCATCGCGTCTGTAACAACGATCAAGAAGCTTAACTTGCTCTATAAATTTTTATGTATATCTTAGTACTTTAATCAGATAAATGAAGTTAATAATGTCTATATCCACTGAGGCATACAATTTTTCATAACAACACACAAATCGGTTACGTTTACAATGATCTAAAAATCTAAAAAGTGTAATTTATATTTAAATCGCCACTTAACAAGCATTATTTCATTAATTGAAAAATATTTCGGTTGATTTTTGCTTTTCTTTATTTTGCCTTTAATCTCCGACTTGCTGTCCATCGTGATTATGACCACGCGTATTTAAAAAAAAACTTAGTAAGTAGCTAATGTGTTCT
Source organism: Papilio machaon (assembly GCF_912999745.1). Lineage (NCBI taxonomy): Eukaryota > Metazoa > Arthropoda > Insecta > Lepidoptera > Papilionidae > Papilio > Papilio machaon. Next base: position 5,976,378 of record NC_059999.1, on the reverse strand, counting down.
TCCAGACTATGTTCTTCATCTGTGCCAAATTTCATCACGATCCGTTGAGCTGTTACGGAGATATCTTCTAACAAACATCCATCCATCCGTTCATCTATACTTTCGCATTTATTAATATTATATTAATATTTAGTAAGATTGCCTTAAAATACGCCTTCATGTGACTCAATCTCATGCAAATTACATCTCTGTTTGCTTCTTAAAAGAACGAAATCTTACTAATATTATAAATACGAATGTTCGTATGTATGGATGTTTGTTAGAAGGTATCTCCACAACGGTTGCATGGATCTCGCTGAAATTTGGCATAGATATAGATCATAATTTGGAAGAACACATACTAATTATTTTTTAATTCCGCGCGGACGGAGTCGCGAGCGACAGCTAATAACGAAAAAAAATATATGTACATTATTGAATTTGTAAGTATGAGTAAATCTTTGTGTGCAGAATTGTTCTTGTTGTAATTTAGCATACATATTTAGGTGCTCTATGAGTTTGTCGATATCACCGTACTTCAATATTGTTGATAAATTAATTCCAACTAACATTGAAGTGAACGAAACGCATGGACGTTGTAATGTGTACCAAAGTTCATCGACCCCGCGCAATACTCTGTACAATAAAACACTTTTTATTTGTCTAGCCTATTTAGTGTTTACTCGTGTATTCCTTGATCATTCCCGCACTAGTGATGTCTATTGTTTTCATTCATTTTATCTGATGCAGTTGTTTACCTGAATAATTACTTAAAAATGTCAATGTAACATCGTAGGTATGTTTTTAATTGTATATTTCATATCCTACTTATTTATAATCTATATTTTAAGATGATATTAACAAACAAACCGTTATTATGTTGACTTCACAAAGAAAAACTTTTGATTGATGCTCGATGTATGGCAACATTGGGTTAATTTTTTTTTTTTTTAATTTTACTTAATTTCTTCAATAATATGTTTTATATGCACAATGTTTTCACACGTTGTTTGACTTCGTGAAAAATATACTGTGTTATAAGCTTTCGCCCGTATAAAAATACTTAATTAGTAGTGTTCTACATCCTTGTTAAATTTCATCTTTCGAATTTATAATATTAGGTGAAAGATTTTAAAGCATCTATAACTAGTTCGATAAGGTGTGAATGTATACCATTTTTTTTTTAATTACATAGAGTAATAACACGTAAGCCGATTGATCCAAAACCAATAACTGAAATACGCTTTGTGACTTGTAAAATTAATTTACTTCGCAAACCATTAATTCACATATCGCTCCGTACTTATCGTCGTCCAATACAACTTGAGCTCCCACGCCCCGCGCTGCTCTTGATATTACGATTATAAAGGTGTATTTGAATGGTGTATCGTAGATCATGTCCCGATGGTGGATAATAAAAGTAACCCTCGCGATAAATACAATGCACTTGCAGGGGCTAGGACTTACCCTAATGTCGAGGAAGATTGTAGGGAGTACAGACAGGGGAGAGACGTATGAGTCTGCAATCACTTGTCTGTGACGGCGGTCCACCGGATTCGATGCATATATATAAAAATTACAAATTCAATACGAAACGATACTCGTCTTAGGTATTTATCTCACTTCTTACTAATATCATAAATGCGAATATTTGGATTGATGTTTGTTTGACGGTATCTCCAGAACCGCTCAACGGATCTCTATGAAATTTGGCATAGATTTAGATCATAGTCTGGAAGAATACATAGGCTACTTATTATGTTTTTTTATTTAAATTATAACAATTAATATAGAAATATGTTTCTTGCTATTCTAGTGCACATTTTCAGAATAAAATCATGATTAAAACATTATCTAATATGTTTTGGTAATAGTAGTAGAAATAATACGAGTAAGTCCAAATAAGAACGCTGTTGTTTACTCCCATAGCAATAAGACCGGTTAGAACACATAATTAAGAAATGACTTTATTAAAATGTCAATTAGCAAATTAAAAAGTAAATGGTAGCGTTTAAAAATATAAAAAGAGATAGATAAAGATTGCTTCTCAAAAAGAAAGTTGGATAATCCTTTTAATCAGTCAATTATGTTTACTACACAAACAAGCTTGTTGCTACTTGATTAGGTTTATTTGAATCGTCATATTTATTGCGTCATAAGCTTATGGGTGTGACGATGTAACACAAAACAACCATCTAATAAAAGCACTCACCTTGACCCTTTCATACGCACTTATTATCGAATCACCATTTTTTTTTCTAATTTAATGGCTTACATAACCTAACACAATTTAAAAACTAGTTAAATCAACTTTAAAAAGTGAACTGAAAGTTATTAATGTCAATATTTATTGATACTTTAAGCGCTTAAAGACAATGCTATATGCACCAAGTCTATGACACGGTAATAATAATACCGTGAGTGAGAGAGACACAGTTATACACAATTCCTGTGACGTGACAAAGACAGGGATAACTATCTTCCGTCCCTTTCTGCGTACCAGGGTTTGGGCTTTGTTTGGAACAAAGGTTGTCCCCTACAAACAACCTAGGTTGTCCCTAACAAAGTTTGACATTCGTGCTATTTTTCGAAAATTGTGAGTACTTAGTGGCTGTAATTGTGCAAAAATATTTTGATATTACAGTTTTAGTAAGGTAAAGTTTATAAAACATGGTATACTGCTGTATCGTCGGTTGTAAAGCCGTAGTGAGCGAAAAGAGAAAAACATAACCTTTCACTCGTAAGTACTGAAACTACGCACTTATTCACATGTATTCATACAAAATAAGGAAGAAAATACAAACTAGTTGTTCTTTACAGTCTTTGTAATAACTAATATGTTAAAATACGGGTAAAATCAGCTAAAATAAAATAGTATTTTTCGAACATTATGCGCCCAAACGCAGATGTCATTTGTGTCAAATAATATACTGTAGATCTGGGAAACAAGCGGCCATATTTAACTTCTTTTCAAATTGGTTGGTTATTACCCGTAAAAATAATACCACCATCTTGTTGTAAAAATTACCCTGAATTTAGGGGAAATAAATTATAGTATGTATAATGTATATAAATGAAACAATTCACATTTTTTATACTATTTTCAACAGATTTCAAAAGGAGTTTTTAATTCTGGTATATGCTGTGTTTTTAAATATTTGATACTTTCTTATCCCGTTGATTTTAAAGAGTATGCTTTTTAATTTGTCCCATGTAAATTTTGTTTCTTAGAAATTACATTGAAAATAGTCTAATATTAAGTAGTTTTACATGTAGTGTTCACTGTAATGATATACAGAGTAATTTAAAATTATATGACTATTGACTATAATATTGGTATGTTTTTTGTAGCTTTTTATGAAGACTTAGGGCTTCGTGCATATCGAAGAAAAATAGGACATCGTTTGAATGCTCGTCTAATGGACCTAAGACTGAAGAGATGCCGCGCTTTGTTGAAGCAGTACGCGGGAAAAAAATATCGGGAAATTCTTTTTTTGGAGTCACTCAAGACATCCTTGATTAAGGCAGCCGCCGATATTGACATGGACCTCGTTCGTGCTGTGATAGACGACTGGCCGAGCAGATTGAAGGCCTGTATTCAAAATCACGGATGTCATTTTGAATAAACTTTAGTGTCATAAGAATCTATGTTTTGTTAAGTTCATTTTGGTATATAAATGGTCACATAATGAATAAACTTGTTTCAATTATTTTACAATTTAATTGGGAATATATAAATTGGTCTATATTAAATTATATCGTAATTATTCATTTTCGGGACAAAACAAATAACTGGTAACCCCAATCCTTTTACTTATATATAGGTATAGTCTATAGTACTCTCTATCTGTCCCTTACGGGTGAACGCGCATGCCATATCTATATAATTCTTCATCTGAGATATGCACGGTGGTATTATTTATCAAAGGTATGAGAACGATTAAAGCGCTTGAAGCGTTTCTTTATGTTTCAAACATCGCTGCTACCGCTTGGCAGGGCAGCGGTGCGTTCGCGCCAAATGGGTCGCGGTCATTGCCACAGAAGAACGAATGACTCGAGGACAAGGGACAAGGGGACTGAGGGGTAAACTGAAAATATGAAGTTCGTTCAATCGGTGTATTTAATAGATTAATTATATCTATTATTAAAAAATCGCGCCATCTTGTCCTTTATAAATAAATTAAGTTATTTGTTTGGATGCTTTTTGTTTATTACGTTTAATTTATTTCCGCCTCGAATTTGACTGTCGTATTTTTTGTTATCTAATTCAATTAATTAATATAAATGAGTTAAGTTATAAATTAACATAGGAAACTAGATTACGATTGTTTTTTTTGTGTTGTGATAAAGTTACGGACTCTGAAGAACGTATAAAGGAACACGGATATTAATGTATACTTTTACTCATTTAAACGAATGTACTTAGAATATAGTTTAGTTATATAGAGACTTGTAGGGATATTTTGAATAATGTATTATAACAATGAGCATATTTTCGTCTACAATTCTTTTATTTGGTGTAACTATTTTTGCAGATGAGGAAAAGAGATTCCTTTTTCACGGCTTCTACCAATGTAAGTACTTGGAAAACATCACATGAACGCAGATTACTTTTTTATAACCTATATTTTATGGTAACTTTGTCAAAATTTAGGTTTGAACTATAGATACAAATGTATTAAGAGTTTAATATTTAATTTAGATAATTAGTTTACGATTCGGATATAAATATCACTTCGCAAATCTTCATCATGGTTTCAAATATTTCTAGATTTAATTCAATAATTGTAAACAATGATTATTCGTTATTTTCTGAGACCAAAAATCCCTGTTTTATAAACATATCTCTGGTTTGTCAAAGACAATGAGAAGGATGACGATATGTTTCATACAGTGATTTTGAGCCCAGAAACTAACGTTAAGTGAGTGAACGGAACACATGTGACGTGTAACACACCTGAATGCATTGCCCTTGTTGTGGCCGAGTGGATAAATATTAATGAACGATACGAACCCGGCCTTTTGGAATGTAGAAAAAGATCATGGTCGGATAAAGTTTATTTTGTCCTTCGAATTTTTGGGACTTTGTATTTAGAACATTTCTTTCGTGTTGTCGTTATGAAACAATCGAACAGCATTATGTTTCTTTAAGTTGGTCTATTTTCTAAAAGAGCTAACCGCGATAAGAGCGCGTATAATTTCCAAGTTGCAATTTGCACATCTTTTTTAAATATAGAAAAGCAAATAATTATTCTTTCAACTTTGGTTTACAGAAATAAAATCTATATATTATAATTTAGATAAAGTAAAATATATTTTATAGTTTATATACGTTTTGTCTAAAATTATTAAGTGATTTTTTTTACTAGAATTTTATTACGCGAACTAGTTCACATTCAATATTGACATAATGGCAGCAATAATTTTTCCCTGATTTATTTGCGACGGCTTCAAGAGTTGGTTTGTTTTTGTTATATTTAATACATTATACATAACTTTTATAATAACAAAATTGTGTAATTTAAAAAGTTATTAATGACTGAATATTACAAGAAATTAAAATATTTCCCGCACAAAGTAATTAATTATTATAAAATAAAACAGTAGACAATCGGTCGCCAATTTGTTTATCATTTACACACACAATTACAAATTACACACACATTTACACGAAAGACCTTGAAATTGTACACACATGAATTATATTACACACATGCGCGGTAAAATATTCCTAACATTATCAGCGTACGTACATTGTAGATTGTACGCCGATAACTTATCAAGTGAGAAAGAAAAAGTTTGAAATTGGTTTTCGTTCGAAACGTTTTCATGAGTTTAACGCCCTAATACACTCAGAGACGTACATTGAGTGAGAGTGTAGATTTCTCATATTAATCAAAAATCCACACTTAGGGAACCATTAAACGACTCTTCAACGGATAACTAAGAAAGACCTTTGGAAGGAATTACCTTGTTCACATTACGAGTATATAAACGTATATAGTATTTTTACGACAATTGTTTTTGTATTAAGTAAAAATAATTAGAGACCGCCTAATATGTCGCTTCGCTCTTGTCTTAGCTAAAAAATAGACGGCATCGCATCTGCAGTTCCAATAGTGCGGATGTCAATGGACGTCAGATCAATTAAAGGTTAGGCGATCCGCTACTCGTTTATTCCTTTTTCCTATAAAAAAACAACATTCCTTCAAATATACAATCAAGACTTTACTGATATATGTTGACTTTCTAACAAGCTGACTTGACTTGTGTATAAAGTATTATATGAGAATAGTGAATATAAAACGAAATGGACATATAAAAGTGACCCACTTGCGACATCTTGTGGCATTTTTGAGCACAAACACTGTTGAGGGCATCATTGCAACTGTAGAATTGAGGCATTTTGCGCAACTATCTTGAAACCCGCTGCCAGAAAGTAGAATATGAACCGTTGAAAAAATTGCGGTAATAACTTTTTTACTATATACATTTTATTACATAAAATGTGCAGTTTACATACATGTACCCGAAATTCTTCATGTCATACATAAACTGCCTAGTTATTTCGTATATATTCGTAGTCTTAGCGTAAATTAAATAGTGTACAACCCAAGATAATGGCCCTGTGTAAAATAAATGGGTATAAGCAAAATTAAGAAATCTAAAATCATTCATAACGTAATATTAATTTATATCTATATATATAAAAGAAAGTCGTGTTAGTTACACTATTTATAACTCAAGATCGGTCGAACTGATTTAGCTGAAAATTTATGGGGAGGTAGCTTAGAACTAGAAGACATAGGAATTTTTTTTATCTTGCGTGCATTTTTTTTTATTCCGCGCGGACGAAGTCGCGGGTAAAAGCTAGTTTATATTAATAAGAATTAAGAAAAATTGTATCCCAACAGAATAGACTGGATTTATGAAGGAAATATTTAAACCGTAATTGTTATTTCATGTGATTATTATCTGTGTTGACATTTGTAACACGTGTTATAATTGATAGTGTAACTTCGGTTAATGACGTTTAGTGAAAATAATTAAACGACATTTTATGGCAAAATATATACCAAAAAATTATAAGTAATGGTTAGCTTCTGTTTTTTTATTTATATTTTCATATAGTGACAAAGTTTAAAGTACTGATTGTTAGTATACTTTATCACGATAAATTTCAAATACTGTCTTAAAAAAATTCTTATTGAACGCCCAGTTTGACTTATAAGTCAATTTGATAATCTTTCACCTAACATTAAAAGAGCCTACTCTAAAATTATTTTCAAGCGCCTGATTCGGCATCATTATGTTGTGAGACTCCATTCATAAGTAGCCTTCTCGCTGTTATCGCTTATTATTGTACTTATTAATCTAGAGTTTTTATTTATCTTATTCTTTTTCTTCTACATGTACAATGTTTTATTAATATTATATACAATATTTTATTTATACTTATTTATTTCTAATATATTACTGTATTACATAATATTGTATTAGTTAAATAGTATCTTCAATTCATATCTGCCCTGCACATAATTATACTTTCCTCTCATATACCGGATGACTGGTAGAGAATGCCTTTAGGCATTAAGTCTTCCTTGTACTTATAAAAGTGCTAAAGAATAAATAAATAAATAAAAATAACATAAGTCACTCGAAACACTTACCACAAAATTCCATAGCACTTATATTAAAACATACAAAACATACTGTTGTCTCTCTTTTATCAAAGAGAATTAGAAGAGAAAGAAATCTACATTGAAGCTGCAGAGTGAACTGTGCGATGAAATGATGCGAACTTTGACGTAACTTGCCAGACCTTGACGTGGTCGGGTATGACGTACTAATCGTAATCATTCGCTTGTACTACGGTAACTACGATTAAAATTTCCTGTACCTATACAGTTTGATTAGGGAAATACGCCTTTATGCGAATTTTATAATTAACGAGTATAAATTGCCAGTAACAATGTTAGATGAGTAAATTTGATTGATAAATTCGTTTAACTAACTTTGACATTAAGCAAAAGTTTATAAATATAAAATACTAGCTGTCGCCCGCGACTCCGTCCGCATAACTACTCATAAGAGCCTATGTGTTCTTCCAGACTATGTTCTACATCTGTGTCAAATTTCATCAAGATCCGTTGAGCCGTTCCGGAAATATCTTCAAACAAACATCCATCCATTTAAAAATTCGCATTTATAATATTAGTAAGATAAAGTAATAAAAAAATAAGTATGAAATATTTATTGCAGTTTTTTTTCAACTTAACATCAATATATGAGAAAATAACAGTTAAGTTAATGAAAAATAACACGCAAAATAATAGATTGATATTATCCTACATCTTTTGAAAAAGTCTTAATAATCAACTTTTAACTTTTATTCCCGTTTTCTTTTGTTACATAATTGAATTTCATCTTCCTAAAACATATGTTAGAAGTATCGATGTCTTTAATTTTATTAAAATCCAATGAATTGTCAACGACGCTTTGATAACAAACTATCAACAAACAATATAAATAATCCGATATATTTACCACGTACTAAACCTTGCAACTCAAATGTAAAACAGCAAGGAAATAATAACTAAGATATCAGAAATGTTGAAATAAAAAGACGATTTAAAAAATAGATTTTGTCGGAACCCAGAGGAATGACCAGCGTTATTTCTTTGACATCCGTGTACACGTAACTGTTATAGATGCAAAAAAGTTGAAATAAAAACGCGTCTAGCAAATATTTGTATTCATCGACTCGCTTATTGTATACAGTTTTCAGTTACTGTGGACTTCCCCGGAGATGAGAAACAGTTTAGGGATATTCCATCCGATTTTAATAACCAAAACCAGTTCAATCCCCCTTCCCCACTGTCTTTATCCTACAATGATTCTAAAATAGACCCAATAGTAATTATATTTTCACCGTCTAGTGTCAATGCATTTGAGAATACAAAGGTGTAGATAGAGTTTTATTTGTTCTTAATACACGGAGTACGGAGTGTATATAAATTAAATATGATTCCATTAACTTTAATTACCTCTTTTAAAAAATACAAATGTCCACGACTTCGTCCTCGCGTAATCATGTCTAATAATATAGTCTATGTCACCTGAGGATAGTGTAGCTTTACAATAATGAAAGTATTTTTCAAATCAGTACAGTACTTTCGGAACTTATTCAAAGTAAACAATCAAATCATTTCTCTTAATAATGTTATTTTTGATATTGCTAAGATTTAATTAATAATTAGATGATAACAGCTATTTTTATCATAACGTTTACTAATTACACATAATACATATACTATGGCACGTGTGTGTAAATAGTGAAATCGATTTGACCGTGTCATAAAGGTGCGTTCACATGGCTTCTTACAATTACGTTGTACCGTCATACTTCGTAATGTAACTGTTTCCGTTACACTCGTATGGTATGTACAGTTGCTACTTTCTAATACAATAAATCCGTAAGGTTACGATTTATTCAGTGTTACTATTCCTGGATCGCGTGTAATGATAATGCAGATTTATAAGTCAACATAAAAAATATTTTTATGCCATACTAGCTTTTTCCCGTGACTTATCTGCGTAGAATGGGGTGAAAAGTGTGTTGCTCGAGACTATGTTCTATATTTGTGCCAAATTTCAATAAGATTTGTTGAACCGTTGCAGAGTTATCAATTAAATAATCGTAATCAAACGTATCTCACGGGAACTGTACACATTTACGGGATTAAAAGTAGTCTACTACAGCTATACCAAATTTCACTCAGATCCATGTAGCCGTTCTAGAGATACCTTCTAACAATCCATCCATCCATACATACAATAGCATTTATAATATTAGTAAGATTGGCCATTAGCCTTAAGGTTATTACTATTTTGGGTTAAAATTATAGCCTAAGTCATATATATTCTTAATAAAAAGGTTGGTGTTTTAGTCTACTTCAATTGTAATTATTTGAAGACGGTATAAATTTTAGAAAGCAACATCAATCTGTTATTGATGTGTCTATTATTGTGTAGTCTATTTAATTACGAAATTAAAAAAAAAATTGCATTGAGACCAATCGGAAATAATTTCAAATTAAAATATTACGGAAACACGGAACCAAACATCTAGAAGAACAGGAAACAGACAGCTTTTTATTTCTGTACTTTGACAGTCATTCAAATGTAGCCCCAGGCTATTTTCAATAAATATCTTACTTAATACTTACCGTAAAACAAATCTACTTACTTTACGACAGTTCCGGGGCCCTGCTTTTTTCAAATACGTCCATTATAATCAAGGTATGTACTGAAATTGAAGTTAAAGATCCAAAAATGCTTAGCTTTAGCACGATTTTTTTGACATCTAAAGAAATTTTTATCCTTTTCTTAATTAAAAAATACACTCTGGCTGTGGCTCCTTTAATTAAATAAACCTAGTTCGCAAGGTTAGTGGCTAATAGGATGCGTCACAATTCAACTCATCTCTATTACTGAACTTGTGTTTGTACTAGTTACTGATAGATGGCGCTACTCGTAATGTGTCAACGGTTCAAACAACCAAGTGAGTTAAAGGGAAATTATTAATTAATTTTACTACTGAGACAATAAAGTTATATTTTTTAAATAGAATCATAGGTTTTCTTTTAAATTTAATGAAATAGTTTAAAATTAATATCACCTATTTTCTTCCCCGCCTAAATCTAGCTACTTAAAGTTCTATACCTACAAAGTTATATAGAGATATTTTTGTGTCCATTTTATATCTATGATAGTTTAAGGAAGAAGTAACATATTTTTCATGTACCATAGTAACTTATCTATTTTAATTACAGGTTAACTTTATAAATAAAAATAACAATAAATTTATATTGATATTTATTTATTTAATGATCATCACTTAAACTAAGACAGGAAACATTTATAAAATAGCAGCTAATCACGATAATATGACAACAGATCGATCTTTTTAAATCATTCATTTCGTCTTTACCTCGCCTCTTCTTACATAATATGAGTCTTCGTAACGCTTCAATAGATTAACTATAAATACATGAATACAACAAAAACATATTTAAAATCATTATCTTTCATATTGCACGATAATACATTTATTACATCAAGGTAAATTTTGTTTGACTTGTATTTTAATTTAAGTGTTCATTTCTTATTATTGAAGTCAAAATAATGTTAATAAATGTAATAATGCAAGGAAAAAAGATTTTAAGATTAAATTTTTAAAATTGGAACCAGTTTATTTCTTTTAAATAAAATTACGATTTTAGAATTTGAAATGAAATGAAAATTTATTAAATTATTTATTTAATAAATTACTTAAATTAAGAGTGTTATTTATTTATTTCTTATTTAATTTTATTAATTATCAAAATTGGATGTAAATTACCATTTAATAGGCATTTAGTTATGGATTCAATTTGCAAAAATTTTAATTTATAGACCTACCTTCCTATTAGTTTTTTAAGAATTGATCTATAATTTTAGGGTTTTGGTCATCTAATAAAGACTGGTTTTTTAGAATGTCATTGGAAGTTAAAAAGGTACATCTTATAAAATTTCTTTATCTTAACTGTTTGATAGCAAAATATTTCAATTAAATGCATAATATTTTTCTCATAACATACTGCCTCATTCAGTATATTATGATTATTCCTTTGTGACAAAACCCGTACCGAGTCGACGCTTACTCAATATGTTTCATGTAATTATTGAACGCAACAAGTACATTGCTCGTTATGCGTTGTAAGTAGAGTTAGACGTGAAACTCGGTAAGCAATGTACACAACATTAACTGACAATTTTGCAATTCTCATTTGCATGTTACATGATAACTCTACGGAGATTGTATCGAATTATTCGATTATACCGGTTTCGTTCTTGTCCATTGGGAGTGAAAGGGACAACGAGTATAGTATAAGTTGGCGCGTAATGCCTCATCCACATATTTAGAGTAGTTAATTACAGATGACATTCTTTACAACTCCGAAGTCAACAATCGTATAATGTTTATTCACCTGCTATGTCTGTTATTTTGATTGTTTTTTCAGCATACATAAATGTAGAAAACTCTGTACTCTTTATGTAATTGATATATTCAATATTCATACCTTTTCTGTTGTCTTTATGTTATTTAATAATAAAATTATCGATATTTTAGGGTTACTAAGTTTACTAAATAAAAATAGAGGCTCGGTAATGAAATTATTTATTATTTTACAATAAAATCTCACGGCCCGCTTTCGAGCGAGTTCTTTGATCCATGTTTTATACATTTTAAATATCTACCACGAAACTTTGGTCGTTCACTCGTGTATAAAATTTATTTTACGCCAACATAAACGTGGCTCATACATTCTTTGCTTAATTTATATGTGTGCGTGTACAATTGATTTACTGAATACATTTGGTTGTGATTCCGTTAAATCTAATGAACAATAATATCGAGCGGTCGCTTCACTACTCCGAAAATCTTTACATTGATAGCCTTTTTATTTGTAGGGTCTTGTTTTAATTACAATGTTTTACTAACAATTCGATCTTATAGGTTACTACAATTTGACTTTTACTTTACTCAACATTTTTCTTATAAATAGTAGAACGACCCCTTAATTGGACAAGTTAAAATAGCTGCATAACGCAGTCCACGCGTGCAAACGTATTTTCATCGACCATTCAATTTCCATAGTAATATGAGGCATCGCAAGCACTTAATTATATAATACATTTTCCTTATCAACATACAAACGCCATATAAAAAACAACCTACATATTTATTGGTACAGTGACGAGACATCTAAACGCACTACCGCCGGTTAAACGGCTTCAAAATCCGGTTAATCCGTATAAAATCGCCGATTTAGAAAAGGATTCATTTCCTCAAGCGTTACTTTTTACAAAGCGCAATGTCAAAAAAACGTCGTCAGATGGGGAAACTAGCACGAACACGACAAACAGTCTAGGCTAATATCACAGGAGTGCTGGGAACGGCGCGCCCCTGCCCGTCTCTCCCCTCCCACCGCACCGCGACCTCCCCCGACGTGCCTACTTACTATACAGAGGGGGCGAAGCGGGCAACTACCGATATATTTTGCGACAATTAAGATTTCAATAGAAATTGCCATTACTCGTCGAAGCATAGTTTGCATGGCCATCGCAAAATATTGTAGATTATACCATTCAAACAATAAATTAACAATTACAAAAACAAGATACATTATAAACGGTTGCTACAGTATCAAAATAAAAAGCTACGTAACCATCGAACGTAAGTACATTTATCAATAGATTTAAATAAGGTATGGTAACAGGGCGTAAATTATAAGATAAGGTAACGTAGAAGCAAAATAAGAACGTTCAACTCAAAACATAACAAAACAAATTTAATACTAAGATTTGTTCGTCAAAATGCAATGCTTCATCGAACATTCGGCTGTTGGCCCTCAAACATTTGCCCTTGCCGATCTCCGCGAGGAAGGTCGCGAGCCTCACGAGCTGCCTTCGGCTTGATGCGCGTCATTACTTCCAAAATACGCGCTTTTATTTTGTTTCAGTTAACAACAAACTGGCGGCTGCAGTCGCAGTCGAACGTTGCATGCGATGGCGATGGCCCACCAGGCGGCCGCCAGCCGTGCCGGGCGAGCTCGCTCACTCGTCGCTCAACTTTTACTTTCGAAGTTAGCGGAATGCGAGGAACAGATACCATTTGAAATAATAAACATAGCCATCTCTAACGCGACAACGCAAATAAAAGTTAAAATAAAATAATCATAAGAAAACGAGTAAAAAAACTATACGCTTTCGAGGCCCTCGCGACCGTTCCCAGTAATTTGCACTATCACTTATAAACTAATTACTTTAGTAATTATATAATATAATAATGTAACATTATGGCTTACAACTATATCTCCCATGTAACCCAACAACACTTCCTGGATTATCTCTCGTTCCCTTGCGTCCTGAGGCGGACGCTGCCCAGGGTCCTCCGATTGAACCATCATCGAACACTAACTGGAGCCCCCCGCGGCGGCGGCGCCTGAGCAACTTTCACTAAATAATAAAAAAACATGCTAACAAAGTAATAAGTACTCTTCTTAGACAACAAAGAATTGGCTACACGTTGAGTGTCCGGGTGACGTGTAAGCGCTGGTCGCTCATGGCGGCGTAGCGCCGTACGGAGCGCGACCCGGATCGCTTGGAGCGCACTCCGGGTCGTTTGGAGCGCGCACGTCCGGAAACACGGTCAACGTTTCGAGCGCGTTCGGCTCGAGCGCGTCTCATTCCGATCGCTGGCGTCACAGCGGCGCGTTGAGGTGCGTGGCGCGGCGCGGTCATGAGTCGAGCACGGTGAGCAGGCCGGGCGGCAGCAACGGCACGTCCTGCCGGGCCAGCTGCGCGCACCCGAGATTCGCGTCGCCTAGCTCCGGGATAGCGTCCAGTAACGCGAGGCACTCGTCCTCTACCTCGCGACGCGCCTTCTTGCCCGCCCACGAGTCATCGCACTCCTCCCGCGCTCGCCGCCGCCGCGCCTCCTTCTCCTTGCGCGCCTCCTCACTCAGCCGGCAGTAAGTGTTATTGATGCACACCGACCGGCGAAGGTCGCGTGCCGGATCCTCGATATTCTCCAACTTCTGTGAGCATATCTCAATGACCCGTTTGCGCTCCTCGTTGGCCCTCAACCTCGCCGAGATCATGGAGAGTTTGGGCCTCGCGGCGGGCTCGGTACGTGGCGGACCGAACATTTCCTCCTCGAAGGCGTCTGCGATCTCTACCCCGCGCGCGTTCTCGCGCTCCTCTTGTGGCGTCATTCTGTAACAATCACATATTATACACATTAGCACTCATTAGCTTACTATTCCCGGACGCTTTAAATTTACTCAAAACATTATTATCATTACGAGTTTATGTTAGCTACGTAGTGGCCGCAGCTTTAAATGTTCTTATAACAAAAGCAATAAAAATTCAAGGTATCGATAATATTTTATTTTCTTAACCATTTTTATTAACTAAGAAAGTCTGCTTGAGCAAATTAAATAACATAAGAAAGAACAAAGCGATGAAGACAAAACGGGTCATGATACGCAATCCGATAAGTGAACAACCTCACAATTAATAGACATCAAGATATTAATACGCACCTCGAAGTTAATTCGGAGGAGAAAATAAAAAATCCCGACATATACATTATTGCAATCAAATCAATGTAATTATTATTTTTAATAATATTCACACCAATGTCACAAGTTTAAAACACTAGTACCGAGCAGCGAACGATTCGTCGCCTCGTCCTCGACGTTGAAAAAGTATAAAGGCAAAAGTGAAACAAAAATAAACCGCGCCAATGTATCGACGTGTGCGCAGCGCGACGGTCACTCGGCGAATGACAGTACACCTCGCTGTAGATAAGACATTGAAAAAGCCAATTGCGTCATTTGCTACGTACGTATGGAGAGGAGACGGGTGACGTAGGCCGTAAACCGTCATTTTCGACGCTATTATATTGACTGTCATGACTCGATCTATTTGTTTACGACACAAAATCTTAAAAGGTGGGCAAATCCATAAAATTATCCACGACTAAGATGGTGAAAAATAATGGACAGCACAGCTTGATACTGCATTCATATTTCTAAGTACAAACATGTTTGTCAAGGCACCGCCGCTCTTTGTTTACGAGCAACTAATCGCGCTGTTTTATAAAAACATCTCACAAATACATATATATTTCATCAAATTAGAGCGCAAATTATATTATGACGTATTGAGGTTTTTTTTATCCGTTACGTCATAAATTGCAAACGTGACTTACATAACGTCGCTTAAGGAAACTATTCAAATGATATTCGACTAAAAGTGTTTGATACATTTTGAAAATTAAGATTTGAAACTATTATTACTGAGCTTAAACATTTTTACGTGTACTAATTAACATTACGGCCGTTTATTGTTCTTTTGTTTAATTAACCGACATTGAGTGTTAATGGCCGCTATGATACTGATCAGAAAAGCCATTTAAGTTTCAATAAAAAAGAAATTAGATACAAAATTGTTAATACATGTTTACTAAAACATTATTGCCCTCTCTCTCTTTATAGTAATCATATTAAGTTGTGAAAATGTGTATTATGAGTGAATTTGAATCAATCACGGGCGGGACAGACAGCAAAAGACTACGCTGACTCAGAAATGAGATTTTATCTTTTGTATATTTAGAACAGTGAGCAATTACAGCTGATGAATTCGTCATTTGACACGATATTTTTGAAACAGTGACTATACAAATACAATATTAAAATAATAAAAATCGCATATGTTTTATCATATTGGAACTATTATAATTCAGTATTATTCTCTTGTTACATTTTTATCTTAAGGAAAAGTCACTTGCCAGTTTTAGTTGAATTTGAAACTTTAATACCTATCAATTTTTTTCCACAACAAGTTCGTTAAATTACTTGGAACTAAAAGATATTACAGATTACTTTTAGATGTGGTTGTCGTATAGTTAACAAGAGTAATTAACAGTTTTAAATAATTAATATTATGTAACTGCCACGCCATTTATTTAATAGTAACTTAATCATTTCTTTAGTTTAGATTTCCTTAAATATCTAAGTCTATACCTTTAAGACTTTCTTAATAACGTTTAAACTAGTAAAATATTTTTTATATTACAAGGTGGCAAATTCGCCGAAATGGCGAAGCGACCGCTGCGCATAGACATCCGCAATTGCAGATGTGTTGTCTACCCTCAATCGACGAAGGTGGAGACGCACAAATTAATAAGAATTATCAAATTGAACTTGATTTCGAAAGAAAGAAAGCGAACAAACAGAAAAAAACTCGCTAAAAAGATTATCTTGATTGAAAAACAAATGAAAAGTTGTCCTTGAAGAACAAAGGGATAATATTGAGGGCACTTGACGTTTGACAATGCCCCTCCAAATCTTTCCGTAACATTGCGAAATTACTAACAACGAACTGTTACCTAATAAACTGTTTTGTAACCATTAAAATTTCATATAGCAATGTTTAGTAGCGATAAATTGCCGGTACAAATTTGACACAAATGTAAGTTTTAATTTCACTGTTTAAATTATAAAGTTTCTAATGGTATAAAGTCAATAAAATTTATTATGATATTTTTAATAATTTTACTTATTCAAATTTAGCAACTAATATTATTGTAACACCAAACAACGTGTATAACATTCTTAACATGTTTCTACAAACATGTAGTTAGGATCTCTTAAATGGCAATCGCAGTTAACGATGAACGTGTTGCTTTTTTAAAACAACTGTTTACTAAACGTTATAGCCGTATTTGAAAACGTTTTACATCTAAATTCCGTTATTTTTCCTTCTTCTGTAACTCTATTCTGATAAAAATTAACGTACCTAAACTTTTTTAATTAGTTGACTTATACCTCTTACTATGTTTAACAAATCCATTAGCTTAAAATCATGAAATTGGGTATTTATAAATATAGTTATAAGTAATTTAACATTTACGATAAACGTCATTTGACCTCTTTTATGCGCAATACAAGGAAAACAGACAAAGGTAATCATGAATGACGCTGTATGGTTGTGATTATTCGAATTTCGAACGACATAGACAAAGTTTTTTTTTTTTTTCGGAATCTTGCGCGCGATGACATCGACGGGTGTTGCCGACCTCGGGCGGTTACGATCCAATAAATCTTGCCCGACTCGACTTTGACTACCTGCACTTTCTTTTCTCTGTCTCACACGAGCGCGCGATGGCGTATTGGAACGATTCAAAAATCGTGATGATTCTTTTGAAGACACTTCCCTCATACCTTTTTTGTATAAGTAGGTAGAGTTTACAAATGCGTTACTCCAGCATGCGTCATACGGTATGGCCGGCTAAAGTAACCATTTTAAAAGAAAATTATTATGATTATTATCAACATATATTAGAAGTACCTACAAATATTTAGTCGAAAGAATTTATGGACTTATGTTTTACACATATTTTTAATGCAACTGGGACAAGCTTTATCGCAATTTAAGAAGTAATAAGCGAATTAAAAGGAAATATCAACTTTGTTTTAGCAATAAAGTACATTTATTTCTGAATAGAGACATCTTAGATATCTCAATGACATGCGAAATTTATGACGTCACAGAATTACCCAGTTCAATTGCATCACAATAATTAACAGTACTGGCTGGTGACACTACGTGATGGTAAAGCAACTTGTTATCTTACTGTCTTCAAGTGAAGAACTGTCACAAGAATACACTATATTACAAAAATTTGGGCAATTATTATAGCATTTTAAATTATCATAACTACTCATAATAACTGTTATGGAAGTGTTAGAACAATAATAATTTATGGTGCAACAAACTTATAAGCCTATTATTAAAGAACTGCTATCTCGTTTAGTTACGTTAGGAAATATATAACTACTTAGGCACACAAAATGATAGACAAGACATGAAAAGACAGCTACAGACAAACAAGGATATCGGACCCGATGGTTGCTATCGCGGTTAGTGGGCATAGAAATGGAGTTTTTGACGATTCTTTGTTACTGACAGGGGGGCGTTAGTGAGTAGGGGGAGTAGATAATTTAGTTTAATTTATGCCGACCAGGTCAGATATGTTTGTCGAACTATAACATGTCTTAAAGCCGGCAGTATATAACCTACATGCGTAAAATCAAACTATGATATTCTAAACAAAGAGACAATGCGTTCACATGATGAAATGCACGTACGCAAAATGTTCAATACCAGATACGTGTATGACAAATTAGAAGGAAAATCAGACAAACTACCACGATGATTCAGTGGTTAAGGTCATGATAATATTTCAGGTTCAATGCCAAATCACATTATAATGTTATAGTTCGATTTCATTCAATTTTTATTAACGCAACTACTGCTTTTAATAAAATAAAAAAAATTGGCACAATTACGTTTTAAATAAAATATTTTCTGTAAAGTAAATATAAATACTAATAATAACATTAAAATTAAATAAAATATAAATACTATGCATATTAGTATGTCATATGAATAGATAGAAAAAGAACATTTAATGTAACTAAACTCTTATCTTTTAGTATTTTATTGTTGTACAAACAAAGCTTCCCTAAACTTGAAATACAACGCTTGAGGACGCATTTGTTTAATTCTGTTATCTATTTGTTTAGTGACCTTTGCTGGATCACAAAGATCAAATAGTCGGAATAAACAAAAAGTTTTTTTTAAGGTTCTTTATAAACGCGAGTCCAAATAAAATCAACCTAATAGCACCGCCAATGAATTCTAATTAACTAATTACTACGCAGTCGGCTTCAGTACTTATGTCGAGTTTTATCTAGCCCCGTTTTTGTTTCCACATCGTAACGCCTTAAAAGGTTATGAAGATTTAAAAAAGAGGTTTTATTCTCTGTTGAGGATTTGTTTTTATCAAGATGGCCTGAAAAATTAAAACCGATGTT
Source organism: Papilio machaon (assembly GCF_912999745.1). Classification (NCBI taxonomy): domain Eukaryota; kingdom Metazoa; phylum Arthropoda; class Insecta; order Lepidoptera; family Papilionidae; genus Papilio; species Papilio machaon. The sequence goes on along the minus strand of NC_059999.1, from coordinate 5,956,906 downwards.
TTGTGGTAATTTTTCTTTACATTTTTTTTAATACTCACGAAGAAAGAAAAACGTTAAAATGTATGTCTAGTTTTTTTAGAAAGATATCATATATTTTCACGTGAAGTTATTAAAATCTTTTCATTCTAAATTGGAATTATGGTTTCATTTTTTCTTTTAAAAATTGCAGAAAGGTAAAAGAAAGTTAATGACATAAAGGAAAATAAATTAAATAGTGTCTTAATAACTATTATACCATAAAACATAATTTTATTTCTAAATGAATAGCGTGCAACATAACCTCTTTGGGGCCGCGAGTTTTCAAGTCTGGTTTTGTTTCGGCGCAACGACCGCCCGAGACGACCCAATCCACCAAATGGAAGCATCGCTCTCAGTTTTCGTATCCATACGTCCCGTTTTGTAATTTGAACGGTTTTTATCGTCCGTAAGATGTTTAATTTCAAGACACCACATAGGGACAAATTACACTTAAAATATAATATGTAAATTGTCTAACCTTTTTTTCGACACTACACAGCACTATTTGACGGTTTGTAAATTTGTAATCTAAGCATGTAAATTTGCTCTTAACTCAAATCAAATAATTAAAGTACAATAATGCATAAAAGTTTTAATAAGATAATAACAAATGCATCGTTAAACTTTAATTATATTAGTTGAGATAAGGTGAACCTTACCACCTGTTGGTAAACCATAGACTAGTCACCCATAGACACCTGCATTCCAACGTGATTAATAAAACAACACAGCTATGTATCGCCATCCACACGAAATACCACATTAGAGTAATAATTGAAACAAATAAAAATCGATTTTTTATATGGCAACGAATAAAATCTTAATTTTAATGAATAATTTAAAATATTCATATTCTTATAGCATAAATATTTATGTCATTTTCTAATACTTATTGGTATTAGTATTAAATTTTGACTTACAATTTCTTTACAATGTGTTAATTTCAAATGATTTTCCTACCATGATATTGACTGAACTTTACGATCATCGCTTCTACGGCGTTTATCGTTACTAATACTATAAAGAGAAAAGATTTGATTGTTTGTTTCCATTGAATAGGCTTCTAAACTACTGAACTGATGTGTAAAATTCGTTCACTGTTGGGAAGTTTTATTACTAGATTTTTTTAAATTCCGGATGGACGAAGACACGGGCAATAGCTAGTAATGGATAAATTTATACATTTACATTACATTTCTTGCTCTAAATACTTCTAGTTGCAGACATATAATGCATGCCAAACAGCTGTTTGTTATAGTCAACGTTCACTAAAAACATAATATTATTATGCAAAGTCTCGATAGAGTGAGGCAATCACTTTAATCAGAAATATGTAGAAATAAATTAGTCCGATCAATCAGACAATTGTTGCAACAGTATTGCTCCACTCGCCGCGACTAAAGGAAAACGACCTCTTTCTTTGTTAGAGGGAACGAACCATAGATTAGATTTTTTTCTCTTTTCAATTGAAAACGCGGGAAATGTTTTTTGACAGCCAATTATTACGGAAATGTCAAACTTTATTTCATATGACAAAATTTAGTTAGAAATTATTTAATACATTATAAGTAGGCATTTTATGTTTATAAATTATCAATGAAATACGAGTATGAACAGCAAATTTTCAATGTCTATTAATTTAATAGGTAAGAACTTGATAGTTGATTATGTAATGACCTTTATAGATAGTGAGCTAATAGTCGCAATACTACAATAAATTAAATAACTCAATAGTAAACACATGTTTCAAAAAAGTTAAATATTTTATGATTACGAGTTTCGAAATTTTGGATTTTAAATAACTTATTAAATATCAAAAATAATCTTTGATATATAATATTACGAGTATACTCCAAACAAAATTATATTTATTCCAAACATTTTTAATCATAAATAAAAGATGAATAACGCTAGAATATCTTTAAAATTCATGTCCTGGTATAAAGGAGTAAAAAGCCGTTAAATGCAACCGTTACCGCGCCGTGTAGGCTCTTGTAATCGAAATTAACATAACGCAAAGAGAGGTATACATTGCCCAGTTATGTGGAACAAAAACAAAAATGATAGTCAAGAACGCTCAATGGATGAGGCACAGATTATTAAATTAGTATAATTGCTTGATAACTACTGACTTATTACACACAGTCACATATCTTGTAAAAACAAAGAAATGTCTACGAATAATTAAATTTTTACCGCTTTCTATCGATTAATTACCAGCAAAACATTTATCTAAATTCTAACCTCAAAATCAATTATACACGAAATAAACTTTACTTTGACTGCGATTAAACTTATTTAGATTAAATTTAGGTCTTGGTCGTAAATTCTATTTGATGTCGAATAAGTAATGGTTTCGAAACCGCACTATGTTATTCAGTTCCTCCCAGACTTACACGATCGCGCCATCTATACATCAATGAAGGAGATTATTGTTTTGTTTATTGATTTTATATTTACCTAAGTAGGCTTAACTATTTTCATTTATTTTTTTGGTTGAAACTTCACACTTAGTAGATGGAAAAAATGTTTTGTAAAACAAAAACAAAACAATTTCGCATTTTCAACTCTCAAATAAAACGTAGTTATAATCGAAAATCGCAACATGTTTTCAAAATATGAATTACGGTCAGAAAAGACATGCTAAGTCATTTAAAATTTTCCGTAACTGATAAAAATGACATTTATATACCAACTTAATCTTAAATAGTACAAACATTATGTAGAAAGGTGAGAACGGAGAGAGGTGTGGCTAGACCTTGTAGAATACACGTAATACATCTCTTTACCCTCATTCGGTTACTGGAGTTACAGTTTCCATATTTATTTACATCATTTAGTTTATTTTTATTATTTTAGTTATCTACATATATAAAAAGGAAAGATTCGTATGTTTGTTACGAATTAAATAAAAAACTACTAGATGGATTTAAAGAAATCCTACAACTAGAATGCTAGACTATCCCTAAGTAACCTAGGTTATATTTAATGTTGTTATGAAATGTATGAAAAAATAAATGTCCACTTGTGTGAAGTCTTAACAGAGAAGAATAGAAATCGAAGAGTCCGAAATACTTAAATTTTTACTAGGTATATTGTGATTTAAAAAGTATGTTAACATCTAATAAATCTAAAGTTAAACAAAACCAAATTGTGATTATTTAAATCCTTTTAAATCATGCAAGCCGTTGAAACAATTTTGAAACAATTTCTAGTCTACATTGCAAGGATGCTTGACTCCCTACGCTGGCGTTTTGACGCGACAAATTGCTATCGAAGCAATAACTCCACAGAAATTACAAACATTATATTTATATTGAATACAAACTGTTACTACAGAACCATTTAGTAGTCATTTCTAGGCCAATATAATAAAAGGTAAAATAAATTGTAGTATCCAAGTGTTTTTTATGGTAGAGTTTTTAACTAAAAGTAAAAAAAAAACAGCTTAAATAGTCAATATTGTTACATATTAAAATGAAAGGATAAATATCTTATAAGATCAGAATCAGCTGATTTAAACCCAGAACTCTTACCTTTATTACGTATCGGGCTGTCGCCATTTTGAAACGTAATACTTGACAAAGATCAGAAGAATAGTCAGTTGAATAAATAACACAGACGATGTAACGTTAGCTATTAGTTGTTACGTAACTTGATAAGTTACAGATTAATAAAAAGTTAAGTAATTATAACAATTATAACTTGTAAACAACTATTAACATTCTGTAAGTTTTAAGCGAGGATTCAAAAATTACGTAAGTTCATTTAGAAACAAGTGCAACATCATTTTTGATGTAAAAATTCAATCGATAAATTACATGAAATGCAAATTGTCGACTATTCCATTGTAATCCAACACCTGCAAATTAGTTACGACTAAAAACAAATGAAACAAGTTGTGGGAAACGTAACCTAACTCTTTGTTCGAAATTACAGTCGTACATGTTTTATTATTATTTATATTATTATCAAATGAACAGATAAAAACGCTAACAGCTGTTCACGAGATTCACATGTTACACGTGACAAAGAACTAGTATTCTTGAACGTTTTCTTTACAGAAATATTGCTATGTTACTTTCACTAAGTTAGAAGTATTCCTGAACTAAAAAGCATGTACACATCGCCAGTAATACTTAAATTCAGTTGAATTTGAACCCCGTACTGTTTACGAAACAAATCTACATCCACTGCGTCAACATGACTTACATTATATAAACTGCATTGAGAAAACTAAAAAAAATACTGTAGAGTAAATCTGTGTAATGAATATTAAGTACTTTTTAAATATAATTACAGGCAATCAAACATATATGTATTTGATTTACTGTAAAAGTGGGTAGTTTTAACTGAGTTAATTCCTTCAGAATACCTTATTGTTTGCATTTGGGCGGGGTCATGTTCCGACAGTGACTATTCTTTAATGCGGGAATTCACTTTTAATAGAAGTAAGAATTTCGAGCGGTTACTTTACAAACTAATAATGCCGCATGACGCGTCCCTATTCCGAAAATCTCAGAATCGGATCCGAGATATTTCTATCCATATATCGCACTATGCGCGAAAGAGACAAAACATCACCGTTACGAACAAAAGGATGGGTCAGGTAGAAATTAACAAACACGGTCTATCACATCTCAAGAAAAATAATAAATATTTCACACATGATTAATAACCATTGTTTCATAAGTCTGAGGACGGGCTAAATTGATTACGTCACCAAAACCCACTCATTTTTTAAATACTAAAACTAACTTTTACAGCAACTTTAGTAACTTTAAATCATGTGAAAGATTTAAATTTATTTGAATATAGGTAATTGTTTCTTGTAAAAAATAAATAATCACTAAGTGTATCTATAATTAATCACCTCTCCGGCGCTATTAAACAAATCGCTTACGAAAATGGTTTAAATGGAGCATCAAGGTGTCTACGTCATGTGTGGGTAGCATTCGCCGATCATGACCGGATTTTTTTTAGGAAACAAAGACAGTTAATAAAATATACAAAAAGTAACATATGTTCTAAAAGTAAAAAGTAAACACAAAAAGTCTAAAGTGACTTAGAGCTAAGAATTGATGAAAGTTTGAACTAAAAATATAGAAGAGTAAATATTTACCTGAATTAAAAAGATAAAGTCCGAAAAAAAATTATCACTCCAAATTAAAAACAATAACACACTAAACAGCTCGAAAAGCGCACGCCTAATTTAAACATAATGCCAACCTCAACGAGCTGTATCACATGAAACGTTCAACTTAATACTTGTCCAAACAGGCGAGAGCTACATAACTAAATGTGGCGGATGAATCCGAACGCGCCGCTACGAGTGGCGGGGCCGCGATCGCGCGCCAAACTGCGTGCCGTTCCACTCCGCAACCGAGTGGTGGCCACGAGCCGAGAGAGGGCGCTCCGAGCCCTGCCGACCCTTCCAAGGATACCTCATTATCCTATCCATGCTTCTTTGATAATTTGTTATCCGTTTAAACCCTATCGACTACTGCATTATGCATTTTTAGTTCATGATTTTATTTATCATATGGCCGTCAATTAAAAATTAGTCAAAAACGAAAAGTTATTTTCTTAATTGTATTACGGTAGGCGATTTAGTTTCGCTTAAACATGTTTTACTTGACAGCTGTTCAGAGATGTGGTTTACAAAGCATTTTAGTTAACTAGTTTTGTACGCGTGGCTTAAACGTTACTCAATTGATATCCAAGGTTGCGTCCAGAGTTGTAATTGTAAAGGTAATCAACTTGTTAAATGAAGATTAGTCATGTTAAAACGTATATTTGTATAATCCGCGATATTTTTATACGAATAACTTAAGTGATAGATTCACATATTCTAAACAAAAAAAAAATCAGTGAAAGAAAGTAAGGCTAGGTTACTCTTTAAGTGTACATATTCCCACACGTCGTGGCGATTGTATACAATTCATTTAAATTTGAATAAGCGCCAAAGAGCCAAAGTGCTCACAGTGACAAGACGGCAGCTGTTGTACCGACCCTATATAACCGCACTCAATCACGCGTGAAGGTGCACGCCACTTCGAGATCTCGTAAACTCACAAATTGATGTTATTATTTTAAATTATTTCACACACTTTACGATTGTGGCTAATATGCAAGTATTCAAAGCCAATATGTTATTTCACCCACTACGCTAATTATTAAAATCTATTTATACGATACGATATGAGAATACAAATTTGTTTTATTTTTTTATAGAGATACTACGAATATATTAGCAATATAAAGTACATTGTATACAACAAAAAACTATATACAGTATGTTAACTACTATTATGTTGACTACACCGTAAGAAAAATAACGATTAATTTAGTAGTTATAATTTAGCTTCAAAGGTTTTTGTTATATGTTGTGCGTAATTAGTTCTACGAAGAGTAAAAGGTGTTACCTGAAAACCAGTTCTAAAATGACCATTGAACTTAATTTCCAGTCATGATTAGTAATTTACCGCTTTAAATATTTTGGTTTTGGTAGAAGATTCTTCTTTAAAAGTATTTATATTGATTAAAGAATAAAATAGGTGACAATTCAACTTTAAATTCGATAACATCATGAATGCTAAGTAACCTAAATGAAAGAGGATGTCAGTTTTAGACCTCGTTTCCACTAAGTAACTAGCCGCGCGTCTTTTATCGGTGTCGTAACCATGCCAATAGAAATGGTATGAAATCAATATTCGATCTTTGGGATGGAAATTATTTTAAATAATTAAATATTTAACTGAGTATGAAGATTTTTCGATTGCTTTTAACAATAAATCATGTTATTTGATTACAATGCTATCCATAGATCGGTTTAATTTGAACCAAATGGATCAAAAAACAGTTTCTTACGAAGTCGCGGTACTTCTAATATAATAAGAAACAATATTCGAGATCAAATACTGATTCCGGCCGTTAGTGGAAGTAGTGTTTAAGATCGAACAGTCGCAATATCGGTATGAACTAGTGAGACTTTCACCTTCGCGCCGAAGCGCCAAGGCCGGTCCGCCGCACCGCACCGCCCGCCGCCGATCGCTACTTCCGCGCCCGATGGCGCGTGCTCCGAGTTGCTACACACAGACATTTTAGTTTTTGTAGTATGTTTCTTGAAAAGGGAACCACAAGAAGCTAGAAAGCTATATGTGTATAATTTTATTGATATACACTAAATTACTAACACATAGGTATATAGTAATTTGTATAAATGTTTAGCCAACAGTATTCTAGTATACATCAAAAGATGCGCTGCTATCGCAATAAGTTCTATCAGAAAATATAATAAAACCTACATGCGCATATAAAATGGCAAAGAAAAAAAAACAGAACATGCCAGCTACAGTACAAAAAGTTCCTTGTGACAATTTATGACATTGACAGGAGGGCGCTAGTGAACTATCATAACATAATTTGACTTATGCCCATCAGACCAGATCTTGTCTATATAACACTTTTTTTTCTGTCAACAAGTGACTAGATGTTAATCGTTAGAAAAATAAAATAAGGAAGTAGGAAGGAATAGAAATATGCAAATTACTTACGATTTAAATTTGTACAAGTATGGAATATAGTTAATTTAAATAAATTATTCATTTATTTACTTTGATAGTCTTGTTTAATATTGTTTTATAAAAAAATTCACAACAATTTCTTTAAAACAAGTTACTAAATTTAACACTGAAGATTTCTATACATTTATATGTGTAGTATATGTACATATATGTTTTTATAATAAGCCACTAGAAAAAATATTACGACATTTCTGTATGTTTCATTCGTGTTAGTTTCATCACATCACTTTTAGAAACAAAGAAAGCATTCAGATGTACATTTTTTAATTTACCGTCTATTTCACAATAACACTCATACTGCAACAACATAGTATAAAAAATAATGCATTGCAAAGATTAATATTTAAGATCTTAAAATAAAACATCGCTTTTGGAATATGTTAAAATGTAAGATAAATATCTATTGATAACCTTGATGTAAAATCTTTTGAGGCTTAAATAAGGTATTATTTGAAATTCTTAGTATATTTTTTTAATAATTATATATTCAATATAATTATGAATCATTGATCCTTCTAATAAACACGATATTAAGGAAGCCAACCACGTAAAAATGGCAAAATTTCTCATCCTAAGGTAAGATAAATAAAGTATATTTTTGTAACAATCCAATGTTTAGTTGTCACGCTGTCGCAAGGTTCTTCAATGATTAACTAACCGAGTTAATAGCAACAAAACTTTGCTAAGCACTGAAATACCATTGTTATTTGTTACCTGCTTCACTACGCACGGACAGTCGCAACGAGTTACAGTCGACCCATATTCTGTGCGCGACTGTACAGTCTCATTCCGCTCGTTAAATCGATGCTTTTAATAGAGATGATGGCTCAAGACTCAAGATTCCATTATGGTTAAATAAACTGGAGGGAGAGCACGTGCGAAATGTTATCCTGACATTTCAAATATCTACTATGTTGGTATTTCACCGATATTTTTTTAAAATCTCCAAGTGAATGTCACAGGTCAATTCTAATTCGGTGTTATAACGGCCTCCTTTGATTATGTGTTCGTGGGCTCAAGTAATTTATAAAGAGGGTTCGAGTAACGGATGATGGAAAATATCACGCTCATTAAATAAATTTTGTGTGATAATTTTTTATGGAGATTTTATTTCTTTTAATTAAAATAAATACTCTAAGTGTATTTATTTACTATGCTTAAAAGTGTTTCGACCAATAATTATTATAAGAAGTTGTATTCCGTGTTTTGCTTGTAAAGAAAGAAATATTTACCAAAATAAGAATAAATTAATACTTATTTGCACACATCAGTAAAGTCGCACTTATCGTGGTAATGGTTAATTTTGAGCTAGTCCAAGTTAATTATCATTTTTACCGAAAATTCACCCCGAAAACTTTTTTACAACGGTATGACACACTTTCGTACTTTTTCATTACACATACACTTGAATGCCATAGGAAAACTTTGTCTATGACTTAGCACCTAGTAGTTTTATGACGCACATTACTAGAATTACTGACGATAACAAATCTGATGTCAACAACATGGTAACATAGGGCTGTCAAATTTTAGTAAGTAGACTTGAACTCTGGCACCGACCAGAGTTGTCAACCCTACGGGTCAATGAAAAAATAAATGACAATAATTTGTTTCGTAACTTCAATTGAATGAAAAACATAAATGTCAAACCGTAGCCTGAATATTTAACATTCAAAGCCGGAGAAGTGGCAACCCTGGTAGCACGTGAAAAATCTTCCATAAACAGACGCCATTGACCGATTACTACTGTTTGACATTGGCTAATTTTTTGATAAGCCGTTATCAAGAAATCTAAATTCACGACAAAAATATTGTTTCGTATCACGACCTAATTGGCTAGAGATTAGGTAGCGCTAATTGATTTTTAAGAATATTTTTCTTTGGTTTTAGAGTCAAAAGTTATTAATTTGAATTTTTTGTTTTTAACGATTTTGACTGTTCTCATATATCTTAACAAAATGCGCTGTCCGCATGTTACCATATATTTATTACTCTAAATAAATTACTTTATGTAAATCTGTAGAAAATGTAAATAAAAAAACACACAAAAAAATTGGAGTGCATCTAAAATAACGCTTAAAAATTTTCTTCTAAACCTTCAAGGCAGGTCAGAAACCTACTGTCAAAATTAAAAAGCTAGAGATTACAGAACATAGTAAAAAATAAAAAGATTAAAACGTAGTATTAAAGTGATGCAAACGGCACGATTTGTTATGTTTTGAAATGGCCACAAGACAAACAATACGCGCTTGATCTTGTCGTGTTTTTCAACATTGCTTTGTGGAATCGACGCGGCCGCTGCGTCGCGCGTCGGAATGATCGACGAACATCGAACCAAAATACGACGCAAACATATCGACAGGTATACTAAAAGTTACTTGGCAATAGAACTTACCGCCGTGTGTCCGTTATTTTTATTTCTTAATTCATTTATTATTAAGTGCATTTTAAATAATATAAACTTTATAAATTACGGAACGGAGATGTGTTGTTTATTAGATAGGTAATTTTAAAACAAAATAAAGAACAAAACAAACATGAATGATTTTCTACGAGTAATAGCGTTTACTGAAGAATTAATGAACTGTTTGAAATTTTCATTATTATACATCATTCATACCTTGCTCTAAACAACACCACGACCGTGACCTAGTGGTGTGGTCAGAGATTACAACACGATTGTATACGGGCACTTTGTATTGCTCTTCATTATATTTGTAACAAAATAAATGAGTTTTACTCTGACAAGTAATGATTGTAAATTTTAAATTCGTTTCATTCAGATTCGGAATTTCTTTGTTTTTTACATATACCAATTTTATTATCATATATGCTTAAAAATGTACAAAATAACCAATACAATATATCTCATTGAAAACCGACCATTATAAAGGCGAATTTTTGGATGTATGGATAGATGGATGGATGTTTGTTTGAAGGTAGGATCTTGATGAAATTTGGCACAGATGTAGAACATAGTTTAGAAGACCACATAGGCTACTTATTAAAATTTTTTTTTAATTTCGCACAGACGAAGTCGCAGCTAGTATTTATATAAATTTCACTCTAACTTCCTTAACTCATATACATATAAACTGTGTTGGTACATTTACAGCTATACTTAATGTAATAAAGTGTCACTTGTGTTATTTCATTGCTGTAGAAAGTTTTCTATGCACTTATTTAATATCCACTTTCACTATATATGTTTTAGAAACATGCCAAGTTATGAATAAAATGTAACAATTCCACTACCCCTTACCATTTCCTTATTAAAAGAGCAGAAGTAATGTACAGTGCGTTAAAAATTAGGTCAATCCAGACATGCGTACATTATGAATCAGCGCGTCCAAATTAAACAATCCATTCATACAAAGGATGAAGCGTAAATTACAAAAAAAAAATAGTGTGTTTTAATTTTCTTTTATGTTATAAAAATATACTAGTAGTGTAATAGTCATGATTACGTACGGCCGAAGCGGGAACAAAGAATGTAGCGGAGTAGCGCTCGGGAGTGACCGAGACGACGAGCCGACTGGCACCGACTAGGAGCGAATGAGAGCGACCGAAGCGTGGCGAAGTCGGGCGAAGCGCTCGAGACCGATACACGGGCCGGCCCGGCTCCGCTGTGCCCCCGCTATTCACTATACCTACTTCACTTCATGAACTTTTAACTTGTAATGCGGAACTATTTTATAAACGAATTGAATTAAATATGATAACTCTTTAAAAAAGAAACATTTTAGTGTTAATCTCCTCAATTCTAACTGCCAAGCATCCATCACTAAGGGCGACTCTTAATGCAGATAAGAAACCTACACTAAAGTATTTGTTACTTGAAAAATCTGGCAATAATTCGGGAGCAGTTACATAGATAAACTAACTCAAATATGGTAGAGATTATAGATTTCTATTTTCCATTACCCTTTCCGAAGAAAAGAGTCCCTTATGAGATCTCTATTCGTCAGACGGGTCATTTTTATACGTGGTAATAATACCAAAAATGTGTTTTTGGTGTATCATTTCTGTCCCAATAGGTTGCGTGGTAAAAGTCTTCCATACCGATAAGGCCGTTTTGGTCTACATTCAGTCTATTGATTATGAGCATTTTATGTGAGCAATAAAGTATATATAAATAAAGAAATAACAATAACAAACATAAATAGAAGTATGAGAGATGCTATGATTTTGCCAAAGTCTCAAATTTACATTTTCATCGACATTTTTATACCTAAGTTATGTCGTTAAAAGTTATTATAATTAGTAACTTATTTTAGCACAATAAAATATTTCTATATATTTAAAATAATAATAATAGGAAGAGATGAGATTTTACTGAGGCAAGTGCGTGCGGCGATAAAAAACAATATTCCGCTTGATAACGTGTGGACAGAAAAACATACGTTTACGCTTTAAATAAATAAATAAGGTAAGAACTTACACACGTGTATCAGTTCGAAACATAGTACTACTATCTTTCCTAACATGTATATCTGCGTTTCAAATTTAATAATCACATTTTAAGAAGTTTACCTTAGTTCCTTTGTAAATAGACGCCACGGCATAAGGTCCAACTCTTTTATATTGTTTTACATCTCTTTGCCTAACTGGGACTAAAGACCGACAAACGCAGACTGCTTCAAGCTTTTGTTAATAACAAGTGCAAACGAAATTTTGTGTAATTCTCCATTTTATATGTGACTCTAAAACGTATATGACCAACGCAACTGCTTGAACTCTGATCGATTGAGGCTTAATAATTTAATATTGAATGATTGAAGTTCGTGTACATCAACCTTTAGTACCTTATATCACTTAACCATGTTCTTTGCTTTTCCATATCAAAATAAATAAACAAAAGACAAATCAAACACATTGTATTTTTATGAAATTAAATATTGAATACCGATTTGATTTGTGTGTAATCAGTGAAACATGCCTTATCTATATAAACGGTAACATGAGGCGCCTTGTGGTTAGTATGAAGAAATATTGAGTCTGTTACGTCACGTATACGACTGTTTGTCAATTTGTTGTTACCAAGTAAATTATAAAGCCCTAGCTATCGACCGTGATTCCGTTCGCGCGAATAAAAAAAATAGCTTATGTGTTCTTCCGGACTATGCCAAACAGCAAGATCCGTTCAGCTGTATTAGAGATATCTAATAATAAACATCCATCCATCAAAACATTAGTATTTTTATTATAACTAAGATAATAGGATTACAATTATAACAAATGAATTCTAAAAATACCTGTAAAAGGATTGGTTGAAAACAGAACCGTTTAAAAAACAATAAAATAAGAAGCAATAAAAGCGTAGACAAAATAAGGCAGGATTTAAAAACAAAAGAAAACGACTTTTAACTAACCGACAAAGGAAGAAGTACAATTCCCATAGAGTACAATTAGTAAAATAATAGAACAGTCGAAATTTATTTTCGCCGTACTTAGATTTGACAATATTTGTCGCTTCCTTTGACGACTCATTCGGTAATCTGTATTCTAAGCATGCGACAAAACAATAGTCCTTTTTTTACACGCAATAAATTGGACCGAAAAAGGCAATGCTTGTAATAGACATGTCAGTAACCGATCGTGAATGCCGCCCGTTTGTAATTTACCTAGGCAAATTGTAAGGATTCAATCGCAAAGTTGCGTTTTATGTTTCCACACTGCAAAGGCGACACTTCATTGGCTGTTATATGTGTGCAGCCGATAAACTCGCGAGCTGGCGGCCACTAATAATATGCAAGTACTAATGAAGTACCCGTATAAAGTGTTGAAATGGAACACGTCACTTTGTGTAAGAATTTATTGAGTTTTAAAAATTTTCCTAGGCAAATTACAAACGAACAACATTTACGATCGTTCGGTGACAGTCACCTTATGATTCGAACATCGCTTTACTTGTGGTGAAGAAGGTTAATGACCAGCAATTGGAAAAAAACCTGATGTGATCATATTAAGTTTCGGTACATTCTGTTCCGTTACTTTGTTTATAACACTATCCGTCGTTTCATCCTTCAAAGTAGGTCGGGTATTGTTCAGGTATGTAAAGGAAAAGTCTGCACACATGCACAGAAATTCACACACACACACACACACACATGAAAGACAGGACTAAGTAAGTACGGTCTAGGATTTTAATAATCTTACTTAATAATATTAAAAATGCGAATGTTTAGATGGATAAATGGATGTGTGTTTAAAGGTATCTCCAGATCGGCTGCATGGATCTCGCTGAAATTTGGTATATATATATAGAACATAGTTTGGAAGAACTCATAGGTTACTAATTAGGTTTTTTTTATTTCCGCGGACGGAGTCACGGGCGACAGCTAGTGATTAATAAAATCGTTACCTTTAACTATCTTCGTATTTAACAATAATAAACTCTATAGCCTTTAAAATAAATTAAATGTATTGAATTATCAATTTTTATTGTAAATACCAAATATATAAGATTTATCATGAGCCAAGTCTGATATATATAAATACTCTAACTGTCGACCGCAACTTCGTTCGCGTCCATCTAAACTTTCGAATTTATAATATTAGTAAGAATTAAAATAGTCGCTAATGAACACAGTGGTTAAAATAGAAATTATGTTCATGAATACGTAAAAACTAATGACTGTTATATTTTTACTTTTCAATGTCACTTTACGCATCCTTGCCAGAAATGTCATTGACTCCATTGATGATGTAACCGTGGATTTCCACGGCTGAAACCATCATATTGCCTTCCCTCTTATTTCCTTTGGAAAAACTAAGATAGCAATATAATGTTTTACGAGTTTACGTCAACGAGAACACACAGTACAGGTAACATAAATTTGTTGCAAAATTTAAATTATTATTATTATTTACAAAGAAGAAAAAGTCCTAGAACCTTGTATACGCCTACGTATATTTAAAAACTACGATCAATTTTTAGTTACCAAGGTTAATGTATTCTGACAATAAAAAATAAAGACGCCACATAATTTTAAAAGGCTAAAGTATAAATATATAAGTATATACCAACAACAGTATTCTTTGCCTCAATACGATTTTATTAAGCGTATTGTCTCAGTTAATATTAAAAAAAACAGGAGTTAAAAAATTACTTTTGTGGTTTTAACAATCAAATTTTACTTTAATCCGAAATTCAATACAAAATGCCCTTATCTTTATTTATTCTTGAACTTAACGGTGTGATAAATAATTTAAGAGTCACAAACCACCTGGAAATTTATAATTCCATAACGTGTCTAGTAACAAGAGGTGTACAGAAACGCAATTATACTTGGCGTACAGTTCTGACGGATGCCCGAGAGAGTTAACATTTCTGATATCATAGAGATCGATGCATGAAAGAATTTTAATCAGAGACTGTAGAGCAGTTAAATGTGATGTTTGTAAATAAATAAGACCGATTAAAGCACTATCTATATATATAAAAGAAAGTTGTGTTAGTTACACCATTTATAACTCTAGAACGGCTGAATCGATTTGACTGAAAATTGGTGGGCAGGTAGCTTAGAACCAGGCAAAGGACATAGGATAGTTTTTACCCCGTTCTCTTTTTTTATTCCGCGCGGACGGAGTCGCGGGTAAAAGCTAGTTTATTAATAAGAATTAAGATTGTCTTTACCCAAAGACACTCCTGGGAAGAATACATAAAACACAAATAAAAACTATACCCGTATAATACATCTTACTGTCCGTAGAATAATTGTGTAACGTTTAGAGTATGGACAATGAGCGTGAGCTATTTGTTATTAAAATTAAAAAGTACGTGAAAGAATTAATAAGCCCTTATTTAGACGAGCGCGTTTTTATCGCGCGTTAATAAATCGTTCAAATAGATTAAAATACATTTCCATGTAATGTGTTCATAAGGCAGCAGTTTTAAAACGCGACGATTTTTAACGAGCAGTGTTGCATTTTGAGCGCAGAGAGAATGAAACAAGACTGGTTTTAAAGCGTTGGTCGCTCGAGAGCCAACAACGCGGAGTTTTAACGCGGCTTTAAAATAGCGGCCGTGCGAATGAAGGCTTATAAGCCTCGACAAACTATATCCGACAAAAGTAAACAATAGCTGCATAAGTTTACTGAGTGAGTTAAGTATGATCATATATATAACTAAATGCCACCCTAAGGGTCCTTTTAAAGTCACTAAAAGAGTATCTAAGTGTAGATTTAGAGAGAAGAATATACACTAATAACTGATTAAGAAACCATAATGTCTCTGAGTATAACAATTGATTGAATGATATTTTTATATCAGTGATTTAAGCTTGTGCGGAGTTGTAACCTTTACTTAAAACTCAGTATTCTGTGTTGTAAAATGTGAACACATCGCTGTAAATAGACAAGTATTTGGTAATCTTCTATCGTCAAAACGAGACAAAAAAGATAGAAAAGATTTGTTATATAATTTGATCCGTATGTAACCTCCGATTAGCTGTAGTTTTATAAAGGTGAATATACACTAGAACATTTTCTCAAGCATTTCTATGTAATGTAACGTTTTAACGAATGATAAAACAGGTAAAAGCATAGTTTCCAAAGCACGTATGGTTCGTGAAAGGGTGATACACAACAACATATCATAGAGCGGCTCGTTATTTTGTTACAAGTAAATTCTCTAGTCTATACCCACCTTAAAAATGTTTATATTATTCATATTACAAACGTAGTCATCATCATTACAAGCCTTTGTCTGGATATAAGCCTTCCCCAGTATGCGGCCCTCCGCCTTCCGCATCTAACATACATATCTATTTCGAATCATAGCTTGATATTAATTCAGAAAACTGTTCAATGTATTTTGAATAGCACTACTATGAAATAATAAAACAGGAGACCTCGAGGAAAACATATGAAATGATAAATAAAAAGTTTCATCGATTCAGTATTATTGTGAACAATTTTACTATGTTTGGTATTTTTTTAATTCAAACCTTTTCTAGCGTCCTTAGAACATACCATGAAAGTTACATCACAATCTAGTGGTTTAGAAACGCATAATGTATAAACATACATTGATCTTTATTTGTATTCAGAAAGAAACATATATAAATACTAGCTGTCGCCCGCGACTCCGTCCGCGCGCAGTTAAAAAAACTTAATAGGGGTATGAAAAATAGATGTTGGCCGATTCTCAGACCTACTGAATATGCTCACAAAATTTCATGAGAAACGGTCAAGCCGTTTCGGAGGAGTTTAACCACAAACAAATATACATATTTAAACTATCCTATCTCTCAAGTTGGATCGAACTGCACATGGTGTGCGAATTTTATTATAATCGGTTAAGTGGTTTAGGAGTCTATTGAGGACAAACATTGTGACACGAGATTTATATATATTAAGATAGTTTGAGCATTGAGATGCATTAGTTAAAATAAAATAAAACAATAAAAGGCGGGACAAATAAAGCTTAAAAGCTACGACGGACGCGTACTATGTTAGCAAAGCGAGATATTTATTTCTCTTTAGGTGGATGTAATACGAACTTGTAGCTGTTCTCGCTTACTTGGCCTTGTGATCTCTTTGCATAATAACTCGTTTTATTATTTATTAATATCAAAATTAAGATATTTGATGTTTTAACATGCGAATAACGTTGCATTTTTTTTTCTTGTGTCACGTCATATTTTTAATCTGTAATTTTTTTTTGTAATTAGTTAAATTAAATTTAAGGACGAAATTGACTTTTAGTTTACTTATTACTTTCTGAGAAGTAAACTTGTACAAGAAAAAAAACAAATTTTTATTCGGTAACTATTGCTGATAGGATGATATACTTAACAAGTCAGTTGTTATTATTGGGATCTAATAATTTAAGCTAAAAGCGCGGTAAAATACAATGACGTAACAAAGTCAATACATTTAAAACACAAGTATCGTTCCCGTCAACGTTTCAGACCGACATTTAACGGTCATTAACCTGAAGTCACAAAAACGCCTCCGTTACAAACGAAGACAGTTCACTCAAATTCAAAATTCTTTTGTTAATGTTTATTTTAACATTATCAACACCGAAGTACACAAAACTAAAAGACATTAACATGTGCAGACAATTAGAAAAAAAAATTATCTATAGTTAATTTTTAAACAATCTTATCGTAAACTAAAGGATATAAGAAAAAAATTATATTGCTAATGAATATTGCTTGCCTCTGCTTAGGATTTATTTTCTAGTGAAGTCAAACACTTTCCATATGCTGTCAAATTGCTGTCGATGTAAGTTATAAGAAAAAAATATAACCTTTATAGACTTACTGTAACCTAAATGGTTGCAGATACCACAAAAACTGAAAATGTATTTATTCCTTGAAAAAAAATAAACCCGACTAACTGTAACTCTATGGCAGAGGTAGAACACGAATAAAAAGACACTGCACTTGATGACGTCACAAAAACTCACATACGCAACCATGTGCTGTCGAATAATAAGCAAATCTATAGACATCGTGCTCCTACAACTTAAATTAAAAAATAAAATAAAATAAAAAACCTTTATTGATTCCGTACAACTGATATATAACTTATTTATTTATTTTACAAGTAGCTCATAGAACTTGATTAGTAAAAAAATGTTTAAAAAATTTAATTCCGTTTCATAACTTGTTTTAAAATAAATTGCCAATACGACATGAATTCCTTATTTTGAAAACAAATTAAAACTCATTCCACATTCAAATTACATTAAAGTGTCTAAAATTGAAATTAAAGCTGAAGCAAATAACATGTATTAATTTATCCGATCTATTTAAATTTAATAACGTATTAATCTAATCAAATCTTACTAATATTATAAATACGAATGTTTGGATGGATAGATGTTTTTTTGAATATATCTCCAGAACGTCTCAGCGGATCCCGATGAAATTTGGCATAAATCTAGATCATAATCTGGAAGTACATATAGGCTACTTATTAAGTTTTTTTTTTAATTTCGCACGGATGGAGCCGCGGGCGACAGCTAGTCTGTTAATAATTCATAACAAATAAAGTCGTATATCCGCAGCACAAAAGTGAGGCGAAAACAGACCTCCGATTGCCTTTTATTGGGATAAATGACATCTCGAAAATCGACTCTCAATTAAACGTCAAACTTGTATGAAACACCCTATCTATAGGTTATATTATGTCCATGGATTTTTATTCGAAAGTTCTAGTAATTATTTCTATTGCTAGTATGTCAACGTTACTTCGAAACTGTTGTGAGTTGTGGCGAATAAAATCACAGAATGTTACAGTTATGTTTAGTTCAGTCAGCACATACATGAGTGAAATAATTCGTATAACTGGTGTTTATAAAATAAAAATCTGCGGGTGACATAAGAAGTTTTTTTTTTTTTTTGGAACGAAGTTCCTTATCGCGCGTTGTGAAAAGGGGCTAGACGGAAAAAATTCTTACGAAAAGTTGTCACGACACTTTTTGCTATAGTATGTTAACGACGAATGAGCGCTACTTCACCATGGCAACGACGTGACAATATCTAAAGAAAATTCATAGAAATAAAATGTACTTCTTGTGAAGACTTAAGTTTTTATTCATAGAATAAACATTGGTTCCTTCACTAATTAATCGAAAGGAACTTCGTTCCATCAGGGTGTCCCTTGACACCTCTCAAGTTTTTTAATTTAAATATGATACACAAAAACATAAGCAGTATTTTTAAGTTAATATGTCCGTTATGTATTAGTACACCTAAATATGTTTTGATACATGTTCAAAGTCAATGTGGATTACAAGGTTAGATGGTAATGTTGATTCGAGCACTTCAAATGATGTATTTACGCGAATGAATGGTGTCATAATTCTCAATTCAACGGGATATTTAATATGTGTCTCTTTTATATCACTGGGTGTAGAATATTCATCAGACTCTATTTATTATCTTCCAAATATTTGGATGGATAGATAGTTGGATCCATCCATCTAACCAGGATGTTTGTTAGAAGTTATCTGCAGAACGGCTCAACGGATCTTGATGAAATTTGACATAGATGTCTGGAAGAACACATAGGTTACTAATTATGTTTGGTTTTTAATTTAGCGCGGACGGAGTAAGGGGGGAAAGCTGTATAGGTATTTATTTCAAAAATAGTAGAAATAAAATTGTACTTCATGTTACTGTGATCAAAGTGTTTAGTTTTTGAGAAGATTACTTAAATATAATTATGTAAGTTACCCAAAGAAGTTATTAGAGCTTAAATATTCTATCGTTGTAGGTGGTGTGTGAATTTGCGTAATACGTCTAGCCTGGGTTGTGATTGAGTCTAGACCCAGACGATTCTGGCAAAGTCTGGCGCGACCGTGGGTTCACTGCACGATCGACGGACCCGCGACCCGCTGCATCGTAACAAACAGACGCACTAATTAGATGCCATTTTATTATATACGTCACGTCATACAAAAATGTATGGGTGTACTGCATCATTAGCTAGTTGAAGATACTTTTTTTAATATTCTAATCTAGTTTAAAAAATTATATTACATAACTAAGATAAGAATTTAGAGTATAATTAAGGTTTATGTTAAAAAAACTTCGATGGGCTTACGGTGCGGTTTGTGATGTTATATCATGCATTATACTTCAGAGAATCAATGTTGTCTTCAATTATCTGTTAGAAGCTATAATGGTGGTCAACTTTACTATGTTACTGTTGGTTTCTGAGACTAAAATCTCTGTATCGTCAATAACAATATGTTATAAATGGGGATGTCTCAGAAACCTACGATAAGTCTTTTAAAAATGTTGTAACAATTAACGTTTACACATTTCACTAATCTTAAGGAAATCATTGTAAATCCTTTTAAATTAATAAAGAAAAATAGACAGTATCAATGGAAAACTATTATTGTTCTGAGGTTAAATCTTTATACCTTAGTTATCTAGGGGACTTAGTTTCGAATTTCAAATAAGATGCGTGTTATTGACCTTTTCGAAAGTAATGTACGACAAATTTAGGGTCACCGGTCAACCATTACCACCAATTATCAACAACTTGTCAATTTGGTCCTGATTGACTGTAAAATTTTAAATTCTATTTGCACGTATTATATTCATTCTTATAATATAAAATGATACTCGTTATGTTAGTAATATTATAAATGCAAATGTTTAGATGGATGGATGGATTTTTGTTTGAAGGTATCTCCGGAACGGCTCAACTGATTTTAATGAAAGGCACAGCTGTAGAACATAATCTGGAAGAATACATATTTATTATGTGTTTATTTAATTCCGCGCGAACGGAGTCACGGGCGACAGCTAGTTGTTTATAATGTCGAAATGGAGAAATAAAGTTTATAAAGTTTACGTTAAATGTCATCGATAGACATTATTGTTTTTTACATTAATAAAAAAAAAGGTAATACAGTGGATCTTATTCCATCCTGTCATGATCGGTAGAAAACATCCCAAAAAGGTCGGCGTTATAACAAATTTAACATCGCCTATTATCTTCAACACCGTAAATTAAACAGCTAGGTAGGTATACGACGAATGCCGGACGAGTCTGCCGACTGGTGACGCAATCCGACTGGTACGTGGTACGTCGTCCGATCGATCGTCGGACTCGTAGGTGGATTTCAATCTGTTTTCTTTGTCCGTAACGACGTTCCCGGACCAGTTGAACGATTTGTCGGATGTTTAGTGAGTGACATCAGTGGATTTGTCGAGCTCGAGTCTTTACAGCCAGTGCCGCGTTACTTCAAAGATGCTCGGAGCGGGGTCGGAGGGGAGGGGGCAGGTGCGTTATTTCATGAGCAAAGGGGATTCAATTGAAAATCAGATATATTAATTTGAAGCTTATTTACAACTAAATAACACGTATTGCGAAATAGAAAACGAAACTAATAACAAACATATATATTATGATTTTATCGAGACGATTATTTATAAATGTTCCACGAATTGTGTTAAGTACTAAATAAAACACTTACATAGTATTGTCTTTTACACAAATAGAATATAAAGGAACGTTATGAAGAGTTTTTTAAAATTCTTAAATAAGGAGGATTTAAGGAGTAAAGTTCTCAGTTAAAAAGCTCATGTAATAAATAGTATATCAACATAAAATAGTTTATCTATGAATTGCCACTAGATTGACACTAGTATAATAAATAGATCTGACGGCAATTTCATTCCACAACTTATTCACAAATGTTTATTCCTTGTAGGACAATCAAACGTATTACCATTTTCCTTTTAAGCCCTATAGGTTCGATTCTAAGAAAATTTCCACACTATTTCCAGTCTATTTCGTATTTTTTTGGCTAATAATCCCCGCTAGAGCTTGACCTAGTCTCGAAGTGATGTTAAATGATGTTCTTTGATGCCAGAGCGCACTGGTTTAATAAAATGGTTATTCTGTTTTGTCAACATCGAAAAATCTTTTATACATGTCTTGGAACATAATGTTGAGACATACAAATCTACAGCGAGTACTGAATTAAAGTGAAGGGAATAATGAAAGGACGATTTACGTCTTAATTACGAAAGTTAATTAATAAATAACGCAGTAGCTATTTAACATGAAATACAGTACGTGAGACAACTGTTATGGAATAGTAACTTTATAAAAATATAGTTGTCGCCGCGACTCCGTCCGCGCAGAATAATAAAACCTCAATTTGTAGCCTATGTGTTCTTCCAGACTATGTTCTATAACTATACCATGTTTTGTTCAGATTCGTTTAGCCGTTTTGGAGATACCTTCAAACAAACATCAATCCATCATAGAACTTTCGCATTTATAATATCAGTAAGATAGACGTCTTATTACGACTGAATATAACATGTCTCCGGGTTGTTGTTATAAGTGTTTAGACTGTAAAAATGGACTCTAACACACGCCCTTCTACCAATAACTGTCAAAAGCTTAACTCCAGCTACTTCTATTTAAGTAAGTAACTTAGTCAAATGATGGTTTAATCGAGACGTGAGGTATGTTTTCAGTAAATAACGAAATGACTTATTAAATTGAATTGTTTATTCCAAACTCTTTGTATTTATTAAATTCTTTAATCTGTGATAAAAGAAGTAAATTGAAGCGGCGTCCGTAATCTATGTATCCCGCTAAAATGCGGCGCCATAATTACTGGCGTGGGGTAGGTGAAGGGAAATTCGGGGATGTCGGAGCGTCTGCCCGTCCACGAGTTTCATTTAAAAAGGTAAACAGTTTTCAATTAGTTGTAGCACTAACTTCATACGTGCTCATTCGTTTATTAATTTTTACGTGTATGCGGTCATTTGAAGATGAAGTTATTTTTGTTTTATTAAAGTTTCAAGTTTGTTTCAACGAGACTTAAATATTTGTGCGTTATAGCTAACAGACATTTGAAGACTGTTTAAAAATCAAGACTATTAGTTATTATGTTAAACTCGTATGATTGCATTTCATAATTATTAAATCTAATATTATATATAAAATTCTCGTGTCACAGTTTTCGTCATCGTACTCCTCCGAAACGGCTTGACCGATTCTCATGAAATTTTGTGAGCATATTGAGTAGGTCTGAGAATCGACCAACATCTATTTTTCATTTTTTTTTATCTGCGCGCGGACGGAGTCGCGGGTGACAGCTAGTAGTGACATAAAATGGTTAACATTTCAATTTACTGGTAAAATTTGACTTAGCTTGATCTTGTGATCAATAGGATACGTCGTACATATGTCATATATGTAGGCAATAATTTTATTGATTGCAACATTTTCCCGCTTCGTCTGACACCTGTCATGTATAATTCATAGACAACTAATATGTGAATACCTCAATAAATACTCGAGGAAATATTTTGTGATTTGATACCTTACACGTCGATCACCAGTTGAAATCGAATCCGTGAATATTTGCAACATTCTAGTCCCTATAGAGCTTCAACTTATCGACCCCTCCAGGTTGTATACATATTAATAAATTTAACGTTTACGAACATTGCTATCGATATTATCTAAAATGGATTCCATGATTTTTTTGGAAACTGAAATAATAGGCCATTTGTTCACTGCGTGTTGACAGGAAGCTACAAAAAAGGGACATTTGGAAGTAAGCATAATGTTTTAAACGATAAGGCCCTTTTGTTTATTCGTTGACGAAATACATAATTATAACACAAAAAGATTAAAATATTTGATACTATCCGTCGCCCGCGACTCCGTCTGCGCAAATTTAAAAAAACGTAATAAGTATGTGTTCTTCCAGACTATAATTCTAAATTTTATTAAGATCCGTTTAGCCGTTCCGTAGATACCTTCAAACAAACATCCATCCATCCATCCATAAATACATTTATAATCATAGCATTTATAATATTAGTAAGATTATATTGATGTAGGTACAAAAGTAACACCGCCATAACAAGACTACTGACATTTTATTAAATATGCGAATTCTCTGTAACGGATAAGGCCTCTAAATGGAAACTAATTAATTAGCATTTGTTAAATTACAAAACGAGTCCGACATATTTTGAATTGATAATTACGTACTCTTCCATAACTAAATATAATTTGTAATAACTTAGCAATCGACTTGATTTACTTAAACTAGCTTTGCATTTACCACTTTCACTT
The DNA here is from genome assembly GCF_912999745.1 of Papilio machaon. NCBI lineage: Eukaryota > Metazoa > Arthropoda > Insecta > Lepidoptera > Papilionidae > Papilio > Papilio machaon. Next base: position 5,932,718 of record NC_059999.1, on the reverse strand, counting down.
AAATTAAAATTAACTAGTCGTACCTACGGGCGTTGCAATAACTATTTTTTTTTTCGGAAACCCTCTGTCTTTATCCTATAACATGCTGTTATAGTTTCATCACATTCTGAGAACTGGTTTAGCTAAGTTTCGAGAACAACCATACAAATAATGGTTTTAATTCATATAAAATATAAATCAGAACTAGGTCATTCCTATATGAATTATTAGTTTGTTTTGTGACTGTATTTAATATCAAATAATTCAATATAGGAAGATCTATTTTATATTCATCCTTATATAGACATACTAGTAATAAATATTACATATTCGAAGTATTAATTATACCTAAAAGAATATCTGATAAGATCTAGGAAATATAATATGTAAAAACTCAAATATATCATTAGAAGGTTCCGAAGATACTGGCAGCGTTCCCCCTTTGAATGGCTAGACTAATTCTTTGTTCGAGGTAGCTGCCAGCTCTTCGGTCTCCTGTAATGTCAACTTTGTCGACTAACCATTTTGATGTTTCCTTAAAAAATATCAAATAAAATTAATATTACTAGTTAAAAAAGTAGTAATAAAACTATTTTACATGATTTTAAATATTACGTAAACAAGATACAGAAGAGTTTAATGTTCGTAAGAAACGGGATTCTTACCACGATTAGGCTGTTTGAACTCCCGATATTTCGGCACAGTTACATGCGCCATGTTCACGGGTTGACTGAACAAACCGCCTAATCGTCAAACAGCCTAATCGTGGTAAGAATCCCGTTTCTTACGAACATTATATTAGTAAAAACCACGAAAGTTTAAAGTTATATACAGAAGAGTTTTTTGTAACCTGATTTACTTTTATTTGACGTTAGCTATTCTTATCATAATCAGACAGAAATGTAGATGCGCATTGTTTGGTAGCACTTTTATGCACACAAACAAGGGGGATGAAGAGTAGTAATTCATCGAAGCCTCTGACAATAAAATTGGGGATGGAAGAATTAAAATGTTCACTTCTCTCCCCCTAAAAATGTTAGGATACAGAAATTTCGTCTATCAGTCGCCCTTAGAAATTTTTCTATATAAATTTCTGTAAGATTCATATAACTTTTGAAAATTGTCTAGATTTCGTATATACATAGACACTACACAAGTTAGTTTCTGAGAATTCGATAAATATAAAACAACAACGTTTGGCAAATAAATTGTACCTACTACTTTCTATAAATTTAGTCAACGCATTTCCCACGATGTACCTACCTACCATGTTGACGGTACCATCGTGATAGGCTGCACTGATTTTCCATTGATCAATACTCGTTCGATTTTCTTTTTTGTATTATTAAACTCGATAAGTGTCAAAGAAACGACGGACAACAAAACTAATTAAAAAGGGAATTTCCCCCAAAAATCTAATCGAAGAAACTAGGACGCCATATTGTATGGACAGATTATGCGAAAGTAGTTCGAATTCCGAACACTCGTCTGTGTCGTAAGTTAAAACCGACCAGCGTGAGTTGAGCCGCGGTGAATTAACGTAAAATACGTTGTAGAGCGTATCTGGCAGCAACGGGAGGGGGCCCGCGGTTCCATGTATGTCGGCTGTCTAAGTACCTTTCACGATCTCGAGGCGCGGTGCGTCACTTTCCCCGGTCTAGTGAGTTTTTTTCGAACGTAACAACTGCACGATTACATCAATATAGCATGCAGATGGTTCCGTGTGGACTGCACCTGTATCGCACTACGGTCCATCAGCTATTTCATAGATTAAATAACTACAAAAAGAACCCTTACACACGCACGACACTTTCTTTTTTAAATATTAACTTAACTGGACTTTGAAATACTCTTAAAGCCCTTGTTTTCTAACAATGCAACAGTTAAAAGCAAACAGATTAAATTTAATAATTTACCGTACATTATGACGTTACGTTTTTGTTGCTCGTTTCATTGAAAATGAATATTTGTTAATAAAATCCCACTTTTTAATAAAAGAAGCAAATGTTATGGTAGGTTGGGATTAATATATTCTAAATAATGAAGCTTGAGTGGGTCGCGTCTGAGCAAAATGCATTTCTTACAGAATTCAACATGGCCTTCATTTCTTTGTGCTTGGCATTTTACTTCTCAACTTATATAACTGATAACCAACTTACACTAGAATGAACTGGATTTAATCAAAATAGATAGTTTTTATACAACTAAAAAAGAAATTTAATTATTTATAACTCTGTGTGAATCTTATAATCTAGTAAATAACCGTTTCCCTGGATCTAAAATGTTCTAGTTAAACACACTTGAAAGGTATTCTGCATTGTAAGAAATAAGGTAAAGCCATAAAAAATAATTTAAAATCTGTCTGTGTTAATTCTTAAGTTATAATTGTACTAAAAAAATAGATAACATACTAAAATATATCATATAAATCAACATGGCGCTTTCTACGAACCGTTTGCATGTCTGGCGGTAAAACATAGCGTTGACATACGTGCCAGACTTACCAATAAATGTTTCTATACAGTATGTCTCCACCGAATGGGATTTCTTTTATCTTATCTTTTTAAATAGGGTGCAATGCTCGTGGATAGTGAGGGTAAGGTACGGTCCGTACCCTAAACTTACGCAATGTAGCCAAACAAACACAAGGTCAAAAAAGCTTTATACTATTCGATATTTAAATGATACTAGGGTCACGCCCGGCTTATCACGCATTATACTAATTGTTTAATTTTAATCTATAATTTCTTTAACGTTGAATCAAATTGCACACATTAAGATGATTTTTTTCTTGTCAAGCCAAATGAAGTATAACCTCAATCCATCATATCGCTTTATTCAAAATAACGTTTATAAGTATATTCTAAGAAAAGACTAGATAAAGATTTTAAGGATGCCTTATTTTTTTATTAAATTTTGTATTAAAATAAATGCATTTTTTAATCTAAACTAATACATTTTTAATGAGTAACATGAGGACTGTTTTTTACACAAAGAGGTACATTTCTGTATGCGAAGTACATTCCGTAGATTCGTGTAATCGCTCGGTTTATGTATTGGCCGTCTAGATATTATTAATTTATTAATTTACATACGACTTCGTTATTATAAATTTGTGATTTCTGAATAACATAGCCTTCAAATGGCTTAGTAATGAACCAAATAAGTTTAGTACTTTAAGAGTTCAATGCTGATATAAATAATTAGTTTAGTACTTAACTCTTATACTGGATCTTTTGGTACTTTCGATAAAGCCACCTGGAACAGCTAGCTATTGTTTTGGTGTTAATTTTACAACACACTTAGGGTTCAGTGGTAGATTAAATATATATATCTTCTTCCCAAATTAAAATCTCCAATATATTTATATCTATATTATTAAATTAAATTTATAAAAAAAAAAAAAATTGTCTCCGCCTGTCTCGCAAGTCCACATTTCTTCCGGGTAATCTCCGGATTGGTTAGATCGGTTCTGACGGGACTTTGGAAGGTAACTGACGCTGTAGACGCATGGTAACTATAGGCAGTATTTTTTAAATACTGTGCTGACGAATTCACGTGCGACCTCTAATATATTATCATTAATGTGTATATGTATTTGCTTTGATATTAAATATGTACACAAGTGCGTAAATTTCGTATAGAAAATGTTCATAGTTTTTATCTGGGGGAACTGAGATAATAATCGTTATGACCAGTTCGCCCCTATATGCCAAATGTCACACTGAACGACAAAGAGAGGGAGTGTTAGACGGAGACAAAAAACTTGCACGTGTCGAAAGTTTACCAATACAACTTCGGTGGAGTTCAAAACATTACGTTTAAAAATGAATTGAATACAGTTTAATTTTTTATTACAAACTGTTATACAATAAATAAAAATATTTTGTTAATCATAATAATTAATTATCGTTATAAACTTTTGAAAGATGTGAACAATCCTTTGAAGCAATTTTAATCTGTGGCCGAAATATTGTAATTACATATTAGCAGGGGTTATTGGAGCCGGGCTGTAATAAAGCGAGGCAAAGGCGTCATCCATCATGCCACAAACCCTATTGCGCTGCGGAATTCTCTGCCTTAGATTACATCACGTTTATTTATTCATCAATAACTTTAAAGTTGGTAGAAAATATGTAGACAAATTTATTAGCAATCGAACAATAGTTTTATTTTAACAACTTTGTAAGGAATTTTACCTAACTTTAGTAACAAAAAATGTCACATTATTTTGGAACAAAATTTTTAAAGGCTAACATTCAATTCAATACACGTCTATGTAAAAATCAAATCTCATTACCGCTAAGGCATAACGTTTTATTTGTCTCTATTCGATTTAAAATTGATTACAGAAACGTACTGCACGGTCCGTTCCTTCCATTCAAGCGCGCCGCTCTTAGCTTCATCATAAATATTAAAAAGTACAAGAGAAAACAAACTCTAATGCAAAGCATCAAGGTTCGATTAGTGTTGCAGTTAATAAGCATAGTTTATCGTTGTAGAAGCGCACATCGAAAACGCACCAACCAGCCTATTTTTAAAATCGATGCGGCGACCGAAGTGGGGCGCGTGTATCTTGTTTTCAATTATGGAACAGTTATCGCGATTAATATGCGACGCGTTCAAAAGTTTTTATGTAACAAAATAATTATTTAACCGTGGGTTTTTGAGACCAAAATTTTGGTATAAAACATATATCGTCATCAATGTCATTATTTTTGAAAATAACAATGTGTTTTAAACGGGGCTTCGGATCTCAGAAACACATGCTAAATAAATTAGAAGGCAATAGAGAAATGTTGACTTATAGCTTGGGATTCGGTTCGAGAAGCCATTTAGACAAATTTAAATAAACTGACCCATTATACTCTTATAAAGAATCTTATCAGATGAATCCGAGCTTTGCACTTTACTTTTTTGTTTCGATAGATTCGCTTTAGTGATTTTTGCTTGTCTAACAATGATTTTAGATTCATGTACCCAAGTTAATTTGTCTCTAATTCTAAGATGTGGAGGACATGTTCTTTCTTAGGTACATTCAACACAAGTTAACTGAACACGTGTTGTCTTAAATCTGGTTGGTATGCCATAGATAAAATTAAAACCACTACTCATAACTTTTAGAAAACTGTTATCGGTTCGATGTAAGACTTTATTTCCATTTATTTTTATACGTTATTCCTCGAAGTGTACACATAAAAAAGGGGTTATGAAAAAATCCTTTAACAGAAAGCGTCGGAGTAATACATGTTTATTAAAACGGGTTGCTTTTTAAAAAAGAATATCTGTCTGGGAATAGCGCGTACATTGCGAAGCGGGGCACCCTTTGCGCACTCAAAGTTACCTGTATTATCGAAAACGCGCGCTTTCTCCCGCCATTGCGACGGCCACGCGCGCGCTCGACCGTGCGTAATATCATCGCTTACCTATCATTTGTTTTAACTCTGTTTTCTTTTCCATTGACTGATTTACTTGCGATTTCTATATATTTTATACAATATATCTCTTGATAACAATCCTACTTTAAATATATCCATTCTATAAAAATGTTTAATCGTTTCCGAAATCCTAATTTCATTAGTTAAAAAATGAATACGCGAACGAACGTTAAGTACAAAATCGTGTTTAATATATAACAGATGTTCATGGATTCATCCGACGCGTTGGTCGTGTGTAGTAACAGCTAGGGCACGGGCGGGCGTATCCTCGTGGACCGTTACGAGCCCATATCTACAGAGTTTAATGACTCACTGCACAATGCAACCAAGAATTTTGTTTAAAAGGATTTTTGTGGACCAAGGCACTCGTAAGATACTCGCGATGTTTAAAAAAACCTTAAAAAGTGTTTAAAGAACCGCCAGACAATTGTCTTCGTTTTTTGTCTGTGATGAAAAATGTTTCTAAGCTCGCGGTCGCATTGTCTATGCTTTGCATAGTCTGTAATTTTTGTAAATTACTTTTCGTTTGTATTTTACGACGTAATTATATTTACATTTTGTTTAACATGTAGTTGATGAGTTTAAAAAATGAATTCGTGTACAATTAAAATTATGCTTTAGACATTTTTTTTTTGTTTTCTCTTAAACCGGATTAAGGTAGTGTACACTTGTTTCACTAAACGTCAGCATTATTCAGATTTAGGTTAAGACTACGCTATGATGATGTAACCGAGAAGTTTTTTTTACCAAGCATCTGATTATGACAAGAATTTATATTTACATATTCAACATTTTTAATTACGTATCAATTATAGAATTAATCTTTAAAAATAATCTTTTTAACAATGTAATTAACGTTTAGATATTGAATCATTAACATAATTTTCTAGTAAACATTATTTTTTTTTATAAGAGAAGGGGGCAAACGAGCAGCGGGAACACCAAGGTGTTCATCGCCGCCCGTTAATTATCATCATTAATTAATTACATAAAAATATAAATCAATGTTTCAATGCTTTTCTTCGATATTCCTGTCTCATAATGTAATTCAAAAGTTAATCTATATATATAAAAGAAAGTCGTGTTAGTTACACCATTTATAACTAAGGAACGGCTAAATCGATTTGACTGAAAATTGGTGGACTGGTAGCTTAGAACCAGGAAACGGACATAGGATAATTTTTACCCCGTTTTCTATTTTTTTTTATTCCGCGCGGACAGAGTCGCGGGTAAAAGCTAGTTATGACTAAAGAAACAATTTTCATAAAGTCAGACATATCTAGTTTTCAAGTCATAGTTCCATTACCTATTCAGTAAATATTAGCAAGCGGAAAATAGTCGCCTCAGAAGTAAAGTAGGTACCTAGCACACTAGGGACCTCTCACACGTTCAACAACCCACGCTACTGATAGATATGAAGTTGTAAGTATGATTCCTACTACACGTGGATCACATTTCAATTGAAAGTCCAAACTATGTAGATAAAAAATAGCCGCCGTGGACTTGTATACGGCGGCCATTACGTTATTTCATTTATTCAGTTATTTTTTGAAACTGATGTATAATTGTATAAATAGCTAAAGTGACTGAAACTGAGTTGTATTGAAAAAGACAAAGTGTTTTGTCGGAAATATTTGAGAATTTATTTGTTATAGTGTGAAATGTAGAACTTAATTTATGCTAACTTAAAAGTATATCTTATGTTGATAATATTAGCCCTAGGCTAATAAACACAAGCGAATGATGCTAGCTGTACAGTGATATGCAAGATTCGAGACCTATACAAAAGTAGTGCCCGCGGCAAGGTGAACTCTATCTTTATTTTAAATCATTGGCATTCAATTGAATATTTTATTTATGTTTTTGTGCAATCTAGCTTAGTCATGTTAAACGAAATTGGTAGGAATGTTCGTAATAGCCACATTAAAAAAATATATATTCAAGGTCAAATGTACCAAAAATGAGTTATTCGCGTTTTGAAGCGCAATATTAGATTTATGAAAAAAATTACTCATAACCCAAATAGGGGTTCGATGGGGGACTTTTCACGTTTTACATGTGTTGTGTTCTGAACATACATACATAACAATTCGATTCGAAATGCAAATTCTTGTAGATTCATTGACCATGACCATGGATTTCTGAGTCTTTGGGTTGTCAAAGATAATGACATGGACGACGATATTTTCATACGGAAATTTTGGACTCAGAAAGCCACGGTAAATCGTTCCATTTTCAAAATATAAAGTCTTATTTCCCAACGTTTGTATTATTATGTGTGTTATTATATTAGTCAAACACGTCGGACAATTGCCGTGGCGTTTATCGCAGTTTATTTAACGTCGGAGGATTGTTGACTTGCGCTTATCGGTAGCGATAACGCAACAAAAAAAAGTTGTCGGACGCCATTACTGGTTGCAACGATACTTGCTTTTTGATAGCTGAATAACAAAATGTAACTCGAAACGAATGACGAGAACTTGATATTTAAAATAAATTATTTCCATAGAGTTTTAAAGTTGAAATAATTGGCTGGTTAATTTAAAAATGTATTTTCTGGTTTTTTTAATTACTTATCTATATATAAAAAAAAAAAACTTTTATTTCGGACCAGTTACATCCATAAAGTGTTAGTAGAAAATAAAAATAAAACAACAGATCCTACGACTATGTTAGTAAAATAAAACAGTTCATATTTAAATTATTTTGTTACTAGGTTATTGTTCGAAATGCATCTACGAACAATTCCTAGTAACAGCGGAGAGTCAAATCTCCATGCTATGGTGCCCAGGATGGAGTTGGAGCTAGCTCTCAGTCTGCAGAGCAGCGAAGCAGACTTTTTTCTTATGATGGCATGGCATCCATCAACTCCTGCCTGAGCAAGCATACCAGATGCACTGCAGAAACGAGGCAGCCCCATCAGCATCCTGAATCCATTATTGTATTGGACGCGTAAAGCGCTGACAGCCCGCTGCGTATAGTTGGTCCAAAGGCTGCACGTATAGAACACTTGACAGTAAGCTTTGCTATATATATGCTTATATTTGTTTTTTGAAATTGATGAAGAGGTTTTGCGCCAAACCGAATTTTGTCTCGATGCCAATAGCATTGCAATAATTTGGAATCAATACAAATACTGTTAAGTATGAATGTTTAATAATATTTAACTTTTACTTTGTATAAAAATAAAGTAATTTCAGACTTTTTTTTAGTTTTGAAGAACAGTGTGCTATTTAATTTTTCTTCGTAATAAAAATTCGGAAATTTTCAAAATAACAATTTTTAAATCTCGTTTTTAAATTTGCCAATAACTGGATGGCATAAAAACCCAAATCTCGAGAATAATATACGATCAGGTTACCACCCCGGGGACCGCAACCAAATGCTCCGTTATTTGTAATTGGGTCTGTAATTATAAATCTACAGAACTGGTTCTCAGTAGTTCTTATTTTCTTATAACGCACATATACACCATTGTGTATGCAAGTTACTTTTGTGTTTAGAATATTGCATTATAAAATTTAAAAAAAAACTTGAGATGTGTCAAGGGACACCCGGATAGAACGAAGTTACTTTCAATTAATTAGTGAAGGAACCAATGTTTATTCTATGAATAAAAAACTTAAGTCTTCACAAGAAGTACATTTTATTTCTAAGAATTTTCGTTATATATTGTCACGCCGTTGCCATGGTGAAGTAGCGCTCATTCGTCTATAGCAAAAAGAGTCGTGACAATTTTTCGTAAGAATTTTTTCCGTCCAAAAATGTAGATTTTTTTTGGTAAAATTAATTTTTATTTGTGAATAATGATTTAGCCAATTAAATTATGGTTAACTTTGTATTTATTTTACTATTAAATCCTATCGTACGAACGCTTGTTTATCTCTCTTCACCCCTGTTAGATAAATGGATATGTTTAAATTGAAACCAATCTCAGACAACATAAACGAAACCATTTAAGCAAACAGTCGCCATTCGGTAATTCTAGCTCGCATTCGAAATTTGAAAAGGGGCGAAAGACATAATTAATCGAGTAAGTTGTGTCAGTGCCTAGCTGTAGCCTGTAGCCTCCCCTGTTCACTCGGATACATTGAACCCGCCGGCCGATATCTGAAATTTGCCCCTTATTGAAGTTTAAAATAAACACAATGCAATACCAACTCTATTCCGTGGTAAATAAAATTGATTTAACAACGGGTATGTAACTAGTATGGACGTAAAGCAAACTAATGATAGTTTTTTCTTTCAAATAATGTAATTGTGTGTGATTGCGGTTATGGTATAGAAAAATACACATGAACATTGTTAACAACTGATAAGATTTATTTTTAGAGTTCGCCAATTTAGCGAATGATTACAGAATAGGGATGAGGTCAGACTGTAGCTTTATTTGACCCAATGACCGCTACAAATAATTATAACATATGCAGTATTAAATAAATGACACTATTTGACACGATCATGTTAGCCAGAAAGAGTAAGTTCGGCGAACGATAAAAATATTATCAGTGGCTTGATGTACTGATAATTTAGCAAATATACATGGAATGGAACGGCCACATAAAATCTGGTGGAAATTGACTTTTAATACGGACAGATAGATATTATAATCTAGCGGTTAATATTTGGTAAGAAGTTATTCTTAAATAATCATTATATTTTTGCAAAACAAAGTTTAACAATATTTTAATACTTTAATATAGTATTTTGTATTGTATACTAGATTAATGCGACGCTTGTCTATTAATTTTACTTACAAATTGTTAAATAAATATTGTCCAAGTATATCTAAATGCTTGTTTAAACTTTATTAGATTAATAAATTCATGGATTTGTTGCCGCTTCGCTTACTGAATTTGTAAGTTTATCTGAGAATCAATTTACACATAAATTATGTTATTACATTGGCTTCAAAGTTGACATTGTATTTATAACAGCTACCCGTCACTCGAACCGGTCCATTGCTCTCCTTTATATTCATACTAACTGTCGCCCGCGACTCCGTCCACGCAGGATAAAAAAAAACTTGAGAGGTGTCAAGGGACACCCGGATGGAACGAAGTTCCTTTCAATTAATTAGTGAAGGAACCAATGTTTATTCTATGAATAAAAAACTTAAGTCTTCACAAGAAGTACATTTTATTTCTATGAATTTTCGTTATATATTGTCACGTCGTTGCCATGGTGAAGTAGCGCTCATTCGTCGTTAACATACTTACTATAGCAAAAAGTGTCGTGACAACTTTTCGTAAGAATTTTTTCCGTGTAGCCCCCTTTCACAACGCGCGATAAGGAACTTCGTTCCAAAATTATTAGTAGGCTATGTGTTCTTCGAGACTACGTTCTACATACACGCCAAAATCGGGATCCGTTGAGCTGTTCCGAAGATACCTTCTAATAAACATCTTCCATCAACCCATCCATACATCTAAACATTCGCATTATAATATCAGTAACATTTAAAGATATTCGTAATTTATAGTGTAAAATAAATATTTTAATCTGTACTTTGGTTTCAAATTCCTCGTTGATTCCCAAAGTAAGATGAAGAAATTATTTATTTAATTTATGAAACGATTAGAATTCTGAATTTAAAGTAACTATTATTATAAATTTAAATATACAATTCTAATGATACTTAGGTCATGTTTCCTTCGTTTAAAAGTTAATGTAGTTTAAGAGAGACTTTTATTCTAATTCAATAAAACAGATAAGTTTTTTTTTGTTTATTCTGAATAAACTCGACACTTAACGAAAACTATAATATGTTTAATAAAAAGTGTTTTTACAGATATAAAAAATCAATACTATGTTATTTCGTCTTGCAGAGTTTAACGACGGTTCAGGAAATAGTTGGTGGAATCTTTATTTATTTTCTATTTATTTATTTTTGTATTCCGCGTGGACGGAGTCGCGGGTAAAAGCTAGTGGATAAAAAATATCATACAACTGACACTCTAAACCAGGGATTCCCAAGCTATATTGGACAAGTGACCCCATTTCCAAAATGAACTATTACCTCAGACCCCCATGACCAAATTACCTACTTTTAAGATCAATGATAATTATTTTTCATTCTGACTTAGGTCAATAGAAGAAGACATACTGAGAATTAGCAATGCTTTAAGTTCGATATCGTCCCCAAGAGGTCTTTGGCATACTTTGGCAATCTCTGCTCTTAACGAAAATGCACATCAGATTAGGTGTCTTTCGATTCATATTTTATAATAATGTAATAATCCAGCAGTAAGTTAAATTTTAGAATGAAATAATACTTTTTTTTCTGTACAAACAATTAAATAATAATGTCGTCAATAAATAAAAAAACCTTTTATCCACTTCATTACTTATTCATTACAATCTTTGAGAATAAATATTTACAATATGTTAATGAAACAGTATTTTCGGGGACGAAGGAACAAAAAACAAAGCATGGGTACGATTGTAGATTATGATTATAGATAAAATAGTCCTGCATACATTGTACTAAGGCGAGCTCTTATACAAATGAGGATACTCCGCGCTTCGGGGCAGGCTTGCCAAGTCTTCCTAATGATTCTCAGCTGCAGACTGTACCTTGGCCGTCGTCTTTTTATATTTGGGACTCATGACTAAGTATAAATAGTAATACTTTATTCCTTAACTATCGCTGTTTGTATGCCCATTCAATTGGGAACTAGTGAAAACAATTTGATTGTATTTAAAGTAAGAATCATTCTGTTCGTATAATTTTTCAGAACGTCACAGGGCAGTATACCGATTTTTTAAATTAGAATTGCGTGTTCAAGACATGTACAACAGTCGCTTCTAGTATATTTTTATTTTAGATAAGACAGTAGTGATTTAAAAAATCCACTCACGACTAAAACAGTTTAGCAGAAAAACTAATCCATTTTACCTTGGGTCTTTTATTGGGACGCAAAATGCTCTGCCTAAACACGACGTTACTTATAATTTTGTTATAAGAATACAAAGAAAACATAAAAAATTGTATACTAATCGTGAAACCGCTTCGTTAATATTTTCCTAATTTCAAAAGTTTTGATTATAAACAATAACGTTTTCTTTAGTTATTTTAAACAAAGCTATTAGCTGTACTAGAAACTCGTAAGCTTCTTGTAACGTGAAGTTATTTTGCAAAGTATTTTAAGACTTATATTTAGAGCAGTAAGGTTCACTATGAGATAGAATTGTTTAACGATGTAACTTGACTTGAAAATTTGAAAAGAGTATTTGAAAATGTAGGACTTTTTTATTACAAAGACAGAAGTCATATGTAGTTAAATGACTAGGTTTTATTACAGGTATTTATATAATAGTTAAACTAGTACAATTTTTGAAACGTAGTTTCTGCAGCTATTTACCAACATGCATATTTCATTAATGTCGTTGTTTATTAGAGTTAGCCAAAGAAATCAAGAGGTTCAGTACATGTTTATGATTAGTAAGTGACACAACTCGGTAATTATATAATATATATTTGAAAACATAATTATTAAAGCTTGTTTATTATGAAATAACAAACATTATCAAATATTTGAATGTTAGTGTACGAAATATACTTTTAGTATATTTCGTACGGGGTCGAGGTCGGGGGTGACGCTGTGCTCACCCTTATTCAGGTTAACCACGCCTTACGAATTTTCTTATCTCACTATTTGTACACTCATTATGTTCTGGTCAAAAATTATCAGCATGTTTATAAACTAGCTTAAAACAAAATGCGTTACAAATAAAAAACAATAAAAACTTCAAAAAAATATTTTACGATCGCGAATAACGAGTTTGATAAGAGATTTAACAGTTAGGTATAAAAATAGCAGCAGCTCTAAAGAGGTTCGACTTTATTCAATTTAGAAATTACTTAAATTTTGTTTGGTAAATCTGATATGGCTTTTATAAAATAAGGCAAATGGAGCCTCTGTCTATGCTGTTATAGTAACAATGAAAACAGGTAAATAAACCTTTAGGGATTACAATAAAATTATAAAAGACCTTTTAAAGCCTTGTTGTACGTAGTTAGTTAAATATGAATTACGAACAAAGAAAGACCTTGGCCCTATAACGTTATCCTTCAATGTGAGCGAAGCTAATAGTTGATTACGTTTTCGAGGTTCAGAGGCAACTATGCTAACAGTTTCGATATACGTACATAAGCAATAGTTGGTAAAAAATTACTTTTGCTACCGTTTTAAATACAAAAGACAACTTTTTCCCGTTAGTAGATAATTTTATCGTATTTATTTGAGTACCAGAATATTTTTTACGTTAAACATTACTAGATTTCAATATTCCAATTAAAAGTGTTTTTTACCATCACAGTCCCGTATTACATAAGTTCATTATAAATATTAATCTAATATATAAAATTCTCGTGTCACAATTTTCGTCACTGTACTCCTCCGAAACGGCTTGACCGATTCTCATGAAATTTTGTAAGCATATTCAGTAGGTCTGAGAATCGGCCAACATCTATTTTTCATTTTTTTTTAACTGCGCGCGGACGGAGTCGCGGGCGACAGCTAGTAATATATAAATAACAAATATACAACTAGCTGTCGTCCTCGACTCCGTTCGCGCGGGACAAAAAAAAACTTAATAAGGAGCCTATGTTTTGTTTAGGACTATGTTCTACATATTGAGCCGTTCCGGAGATATCTTCAAATAAAACTCTCTAAATCTTTCCATCTATAATTTAGCATTTAGAATATTAGTAAGATTTCAAAAGACTAATACTAGAATTTTTTTTAATTCGTTTTAAAATTAATATAAAAAATTATGTTAAACAAACTTATTATAGTACATCTTATTTTATATAAACTACACGACGACACTTTTCCTTTTGAAACACCGGAGCGTGAATGGAAGGGTTTTGTTGCTAAAAGAAAATTCTTGTTACCGTCGTATGATTATGGCAGGATTTTATGCGGCACTCCGCCTATGCTAATATTTTTTCTGATGCGTATTCATGGGTCTATTATATTCGTTTATTTTTTTTAAACCGCAACATCCTTTGACTCGACAAATAGCTGGCGACACCATGCGGCTAGAAAGAGAAACAACTCTTTAATTACCATAACTCGTCGTAGATCGGGGCCGATTTGAATAAAAGATTTGATACGCTTTTTTTCGGTTTATAACCTCTTTTAATTGTTTACTTTGTTTTCTTATTTTATGACCCAATGTTACATTTATGTGAAGGTACAAAATGAGGAACTACTTATTTAGAGAAAAACCCTTAAAGTCCACATATTATCCAGCGTTGATAATTTGAATCTGCACTAAATCTTTACAAAAGGATTGCTAAAATCACTGTCCTGTGAAGATTATCTTTAAACTCGCGAATTAACACATTTATTCATATATTTGTTTAATTTAAAACATCCATATTCCGTAGAAAACTGGTAAAAGTAGTGCACAAATGAGACAAGTATAAGTTCCGTGTCTTGTGTCTCTGTCTCTCACCGTATGAAGTAATGAGTGATAAATTGTGGCCGTTATATAAAACTAGTTTGCTGTAACGCAGACATTTACCCATTTTCTTTTGGTATGAATCTTACTATATTCGTATTTTACTTTAAAGGTAAGAATCAGAACGTACTTTATATTTCATTGTCCATAGTTCCTTGATTAAATTAAAATGCTTAAAAGTGACTGTTTAATGCAAAAAACTACAAATCAAATATAAAATATTGATGCGAAGTTGAATTAAAAATAGGTTCAGGTATATTTTTTATGGGCGATCCCGCAGATAAAGATGTAAAAGATACTAAATATTTCAGTAACAATTTTAAGTGCCAAATTATAAATAATCACTTCAGAAGAGAATTTCATTTTTTTAAAGTCCAGGTTTAATAATTTCTTCTTTATGGCACTAATTACTTTTATAAAGTCTCAAGAGATATGTTTATAACATTTAAGAGACAAGTATCGAAACATAAAATACACAACGATTTCCCGCCTAACCCTCCGCAAAGATCGGTTCCCTTCCCGGGTCGATGCATCCCGACCCCTGCGTGCTTCGCCCCCGCGACCCCCGCACGCCCCCTGTCGAGATGTCGTAGCACTCTCCCCTGCTTTTACGGATTAATTTTATCTTTAGCAAGATTTAAGTGAGCATGGAACAGATTAATATTTAAGTTTCGTATATTTCCTTACATTTAAACAAATATACTTTCATTTTTACATTTAATTAGAGATATGATTTGATTTAATAATCTTACGTGTTATTTAATCTTTGCTACTTAATATTACTTTTTGATTGTGAAATTTAATAATGAACGTTTATTTTAAAGGTTTAAAAATATTGTGACGAGCAAATTTTAAAATTTAATAAATCCTAACCAATTATAAACATATATAAATTCTTCCCTTAATAAATCAATTTTAAGGAACTTAAAACATAAAGTTTTAAGTTTCTTAAAATTAGATGATATAGTACAAATATATTTTCCAAAGCAAAGAAATACATCAATATATAAAACAAAGTTTAGAATGACTTCCCATACGTGGTGTAAGTGTCAGTGGGCATCGGATGCGGGCTTAGCAACCGCATTATAATGTAAGCACAAAGGAACGCCCAACCCCAATTTTATTTTCTTTATTTATTTCCTCGGCCGCCTCTCACAACACCCGCGGGAGCAGGGGTGATGTCTATTTGACTTTCTTTTAAATTGTTTACAAATGTGATAGTCAGCAGAGCTTATATTTAAAGTACTAAATTAGTTAGTCGCAATCAGACCGTTACTAAATCTATAAAGGCCTTTAAGTGTAATAGTAAGATAATTATAAACTAACACTAGCATATAAGTACAAACAACCATTGTAGAGACATCGAAATAGATCACATTTCGCACTTCATCAAAATCCAACAACACAATAACCTTGTAACGGCGGGTATAAAATATTCTTTATTTTTTTGAAGTCTGTCTTTTCCCAAGTCTTATTGTAAGCACTAGTCTAATTACCCGATTCACACAAAAATATCTACTCATGTATAAAAATTTAACAGATGTCCAACAGTGTTTAATGGCCTTAAGAAGGTACACGACGAAACACATTTTTGTGTCGACATTTGTGTATACATCTAGTGTCGCAGTTCTTTTGTATTGGCTGTCTATACGAATACACTGCGATTCACTCTATTGCCATGACTCGACGCGTCGCTGCCGCGATTGTCGCGACTTGTGTTTGATAAAAATTGATGAAGCAGAAGACTCAGACTCAGTAATTGAATACTGATCAGCTTCATCCTTTTCTTCAATGTCAAGAATTATTCGTTGGATTTTACGTTTTAATTCTCTTTTCCGAGCATCGCTCCTCATATTACGTATTGCAGCAGCCACAAAATCACCAAAAGTGGCAGCATCATCAAATTTTTCAGATACATTTAACACTCTGTCTAAAGATTCGTCTTCGATCTTCCGTTTTTTTAAGGTTCGTCGAGAAGATTGCGTGTTGGTCGATTCCGGTGATTCCAAACTATTGTTGTTTGTAAAAGGTAAATTCTGAAAATTATTCAATTTACTTTTTATTTTCACATATTTTGAATGCAAAGAAATTATTGAAGAATATACCGAATGTTTTACGTCTTCTGAAGGCGCAGTAATTTCTTAGTATAGATACATAAGTCGAAATTACTAAAGAACTCACCAAATCTCCTTGTGTTTCATTTGCGGGTATGATATTGGGCATTAAAAATTTTAAACTTGTAAAGTATTCCCAGTTGCTAGTATAGTTTTCATCTGTGCCTTGTCCGCTCTTCTTTTTCAGTTTTCTTAATTCATTATTAAATTGTGTTCGTAAATTATGCAGTTTTCTATTTATTTCAAATGCTGTAGTATTAAATTGTTCCGCCAAACTATCTACCGCGGCTGACTTTTTTACCCGATTTTTATAATCGGGGTTAGATACTTGCCATAGTTCTGGCAGCGATTCATAGTATGATATTAAAGACTTTATTTCCTCTGCTGGCCAAGTGCGTGGTTTCATTGCCCTAGCAATAAATTTCGCGCAGGTTTCAAAACTGCGACACTTGTGTCGGACACTGCACACGTCCTGTCTCAACGGCAGCGACACCGCAACTACATCTGCAACTAAGTGTCGCGACGGTGTACACACGCAGACACACAATTGTTTCGATCTTAAAAAGTGTCACTGAGCATCAAGTGTCGTCGTATGTCGTTGTGTTGTCGTGAGCGAGACACACTTAGCCGCCGCTCGCTTGCCTCACGAGATACAGACACAGCTGGTTTAAAAATGGAAAGTGTATGTAACCACGTCATTATTTAAGAATTTGATTCGATGTATTGAACGTGGCCGCGTTATATCGACTTGGTATGGATTATTCGAATCCCAACAAAAGTAGAATTATTGTGGTTAAGAATATATTTGGATATTCTAAATAGTTGATAGTTCAATAGTGCATAATATTGTGAAATAAACTTATATCAAAGACTCTACTAGTACCTATGTAAATGAGAGAATCTATAGAGCAACCGTTAAGTGGAATTAACAAATTCTTTTTGTGGTATTACTACAAGCAGCACTTGATATTAAATTACTCGTCCTACCGCTGACCATATTAGTAGTTAGTACCAATGAAGTAGGAAATTGATAGCCTTTATGCTAATTATAGTATTTTTGGCTCAAAGTACATGTAGTAATTAACAAGTAGAGTTACCAAACATACTAGCGAGTTTAAAAACACACAATAAACCGTTAAAGAGACGTGAATGCTTTTATCACAACATAAGTCGAGCAGTTAATCTTATCCATGTACGAATTAAAAACGTCTTCGTCTTTATTGTCAACAATCTTAAAAAATACACGCTTTTTCAATGAGAAATACTTAAAAAAATACTGCACTCCCGAGACACTCGTATACAATGTTTTCTAGGCAGCCTTTTCACTCCCTTAAAAAAAATTGAGATAAGGCAATGTCATTATGTACAAACCTTATCACTAACTATTGCAGGATTAGATTTCCAATTACATTCTCTTAGTAGTAATATTTAACCTGATATTCTATTTTCTATGAAGTAATGATAATATCTCGACTTTAACAAGAAATAGAAATAAAAAAAACAAACTCAAACGTTTCGTGTTCAAGGTGACAAATGATTGGCTAATTAAAGTTTAAAATTTGCTAACATCCCAATATCGTTACAGAATATTTCTTGTTAAGAATTTTTATAGAATTTTATTATTTTATTAGGTCCTTACATATGAAATTGGCGTTTTGTATGGGAGGAACAAGAAGTCGAATATTTTTTAATATAATATATTTAATTAATCAAAGTATGAACCATTATTTTCTATGCACTTTTGCCATCTCATAGGTAGTTCATTGATCCCTTTACTAAAAAAAACCAGTCGGACGGGAATCAATAAAATCTTTGAAGGCGATTTGGACTGCCCCATCGGAGTTGAATTTTTTCCCTTGCAAGAAGTTATCCAAATTTCGAAAAAAATGGTAATCTGTTGGAGCAAGGTCCGGGGAGTACGGAGGATGTCTTAGACTTTCCAATTGAAGCTCTTCTAATTTAGTAGCCGTCTGTTGCGCAGTGTGTGGTCTAGCGTTGTCGTGAAGCAGCAGTGGCGTGGAGCGATTGACCAGCCTGGGTTGTTTAGCCGCTAGCTTTTCCATCATGGTTTGCAATTGCTGACAATAGACATCAGCCGTAATAGTCTGGCCAGATTTGAGAAAACTGTAATGAACAATACCGGCACTAGTCCACCAAACGCTTACAAGTAACTTTTTTGGGGTTAATTTTCGCTTGGGGCAGGATTTGGCTGGCTGGCCAGGATCCAACCATTGCGCTGAGCGCTTCCGATTATCGTAAAGAACCCATTTTTCATCACAGGTAATGATTCGGTTTTGATTCGGTAATGATTCATTATTGTGCCGGTTTAGTAATGTAACGCAACAGTCGACGCGCGTTTGCCGGTTTGCTTCAGTCAATTCGTGAGGTACCCACCTTTCAAGCTTTTTAATCTTCCCAATTTGCTTCAAGTGAATTAAAACAGTTTTATCACTAACATCGCAGCCTGCAGCTAACTCGGACGTGGTTTGCGATGGATCCGCTTCCACAATAGCCTTCAACTCTTCATTATCAACTTGAGTCTCAGGCCGTCCACGGGGCTTGTTCTGCAGATTGAAATTTCAGAACAAAAACGTTGGAACCAAAAACGAACTGTGTTTTCTTTTGCAACACGACCGCCATACACATCATTCACCCTTCGAGTCGTTTCCGCAGCACTAGTGCCACGGCGGAACTCGTACTCGTAAATGATGCGATATTTTAAGTTTTCCATTTTGTAAAATGAGTGACGCAAACAGAAAAAAACAGAAGAAAAAAAACAAATGAATGACGGTCATCGAACCACAAATACATGAGTCTATAGCTGTACAAATTTGAATTTGGAATTCCTTACCAAAGAGGAGAAATTCGTGATTAAAGTGGCCAGTACGAAAAACGCCAATTTCATATGTAAGGACCTAATATAATCAACATATTTAGATGCATGTATGTACGTATATCGGAACAACGTAATGACTATCTGCATAATGTTTATCTATACTAATAGGCTAAAAACTATTGAAGTGATTTGAAATATTCTTCCACTGTTAAGAAGCTACACTATCCCCGGGTAATAAAAGCTATATTAATTACAATTTTTTTTTAATTCCGCTCGGACGAAGTCTCAGGCAAATGACACTCATAAATATGTAGATAATCACGTTCTTTATCAAATAAAGAATTATTTAGTTTAATTCGCCATGGATCTGTATTTGTAAGACATAGAGAAAGAAAAAAGAAAATATGTATTTTAGTTGAAATGTAGTTTTTATATGGTGTCTAATATCAAACATCTTAATCTGTTAAAGTGTGTTACTATTAAAGAATGTCAAAGCTTATCCATTTCGTACCTGACAATAATATTTGAGTGAAAGGATTTGAGTTTATATAATGCTCTTTAGTTATTACTATCAATATTGTACACTCTATCTTGCAACAAAAAATGATTTAATTATAAACGTTGGGGCCGATTGTCGTTTGTGTCGACCTACTTTAAGCGAACATTTTGTAGGTCGCTTCATCGTAGTCATACACCTTCTACTAATATATCGTACACCGAACGACATTCATTTCAATACATTATCCAGTTCTCGTTTACTATTACATTAAACACATTGCGCACATATTAGCAACGCAATGGATACAACTGTCGATTTATTTATTGAAAAACATAAGTGTTCGGTCGTAAATGAATAAATGGAATTTTTCTGCTGTTGTACGACACTAGCCAAGGTTGAGGCGTTAAGAAATATCATTAACAAAGTGCGATCTTAATTGCAGCCGAACTGTGTCATTGGGAATGACTTGTCTATACGTAATACGTAAGTGCATTTCGGAACGAAATAGATAACTAATTCCGTACGAATTTGGTCTTTATTTCTTTGGAATAGCATCTAAAGTAGCGTGTCGTATTAGACGATTATTATGCGCAGAGGAGCGCGTTTATGAATAATTCTTATCTATGCATTCTGAACGAAACAAGCAATTCATTACAGTTTAATTCGAATTAACGTGGCTCGTGCCGTTTTGATATTTATAGACGAACATGTAATATGACGCAGAATATGTACTCATTACTTGTGATGTAAAATAATAATAATATGAAAGTAAATAACGTCCTTGACCTATAAACTATAGACTGAGATCACAAATGGTACATTGCTGTGTAATGTACATTACATTTTTATTCAATTGTTTATTTATTTTTTAATTTGTACATAACGTTAAATTTTCACAAATAGGTAATTCCAGGATGTTTCATTCAGAATTTATTAACCCACCGGTAAAGATTTCTTCAAGCCACCTTTATTTGATACTAATTGCATGCAAAAGTAAAATATAAAAATAAAAAGTAGTGATTTATTTAAATGGAATCCAAATATGTGATACAAACTTAATTACCTTATTTATATAGAACTTTATCCGGAATTAAATGAGATATACAAATAGCTTGCATACTTTATTATTTTTTTGTAAGTTGCCTCTCCACATCTCCAAACGTTCAACTCGTAGACAATTAATAGTTTGAAGCAGTATTTCAAACAGGGCACCGTGACGCGTATTTCGCAATTGCTGCCGCAGCCTTTCATCGAGGCGAAGGCCTTAAAGTTGCACCGGAAGTTGATCTTTTGTACTTTACTACTTATTGTTCGTTGCCCAAAAAACTTAATGAATACCAAGAATGTTTTACTTGAACATTTTTAATTTAAATAATAGTTAAAGAAAACTTTTTTATAAACTTGTTTATAAATTATTAAATATTGTTCTTAAGGGTTATGTTAACATAGAATTGTTAATTAAATTTAAAACAAAATAAATACTAAATTCAATAAAAGTGGTACATAATCGGAACATAACAGTGTCACACCGGTTTGGCAACGATAAAAAAATAACAGTATACTACGCGCTTCAGAACTAAAAACCGGGTATAAACCGTTTGATATAGTTGAAAACATTCATCAGACATTGGCGTAAATATAGAATCAGTCATTTAACAACGAAAACAATGAGCTCGATGCTATAACACCACAGGAATGTTATAAATGCACTTTCAATAGACGTTATTCAATCATACGTATAGATGCAAAATCTTTTTTATAATAAAGAAAAAGTAATGTTTTCATATTCAAGAAATTTAAGAAATTATATATAAATAGCAACTGGTTTTAGAACCTAGAATTCACTTGAGTTATATTAGATGCGTACACCATACTAACAAATGTATCACAGTTCGAGAAATACTAGCGTAAATTGAACATTGAACATACAATTTGACCAAGGGGACAAATATTAAAATTATATACATTGTTTCCTAACCTTATATTATCTATGTGCTCCTAGATACTCCAGTTTTATCCAGGTCAGTTCACCAGATTTTCGTCTACTAAATTGATCTATCTTTTAACATTTTAGTCGTTCCTACCTCTTCTCTTAATCATCTCTTCTTAGGTTCATTTCTAGATTTTATCTAGCATTTTACTTCGTTTGTATTCAAAATAGATTATTAGATATTTTAAATTAATCTAATATTCATAGGAATGGATGTTACGAAATTCGAGAGCAATATTAACTTTCTTTTGCACATACTTATAAGCAATTCGCTTCAAAGTCGACACAGGTATATGCTGTAACATAACTACGACAGAACTTAACGGTTCTTACAAAGATTTCCGAGAAAGTGTTACTAGTTCCAGATTGACGTTACACTGTGGACTGACTGTGTGAGAAAATAACCGTTTGCGTACAAACAATTTTGATGATACATTCCTTAGAACGTTTCGTAATTTTCATATTATGGGATAAAGTTTTAATACATTACCAATTCCAATGAACAATATTTAGATTAAACGCAACTTTATAATAAGTGTTATGTATTTTACAGAGTCCGAAACCTATTTGAGTGTAGAGTTTGATCGATTAGTCTACAGAGCCCGTTCTACACTCGAACGCGCTTTCTTCATAATTTAGAATCTCTACAATACTTAATTAGATAGTATCAAAAGGTATTAAATAAACCAACACGATTAATAAACGTAAACTTTTCCCAGTCACGAACTAAAGCGAATTCTTGAAATATTTAATTGTAAGAATTCGCTTTAAAAAGTTGACGATGGCACTCCAGTTCGATTCAAAGCGAAATTGAAACGGCAGTTCGTAATTATTATTTAATCTATGGCGTTGACCGCGCATTCCATTTGCGCGGTGCGTTCTGTAAATGACTTACAAAATAAACACGGCAAGGGCGCGACACTAGCGCCACTATACCATTTATTTACAACTAACTGGCCCGCGATTGTGTACGTGCGGAATTAAAATAAAAACCTTAATTAGTAGCTTATGTGTTCTTCTAGACTATGTTCTATATCCACGCCAAACTTCATTCAGATCCGTTGAAGCGTTTTGGAGATACCTTCAAACAAAAATATATCCATTCATCTAACCATTCGCATTTATAATATTATGTAAGATAACTAAAATAAGCACCAAATGCATATATAATACTAGGTGTCGCCCGCGACTCCGTCCGCGCGCAGTTAAAAATGGAAAATAGATGTTGGCCGATTCTCAGACCTACTGAATATGCTCACAAAATTTCATGAGAATCGGTCAAGCCGTTTCGGAGGAGTACGGTGACGAACATTGTGACACGAGAATTTTATATATTAGATAATCTTTGCGAGTATCAGCAATTGAGCAATTATACGACAAAATATAATAAGGATCTTTATTTATTTTCACAATCATAATAATACAATTTCTTAAAATACAATAATACAAAATAATAAACCTTACCTTATTTAAGAATCAAACTATTCGACCGACATAAATAGCACGGAATAGACGTCATATTGATATAGTTCGAATCGTATGTAACACCAATTATGGCGCAGTAACAGTCGGTCCGCACTTGGCGCTAGTGTGCCCATATAAATACGCATTCGTTTCTGTTTCAATACTTTCACCTGTTACTCGCATAATCAATATCTGGCGGAGTATTTAGATCAGCTGACGTTTAAAAGTAATATTGTTTTGACCTTTAATTACTTTGTTGTACTTTAAAATTAATGTACTTTAAAATTATAGAACTTATCTGTAATTAAAAGTTATACATGAATTATTTGATAGTATAGGTACTCCTCTCACCGATGTTATTATTGTTTTGTAATTCCTTTAATAATAAAAAAAAATTAAACCCTCACTGAGCGTCGGTTCACGGGTTCCTGGGTTCTCGAATCCCGCCATGTACCAATGTGTTTTTCAAGTTACATATGTACATTTATCCGTCGTTCTTACGGTGAAGGAAAACATCGTTATGCAACCTACAAATATAGGAGAAGAAACCAACCCGCACTTGACCAGCGTGGTTGACTATGGCCTAGTCACCCCTAACTTGGGGTAGGCTCCGAGCCCCTCAGTGGGGACATATATTGATTCTTAGGGATTGATGGAAATTATATAATAGATTTATAACTTTACTATAAATTTTAGCACATAAGAATAGATTAATGTTGGAATATGTTGAAAGTAAAACTTATTTTTTATAATGCAATAAAATAATCTACTCGATGTACCTTAATGAAATAATCTTAAAAAAAGGTCATACGTGGGATGGTCGAAAGGCCATTAGTTCACTGGAATATACATTGATGTTACACATGACGCATAAATTGTTCTCCATCCTTTAACACATGTATTATAAACGGCAAATGTTATCATTCCATTTCATTTAGAGTTATTTTCCGCACAAGTAAACTGGACTGCTTGATCCATGTACAGTACCGAGAAATAACCAAAAAACTTGAGCAAAGAGGAGGCGAATTTGATAAATAAATAAACAGTCATTAGGGTTGCTATTTTATGTAAAAATGTGGGATAATACTTCTTTTATTTTAAAATAATTTCGGATAATATACCTTTACTTAAATGGTGAAAAGTGAAAGCCGTATTCTAGTCCAATGTACCAGAAGAAGTAGCGTAATTAAATTTATGCATAACATAGAAACAAGAAACAAGAGACGAGAAAAGAAATGCTGATAAAAGTAAAATTTTAAAAAGTAACTTTTGACCGTATATCACCGCTAAAATTAATACGTACTTCAACTCAATGTTACGAAATAGTAACATAAAATTGGTTACGATTATTAAAAGATAACACAGTAGGTTTCTTTCACTTAGTTTATTCAGAAAACAAGACAATAAGTTGTTCTAATAAGGAAAGTGACAGTTACATAACATTACATTTTTCAGGATTGTCCCATAAGCTCACATAGAAATGGTGACCGTATGTAGTTGTCGCTTGTCGGTGCGGAGAGAGCGGCGCGGCGGCCTCGCGTGACGTTACTAAGGTCGTTTCCTACCACGCGACCGACGCGCCTCTAGCGACAGAACCCGACATAAAACTCTATTGCGTCTGCCAATAAGCTAAATTACAAAACTGTAATCGAAACTTGTGTAAGATGTTACTAGCTCTATAAAAATGTTGTATAGATTCTCGAACGCGATTAACTGTCAAGTTACTGAGTAGAGCTAAGATATTTTAAACCGTTTATCGTCAAACTAGTACAAAAACAAATCATAATCACCTCCCTGTCCTTGTATCTAATATTTACTCCAGGGGTGGCCAACTTGATTAGATCAAAGATTTACTATTTACTGGCGAAATCCCGTGCGATCAACCAATTACAAACTGCTTGAAATCTAAAATGAAACAGCATAGTTCAATACTAAATTATTTCATTTTATTTAAGGGGAATTCATAAAACTGACAATTGTTTTTAGTTAAAACGTATTTATATAAGTGTGAGCATTAAG
Source organism: Papilio machaon (assembly GCF_912999745.1). NCBI lineage: Eukaryota > Metazoa > Arthropoda > Insecta > Lepidoptera > Papilionidae > Papilio > Papilio machaon. Next base: position 5,906,908 of record NC_059999.1, on the reverse strand, counting down.
TCTGACTATGTTCCGTATATCTTGCCTTGCTATGATCGACTGGACTAAAATCGCGATGGGCCGGTGGGCCATTCCTGATCTACTACCAGTCTATGTAGAGTCGGCGCACCAGGTATGTTGTTCACCATTTGTCATTTCAGTCACAAAATCTTAAACGTGTGACCCATCACGCAATCCATCTCCTCCTAAACTTACCGATTTAAACCTCCTCATTTATATCACAGTAGTTTTTCTAGTCACAAGCAATTCTTCATAATATAACGAATCTCTTTATATCTTTGAAAATATTGTATAGTTATTTCGGCAATAAAGACCCCATGATATAACCAGGATATAATACCCTCATCCAGCAACTTCGTCGCAGCACAAATAGTATTAACAGCGATTAACAAGGTATGCGTTGCTTAACATACATATGTTTCCTCATAATTCTTTAAGATGGCTTCCTTCGCTACAGTTTACCTGTTAAATTACATTCAGAGTACGTATTCGTAAACACCACGTGGTTCATCAAGGGTATCTGAACTGCCAGGGTCGTTAACTCTTAAAATAAGAAGAATTTTAACACAGAGGTGGAAAAATACATGCTTTTCATTTGATTTGTCCATGACTTAAAAAGGTAAATGTAACATTTAAAAAATCATAGAAAAGTCTGGAGAAGATATTCTCGTTTAAGGTATAAAGGGCATGATGATTGTAATGGCCTTGCCTACCAAAATTGTTAAACAAAGAAAACCTTATCTCTTAACTAGAATACAGAGTACTAAGTAGCAATTTGCAAATAAAAACATCAGTCTGGTGTTTTCATTGTAAACATTTGTTTAATTAAAATAGCAGAGATGAAAATTGGGACAAAATAATGTAGGGCGAGGTCATTAGTTACGTATTGTTAACGAGACTTTCTAAAGTCTGGTCGGTGTTCTTACAACTTACATTTTATTTCTATAATATGCTTTGATATAACACTTTTACTTTTCACTATTTAAAGACGAAGACGTTTTGTAGAATTACTTATAAATAAAGTTCACATTGTAATACAGTGAGTTAGATAGATCTTGAGGTAAGCAATATTGCAGATCTTGAATCTGGCAGCATCCTATTTAATATATTACTTTAAAAACAATCCTATGCCAGTAGTGCACAATTTTGTAAGTAATTTTGTAATAGTTAAGATTCGTAGGTATACTGTCTCCAGTTTTTACCAAAGAATAATTCCCTTAAGTCATGACGTTAACTAAATTTTGCCAATCTAATATCAGACCAGTTTCTTTGGTAAAGTTTGGCGTTTCCATTGATTGCAAATTCCCAAAGAAACAATCAAATCTTTTCATTTTATAATATTACTATAGATAAGACGTTATAATATTGTTGACATGACAACAAAATAATGTTTATTCTGCTGTAGAATAATCTAATCAACGCCTAAGACACTTTTAATAAGAAAAATATTATGTCCTATCGTCTAACCAATTACGACATATTGCTAAAGAGTTAAACCAAAACAAAGTTTTGTTATTATTCGCTATACGTATTCAGTGATTTCTTTATTATGTTGCTATGTTTCAAAACCGAAATCCATTGAAGATTTAAAATCAAAGCATCAACAGAAGTTCTTTACTAAAACGTCAATGTATAATGAATAATGCGATATGGATGCAGTAATAAAATGGAGGGCGCCGCTACTACGAAGGGCTTTGGAATAGAAATCGAGTACATGTCGTCATAATGCAGGGCTCTCAAATACTTTTACGCTGCTTCCATGTTTATTATGTAACAACTGGAAGATTAATGTTTTAACAAAAGAGTTAAGTATAACTTAAATCTTATTTTTTTTCTAAGTTCATTATAATACATAGTAACAAACTTTTCTTTGATGAATCATATGTAGTTTGCGCTGGCGTCAGTTCTATAAGATAATATAGATCTATAACTGAAAATACCTAAACACTTTATTCTCTAAATTAAGAAAATAAACAAAACAGCATAGGTAATAAATGTCAATAATCTTGAACATTATTCGCCGTAGTCATCTGTTTTTTTAAAGCGATTAAAAAGATGTCAATATTGTTAAGACAGTGTAGACTCACCGTAAAGATTGCTTGCGGATGTTCATATGTACAGTTGTAGCGGGCCGACAGTTCACGAGCCCTGTCATAAGCGACGACGCTGATTGTTAACGCACAAAACGGGTTTTGCTTCGACGGAAACGTGATTTGTCTACTTATTAAGCCATTATGCCCCGGGTCGCCCGATGTGGTTGTACACCAGCTGTTTGTACACCATTTCACCTTTACATGCTCGATTTATACGACCTTAATGCTATTGCCCTAAATAGTGTCAGACCAATTAAAAAGGACATTGATTTATTTTTACACATATTTCACCGTTTTTAAGTCGATTGACAGATTTAAAATCATAATAAAATAACAATAATATGTGCTTTCTAAATGTGACCTTTTTTATCTTAATATTTGGGGTTTTCATTTGTCTTTCAATACTTTTTAAAAAGGAGTATGATGAGTAACGACGACTAATATAAATAATAATCACTACTAAGTAACTTTAAAATATTATAAGAGTCTTTCAGCCATTATTCCTTCGTCTATTTGATTTTTTTTAAAAAGCAAATTTACGATCTTCTACTAATTTATTAGGTAGGTCTAGGTAAGACATTTGCGCAACTCTTAAATTGAATCTATACTTCTATTCAAATTTTTGCTGTAATTCCAATCCGTTAAACTATTAAACAAAAGTCGAGGATTTCGCTTCCTGCAGAACTCCTAATGTTAATTTGCTTGCAACCTGATCCTAAAAGTTCATGACACTTGGCCACTTGAAAATACGGTAATATTGTGGAAATTGCTTCTTATATAAATACGAAAAGGATATTTTCTAATAACAGATCAAAAAGCCATAAAATTAATGAAACAATTATTAAACGAAATGGAAGAAAATCGTATCATTACAATACAAAAAGAAAGATTTTGTAAGCGCTGAAACTGGTTAGTAATACCGATCGACAGCTGATTGCTAAAAAAAAAACAAGTTTAAGAACGTCAGTAAGTAGCGCGATCTACCGGCACGAGTCCAGTTTGTCGCGCGTCGTTCTGCAGGGGGACACTAGTTGATCTCATTTTAGGTTTTATGCCATTGGGATAAAGTTCATTATACGATAAAGAACAGCGTACGTGTGTACGGTAGGCAACACAAGTAACATCTTTGGACACATAACTGGGATTTATTTTGATTCGTATTTCCTAGCGTACAAAGGTTAAATTGCTTTGTAAATATTTTTATTTCAATGTTATAACGGTAGTTACATTGCGTGTTCTTGATCTATTGAACAACATGTCGGATGACTTACAAAGGAAGTTTTGCTTGACTACAGAAAGTATGTTTTGTATTTAAGTACATTTTCATCTGTTACTTAAACAGTTCTAAATATCTTTTAAGATTTTTAAGACAAGATCAAACTTAGATATGCTTTAGTCGTTGGCTAGACCGAGTTAAGTAAAAAAGAAAAAGAATAATCGAACTGGTAAAACTATAAGGAAGTATGTGTAACATGCGACGATCATTATCAAGTCTATTTTAAATGTGAGGGAAAAAAGTAGATAATAAATGAGAGAATTATTTGTAGAGATAAGGCCCCTAAGTGCCGATACATCAGATGTCAATTACAAGGTGGTCCTCGTGGACGACATGCAGGGGACGAAAATAACCTAACTTAATCTATTATTATATAAATATATTCTGCTTATGTAAATATATTGAGTTGTACTTCCGACATCTATCTAAGTTATGGATTGCAGTTAAGTTAAAGGAGTCGTATCTTGTTTACAATTTTTTTAGAACATAATTATTTTCCATAATGAATGCGACAATAAAAAACATTTGACAATCGGTGTTTTTATTTTTCTTTCAATCTGTTTCGTTTCCACTTGATCAGTTCAATACAATAATTTGTAATTTATTTTTTTACGTTGTTTGCTATCAAAAAGCTGTCTCGTTGTATTTTTAAAATTAAATAAAAATGATAGAAACTAATACATTAATAGTATTTTTTTTAAATTATAAGTTATTATTACAGTTAAGAGTCTTTATTAAAAATAATCAAAATACTAGAAAGGATAAATTAAAAAAAGGTTATATAACAATTTGTGAAATAACGTCGTGGGAAATGGTTTGGTAATAAAAGGGCATAGTGGGAGGAAATCTGCGGGTGTCGACCCCATGTATAGTATACCCATACGTGTTTAACAAAGGGGGAACTATGATATTAAATACTAGGGACAACTTCCCGCTGTATACAACTATTGTAATATTGTGTTAATCTAACGAATCATATGAAAACCTCATATTTTTAATTGAATAAGTAACTGTACATAATCTTTGTACATTTACTAAAACATCTTATTAATATAAATTTCATTAATACAAGTTAATACTTAAGACAATGACTGTCAACAGTATCGGTAACAATATGTCGACACCTTTAGTGAAGATTTAATTAGTACTTAGGAAATGCTTGATTAACTAACGATTATGAGTGTAGAAATAACTTAAGTTTAATAATTGGATATAACTTAAACGTTATAAATATAAGCAAATGTAATATTCCTGATTGAATTCCACAGGTTTGATCGACAGAATGAGGACAAGGATAAGTTTATTAAACTACATGCTCCAAGGTTAATTGTACTTTTTTTAGTTTTATCTATGTTTCTCCTCCCATCTTACTTCAATGGGGTAAGTAGAGGGACGTATACTACGCGTTTCAAATTAATATTTGCATTTCATTGACATCAAGCTATCAAAAATCGCTAAAAAAAGAAGAGATTTCAATCTTAATATTATAAATGCGAATGTTTAGATGTATGTTTGTATGAAGGTATATCCGGAACGGCTCAATCATGATGAAATTTGATACAAATGTAGAACATGGTCTGTAAGAACACATAGGCTACTTATTACGTTTTTTTAATTACGCTCGGACGGGTTCGCAGGCGACAGCTAGTAAGAAATATTGCGAAATTTTTATTTTAAACCTCTATAGATAAGATTGATTTTTCTGAAACGTACTACAAATCTGAACATCGATCCAGATTATTATGAAATAGTTATCACAAATTTGGCTTGTATGAGCGTTAAATATAGTTAATTTCGAATAGTACATACAAGTCTTGTAGTAAGTATTTTCTGAAAGTTAGAATTACGAGGATTCGGATGTTCTTTGGAATTATGAATGAATCATGTCAAGCAATCTGCGAAGCAATGTCAAAGGTATTGTTTCTTTCCGACGCCGTGTTTTGACGAAAATGAATCACGTGAGTTTGTGTCCGTCAGAGAGTGGAAAATAACCGGAGAGTGTTAATTGTTACCATCACCGTCCGCCACACAATTAACATGCTTTCCTAAATTCAAACACATCGATAATTTGTAAGGCACATCTCTTCACTGTTCATTACAAATATCAAGGATAACTAGGTAGTCTTCGATGTTTACAATGCTGTTATATAGTATATAATACTGTAAAAATAGCCATGTCAATGCAAGTTAATTCCCTTTTCTCTTAGACGCACCGTGATGGACACTTACATCCTTTTTCCACTAAGCCACCAATCCAAAGAGTCGACCAAAGCGTTTAGCTTGAACAACATTTTAGCGTTCTTAGAAGGTAATTTCAAGTTATTGTCGGGGTCTGAAGATTTTTTGTAACAGAAAAAGAAAATATGAAAAAAATTACATTAAATATGTGCGGTTGAAGTCAATTAAAATATTTCGTATCAAAACGTAGAGTATCTGTTATTTGCTGCATAAAAAGCGAGCCACTCCAACGAAGCCAGTCATTTTGCTTTGAGCGGTCGGCGATGGCGGAACAGAGCAGGATTAAAACTGAAGTTTCAACAAATATTTGCAAAGTATTCTGCAAAGCGCACGTTAATTATGACGGAAAAAACGACGCTTGTCTATGGATTTTATTTTGCTGCAGTCATACAACATTTTCAATGTGAAAATTGTAATTTCAATGTAAAACAACGTAGTTATTTAATGAAAGGATATTCCGCAAAAATGTAACAGTATTTGTATTTGCATCTGTACCTACATTTTAAGGGAAAATATGATTTAAAAGTTTATGCCTTGACTAGAGTATAAAATGATAATTATGCGTTCGTGGTTCAGGCATGTTGGGAGAATGTATGAGATCAAGACTAACTTGCATTGATAGTGGCACCAATTCAAGATATATATTTACTACTTTGTATGGATATAGATGAGACCAGAGAGGTGTGCATCGATCTTACTCTATAATCTCTGCCTGTCCCTATGACTTATGTGCATGAAGGATCTTACGAATTATAATTATCCTTCGAGTCTTTTTAAATAATTAAAGTTTTCAGCAACCGACCACAAGTCAATACAGAAACAAAAGCGGAACACAACCAGTTTATTGTCAGTTGCATTGTCAAACAATCGTAATTAAAACGTTAAAATATTTGTATGCTGGCAGCACTGACCGCGCGGTGAGGATACGGCAATATTATACAATAATATGCATAACCGCTTTGCATTAAGAGTGAAAGTCGCTTGTCGCGTTTTGCTAACGACCGGATGCACTGTGTCGACCGGGCACGTGCAACAACTGCCAATGTCGTCGCCTCAATTAGAGATAAGTCTTATTACCAATTACATATTGTTACTTGCGAAGCGATAACCGATAAAAGATCCGTGAACTTACTGCAATAAATTTGTTTTAATCGAACGGCACTTCTTATACTGCAGCTTGTTTGGACGAAGACTCTAAAATATTTGTACCAAGTACCTACGTTAAATCTAACAATTAAAAATAAAATTGGAGTGTCGGTATGTAACACCGAAAAAAAATTCGATAACATTTTTTTTTCTGTCTGCTTATCCGCAAGTCCGCGTTTGTTCCGGGTAATCTTAATAACTGGACCGATTTTGACTTGACATAAGCTGATGCATGCGGGCATATTATAATGTAGTTTTTTTAAATCCTGCGCTGACAAAGTCTCGAACGATCGCTGTATGTCACATAATTTGCTTTGTATCGCATTTGGCCTAATTGCAAGACCACCACTGCGATTATTTATAAAACAGTCTACAAATTGATTCACATATGTTTCACTACAATTCATTAAAGGTGATGTAAAGATCTTATTCAAGATAAAGTACAAAACTAATAAATTACGAAAGAAATTATGTTTCGCTTTTATCAACGAATATATTGTTTGTAGTTTGGAGCGTGGTCGAGTGGATTTTCCGCTCAATCTAGACATTCCGGAAAAAACTCGGAAAGTATATATTTTTTTGAAAAATATTATTATCTATCTATTCCTTGTAAATAGAACAAATTATGAGTAACAGTTCGAAATATCATTTGCAAATCTAATCACCGTTATATATATTATTAATTAGCTTCGCTGCTGTTATAGACAATTCAAAAGCACCCAATAATCAAATGCAATCTTCGGCCACATTACATTCCTTAATAATTGAAAATGAGAGCATTGACACTGTATTTGGGATAGTTGGGAAGTTAACTTTTTCATAGTGCAAACCATTCTCTACCTTGACTCTGTAACTTAGGGCTTAAATTTACATAACAAGTAAGAGTAAAGAGAGTTAAAGTATTTACTAGTGGGGAAACGTTCAATCCAGTATGCTATCAGTTACTGGTGTAATAAAAGTTAACTGAAACCGTGTTCATTTATAAAAGTAAATTACTCTAGTAAATTACATAAAAAAATCCCTTCAATTACTTCTGAAACTAACGCTTATAGTAAAAACATCACAGAATAAAATTAATACCCACCGGGTCAGATAATTTTGTTGGTCTATACCACCATAGCGTTACGTCACTACGACACGAATACCGAACCCCCGAAGTCCTTCGCCCCGTTGCCCGCGCCCCTTCGCCTCCAATTACTCCGTTATCAATCATTTGAAAAATCCTTAATTATTTAAGAATCCAAAATACACGGACTATCTTTAAAACGGATTGATTTTAATTATAATTACATTTACAGTTATACAATCTACTCGTATATAGCTAGAAAATGCTAGTAACATGACATACTTTGACTGTTGTCGTAATTTCAAACTTCGTTTTCCTTTCTAATATTTTTATCGTTTGCTTCTATTTGATTATACTTTCAGAACTTACTTTTTAAACTTTATAGGTACGCAGTTCCTTTTATAAACGTAACATTATTTTGTAACTTTACTTTGTAATTATGAGATTATTTCAAATACTATCTGTAACATTCGATATATGAACTCTAACAATAAAAAACTCCAGTAAAGTTGACGCGTTTATTACCAGATGTCCTATGAAAACCTGTTTCGACTCTTTTATCACCTACAATGGTATTTATATTTATTTACATCTACTTTTTTTTAACAAACGTATAATTTTACTAAAGACATTTGTTACTAATGATTGATAAGTTAATATCGATAACGGGTAGTTTCAAATTATATATCACGTTGATTTGGTTGGTGGATTTAAACTTCTATTAACTGTCACCTATTTATTCTCCCCCCTCCCCCTTCATCTATGTATTGTTATTTGTTTTTTGGATGGAATAAGTTTATTGGAGCATTCGCCTACCTGTTAATTAGACAAAGAAGTTGCGGTCGGCTTAGTGACAGCGAGGCGTGCACATAAACATCGGTAGCGGAATGCAGAGCGGGGTGGGACGCGAGGGGCGCACGTCCCGCCGCGCCGGAATGTCGACAAAGACTGCGCCTCGGCCTCGGGCATAGAGTAGAGAAGCGGCAATAGAGCGGGCAGCGTCAGCGGGCACGAGCGCCGAACAGCTGATGGGTGAGCGCAGAGCACACCTGTGCATTATCAACGGGGCTATGACACTATCACCATATTTTTACGATGTTTGCGGATAATTAAAATGTTTGCAAATAATAACTTTGTTGAGATAAAGATATGTTTTGGATTATTTGGTAATTTTAATTATTATTTTATTAATTTTGTGGAGAGGTCGAGAAATCTTAGTAAAAATTTAATCACTGAAACCGTTATTTCTGCTATAGATCAAGGGATTATTAGTGATTTGCTACAACATTACGGGTAAAAACAGTTCTGTTAATATTTTATTTTGTTCCTTTTAGGTCATGTAGCCTAAACAGTGCAATCTACAATTAAATTTTATGGACTCAATAGATCCAATAGGAAAATATCCCATTGGGTGAATTGATCGGTAGGTCGATCGGCCTTTGTATAACATCATCAAAAAAAACTCATAATATCCTAATAAACACCAACAACATGGTCGCCCAAATTGCACTCTCTCTTTCTCGCGCATCGTAACTTGCGCAGGCGCAGGTCTGGCCTGGAATCGTCGCAAGTCGCGACCGTACCGCGTCGTGGCCGTGTGAACGACGCCAGTTGGTTGCCTCTCGCACCTCCACCGGCCATAGCACCCGGCTGATGACCGCACTTGAGACGATAAAAATGTTAAACAGTTTTTTTTTAATTAGTTTACTGAACGTTCACTTTTTACGTTTCATACATTGCTTTAAGAAGCCCGTTACAGGTGGGAAAACGTTCGATCGGGTTTTTAACAAGAAAGTACAAAGCATATTGAACAAATACTTTTATAATATATTTTAAATTTTAAATAACTAACAGTCATTACTGCTTAAAAGATTGAAAACCCTGATTACTAGGTTGCATTAAAAAAAAAAACAGTTTTTTGGTATATTTCTGCATAATTTGTAAAGCAAAGATTGGGCTAAGTTTCCGGAGTCAGTGTTACCGTCTTATTGAAGTCAAAGTAAAAGTCGGGAGTTAGGAATTCTTAATACACTACTACAATATTAAATACATTATAAAATAGAAGGAACTAATTCTAAGATAATGAAATTTAATAGAGGTAAACAGAAGATACAAAATGTTTTGTAGGATTACTATTTGCTTGCATTGGACCATAATTAATAATAAATGTAATGTTAGCCCGTACTACTTAACGCCCGGAAGTTAAACATCCCCTGTTACTCGCCCCCTGGCGTATAACAAAAGGTTGCTGTACTGTACCGCAGACGACGGCCTCTTCACTTAAAAATATGTTTTAATATTTGTTTTGTAAAATAAGCTGATATACAAAAACTAGTTTATATGTCCTATTTAAAAATAAACTTAACAAAATAATGTACTAAATTGGTGAAATTATAGTTCTAATCCTGTATTAATTAATGACATTCACACTAGCTATTGTCCGCGACTCCGTCCGCGCGGAGTAAGAAAACTTAAAAAGTAGCCTATGTGTTCTTCCAGCCCATGTTCCACATATGTACCGAATTTCATTAAATCTGTTTAGCCGTTCCGGAGATACCTTCAAGCAAACATCCATCCACCAATCGATCCATTCATCCATCTAAACATTCGCATTTATAATCTTGGTAAGATTTTTTTAATTTGACATTTTTATGCGAAAAATCATATTACATTTGCACTAATCTAATTTGGCAATCTTTACTCATAAATACTTTTAATTAGAGTAATAAAATGTACACTTACTAAAGTATTTAAGTCGGATGTTTTTTTAATAATAACGGTCTGAGAGTGAATGTAGAATAGCATGACCGTGTGAAAGTGAGTCGATGTCGGTGGCGGTCAGACGACATAGCCTCACGTAAGTTTACGATTGACACCTTTGCTTTGACGCGGTAGTTGATATTTAAAGGATTTTTCGACATCTTTATGAAACAAACTGTATGTATAATCTTCCGGACCATTAGAAATTACCTATATAAGTCAGAGATTAGTTATTTTTATAAGCCTGTTTATAGGAAAGAGTACCAAATGTACCAGGGTGAGCGAATTGTCAAGCGAATGTTGCATGCTACTCTACGCTTATCTCTGTCTACCTCTTAGGGTTGCGGGCGTAATAAATTTTATTTTCAACAACTTACGAAACAGTAAGTTAAATTTTGATGGTTTGACGAAGGTTTCGTAGTCATTGTAAACGGTTGGATAAGGCAGGTAGAAAAATGTCTTTGTTTAGTTGTAACGTCCGGTCCTCGAGCCCCGGTCGTATTATAACCGACATACTCATACGAGTACAAGGTAAATCGAAGCATTTCCGTAACAAATATTTTATGCTGTGACACATCTTTGATTATGGTTTTAATATACGTTAAATAGTAACTTTTACCATATTTTCTAACAATCTATTAACCCATTTAAGCACTTGACTTGCAATCTGCAGGTCCTGGGTTCGAATCCCGCCATGTACCAATGTGTTTTTCGATTTTCGATTTACATATGTACATTTGTCCGACGTTCTTACGGTGAAGGAAAACATCGTGATGCAACCTGCACATATCTGAGAAGAGATTCAATGATATGTGTGAAGTCAACCAACCCGCACTTGGCCAGCGTGGTTGACTATGGCCTAGACACCCCTAACTTGGGGTAGGCTCCGAGCCCCTCGGTGGGGACGTATAGTGAACTGATGATGATGATATTAACCCATAATACTAGTCATACTTCATACTAATATTAGAAATGCGAATGTTTAGATGGATGGATGTTTGTTTGATAATATCTAGAGAACGATGAAACTCAATGAAATTTGGCATAGATGTAGAGCATAGTCTGAAGAACACATACGCTAGTTTTTTTTAACTCCGTGCGGTCGGAGTCGTCGGCGACAGCTAGTTCCTAATAAAGGCATGCCATACTCAGAGTCCTTAAAGTTCTTAAGCCGTCTTTAAGTACAGATTTCTCATACAGATATAAAAATATAAATCCAAAGCGATTTAATTAAATTATAAACGACCACGCTTAGTGTTCATTTGATCAATATAACTAGCGTTGCCAGGCGTCCGGATAAAGCCGGACATAGGTAGGCTTTTTGATTGCGTGTCCGGGTCCGGCTTTTGTTAGGCTTTTTACATTTCCCAAACGAGAGTGTACCTATTAATACTGAGACAAAATTGTAAATAATATAGGGTGTCCGACCTTTTTACCCAAATGTCCGACCATACTGGCTGGTCTGTCCGGCTAGTAGGTTTGGTGACCTGGCAACCCTAACTAGAACAATACAATGCACCTTTGTATCTAAAGAACAAAAAAGTTTTACGTATAAGTAAAATCATAATAACATACAGTTCTTAAGTCTACTTTTCATACTAACTATAGCCAACATGTGTAATATAATAGCTTAGTATTCAAGCGATATTGTCGTATGTAAATCTATCAAAACAATAGTAACGGTACATCTTAATTTGGTTGCAAATTAGCAATCGTGCAACTTGCAAACAATACTCCTTCGTTGTATTAAAGTTTTGCTATCAATTCATACGTTATACAAATCTATGTTTTTATTATTATTAGGTATAGTATAGTGGCCTAGATAAAAATATCTAGTGTTGAACCTAATTTGTTTCTGGTCATTATCATTCGGATCCAGATTCGGAAAATACAGATTAATTTTTGTCACTGAGACCAAAATCTCTGAATAAAACATGCCAGTCATTATCTTTGACAAAACAGAAATAACTATATATTTTATACAGATACTATAGTCTTAGAAATCAATGATTAGTTCCTGAACTTACATTACAAAGAATGTTTTTATTCTCAGTTCTATCTATCATACTAAAGCTTACCTTCGGAGACCCTAAATTTTCTCTGGAATGACTTTAAATTGAGAAGGTAAAGTGATTTTTTAAAAACTTGATCTAAATTAGGTATGAATATTAGGCTATGATATCTTTTAAAATACTTATATTTATTTAATCGGAAATATGGCCTTGAAGCACTTAAGCTATCAAGGGTGCTTACCTCCGCAATATCGTTGCCCCCAGTAAATCTGATGAAATTGAGAGGCGTATTCCAAAAAAAAAAAACTTTTTTTAAGTAGTGAAAATGAACTTTAAAAAATGTGACAACCGGAGAAAATATTGATCATTTTCATGTTTATGTTATGTTATTACTGGAACTAATAATTCTTACAGGATAATACATAATATTACGGCATTTTTTTTTTTTAGTTTACACCAGTTAATTAGTTTGTTTTACTCGTTCACAGTTTTACAGTTTACGAAATTATCAAAATGCAACAAAGGTATGTTCATTTAATAAACGCTTTAATTTTCTCTCTATATTCTTGCTTACTAAAGTCGCGGCCTTGTGTAATACGACCAGATATTATCGGATTGTAATTGCGTTATATCACTCACTTAAATATTTTGTTTTCTTATGTACCTTTATTACACGAAATATCATACGTAAGTATTATCTACATTTATATTTACTTTAAATGTCAATGTGTTGTTTGCTTCACTCTATCATTCTATAAACAGAATAGGGATCCAGACAAAAAAATCTAAACAATGTGTCTATGACAAAAGCTATGGCGCGTACCTGGCATGTTACAATTCTAAAATCAAAACGTCACCACAATTCCCATTCACTGACCGTTTTGTAGCCAATAGAAGAAAAAAAAACAGAAAAAAACATGCGACGACATGCGATTGTCTCAAAATTTCAAATTTCGAACAGAGCTCGCGCCGCCGCCGCCGGCCGAGGTTGGCGCGACCGGCGCGACGAGACGAGGTCGTTGAACATCGAGCTTTCATGTCCTAAATACCTAATCGTTTGGGCGCCAACTTGTATTATGGTTTACTTATGAAATATTAATACAAAGAAAAATTGTGACAAATTGACACGAAGATGTATCATTTTATCGTAAATATAGTTATAATTATAAATTGCGTGTCTTTACACATAATTCTTACTAGTAGTAGGACATATTAATATTTCTTTACAAAATATTTTTCTGTCAATTTTTAAAAATATTTATTGAGTCCAAACAAGCCATTAATCTATGGCCGTATTTTTGCCATTCTAATTTAGTCATATTTCATTAATTAAGGATCAAATTTTTCTCAACGCCATAAGATCAGAATATCGTTTTCTTAAATATAATAGATACAAGTTTTCAACAAGGATTTTGTTAAAGTATTAGCTTTATTTGTCTTTTGTCAAAGTTACAAAAAACAAAGTTATAAAATGATTACTTTTTCTTTAATCCTAATGAGGAAGTCAGAGATTAAGGCAATTAAACTTGTCTGTACTCAATTTATGTGTCGTTGCGATCTTAGCCAGGCTATATACTACATTTGTAATATTGATACTTGCAAACTTTGAATTATATGTATATATATAATCTTTGAATTTTAGGAGTTACATAAATTAAAAACGAATCATCATCTCCCTGGTCTTTTCCCACTCACGTGGGGTCGGCACTCAAGGTCTTCAGCTTAAAGTTTTGGCTTAAATTTACGCTTTGTTCTCTTTCGCTCTCTTCCTTCGCCGACTCTACTTGGGAGGAAATAAATACGAATATAAACTAATAAATTATAGCTAAATACTAATAAATTAGTTGTAAAACTACACCAACAATAAATAAAAACACCACAGATAACGAACACTAAAAAGAGAAAGTTAGAAGTGTCTTTAAAACAGTGAAAGTATTTGATAATATTGTTCACTTTAAGTTTAAACCTTGTTAGCGAACGCTTTACAGAAAAAATCTTAGTAACGTACGTTTTATTTTGGCACCTTTATTACATTCGAAAATTAAGTAACACGTAGTATTAACTGATCAGAGGACTACATCTACATTATCATTAGCCTACGTCAGTCCACAGTTGAACATAAGCCTTCCCAATGCCTTCAACAAGTAGGTCAAGATTCCTTTATTTTTATTATCAACTTATTTAGTATTTTAAATTCTTCCTTTAACTTTGTTTTTACAGACTTGTTATTTCAAATCACAGCTAACACGTTTTTATAAACTACTTCCGCCTTATTCCAGAATAAAGAACAATTTGGTACCACGTTTAATCTTGGTACATTTGTAAAATTTATTACGAAACAAAGAACATCCTTATTCCTCGTAAGACGGCTTTAGTACTATCTCCTAATTAATAAGATAGAGTAAGTTGTTATTTTGTTACATACTAGATGTCACCCATGACTCTGTCCGCGCGGCATTAAAAAAAACTCAATAATTAGCCTATGTATTCTTCCATACTATAATCTACGTCTGTGCCAAATTTCATCAAGATCTGTAAAGCCGTGCCAGAGATACCTTAAAACAAACATACATCCATCCATCCATCCATCCATCCATCCATCCATCCATCCATCCATCCATCCATCCATCTAAACATTCGTATTTATAATAGTGGTAAGGTTTATATATATATTTATATATGTCGGAGGCCTAATTTTAGTCCACTTTCCCTTCCCACCCCTTTTCTTATAAGGAAAGGATGGGAAGGGGAGGTGGATTTGATGGAGGAGGAGATGCATAGGAAGGTTTTATATTCTCTTTTTGTGCGTCTCCTCCTTCGTCGATTGAGGGTTAGGAACGCATCTGCAATTGCGACTATCTATGGGCAGTGGTCGCTTCGTCATTTCGGCGAATTCATATGGCCGCTTGCTCGTTTGCCATCTTGTAGAATAAAAAAAATTAAGCAATTGTGAAAAATATTCACACAGATTTTAAGAATCTACGCCTTTTTATCTCTAGTTAATTGCCACTTTTAATTAACAAGCTGACGTCACTAGTAATTTTAAATGTTTTAATAATGGTCTATTTGAAATAAAGACTCTACTAAAATGAAGCAAGTTTTACACAATAATACCTTCAAACGATTCATTACAAAGACAGACAATTTTAATCACGCAAAGTTCGTAGGATTAAAAGGTACCCAAATTTTAATAGTACTAATACGAAAAGTACCGCAAAATGCGAATGTGTTTTCACGCTACGCCATTTTATGTTATGTTCTTTTATCCTCTTAATTGAATTAGTTTTATTTGGGTCAGGAAATCTAAGAGTAAGTAGGAGTTAAGGCGCAACTATTGTACAACTAGCTGTCGCCCGCGACTCCAGCCGCGCGGAATTAAAAAAAACATAATAAGTATCCTATGTGTTCTTCCAGACTATGATCTATAACTATGCCAAATTTCATCAAGATCCGTTGAGTCGTTTTGGAGATACCTTCAAACAAACATCCATCCATCAATCTATATACCTAAACATTTGCATTTATAATATTTGTAAGATTTGGACACATCTACCATTCCTACAAATGTCTACATATAGGCACCTACCTACCAATACTACAATACTAAACACTACACCTACGCATAACACTTCCATATTAAATTCTTTTAGACAATCAAGATTTTATTTTTGTTAGTCTGCCAGTTACAGTACAAAGATTAAAATACATATATTTTAAACTATTTAAAAAAAACAACAGCAACTTATTACTGTATTGATTTATTTGGTCAGGAACACTCTGGATTATTAACCGTAGTCGCCGCGAGGGTGCGAACTGTTCTCGGATCTGTTGCCCCACGGATCCATACGGGACTCGGCATCAAAATAAAGTGATCCCGTGCCAGCTCTACTTTTATATGAAAAGTTACTAATTAAATATTTAAATGTAGATATTTTCTATTATTAAAACATCGTGATGCAACTTGCACTGCGAGATGAACAAGATATGTGAGAAGTCAGCTCATCAGCACAGGGCTAGCGGAGTTGACTAAGATCTAGTGACCATAGGGTACGTTCAAGCTCTTCGGTGTAGACAATATACACATATATATAATATGTCTCATCATTTTAATCGTTCGTAGTTAAAATAATATTGTAACGTTTTGTTAATAAAACATTTTCTAGTGAAAAAAGACATAGACTAAATTTGTTTTTCTCCTTTGTTATTACTTCGTTTTAAGATCAAAGATATATTGTAAATTAATTCTGTCATCACCAAGCTATTGTTATTTTGTAGGTTCGTTCTATTTTCATACTTTTTAAAACTCAACTTAACTCCCGCTGTTCCGACATTTATATTGCTCCCGTGGGGGTCGTAAAAGAATTTTGAAATACTTCCTTACTGCCCTATACATTATTCTGTGCATTCGTCTCTTGTTTACTCTCACAAGTGATAAAGCAAATGTTAAAATATCACATTTTACAAAATACTGATTTGAATCTTGTCTTTCATATTTGTCACTCTATGGATTGTTCTGAGGTGGTTTACAGAAATGACCCTTTGAGGTAAACATTTGGATGATTTTATTAATGGTGACTTAAATTTTGTTATACGAAATCGTGATGCAATACTCTATTGTATTTCCATGATATCTAATATATTTTTAAGGAAACATTTTATGTATTTCAACTTTACCAGTGGTAGACGCCAGCAACAACAACAACTGTTGCATGAATGGGCAAACAAAGAAAAACAAGCTCGAAGTGGAAGCAATTCCGCGTTTCGTCTGATGAGTGTATGCTCCGGAGGCCTAATTTTCTTTTTCTATGCGTCTTCTCCGTCGATTTAAGGTAGATAAAGCATCTTCAATCTGCAATCATGTTCTACATCCATACCAAAATTTCATCGAGATCCGTTGAGCTGTTCTGGAGAAACCTTCTAACAAACACAATACATCCATCCATCCATACATCTAAACATTCGCATTTGTAATTTAAGTAAGAAGTACGATTAATCAGCGCCTATCCGAAACGGCATTAATAAGCATTGTAATATATTTTGCTATTCGGATTCTACGGGCATTTATTTTCGTAGATCTAAATACAATGCTTTCTAGAATTAATCCAATGTACAAGATGTTCTTCTATTTTATATAAATCTGCGCACCGATCTATAAAGCTTTTGAAGTTTGCATTTATTCTAAAATCGTAGTTAATTTAAAGCACAACATCTTCACTGCAGTCAGAGTCTGAAGTAGTCTCTCTTAGTGACCAACTGACCATTCTGGGTACGGAGATCTATATGTAAACAATACATTTTGACAATCAACAATCAATTCAATACTTCATATCATAACGTACATTATCTGTTATTTGTTACATAAAAAACAAGCCACACTACCGGAGGTAGACTTTGAGCGGTCGGCGACGGCGGAACATGGCAGGATTAAAATTCAAGTTTCAACAAATGTTTACCAAGTATTCTGCAAAGTGCACGGTAATTATGACGGAATAACGACGCTTGTCGATGGATTTTATTATACATTTCATTACACTAAATGTACTTAGTCTTACGATCAGTCCCAACTTCAGGTAGACAAAAATGTAATTTAGGTTGGTCGCTGATAACGAAGGTGTAAGTATCAATTTCTTGGAAAGTGTGATGGAAGTAAATTACTATTGTATTTAATGACCAAAAAGTCAACAACTAATATATTCTTTTTATTTTAATATCATAAATGCGAAAGTTTAGATGGATGGATGTATTGATGGAAGGATTTTTATTTAAAGGTATCTCCGGAACGGCTGAACGGACCTTGAAGCAATTTGGCACAGAAGCAGAACATTGTCTGGAAGAACACATAGGTTAATATATTTTTTTTATTCCACAAGGACGGAGTCGCGGGCGACAGCTAGATAACTCAAACATCAAAGTGATTCATATACAAAAGTGTCAAGAAAAAGTATAACCGATATGACAGAAAAAAGATCAGACGTATGTCCTTTGCCACCCGGGCAAAGCCGGGACGGGTTACTAGCAATAATTAAAACGTTTAATTAATTAAAATGACGCGTTGATTGTAAAAGTACAAACATAGGTGCAAATAATCCTCACAAGACAAAACAAATCATTACTGAGTACCCCGTAACGTATGAGTAACGCGTACATTACGAAAAAAAACAGCATAGCCTCTGATAACATAATTTAAGCTTTACTGTCATAAAATTTGAATACAAATTTGTCTGGCAATGCACTAAGGCCATTGAAACAAACACGGGCCAATGCCGCAACGCACATGTTGCCAAAATTGTCCAAAATGTCCTGACCTCCCTAGCTTCATAGTGTCAGTTTGCGTTTGTTTGTGCAATAAGGGTGAGTTTCGTTAATCCAGGGGTCTTACTGTTTTGCCGCGCTGCACAGCCGAGGCTTGGGGCGCAGAAAGGATTCAATGAACTCGCATCTGACCGACAAAAGGACGCTTCGACCTGACAGGTAATTAATTTAATATCAATCTGTTTTTGAGACTTAAATCGAGCACACGCCGATTTGTTTGATGAGGTCATACGCATGAACTTTTCGCAGTTTATTGCCAAAGTAAAGCTTCAATGGGCTTTCAACTGTCTACTTATCTTTCCTTTTTACATCTGAATAAAAGTTCTTTTTTTCAATCAAATCTGATACCTTTTAAATTTCCAATGTAACATTTTCCGATAAAAAAGGTTTAAAAGGGCAAATTGGTTCTTTAGTACTTTAGACAAATGTTTTAAAAAATATATAAAAAAGAAACTCAACAATAATTTAAAGAAAAAAATTACAATAAGGTCGCTGAAATTGCGTGGCGAAAACTGTTCTTCCTCTAAAATACTATTACAATACAATAATTATTAATAATACAGATTTATAACAAGGCTGCAAAATGCGGTTAGAGCAACCCTTCCGTTAATTTTAATTGCATAGGGTTACTAACACAGGGTCGGGTTTGACCTCGGTTTCCTGTAGGGACCACTTAAGGTCAGAGAGACAAACAGTCTTTATTAGACCTAAGCATGAAATTTAGTTTGAACGAACAAATGTCATATAATCATTGCACATTTATCTGACGTTTTTACGGTGAAGGAAAACATTGTGATGCATCCTGCACGTATCTGAGAAGAAATACAAAGATATGTGTGAAGTTAACCAACCCGCATTGGGACAGCGTGGCTGACTATGGCCTAGTCACCCCTAACTTAGGGTAAGCTCCGAGCATGTCGATGGTGAGCTGATGATGATGAATCATTGTAAATTGTTGACAAAAAATGAGAAAAATTTACAAATAACATGCATAATGAAATTGCTTAATTATCAAAATAGATATTTGCAGTAATTAAGACTAGTCCAATAACTGTTAATAAATCTTACTGATACATAGTTGTGTGACTCATTTCAGGTCATTTAAATCAATTTTTGTATTCAATTTAAATAGTTAAAACAACAAGAAAATAAATACTCTTATTTCTTAAGGAATTTGACTACTATTACTGACTACAAATTTTGATGAAAAACGCCTTTCTTATTGTTAAAACATTTCCCGTAATAAAGCGCTAATTCCACGGCTTATAGTTAGTAAGACTGCGAACCTACACACAATCCTCCAACGCCATCTAGCGACAATTTTGACAAACTTGTATTTAAAGTTGAACTTTACTTAATTTTATGTCAAGGATATTTCTTATATATGTTCCAGCGAATTAATTATATTAGTAGTATGTATTTGTATAACTATTTTCTTGGAATTTTACTTAAATTCAAACAGTCATATTTACTCTTCAATAGATTTTTTAAATTAAATTATAAGTTTTGGCACATTTAAGGGCAATAAAATATTTTACGTATTTAAAATATCCGAGGAATACGTTTAAATTAAATCTAATTATTATATAAGAAATCACAATTAGATTTGTACACTATTAAAATAAAAGTTTTCACGTTATAATTTCTAATACCTATAATTTATATGTAATAAAACTTTAATAATTTTCTCCACAATTGTGGCAAATTTTGATCTAAATATGTCGTTAAAGATTTGAA
Organism: Papilio machaon; assembly: GCF_912999745.1. Classification (NCBI taxonomy): domain Eukaryota; kingdom Metazoa; phylum Arthropoda; class Insecta; order Lepidoptera; family Papilionidae; genus Papilio; species Papilio machaon. The sequence continues at coordinate 5,886,268 of NC_059999.1, read as the reverse complement.
AAATATCACAATCTGCATGGGGCTCTAACCAATCTACTTTCATTTTTACTATCATCTGAACGCGCCCTTTATTTCAACTTTCAAGAATTCGTATCTGAACGCGCCCTTAGTCGAGATCTGCGGCGAGTGGATGCAGTGCGGCGGCGGCGAGGGGCGCCTCCCCCGCCACTCCCTCAGCCACCTCATCCCGCGCCCCGCCCACACCACAATCAATACACCATAGAATGCGTGACGAAAGAACATACAAATCAATTATCACTGTTTACTTACAAAACTACATCCATACTTGTAACTAACAAGAGTAATAGTTAATTTCTTGCTAAGCTTTTACCGCACGCTAATATTAGACATTACCAGAAATGATGAATATTGAAATATCATAAAGCGTATGCCGAAATGGGATTTTGAAAAATAAATAACAAAGCAATTTTAGCGGAAGCAGTTTTTGGAAGACACATTTAAGGGTATATTACATTCTCTTTTTAAACCACGTTGACATCCATAATTTTAATCAGCAGCAGTCAAAGGGTTAAAATACTTGTTTAAGTAAATAGTGTCAACTGTACTTTTTGGAGCAATAAGGTTAAAGTTTTTGTTTGTTCTGTTGCTTTCTGATAATGCAATACAATATATAAAAAATGTAATAACTATTAGTACATATATAAAAAGATTCATTTCATTACATTTATAAAACTTTAACTTCCTCCGTTTCCAAAAAGTGTAACGATAAAAGAAATTCTAAATTAAGTTTATTTTATTGATTTGATTTTAGTATGCTTTAATATTATTTGTTTAGTTACATTCCTATTCTGCGTTCCATAATACTAGGAGAAGGCTGTTTATTAATTACTAGCTGTCACCATCTACTCCGTCCGCATGAAATTAAAAAAAAAACTTTTTAAGTCGTCAATGTGTTTATCCAGACTATGTTCTACGTCTATGCCAAATTTCATTAATATCCGTTGAACCGATCCCGAGATTAAAATTAAATTAAAAAAAAATAAAAATTCTTTATTGAACTAAATATATTTTTACAAATGTAATAGAGCTCTGTCACCTGTGCTAGGTGTAACCTGTGTTACAGGAGATAGCGCCTTCTCTTATTTACGATCTTACGTTACTACAGTATGTGTTACAGTACAAAAATATGATATTAAGTATGTGTATTTGTGGGGTGTGTATGTGTATGTGCGAGTGTGTGTGTGTGTGCATAGATACCTTCATTCATCCATCCATCCATACATTAGTAAGATTGTAAGCAATACAAAATCACTCGACAGTTTAAAATCATAAATATATATGGTATTTAGATTGTACTCGGACGGTTTAAATATGCGAAAAATTGAAACCGCGAAAGGATTACATTAAAGTGGCCCTTGGAGTTAATTTCCCTAAATCTCACTAGTCGACCGGTATATAATGAGCCACGGGAGTCCAATTTACTTCGTAGCTTATGTTTCTTTTTCTAAAACTCGAGAGATTGGCGGGGTCTCATTTTACGTTGGCCTTTCTTTGGCCAATTCATGCATAAATGTAGCAGCCAGTATATATATTAATTGTTACTTTCTTGATAGACGAGTTAAGTGTTCAATATTTTCTTTCCATTATTATTACATTCTATCTATATCCTGTGAATTAAGGAATTAAGCTGACAAGTAATAAATCCAGTTGGTAGACAAAAGCAGCAGTATTAAAATGAAGTTATTAACTCCTTTAAATACTGAATTCCCACTCTTAGATAGACATAAAATTTATTGATTGGCTAAAAATGACTTTCATACACACGTTTAAATGTTTACGGTATTTATACAACTGATTCGACAATGAAAATCCACTGTTAGTAATGATATTATTTGTGTAATAAAAACTATTATATTACTAATGTTATAAATGCGAAGGTTTGGATGGATAGACGTTTGTTAGAAGGTGTCTGCAGAACGGCTCAACGGATCACGATTAAACTTGGCATAGACTTAAGTTATATTTTTAATTCCACGCGGACGGAGTCGCTGGCGACAGCTAGTTTAATATACTTTTAACTTTATCTTACCAAATTTGGCAATACGTGCTTTTAATATTAGGAACTTTTAATACATACTTTTAATATATTTAAAAGCTTCTTCGGCTGTTGACGTTCTATGACGAAAATATTCCTGATTCATTTTAAGTTGCGAATTCTGTCGTAGAATTCTAACATATTTTCTGTTACATGTACATGTTTAAGATAGTATTAGAAACATTAACTATAACCAGGAGTTATCACGAACATTTTCTAGAAAATATTCGTAACGTCATCGACAAAATTTGTATCAGATTTGACGTTGTACTTTACGCCCTATACAGGGGGTGTACAAATCAAATACAACATTTAGTTGATGATGTTACAAATATTTTTTCGCAAATTTTCGGGCTAATCCCCCAGTAACTAGTATAGATTCTTGGTATGGCAATAAATCTTGAGAGTAGGAATTGGTAGAAACAATCAAAAACAAATGAAATAAAATTACAAGAGGCAAATGAAATCTACTATAGATAATACAAAACTATGGAAGTGATAAAGTAAAATAAAATTTATATTTATTCTTACTTTATATTACTTCATCCTCTAGTCGATTACTAGTGTTATTTATAAAAGTACTAAAAATCAATGAGTATTTCTTGTAATTGTGACCCCCTGCCATTAGTACCGACGTGCGCTCTCCCGCGCCTCACTGCCCCGGCAACTCCTGTGCGAATTGTTTGGTAAGTTTACATTACCAACTCTATTTACTGAACATCGCCACAATTGTTATAGTATTTTTATGTAAAGTAAGTAAGTATAATCTCTAAATTGAAAGAATTGTAATTTAAAATTAAAATACTCTTGTCGTTACTTAAAAAAGAAGAGGTTTTTTTGTATGTTTCTTGGGGATAACCTCAAAAATCAACAAATGCATTTCTAAAGGCACTACATTAATAGAAGGTTCTATTTTAAAGTCGTCTATTTTTTTTAAAACCCGAGCGAAACCGAAAACAGTTACCAGTAGGACTTATAACATATTTAACTATTGCGTAATAAAAGCCTGGTTAGTGTAATCAGATTTCGGGTGAACTAATATCTAAAAATATAATCATTACCTATAGAGCTGACAACTAGTCACATCTGAGTGCTATCCCTTACACAGGAAGATACCGTATGCATTAAAAAAACATATTTTAAAAGAATCACTCTTACCACACAATTTTAAACCTTATACACATAAAAATAAGGTATAAAACTAACAAGGAGTAAACGAAGGGCATTGCCACAAATACGGGCAAATGCTCCAACACATGTTGGTGTAAAAAAACCAAAATACCTAGACCTCTGGAAACCCAACCGCTTGTTTTAAACAACTAAGTGTTAAGATCGATTTTCGTTCAGTCAGAGGTCTTGTAATTCGGTCGGTATACAGACGCAGGGAGCGCAGAAAGGAATCAATGAACTCCTATTGGCGACCGACAAAATAAAGTTTTGACTTGACAGGTAATTAACTAAATATCAGTCCCTTTTTGAGTGTCGATTTAAGTATTCATCGACATCGTTTCTTTTGATCTTAAACTGTTTCGGAATTCACTGTCACGTGCACTACTAGACAAAGTGTATTCGCACCGAAATTATTCCATAACTAACTTGAAAAACGTATAGAACTGGCAATAATTTTAGATAAGTCACGTGATTTTCACGTTCTTTCATATAGTTCCATACATTTTAGAATTTCGTTATGTAATTGCTTCACTAAGCGCTACCTTCAACGGTATATAAAATCTTGTTAGGTTATCTTAAAAGTAAATTAAGAACAATAAACTGCCTTTGTGTGTTTTTTGTTTCTGGTCCGATACTATTTTGTCCAGATGTTAACAGTCTAATGAGACCTCGAAGCATTCATACGTAATCGGATAAAGATTTCAATATCATACTGACAAAGTCTTCTAAAATTATGAACGGACGAGAACAAAAAGATATTTTAACCACACTATTATACTAATACTTCACGAATAACCGTAGACTTTCATTGGTGTAACACCTACCGGTTGTGGAAACTTACTGTAAGCAAGCTGCAATAGACAAGCCGGCAACTTGGCGTGACTATAGTCACGTAGCCGTTTAAGATGCGTTGTGTTTGCCGAATCTAACGTCTAACAGCTGTCCCATGGATCTATACGGTGATCGGATTACCCATCTCGTCTGCAATAGATGTTAATTAAAAAATTAATGTTATTTAAACATAGGTAAAAACACAGTTAAAAAAGTGGAAATTATGGTAAATTAACTATCGTATCTCTATACCTCAATAGTACAATATGAAACCAACTTTCAGAAGCATAATGGACAAATCTTTTGAGATCCGTCTGGTTTTCAAATACTCATAGCGACATCTATCGGTTGTCATTACAAATTCAATCTGAATTTTAATATGAGATTCTTTATCATTAAAATTGTTGATCAATTAATTGTCAAGAAAAACTCCAATTCATTGCACAGTGAATACTTTTATTCCATTTTCAACATTTCTAACGGTCAATTCTACTAGACGACTGTCTTTCCACTAGACGACTTATCACATCGACGGATATCCAACCACTGGCCGAGCTCCTGACTCAATAATCAAACGCTGTTTCAACCCCACCACTCTCAATCCATTCGCCGGAAGTTGTCACAAAAGAGTGGCGGGGTCGAGCAGTGCTGCCATCTAAGAAAACTAAAACTACCTTTTATAAAATTATTACATTCGGCCATCCTACGAAATGTGTAGCCTCCTGGCACACTAAAACATCAGGAACTCTGCCAATTAATTACTTACTAACTTAAGTTACTTATTATAATTTTGAAGCCAATATAATAAAATCTTAATTTAATTTAACAATATAACTATAATACAATATTATAAAACGGTATAAAAGTATCTATTTTCCTCATAAAAGTATTCAACCTACGTAATAATTATTAGAGACTCAAGTAGAAGCTCTTATGAAAGATTTAAAATCGCAAGTCGATCAATCTAACCAAGAGCTTGATAAAAGTCTAGACTTCCTAACGGACCAATTAAAAAACATTGAAGGTAAGTTATCTACGTTAGCTGAGGAGGCGATCTGGAAAAACGGACATCGCTACTTGAAGAGCGATTAGATACTTTGAAACGTTTTCCTTTAAAAACAGCCGTTGAAATAAGAAACGTCCCTGGTAAACAGGCAGAATCCAAATCCAATCTCCTACAAACTTTTGAGCGCCTAACTAATACTTTGGATGTTCAAATTGAAAAGAATGAGCCGACTCCACAACGTCTACAGTCGTTGTCGAATTTACCAATACTTGGACTGAAATGGATGTGCTATCGTCTGTCAAAAGCACAGAAAAACAGAACTGACGAACTAAACTCCAAGCAACTTCCTTTCGTCGGAGAAGTCATTCCAGTTTACATGTTATAAAGATTAAAAGAGATTAACAAAAATTAGAAGAGTACATTTTCTCGCCAGAGAATTAGCAAAGGCAGAAAAATACGCTCACAGCTGGGTTAAAAATGGTAAAATACTTTTACGAAAAACAGAAGGGCCATTGTCATTAAAAACGAAGATCAACTACATTCATTACGGACACAAAATAAAATATTCTACGTAGTACAAATATTTAAACACATTTGTATAACATATACCGTCCATAATGTTATCTTGCTTGTTCATTTTATAAATGTAATATGTAGACACACTTTACTAAAACATCAACAATCCCAAAATAATACAATTAACTGCCAACAATCAACTTACTCTTATCACACATACTACCACCGCATCATAGAAGTGTACAATGCCAGGCATACTTATAAAATTCACCTTAGTTCCCCAATTTGTTTATCATACAAGTATGCTAACCTTGAAATTAATGTTCCATATTACGGTTGCTTAATTTGTAAATATTGGTACTGTGTAAACATCAACACACTGTACGGCCTATTACTACTACTATTCGAGAACATTATATATTACTCATGTACACTAAACTTATGAAAAGTTACAATAAAAGTTGCAATATACGTGTCATATTACTAATGTACAATATCTTATATACAATGATATAAATATCAATTTCACACTATCAACTAACATTATTAATACTCATGACAATAAAAATACAACATCATTCCTCCAATAGTGTCAACTTCATGAAAACTGTTATTGTTACTTAATAACGAAACACGAATTTTGTTTACAAAATCAAAACATACGTTTTATCAATTTAAACCTCTATTAATATGTCGTATTATGTACACACATACTAAGGCACTCTGATGTTTTACAAAACAAACAGCCCTAAACGTAGTACTTATATCCATTCATTTTTTTGGTAGGAGTACTAATGTACCCTTAATTATATCCGACATACAAATAATGTACCACACAATCTCAATAATTAATGATAACATCGACAACATTGTACCATCTAAGGCACAAACCTGCACATCTGAAGAATTCAACTCGTTAATAAAATCACCAACACATAAACTAAAGATTCTAACACAGAATATAAAGAGTATATTGTGCAATTTTAACGGTTTCCTATTACTTCTTTCCAGAATAGCAATAAGTCCTGGCACCATTATTTTATTAGAATGCTGGCTTAACAATTCTTTATGTATCCCTTAAATAAAGGGGTACAATACTAGTTAGTAGTCTAGAATTAAAAAAAAAAAACAAAATGATGGCATAATGATATAAACTAAAAACTATTTACACTGTGATTCCTTTGAACATAAACTTTCAGATGCTACCTGTATTATAACAAATAAAAAAATGGTATTATCCTAAAGTCCATTAACAGATCGCAATCATTTCATAATGTAATACCATTCCTTAAATCATTAGAAGAACTATTAATCTCATGTAAGAATTATAAAAAAAACATCGTAATAACAGGTGATATGAACATAATGTTCAAAATGCTCTCACCGACCACGATACCATATTCCTTCCTAGTCATGGATACTAACCAAACAAAACCCTTTTTCACTATCACTGTTACCAAGACTAATTACAAAGAAGTTTCTGAAACAATCAAAGCATCAGACCTCTCAAAAATATTTATTACTGCTGATTGTAACTTGGCCACAAACTATCTTTTAGATAATATATCTAAACCAATTACCAGACACTAAAAAAAACTCTGGATCTTGACAGGACTATTAAGGTGCATGAAAAATAGAGATCGAATGCATATGAAATTACGAAACCAACCTGTTAATGTTATTTTTATTAAGACATATAAACGTTATAGAAATCACTGTAAAACCCTTCTTAGAAAAGCAAAAGCCAATTATGAAATAGAACGTCTGAGGGAAGCTAGTAAATCGAAAAATATGAAAATAACGTGGCGAATCATAAACGAAATTACACATTTTAAAACAATTCCCAAGGTATCACAAGATCTTCTAGAAAACAACCAACTATAAAAAAAAGCAGTCAACGATGTGAATAGTTATTTTGTTAATATAGGTAAAGCTCTCGCAGAAAATATTGCTCCCGACACTGATATAAGTAATAGTCTACAGCCAACTAATACAACACTAAATTCCGTGATCCTAACAGATGCCGATATACCTGAAATTCTGAACACCATTAACGCGTTAAAAATCGATAGCTCCATGGGCTTGGACAATATTCCCTCCGCTGTACTACGCCAAAATAGTTACTTACTTGCACCAGTCATAACACACATTGTTAATCTTTCCCTACAGTCAAGAGTCTTTCCTAAATCTCTTAAACATGGCAAAAAATACCTATGCACAAAAGTGATGATAAAATGATTGTTGGTAACTACAGGCCCAATTCCATATTAACATATTTATCGAAGGTTTTTGAAAAGATAATTAACAATAGATTGGTCAGTTTTCTAGAACACAACAACATGTTCTCTAAAAATCCATTTGGCTTCCGAAGAAATAGGTCGACTTCAAATGCTGTACTAACATTAACAGAATATGTCGCCAAAAACTATCAGAAAGAAGAGTATTGCTCTATTTCTAAATCTTGCAAAGGCCTTTGACACTGTGCCAATGCCGCTACTTTTAAACAAGTTAGAAGGTCTTAAAAACAAGGAATCAAAAATGTTCAACTTAACCTTTTCAAAGACTGCCTCTCGGATAGGACACAGAGCATAAAGATAGGACCTCATATAAGTGACCCCTTAACTGTTAGCTGTGGTGTTCCGCAGGACAGTATACTAGGGCCTACCCTCTTTCTAGTTTATATAAACGAGCTTTGCAACCTCCCAGTCGATCGCGGTATCATTATCACTTATGCTGATGATACAGTTTTAGTTGTCCAAGGAGACACCTGGCCTGAGACTTTTGCATCAGCCCAAGGAGCGTTTAACAACATCTCAATGTGGCTCAGAAATTACTAGATTAACATTAAATATAGAAAAACAAAGCATGTAACATTTTCCATTAAGAACCCGCAGAATTTCGAGTCCCTCTTTCTACTTGCACACACCTCATCTACCTGCCAAAACAGGTTCCCGAATATCATGTGTAAATGCCAGACCATACAAAAAGTTACCTCAATTAGATATCTTAGCGTAATCAATTAACTCAGCGAATCAGAAAATTAACTGCAGTTTTCAAAACATCAGGGTTTGTACATATAAAAGACATCATTAAAATGTTATATTACTCCCTATGTCAGTCTGTGCTAAGTTACTGTATTTCGTCTTGGGGAGGTTCAAATAAAATAAATCTTTTTCCACTCGAGAGAGCCCAACGCGGTATACTAAAATGCAGCACAAACCGCCCATACAGATATCCAACAGCTAACCTGTACAGGGAATGTAAAGTTCTTACAGTAAGGCAACTATATATACCGGCTCTTATCCTTCATCATCACTCATCAATTACATACAATCACGAGCTAATCTTCATTCAATGCTCCGCACATAATACATGTGAAGTGCCAAGAGTTCATACTACGTTTTCCGGAAAATTTGCATACTTCTTAAGCCCAATCTTACCTCTTTCAAATGCAAAAGATATTATTTCATATTATACTCATTGATTTAATTGTATAGAACCTTTTAATCCTTGATACAAACATAGAACTTTACTTTTATAAACGTACATAAACATACACACATTTACTTTTATTCTCACTTGACGACGTCGAAGTAGATGACGTCGAAGGAGCTCTTTTCCTCTTTACTTTCCTCCGTTTTGCGTACTTACGCTTCCTTGGTGGAGTTAGCGTACCTCCAAGGTAGCGTACCTCCAACTTAGTCATCGTCTGACGTCATATCTAAATGTATTAAATCCCTGGAATCATGTCTCAATCTCTCTTATTTACATCAAAGTTCAGTCTCAGTCAAATTTAAAGTCATTCGTTTCCTACGGTCCAGCGAGCATCATTGCTCACTCAATCATTAAGTTCAGTCGTTTCTTACAGTCCAGCGAGCATCATTGCTCACTCAATCATTAAGTTCAGTCGTTTCTTATAGTCCAGCGAGCATCATTGTTCACTCAGTCATTAAGTTCAGTCGATTCTTACAGTCCAGCGAGCATCATTGCCCGCTCAATCAATATCCAGCGTACATCATTGTTCGCTCAATCATTATAAAGCGAACATTCATTGTTCGCTCAATCGGTATCCCAAAAACATGATATTTCTCCACTGTTTAATCGTTCGAAGCGAGTAATTTCAATAGACATAAATACAAAAAAAATAAAAAGTAAGTAAATGATTCACACACAAATAAAGTTTCATACATAATAAAATAGAAACCTCTATTATTTATTTCCCTGTTGGGGGGTCTCGCTTGTATAACTATGAAATCATTACCCATATTCAATTTCCAAATATCCCGTAAAACGTTTAAAATTCTAAAGAATTCAAAATAGGTAGTATAAATATAAATAAAGAAAAGTGAAAATACGAGTTAAAATCACATTCGATACTTATAAATCAATAAGTCATTAAATAAATATTTTTAATAATGACGTAAATAATGATCTCAATAAAAAGTCTTTGTAACACTAGCTTCTACTCGCGACTCCGTCCACGCGGAATAAAAAATAGAAAACGGGGTAAAAATTATCCTATGTCCGTTTCCTGGTTCTAAGCTCCCTGCCCACCAATTTTCAGTCAAATCGATTCAGCCGTTCTTGAGTTATAATTAGTGTAACTAACACGACTTTCTTTTATATATGTAGATAGATAGATAGGTATAGAAGATACGCATAATTTGTATTTTTGGAAAATAGACGTGATCAAATGCAGTATGACAGTGTCATATTTGTGCCGTATCGAAAGTAAAATAAAAAAAAAAAAAAAAAAAAAAAATTAACAAGCGTTATAGCTACTTTGTACTTTAAAGTAATTTTTTTTTTTAATGTAAATTAGTATTTAAAATTCTGAGGGCGTTCATACCTGGATTTTTATATCCCACTTCTGAAATGTCAAGAAAAACTCCAATTCATTGCACAGTGAATACTTTTATTCCATTTTCAACATTTCTAACGGTCAATTCTACTAGACGACTGTCTTTCCACTAGACGACTTATCACATCGACGGATATCCAACCACTGGCCGAGCTCCTGACTCAATAATCAAACGCTGTTTCAACCCCACCACTCTCAATCCATTCGCCGGAAGTTGTCACAAAAGAGTGGCGGGGTCGAGCAGTGCTGCCATCTAAGAAAACTAAAACTACCTTTTATAAAATTATTACATTATGTGTTTATAAAAGTTTACGTCTTTTTAATAAATAATTATATTTAAATTGTAACTCCTGTTGTTGATGTTACAGACTATCATAGTATAATTAATCTGTTATTACTGAAATCTTATACTCTTTATATTTATAAAACATGTCAAGTATATATCAATATAGTAGGTATATTATTGTAAATGCGAATGTTTAGATGTATGGATGTAGAATATATTCTAGAAGAACACATAGGCTACTTATTAAGTTTTTTTTTTTAATTACGCGCGGACGGAGTTGCGGGTGACAACTAGTATTAACATATATTGATCTTTGGTGATTCGAATAGTCAACAATAGATGGCGCTTCTCACTTTAGTGTTTATAATACTTTGAAAATTTGGAATTGAAAATAAACTATTGATTTTGGTACATTGTTAAATAATGAATGCGTTAAAATAGTAATACTATTTTTAAAAATACAATAAAAAATTTGAACTTATAAACTGACGCCTTTTCATTTCATTGAATGAGCCAAATTCCTTTGCGGAAGATTAAAACGTTTCAGTAATAAGTTACCGCCATGCAATATATTTCGTCAGGATCTGTTGTACAACATGTTTGTTCACCAGTCGAGTCAGAAACAAACGGGATGCGACAGGCCGCCGGGAAAAATTATTACCGCTCATATTCATTCCCAAAAGGAATATCACTTACTAGAAAACACTTCTAAATACTCTAATTACCATTTATAAAAAAAAATATTAGAGCACTGCTAATTAGCATTGTAAAATAATTAATATTTTATTAATAATTTAATACTGGCAACAATAAAGCCGGTTACACACTTTGACAGTTATAATATTGCTACGCACGTATTTTTAATTAAACAGTCCGATTGTTCAGTTAAATATGTACATTTAAAACTGAAGGCTTTAATGGGGTACTATTTTACGCCTTAGGAATATGTCCTACATTCATTAAAACGCTAATTCTTTTTTTAACCGACTTTAAAAAAGCAGGTTATTATTTATTAATAATTATTTTACGAGTTATTTTTAATAATTTTTTATTAAAGTAGGTATATTTCTTAAGGCGTATTCTTGATTTGTTTGTTTATTTTTTCGGCGTTAAGAGCTGGACAGAAAAAGTCCAAAGTAGACCAGCGTGGAGAAATTTACTTGACTAGGCTCAGGCCCACCGACAGCTGTAGCGCCTCTGATGATAATGATGATGTTGATGATATTTCTTATGTAAATATTAAAAAGAAAATACGCCTAATGTATTTACAACAAAGTGTTGTAACATTATGTTAAATAAAATTCGCTACTTTAAAAGTATTATTAACTCCCAAACTCAATTTAATCCTGCCTAAGTTACGGTAATTGCTTGTGTTGTAAAACGAAACTGTTATAACGAATTCGATTACGACATCAAATACAATTCCCTTTTTCATATTAAACTAACTTTTACCCGCGACTCCGTCCGCGTGGAATAAAATGTCCGTCTCCTAGTTCTAAGCTACCTCCCCATCAATTTTCAGCTAAATAAGTTCGACCTATCTTGAGTTATAAATAGTGTAACTAACACGACTTTCTTATATTTTTAACTAAGGTGACATTTTTGCGTTCTCTTTCAATAGCTTATATGGGTATATTATTTATTGTATAGTTAACATAGATAGTTTCACAGTGATAAATCCCGCAATAACATTTTTTGTTGGATGCACGAATATACCAGATCGATCAGTGAAAAAACAAGAGAGAAGACAGGTATCAAGTGGAAGCAATTCCGCGTTTCGCCTGATGAATGTGCGTGTCGGTGACATTACTTTTGTCCACGTCCCCTTCCAATCCTTTTCTTCAAAGGAAAAATTTTAAATTACTTCGATACAAAGATTTTAAAACCAGATAGTACTTTATGTGACCAAACCTTAATTCGCCATGATTCTATTCAGCACGTGTTGAAGGATCCATAGCCCGTATTGATTGTGCCCCGCGTCGAGTCGGGCCCCCAGCCAGCGTCGCCGCATTGCATTCAAACAACAAGGATTCCAGATAAAGCCCAAAAATCAGATTGATACAGTGATAAACTTACAATTATAGATCAACTAGATTTTGCCCGCGACTTCGCCCGCGCGGAGTTCAAAAGAAAAAACAAATGAATACTACTGTGTTTTATACGAGGCTTAGTTCTATATCTGTGCCTATTTTCAATAGGATAATGTCGAACCGTTGCTGAATTAACGAGTAAAAATGTTAATGAGCCGTATTCCACGGAAACTGTACATTTTTCCAGGATCACAGGTAGCCTATGTGTTCTTCCAGACTGTGTTCAACATCTATACCAAATTTCATAGAGAAAAACTTAAATTAAAAATTCCCTAGAAATAATTTATATGGTAAATCAACGTTTGAATGGTCAGCTAGTATTATATAAAATAAATATGAATGTTTTCATTTGTTTTTGTTCTGTTTGTTTCTTTTCGTTAAGATTTCCATTTGTAAAATTAATTCATCTATCTAGTAAGACTTGAAGGTTCATTGATTTGCTAATATTTATTTTTAAAGCTAACATACACGTTAGCCTCTTCGCAAATGGTCTTATCAAGTAACCGTCACGCGCAGACACATTGTCAAATAAAAAGGTTGACATAAGTTAATTACCCCACGTATCAGGGTGAAACGTCCTTTTGTCGCCAATACAAGTTCATTGATTCCTTTCTGCTCCCCTATAGTACACGACCGAAGAATCTTGACCCACGAGTATGTAAACTTTTTACTTTACTGCGTTGTTATAATGAACATTAAAGGGCCGACAGAGGTCTGTTTAAGTTGGGCAAATAGAGCCAGTATGTGATAGGTTTGGCCACGTGTGTGACATTGGCCTTTAGTAAGTTTGCGCAGTAGTAGTTTCCAAAAGTTATGTACACTAACAAACATCAAACTAATATTTATAATAAGTCATTCATTGTATTAGCAGTAAGGCGTTAAACCCGACATGCATTGCATTGCCAGAACAGAATCAAAATAAAAATAGCAAACTAAACTGCACGTAAAAAAGTCGGTTATAAATAAATAAATAAAATAAAATAAATTTTATTGATCCACAAAATTTTACAATTTCTTAGGACTCTGCCTCCTGTGGTAGGTGGGGACCTGTGTTACAGAAGGTAGTGCCTTCTCTTAATCTAAGTCTTAAATAGGTACTTATTTATACAGTATGCTTGTATGTGTGCGCGAGCGCGCACGTATGCATATGTGTGTTTGTGCTTGCTGCTTGCGTATGCGTGTGTGTGTGTGTGTGTGTATGTGTGTGTGTAGGTGTTTTTATTATTATTGTTTGTTTTATTTTTGAATTATTAGAAGATTTTCTGTTAGTTCATAGTTATGTTTTAACAGCCTAAATGAGACCATACTTTTAAAATTTTTAAAGTCGAATCACTTCTGGAGTGCTCTGAGAAAACTACCAAAGAATTATTACAGTCTGATTAACGATTAAGAAGCTAATAGAAGACAAATAATTATAACTATGAATTCCTGAATCTACATTAGATTACAATAGAGTCTAATTGCTGTAGACTGGATTTATATATTGAAGAATAGTCATACAAGGACAGGGCGGATACAAGATAGATCGGTGATCTAATCAAGATTGCGTTAGTTCACCGAATGAGGGTGGCATAGTACATTCTTTGTTACAATCCCTAGGGAAGGTCCAATGCCCAATAGTGGTTATAAAAGATTATACTCATATTGAAATATTGTTTTCTGCGTTATATAAATTAGACAGTGTTTTAGTATTTATTAATCATCTATTATTATTAAAAAATAAAAGTAAACCATTTGTATATGGTGGATAATTTAAATTCTACTCCAGAATGTGATAAAAATAATGTCACATCTTAATTTTTTTTTAATTTCATACTTTCATCTTTCGCTTACCAATTTAAAAGCCACGTGACATGTTTAATTATCTAACTCATTACTTTCTTACGGGGCTATAAATGTAAATTGAAGCTCTCTCCCCTTTCTGTCCCCTACACCGATACGTAAGGGAGCCACCGCTTTATTCTGTGAACTTCCCTATTGCTTTTCACTATTTAAGATTGTTCAGAATTTACAAATGTCACGTACGCAAAGTAGCTGGTAGACAATTTAAAAACAAAAGAATTAATAACTGTAGTACTCTCGGGAAAGAATATTGCAAACAAGGATATCTGGTCCCATGAGAAAGACGTTGCTATCGCAGTTAGTTCTAAAATTACAGATTCTCTTCGTACTATTGCATGAAGAGAACCACATGACACTTTATTTAGGGCGCTAATGACCTATCATTATTTCGTTTGACTTATTCCCACCGAGTTACATCCTTGTTGAAGAATTCAAATTTAAAAACACTTAATTCAAAATCTGTCAAGCTATTAGAAGGTGACTACGGAAAAGACATCACTGAACTTGTATTCAAAAAGCCGTGCATTAAGTGACTGTACTGTAAGAGCTTAAACGCCAAATGTGTTTAGCTATTAAGTATGAGCAACTGAGTTTCCAGTGTAGAAACTTGTATAAAAACATATCCTCATCCACCCAATCTGTTTGAAAAAAAACAGAAACAATAAATGTGTTTTACTATTTTAGTCAATAGAAATGTTTCGGTTGTGGTATTTCACAGTTGGACACGATATTACGTAACTTTAGTCTATCGAGTGCTTAATTCAGTTATAGTTGGTTTCTGAGATCATAATTCCTGTATATAACATCCATCCAATTCATTATCATTGACAAAACAGAAATAATAATATGTTTTAAACAAGGATTTTGTCTTTGTTGTTTCAGAAACCGACGCTTAAGGGAATAAGAATAAAAAGTTTAGATTCATGCATGTATTGTGTTAGTAAAACTTTTAAAAACGAATAGAACAAAATGCGAGACAAATTTTTTAAGAACTAATCAGTATAGTGTATATCATAACGCTTAAATTAGTATAGTCATACAGCTTTATTAAATCTGTTAGCTAAAACTAGAACGTGGAAAATTAATAGCTCATAAGCTTATTGCTTCGTTTTGGAGAAAAAAAATTTAATGATGATTTTCTAAAGATAATCTATTTTAATTTTGTTTACAACTGTACATTTTTAATCTTAGTTATTAAATCCACTTACATTTAATTTTAAATAAAAATATCGTACATATATTATCCAATAATCACAAAGTCACGAATCAATAACTAATCTTAAAGTGACTATCTTATACCCTTCTTATTTTCAGATACAGGATAAAAATTAACTAACAACATTCTGTACAAGAAATATTAATAAAACAATAGTGAGCAAGCAATCGATTTATTGTTATATTGTCAGAAATAATTTTGGCGCCAAATAAGTAATATCCCGCCCTTTTATGGGATATCGATTATGTTCCCCTTCCGCCCGCCCGCTGTGCCCCGCGCTCCGCGTGCCCCGCGGCACACCCATTGCAGTCTTGTATCAGTACCAAACTTAAACCTTAAAAAGTAAAGATGATAAGTAATGCAAAATAAAGTAATATAGAATTGAAGAAGATGTATATTAGGTATGTTTCAAAGACACTACTTCAAAAACATCAGTAACATAATAATCGTTTTCTGAAGTGATGTGAGTTGAAAATATGTTTTTGTACAAATGTTCAGGCAGTAGAACCCCACGGTTACTAATATCTAAGATTTTTAGCTAGAAAATTATGTAAACTGACCGTCGAATCTGCTAACAAATACATCATAAACTGATTAAAAGTTGAAATTTCTTATTTGAATTTTTTGGTTTCTCTAAACGAGATTTCTATAACTTTAAGTAATGTGATTTCACGGACAATAAATGACAAGCGTCAGCTCATTAAATTCCTTACGCATAACCGTTAATTGGTCACTAAAGGTCACCTTTATTATACTAAACCTGCGCTCAGGGAGAACAGTAAGACTTATATTAGTTCACATTCAAATTCGAAAGTTCAACGTGAAAATAGCGCAAGTACTTGAGTTTGAAAGGTAACAAGCTTTCAGGGTGGTCCGTAAAGCGATACGGCTTCGCGATTTATACTACGCTTCGAGAACCCCAATACTACGGCTTCCCGATTGAGTTCACGTATGGTGTACGTATTACACACTGTGTATACATTCTATTTGAACACTCTTTGTGTACAAATTTACATGCAAATGTTTTGTGGCTAAGACGATCATGATTAAGTTATCCGGGCAAAAGATAGTAGCGTTCAAAATCTACCTGGGATACAACTGCCATAATGTAAACAAACACTAAATAGCGCCAGTGAGCTTTAACAATCCATGCCAGGTCGGCGCTACTGTCTTACTGTACTGGCATAATATAAACCAAGCTTAAGATCAAAAGTATAAATAAAAATATTACTGTATACTGCATACTAGCCCATACCCAGCGAAAAATAAAAATAAAAGCGAATAAAAATATAAATTATAACAAAATTAAATATAGACAACCTATTTTTCCTTAAAGGATTCTCAGAAACAATCATTATTTTAATTTAAGGCCCTAAGGATATTGAAATCTCCTTTTATAATTCGTATAGATATGAAAAGTTACTTTCCACCAATAAATGTAAAACAATAGTTCAGTTATTAGGACACGCGTTCTAAATTCGATTCCCAGTCGAAGTTTCAAATCAGCTTTTAATTCCGGCTATTAGATGCAAAATAATAATTAATTTAAATAGCTAAATATTTGTTTAAACTTTTATACATTTTCCCTTATTACCAATTACTATAAGAATTATTAAGTAAATATCTTTTTTTTTTACATTAATCTATATTTTATTGTAGAAACAATGCGCATAGTCTATGTTCGGTGCCTGTATATGGCTCGCTGCGGCTCCGCCCGCAGGGGGTTGGGGCGCGGGGCACGGGGTACGGGGAGTAATACGACCCTAATTTATATTTATGAAGTGCCGCAACTGAATCTGTTTACTTTCAATAATTAAAAACATCTCAAGTGTCTATTGAAGCATAACGTTACCGACTTTCTTGTATGACAATTTTGTTGTAATGTTTAGTATAGCCATCGGTTTCCATTACCGAAACTTTGAAATGAAACATCTTTTTTTCATAAATAATGAGAGTGATGATTTTCTGTTTAATGCAAAAGTGTCAAATACAAAATCATATTTTATTTTTTTAGTTTAACGTTTAATTACTTTTCTAAAAAAAATAAATATTTAATTTATTCTACACATAATTAAGACAGATAAATGTTCAAAATTTCAAAATTTAATTTAACCCAAAATGTAAAAGCTAACATTTAATAAACAAGTATTACTTCCTACTGACTATGATAAACATTTCAACAAACCTCAATTTGCTGTAACGTAAACTTGCAATCAACAGGTTACTAAATAATATGAAATAAATGATTAATGCAGATGAAAATATATTATGCTTTTAGTATAATGTAAATTAAGTTTTATAATGTTTTAATAAAATTATACAATGTTATGTTAATAAATAAGATAATTTAATCACAAACAGTTAGAATAATTTAAGGATTACTTAATTATTCGCTAAGTGTAGATTTTTCACACTTAATATAACCTTAAGAACCTTTAGGACCACTCAACTAAAACATTAACACAAAACATTTATTTACCAAATAAGTGATTCAAATCATGTATTTATGTATGTATATATATTCACATAAGTATGTTATAATATCCAATGTAAGGGTACAAAGGTAATGTGTAAATAAATATTTCTAGAACTCTTACAAGTCTAGAGTCTTCTTAGAGTCTCTTACAACGTTTATTAATTTAAGCTGTAAATTGATTTTCCTATCGTTTTATAAGAGATATAATATGAAAAAAATGGTATAAAATGGTATATCTTCGTAAAATAAGTATCTAAATAATCAGTAATAGACTTTATAGTATTGTCAAATGACAGCATTTTAGTAAAAAAGGCGATACGATAAAGACATATTAACTCGGCACGAAACGAGGCCGAGCGAACAGTAAACTGTGAACATTTGGTTGGATAAGTCGAGCGATTTGTTCTGCGTTCTAAGTTTTTTTTGTATCCCCTTTATGCGTGTTTCGCGATAACTCAATATTTATGTGGAACATATTTATTATCTCCTCTTTTCCATTTACTCTCAGTGTTATTTAATCTGTACTGATATTTTTTACAACTTTAATATAAAATGTAAACGCTCATGTCAACGAATTGATACTGTTTGTACTATGCTATGTAACGTATGCACCAAAATATCTCTGATTTTTCAAAGAGAATCTTGGCAAAACTCACGGTTACAATAATTATTATATCGTCTATTGTTTTACCAACCGATGCCGATTGATGCCGACCTTTATGAGACCTTTATGACGTCATGACGTGATAATAAAACAAACCCATTTATTATTACTAACTCATATAAAATTGCGTCAATAATTATTGTTTTTTTTTTTTTACAGCGATATCATACAGTTTATTTTTGTTTATAACTGTGTATATAACATAACAATAATGCATATTCCATTTCTTATTACGTATTAATTCAAATAAGTTAATTGACATTAAAGAAATCTTTGAAAAACTTAAAAAAAAGCTAAAGATTTTATCTACTATACGATATAGTATTGCCGAGATGTCTTGCAACCAATCGGACGACAAATCGACGGATCTCAGAGACAGATTTTCAGGCACTGCGTAATCCATACTCCGACGTGAGTTACAAGCTGTTAATATTTATAGCGTTGCGACTGTGTTCGGTGTAGAACTTATTACTCAACTAATCTCTATTTAATTAATAACTAATTAATACTCTAACCGTAGGTTTCCGAGATCAAATCCGTCTCCGTTTAAATCATATTGTTATCTCTGTTTTGTCAAAGATAATGACAGGGATATGTTTTATACAGAGATGTCTGTCTCAGAAACCTACGGTAAGAAAATAAATTAAGATAACACGTTTTCTACTGTAGTACAAGTAATAGTAGTTTTTTTTTATTGTATGTTTTCTTGGATTAAGAATTTGTTTAGTCAATAAACATAAGAATGTAACATAGTTGTAGGTTTGAAAGACGCCAGAGGCCGTTAAAATTGTGAGGAAATTTTGCCTGTCAGTTTTGAATGATGTATGTATACCTACTTAATTTGTTTATAATTAATACTAGGACCTCAAACATTACCAAATAAAAGATATTAACTGCTTTAATGGAGCTTAAATTCAATAACAATTTTACATAGCTCATCATTATGTTCATATGCCTACAAAGTAAATGCAAAACAATTTTATTTTTGACTACATACTTAAGTGAAATTTTTAAAAAAACCTTATTTTATGTTCAACAATTCATATCTCTAACCATTAAGCTATTAGAGCTTCTATAACTAACTAGGTCAACTAAATATCGATAGGTAAACGAATAATGTTTATTTCCCATTCATTTTCCTCAGAGTTACCTTGCATTAGTCGTAATAAATTGTAGCATTTCGCCCACACCTCAACTAAGGACGTCGGCAAAAGGACTACTTTAGTTACTAGATGTTTATCTTATTGGTAAAGTGAAATCTATTAACATAAATGCTTCTTATTTATTGAGAATTAAAATGTTGCCTGTTAACAAATAACTTTTCTCGGGTCTTCGTGAAAACTTTTAATTATAATTTGAAACGACCTTAGCAGTAATAATTTCGATCGATGACATGAAAATGGCGGTCAATGGTTGGACGTAGGAAACAGAATACTTTTTTCTGATAAGCGCTTAGATGATACAGTGTAGGGACATAGATCTATAAAAACAACTGTAACATTAATAAGTACAATCAAGTATCTTCGTCAGTTTATCGTTTTTACTGCCTTAATGTAAATTCCTCTTACTAGAGTGCCACCTTCAAAGTCGTGTCACCCTTAGCATTCAATTAATGACTATCACTGTGGCATATAGTATACTAGATATAGTAATAAAATATACACTAAGAGACTGCTTAAGTAAGTACTAAACGGCACTTAGTATGCTGATAAGAATTATTCAACTGATTTGATCACAATTAGCTTTGTAGATCAATCTACACAATGAATAAAATGGAAGGATCTGTATGTAATATCAAAAACAAAAACCATATTTCGTACATATAAAAAAGTTGCGAATAACGAAAATCCATTTTTTTGTCTGTCTGCCTGTTTGTCCGAAAATCCGCGTTTTTTAATCTCCGAAACGACTAACTAGATTTTGACGAGAGTTTCAATGGAAGGTAACTGATGATTGCGGTAGTAACTAGGCATTTTTTTTAATTTCGCGCTCACTAATTCGATAACAAACGCTAGTTATATGTGCAGTACACAAATAATTTGAAAGGACTCGCCATTATTTGTGTACCGCAGTGTCGTGGTACGCACGCCGCTGTCGGTCGGCATCCCCCCGCCTACCGCGGTGTCCTAGCGGGGTGAAGGGGGCGAGACGGGTGCTAATCGGCGTGCCCCCAATTCACATTTATTCCCTTACAACTAACAGTTTAGTATCGATATTCATTATCCCTGTTATTACTAAAATTAGAGTAACAAATTAATAATCAAGTTGTAAAATAGAGGAATAGCCAAAGATTTCTGATTTTTGTTTAGGTTATATTGAAACATCTATACTCTATGATTTAAAGTTCTAAATTGTAACAACGAAAGAAATATCCATATTTGCATAGCCTTAATTGAAAAAAAATTGCCTTATATATAAGTTATAAATGACTAGCTTCTTATTTAAGGTTTTTATTGTCGAATTCGGTAAAGGTTTTATATGTTACTTGTTACTCACGATATAATGACCATTTTCTAGACAGAGTATTTTGTATAATCTCCCACGCATTACCCACTTTTCAAAGATGGTTCTTATACGAAAGGTCAATTATGAATATGAAATAAAAACTATATGACCGAACTAATTTAATTACATATAATATGTAATTTATATTTTATATAAATTAATCTGTTTCTATATTGACTGAGTTTTTTAATTAGACAAACTAGTTCTTAATCATAATGTCACCTAATTAGTAGTCTATTTACCTTTTTCGAACAATTATATCCAAACTTTACGTAATAAGCACTTAATTTTTGTTTTCTTTACCTTCATACCGGTAGAAAAAATCATGCATTATAACATCTCATCTTTAAGAATAAAATAAAGCCGCTTATAAAAAGTATATAAAGACGTCGATGAAAAGTGTTGGAGTATTTATATAGGTACAAACATACATATATGTGTGTATTTATGTACTTGTTATAGCGGCAGGTTGACTTCGCTAATTGATGCCAGGAAGCCTCTGACATGCCCCTGACGTTTGCTTTGTTACCCCGACACTAATAAACACTTTCAAACTTCCAAAATTGCATTCAGACAGTCATACAGTTGACTAAAACTTGAACATAGAACCATCCTATTAAATGACTTACACAGAGTTGTTAATTCAACGCTAAGGGGGTCCAGGCTACGTTTAGAATTCGTTTCTCTAATTAAATCTATTAAACACTGAATGCGGTAGTGAGTCCTATTTCGTAAGAAGTAGTAATATAAGTTAAATTAATTAAAAAACTATAAACAGTCAAAAATAAATTATTTTTAGTTGGAAGCGAGTTCTTAGGTTTATTCCAATTGAATATATAAAAATAATTATACATTATTGCATAATAATTGTTTGGTTAACGACCAAGTAGTTAAAATTATTCGAAAACTAAAAATTCATTTTTCATTTTTTTTACAAGTCGTAGCCCGTAGACTCACTGGCTACGCAGCTACGATATCGATTACGCGTAGCAGCTACGCGCTAACGTATTCTCGGCAGGCCTCACGTTTTACCTCTTAAACAGAATAACATAAGGAATAAAAACATCATAGTGCCTGAACAGAGAATTCATTATTCCGAGGACATATGTTGGAATCCTAAGGGATTTACTTTTTTAGTAAACTTCGAAAGACCGAGACGAAAAATACTTGATATTAGGCACTCTTTTATTTCCTATAATTTTTATTTAATTCCTCAAAATAAACATATTAAATTTAAGTAATAGCAAATGTTATTTATCTCTCCATCTAATGTATTATAGAATACAAAGTTTCATCGATAATATACGTTTTATAGCATACTATATTTAATAACGAAAAATACTACATTAACATAAAAATCTAACGTCTGTACAAAAGGTACTGCTACGTCACATTAGTGCGAGAGAGAAGTCCGATAGCAATGATTTATAGGTAGAGCAAACTGAAGGGAACTGAACATTTATTACATACTGGTTGTTGTTCGGTTCCCTGGTTTTCAATTTTACCCCATAGTAGTAGAAATATAGCCTTAATAATTCTGAATACTAACATGACTTACATATGAAAGCAAAACAAATTCACAATTTATGTTCTGTTTATATTTATTATTATAAAAGTCATATAATTTTAGATGTAAATAGTTTTATGTTTTAGTAACAGTAATCTAACAGTAATCCCAGATAAGAATAATTTTATCTGTCATCATTTGATATTTTTTTTTAAATTATAGATGTCTAAAAATCTAAAATGGTTTCTACAACCAGACTGAATATCGCTGATAAAAAAGTAATTGTTACACAATCAGTAAAAAGCAGCTTTAAGTATACATTAATATTTCATTATAATTATCTATGTGTTTAATAATTCGTGAGATTGTCTCTTGTTAATATCAAGTCAATCCTATAGATGGCGTCTGTGAGTCGTTTAATTTGCGAGCAACATTCTGAGAATTCCTCTGCCGTGAAATGCCTTTAGTTATTGGATAGTGGCCACGTTAACTAGTTTAATTATCTTACACTGAATAATATGATATTAAATAAATTTTAGTTAAAACTCGACTTTTGCTTGAAAAATAATAAATTCATTGTACATTATTCATTTAAGATTTACTTACAACATAAAATATAAAGAAGCTAATGGCTTTATAGTCAGAGATTACAAGTCATTGTAATATTAAGTTACACTGTGTTATGTTTAGAGGTAGCTAAAAATAACTAATGATTCAAAATTATTGTCAAATTATCGAGCATTCAACCTGACTATCTGGTATCTGACATGTTTTTAAAGTAATTAAACAAAATGTTTGAAGAATAAACAATAAGTAACCTACTACTTAATTGAGATTTGTTTTAGAAATTCTACATTTCATATATTTGTGATAGCTTTAACTATCTACTACTACTACTACTACTACTACTACTAGCTTTACCTAAAAAGATGGGACGTGTCGTAAAATTCAAAAACTAGTCCATTACAAGATGAACTGCAGAATTATTCAATAAGCAAGCAAGCGGCTAAAAATTTTATTGGGACTGCTAACTCGACTCCATACTCGCTTGGTGCTTTGCGCAAGTTGACTTGTGGCTTCATTTATCTATGAATATATTGGCACTAATTAACTTATATTTATCATTATGTATAACTACCTCAAGTTTTATATGTGGGACTCAATTTGTATACTTTAACGACAAAGAGTCCCTTCGACGTAGTTTTAACGAAGTTTCGTTAGCCCGACTGACAGTAAGGTAATGTTTTTTGAGGTTATGTATGAATATCCGTTCCAGTACAGTTGGTTGGGATTATAGGTTTTTTAAATGAATTCAAAATATTTTATCGCTTTATTATTTGATGATCTATATATGTAAAAGAAAGTCGTGTTAGTTACACTATTTATAACTCAAGAACTGCTGAATCAATTTGACTGAAAATTGGTGGGCAGGTAGCTTAGAACCAGGAAAAGGACATAGGATAATTTTTACCCCGTTTTCTATTTTTTATTCCGCGCGTATGGAGTCGCGGGTAAAAGCTAGTTGATAATAAGAGAAAGTCGTAGTAAAATTCGCACTTTTAGTTTAGTAAAAAAGTATATCAATTTTTTTTAAGAATAGTATGGTTTACATTTTCTATGTGTTATACATAATTTGAATGTTATCTCATGTATAAAATCACTTAATACTAATTGAAGTTTGCCCGCACGCAAGTCTTAATAAATCTAGTAGCGGACAACACATTATGGTAACAAGTTGCACGCAGCGCAGAGCGGTGCGGCGCCTCAACTCTCCCCGCGACGGATCACTCGACTGGTCGACAGACTGACGAATAATTTGCGTTGTGAAATCTGATTCTTTGTGTATCTTGGCTCGTGAACCTTAAATATTTGATGTTAATTTGTTTATTACAATAAAAGTGAACAATACACAAGATGACTATGACTTAGTTTTCAGAATAAATTTTTACTAATCTTACTAATATTATAAATGCGAAATGTTATATGGATGGATGGATGGATATTTCTTTGAATGATAACACAGTCTGGAACAACACATTACTTTTATTTAAATCTTTTACGAAAATCTTTTAGAATCATGTGACGTTTTCAAACCAACCTTAGAAGTATTAGCTTATGATATTGCAACTTCTTAATTTTATAATCAAACACTTACTCTTGCACTCACAGATATTAAATAGTCACTTATAGCGTCTTAGTATAGATTGTTGAGGAGTAAGACAGGGTTGCATCTTATCGTCTGCACTCTTTAACTTATATGGAGAATATATCATGAGGAGGACAATCGATAACTGGGAAAAGGGATTCCTCATAGGCGGAAAAAGATTATCGAACCTCAGATATGCCGATGACACCATTCTCCTGGCAACATCAATGGAAGAAATGACGGAATTGTTTCAAAGACTTGAGTCAGAAAGCGGCAACGTCGGCCTCGTCGTAAACAGAGCAAAGACAAAGGTGATGATAGTGGATCGAGCCGGAAACTTAACAAATTTAACCTGCAACATTCCTGGCATAAATGTCGTTGATCGCTACATATACCTAGGATCCCAAATTGACAATGAAGGCAAGTGTGCTCCCGAGATAAAAAGGAGGATTGGTATGGCTAAAGATGCGATGACCCGGTTAACCAACATATGGAAGAAAAGAGGAATCGGCACAAAAACCAAAATCAGACTGATACGAGCTCTGGTATTCCCTATCTTTCTGTATGGAGTGGAGACGTGGACAATCCCAGCGCGTGAGAGACAAAGGATTGATGCATTTGAGATGTGGTGCTGGAGACGCCTGTTAAGGGTACCGTGGACTGCGAAACGCACCAATGCATCAATCCTGACCAAGCTCCGTATAAAAACACGCCTCTCCACTATATGCCAACAACGAATTCTATCATACTTCGGCCACACAATACGCAGAGGAGACGAAAGTCTAGAAAAACTTATTGTCGTTGGCAACACTCAAGGAAAAAGACCACGCGGCCGCTCACCAACAAGATGGACTGACCAAATGAAGGAGTTGTCGTCCACAAAATTTTATACCGTCGTGAGAGACGCGCTGGACAGGAGCCGGTGGAGGCATATCATCCGCTCCAGATGCGACCCTGCACATGCTGACCACGATCCTCAGAAATGAGGGACCGACACAGAGAGAGAGATAGATTGTTAACGATTCTGAGAGCGGTAGGTACTGGTACTAGCTTAGACTATGATCTAATCTTGTATATGGACAATCGCAGTATCCCCGTAGTGCAGAAGAGTCGCGGTCGGACCACACTTGGATAATGTTCCTCATCTCGACCTCACGTGAACGTAGCGAACTCTTGTAAACATCAGTAAATAGCAGATTAAATCGACTATACCTTTTTTGGGTATATTTAAACTTTTATCAATGGTTATATGAATAAATGAAGGCTACTGTCATTTGGTCGGGTACAGATAGTAAAAAAATATTAATAAAAATTGTAACATTGTGTATTTCGGCAATATTCGCATATATTCAGTAGGTTTTTCAATATTAGATTAATTATAGAAGTTAGATAATAAACTGAGAAATTTTCAAAATGATCAAAGGAAAATCGACTTAAAATTCCCCTTGCCCGATCTCATTTTATTAATATTAAATAAGAACCCTTGAGATTACAGTTGAAAAGTTTTTACATAACACCAGACGTTGTTAAATATTTAGGACCTCATGGAATTTTCATACTTCTTACAAATTTATATCGACGTAGCGTTATTGGTTAAGATTGGTTAGCGTTAAATATCAATAATTGAAATATTTTGCTCTGGTAAACAGCTTGTGGTCGAACACAGTCTTAGTCACCCCAATATCTTTTCCGCATTATCAATCTATTCTAGAACAATTTCCAATTCTTAATTCAAATTGCAATCCATACTAGAAAAATATTTACTGATTATTGTTTATTAAACAGTGAAATGTAAAAATCTATTAACAAATCAACTGTGTAGCATTAACCATGTAATCTTTTATTATGCAATCATTGACTTTATTTAGCTGTAAGGGAATTCACAGAAGTCCGCAGGGCGGGGTGGAGGCTTGTGGAGGCGAGGGCTGAAAGCTGAGGGCGGAGTGCGTACGTCGTAAACGTCAAAGGCTATTACTGTTTAAACAAAGCTGTAGATGGGCTTACAGGATACTCACTAAATAACTTGAATTAAATGTTTACAATATTAGGATTTAACGCTAGATTTTCAAAGTTTGCTGTGACATTTCATTGATTTATTAGTAACAAAAGATATTACTAGCATATTTTAACAATAAATAAAGTAATACAGCTCAAATAAGTAACATAACCTCAGGGGATCATCATAGAGTGATATTTAAGTTATAGAAAGCGATTTTTTTCTGGTCCAAGAATTTATTCCAAAAATATATATTTTATTAAATCAGGTTAAATTATTTCTATGCCTTCTTAAATTATAAACTAGCTTAATACTCCTCTTGCGAATTGAAACAAGAAATAAAACAGTGATAAACTAGTAGCACATTGATCAAAACAGGGCCGTAGCTTATCCCAGATTCGTGCGACAAAATACGACGAGCTTAGTAAATGAAGTTGCAATAATTCATTCCCGCGGCCGCATGTGAAAAGCTCTTCTTACACTGGATGTTACAAGTCGCTCGATATGTTGGTTAGACGATCTTTTTAGTCGGTCACTCCCATGCGGTTTGAATTTAATTCGTCTTCAAAAAAACATTTTACTTTTGAAATTTATATTATTGCTGTTTTCTTTTAGTGTAACTAGGGAATTGGCAGTTTAGTACTCGGTGTTTGATAACACTAAATACTAAAAGATATTTTAAGTCTTTATACCTTTTAATTTGAAAGCTATCCTTTAGTTTTCAAATGTAGAATTCATTCATTCTCTTATCATTTCATTCTCTTACGAAATCATATTAGTGTTATAATTTTTTTTTAATAAAAAAGGATGTTTTCATATCAGTAAAAGTACATACTTTTACTGATATGAAAACATCCTTTTTGTAGTGGAAACTTACGCCTATTATACTTAACTACTTACTTGAAATAAAAAGTTAATTAACACCTGCTAAATAGTTTAAAAAATGAAAAAATCTAAAAACACTGGAACATTTAAAAGATCAAAAGGAATTTACAGTTTTCACAAAAGAACATGTATACAAAAAAAAGTTCAAGTCTTGTAAACGTTGTCTTTTAATATCTTAAGTAGCCGTAACTCGTGGCAGCGTATGAAAGTTATTTGGTGCATTTAACAAAACATTTTGCTAAATGATCTCCGAGCACTTTGCCGTGTCGCGAGGCATAGCTCAGCGCAGGACAAAGAGTGCTGGGATAATTAAAAAAGAAACTGCAATATATAGCCACCGATGAAAGAATAGAAAATCCTCAGATATGTTTGTCGACTGATCGACAGATTTTAGATTTACAACGTGCTTGCATGTTTTATTTTTGATTTTGACATTTGTTTTAAAGAACATGGTGATACATAATCTAGACGATAAAAATGGTTTTAAATTTATTCAAACCAATCTGTGTTACCAGATTATGTAAAGAAAAGGAAAGTTAAAAGGTACAATAAATCTTGAAATAAACATATCCATAAATCTGCATATGCATTTCCACCGGTGAGTTCGGTGATCCGTTATTGCCCTTTGCTTGTTTACATAAAGGCTTTTATTTTTTTGGGAAATCGGTTCAGTGCCTAGGTGGTTTGGTAGAATCGACCATTTTTAGCACTTTTGCAAACATAATTATAGTAAGGTTTCTGTGTTAGCATGTTTAAATCAACAATACATATTTTATACGTTCTTAAAACTAAAAATCAAACTTACAATAAATTTCAGTTTTTATCTTGAAAAATCAACATTCAAACTGATAGAAACAACTGAAAACGAGGTATAATATATTTGAACATGAATTTTAATTATTAAAGCAAACTGCTACTAAGCGATATTGATACTTAAAACAATGATGTTAAGAGCTAATTTCTTTTGAAGTGAATACCAAAAATATGGACCTTCAGTACCTCGACTTCTTCCTCGTCTCCCGCGACCCCCGCTGCCCCGACATCGTTCTGAGAATTCATTTACAGCGAAATAGGTTCGATTATTGAATAGTACTCAGATTGCGTGTTGTTTCACAGACCTACTTCATATTAGCAATATACACATATACAAACAAACTATTATTAAAATTATTACGTTCGCTTTGTTTTATTTCGGCGAATTTATTCGCGTTTAATAATAGCAATTTTACTAATTTAATTTATTTAAAGAGTTTG
Source organism: Papilio machaon (assembly GCF_912999745.1). Classification (NCBI taxonomy): domain Eukaryota; kingdom Metazoa; phylum Arthropoda; class Insecta; order Lepidoptera; family Papilionidae; genus Papilio; species Papilio machaon. The sequence continues at coordinate 5,856,961 of NC_059999.1, read as the reverse complement.
TAATGTACTCATATTTTGGCACCAATAAACTAAGGATTTTTTATATCGTTTCTACATGTAAAATATTTAATAATGTAAGTTTTATAGTTCTATAGGAATTGATTATTCCCGTACCTTACAATCCCCCTCCCCCTTTCTGTCGCACTGCACACTTCCGTTTAACAGATCTAACCGGAAAATATAACTTAAGTACTTTCCCTTGTATAAATGTTATTCAATATTACTGAGTATTTACTTTCATTATTAAAGTATTTGTATTTTTAACAGTTTTAATTCGGCAAACTTCTATAGAAGTAGACTCCAGTAAAAATGAACATTCGTTTTTTCTTATCATAATAGCATGAATATTAAAAGTTCTCATAGCTTACTATTGTCTTTATTCCGTAAAACAATGTTTTGATAAAGTTTATGATTGGCGCACGATGTCAGGTTAATATCTGAATGATTTAAATAACAAAATAGAAGTGTCTATGTATAATACCGAAAAAAATCATATTTCGTACACATGGTGTATCTGCGTTACTGATAACCAATTTTTTTAAATGTTTGTATGTCTGTCTGTCCGCAAAGGTGCGTTTGTTTCGGGTAATGTCGATTTTGACGGGACTTTGTCGGAAAGGTGAGCTGATGCACGCGGGATTATAGGGTTCTTTTGTTCGCGCTGGCTGTCGCAGGAAGTCACAACTAAAAAACTTATTCTTCGAGTGACATATTTCGTAGGATACCACGTAAAGGTACCACTATGTTTAAAAAATATGATGTACTATAATATGGTACTATGGTTCAATAAATGCTACAGGAACTATCCATGTAGTCTTTCCTAATATTATAAAGCTGAAAGATTTGATTGTTTGTTTGCATTGAAAAGGCTCCAAAGCTACTGACTTCTTTCACTGTTGGGAAGCACACATTATCCCCGAATGACATAGGCTTTGTTTCTTATTAGTTTTTTTTTTTTAATATCGCGAGGACGAAGTCGCAGTCAACTGCTATAAACAATAAGCACCACAATAAGCCTAATGGAATGCACAATAACTAAATACATTGAAAGTATATGTACTAAACCTTTTAGGAAAAAGGCGTATTACGTAAACATAACATTTACGGCACTCAATATTTTAATACGGCTTATTTGATTTATATTGATAATAAATCACTTAATATAATTACTTGTACTTGTTGATTGCGCGAGCTATAACTCGGCAGTAAACGTTCCCTTGACGGATTTATACGTTCCGAGAAGTTATGTTTCAACGTAAACCTACCTTTAACAATGTACCTTTAATAATAGTTTCAATCGTTAATGAAATATTGCTTATAAATTTCTTGTTAACAGTTCTAAAGTTTTGTTTCACTCGTGTATAACGTGCCATTTGTATTGCTATTTTGCGACTAATAATGCCTTTGCAAAATGAGTCTATAAACAAAACGAAAGTATTTCCGCGTTGCGTCTTATGATCTTGGTACCCACATCCAAATTTTAGTCTGTTCTTCCAACTATTATATTTTGATAAAGAGTATAATCTGCCGGTGGTACTAGTATATCAACATCATCAGCCTTAACTCAACATTATCTGCCCACTGCTGGACATAGGCTTTTCCCAACACGTTTCACAATACGTGGTCAATTACAAGAGAGATGTTGTCAGCACAAGTGTCAGGAATGCAAGTGAGTCACTATCGTAAGAACATCTGCTTACTGCTTATATCAATTAAGTCAAAAACGCAACCGTATCCATTCGTTATTCTGCAATACTCATGCATTTTGGGTACAATGATGGCGACAAAACGAGCAAGTAATGGATTTAATAGATAAGGGATGAATAGAAACTTCCTGATAGTAGTCTTCTCTGTTTAAATAACTGTAGGATTTATCTGAAAAGCGTTTTTTCATGTGCAAATTCCTAGGCAATGAACACTTGACATCAAATGACCCTTACTCTATTTTGCTATCGTATTCCATAAGAATTGTAAATTTCAATTTAAAATAACAAGGATTGGTTGAATAAAACAATGCTTCAATAATAATAATATATTTTGTTTCACAAACTTGTATTTACATGATGCTTACTTAAAATATATTGATCTACAATCAAATAACAATTCAAAAAACATAAATACTGTATTGGATGTACTTTTTTATTAGTATTTGTTCCTAAGAACTTATTGGAAGCTGCGGTCTTTTGACCCATGGGGTCAGAAAGTAATACAAGCGGCAACATTTTGTTTTTGAACATTTAATACATTTAAATAACACTTGGGCTTATTAAAAACTAACAAGATTTGTTGGAATGCTTGCAGTGATAAAGAAAAGCCAATGACGGTTAAAGCGTTTTGAACCGTAATCACTACGTAATAAGGTATATTATAACATGAGTAACTATCAATGTCAACAAATTATGTACAGAGAATTGAACACTGTAATATCATAAAAATTGCTTCAGTCAAAGGGATTTTGTAAGAAATGTTTGCGATACAATTAAGCCAATGTGTCATTGGTACAAACATTGGCTCCAACTTTGACTGCGCTTTCACTTGACTTCACTACTACGGCTTACAGTTCTATGTTTGCTCGGTTTTTTTATTTAGAAGAGCAAATCTTCATCACCTTCATCGAGCAAGTTTGCGATGTCGCCTACGTCTCTTCCTGCGCCCAACATGGCTTGCTTTGCCTGGAAACAGGAACATATAACTCAGTGTAGCCAACAAAACACTCACACAATACTATTTTTTTTAATATATTATACTGCTGCCCTTACAATTACTGTTGCATTGCCTGCCTTTAATAGACGGAGGAGGGGACGCACAGAATAAGGATATTTTCCCTATTTATGAGTCCCCTTTCCCGTCAAATCCGCTTCCCCTTCCTATCCCTTCATAATAAGAATAAAGTGGAAAAGGTATAAAGGTAAAAAATATGATTTTTAATTTCTTTTCCTTGTTTTTCGACCCACCATCCGACATTATCAGAGATTATTAATTATTCATTTTTCAGAAATATAACACAAATAAACCATACCGCTATAATTTTCTTTGTATTAAATTCAAATGTATTTTTAACTCAAAAGTATTTATAAAGTACAAAACACTTTAAGCAACTTACAGCTTCCGCCTTGTCCTTGATAATCTTCTTCTTGTCTTGAATCTTCTTCAGCCGATAGAACTCCTCACGCTCCAGCTCGTCAAGCTCAGAGATGATGTACGCCAGCGTGCGCTCCAAGCGAGGGATGATCACTACACACCAAACATATTATTAAGATAATTATTATATACCATTTTACTAATGAAAGTATAAATATTGCAAACAAAAAGTTCTCGTCCCTGTATACCCCTAAATATTTCTGGAATACTTTTTTTTAAATAAACTATTATGATTAGGTATCCAGCTGTTAGGTTTTCTCACAATTTTCTCAAAATAATTGATAACCAAAAGCATATTTTAGTATTGTCCACCATGTATGGAATTCTTTCATATCATTAATTTAGACATTCAATTTACTGTTGATGTGAAACATCTATAGGATCACTTGTAAACCGAATTGTTGGCGTGGCGACCCTTGCCGTGGCGACGGGTCGCCACGCTATACTGTATAATAATATATATATATATATATATATATATATATATATATATATATATACCCGATACCCTCTCAAATGTTTCTATTTGATATAAAAAAAAAAATCACCAAACCCGAGCCCTATAGCTCAACTCTAAGGGGTCGCTACTGTTTTTTTATTTTCCCATATAATTAACATGGGAAAAATCGTTTTTGGTTTTAAATTGAATTTACACATAATTAACGCAATTTTTTATAAAAAACGATTTTATATTCTTAAAGTAGAGTCTTCGAGCTTTCCAAAACTCTATTACAAAGTACAATTATCTTTACATAAAGACTAATTACAGCTATTTAAAAATCACTAAATTTCGAAATTTGAAAAATGCTTGGAATTATTCTTTTTTTTGCACAATCCTCAAAATTTTTACTTAAACTATTAGTAAGCATTGAATTTTTATATTAGGTCCTTACATATGAAATTGGCGTTTTGTATGGGAGGAACAAAAAGTCGAATATTTTTTAATATAATATATTTAATTAATCAAAGTATGAACCATTATTTTCTATGCACTTTTGCCATCTCATAGGTAGTTCATTGATCCCTTTACTAAAAAAACCAGTCGGACGGGAATCAATAAAATCTTTGAAGGCGATTTGGACTGCCCCATCGGAGTTGAATTTTTTCCCTTGCAAGAAGTTATCCAAATTTCGAAAAAAATGGTAATCTGTTGGAGCAAGGTCCGGGGAGTACGGAGGATGTCTTAGACTTTCCAATTGAAGCTCTTCTAATTTAGTAGCCGTCTGTTGCGCAGTGTGTGGTCTAGCGTTGTCGTGAAGCAGCAGTGACGTGGAGCGATTGACCAGCCTAGGTTGTTTAGCCGCTAGCTTTTCCATCATGGTTTGCAATTGCTGACAATAGACATCAGCCGTAATAGTCTGGCCAGATTTGAGAAAACTGTAATGAACAATACCGGCACTAGTCTACCAAACGCTTACAAGTAACTTTTTTGGGGTTAATTTTCGCTTGGGGCAGGATTTGGCTGGCTGGCCAGGATCCAACCATTGCGCTGAGCGCTTCCGATTATCGTAAAGAACCCATTTTTCACCACGGGTAATGATTCGGTTTAAAATACCTTCATTATTGTGCCGGTTCAGTAATGTAACGCAACAGTCGACGCGCGTTTGCCGGTTTGCTTCAGTCAATTTGTGAGGTACCCACCTTTCAAGCTTTTTAATCTTCCCAATTTGCTTCAAGTGAATTAAAACAGTTTTATCACTAACATCGCAGCCTGCAGCTAACTCGGACGTGGTTTGCGATGGATCCGCTTCCACAATAGCCTTCAACTCTTCATTATCAACTTGAGTCTTAGGCCGTCCACGGGGCTTGTTCTGCAGATCGAAATTTCCAGAACGAAAACGTTGGAACCAAAAACGAACTGTGTTTTCTTTTGCAACACGACCGCCATACACATCATTCACCCTTCGAGTCGTTTCCGCAGCACTAGTGCCACGGCGGAACTCGTACTCGTAAATAATGCGATATTTTAAGTTTTCCATTTTGTAAAATGAGTGACGCAAACAGAAGAAAACAGAAGAAAAAAACAAATGAATGACGGTCATCGAACCACAAATACATGAGTCTATAGCTGTACAAATTTGAATTTGGAATTCCTTACCAAAGAGGAGAAATTCGTGATTAAAGTGGCCAGTACGAAAAACGCCAATTTCATATGTAAGGACCTAATATATTACAAATTTCGAAAATGGTTTTTAGTACATAGTGTAGGTTGCAGCACACATGATATCAATAAGATAAATGAATTAAGTGTATGATTACAAGTAATCATGGAATATAATTTTGTCACATATTTTAGTCACATATACCGTATGATCTAGATATCATCTATTATCTATTCTATCTATTATCTTTCATGCATATTACTTGTACACACACGATGTTTCACATCTGCCTGGCGTCCCATGACAGCTCACATCTTTTAGATATTATTATTATTATTGGTTCACACACTAGCAGCTAATTACTTGATGTGTATGTCAAATAGTTAGGAGACATCTTGTTTATCTACCATGAGTTTCTGAGACTAAAATCTCTTTAAAACATATTATCTAGTCTCAGAAATGGCTTGTCTGTTTTTAGAGTTTATTGATGGAGCCATTACTACATTCTCTGGGATTATGTTCCATGTTGCGACTACCCTATTGCCAATATATCAAACATTTGACATGTTGGTAAAACTTTGAATCTATTATTATAAAATTCATGAATTCTATGCAGTGGAAAATTTCTCTTTCTGTGAGTCCCCTCCTCTGTCAATCATCAACAGGTTATGCATCTGGGATTGCAGATGTCTAGGGGCAGAGGTCGCTTTGCTATTTCGTCGAATTTAGGTGGCTACTTGTTCACCACCTTATAAAATAAAAATTAAAGAAAAAAGACAGTATATCAGTCCTTCAAAGATATAAACATAATTTACAGTTAAATATGGTTTTACAAGAGTGGAATTTTATTTACTTACCATGCTCAATAGCATTGACACGTCTATTAGTAATCTTGATAACCTCATCGAGAGTAACAAATGAGGTCTGCAAAGAAGCAAGTTCAACAAGCAACTTGACAGCGCTCTGGAAGTTCTTCTTCAACTTGGATAGTTGTTGACCACCTCGAGCAAGACCAGCCAACTCATATGTGTCCGAGCCATCTTGGTAGGACTCAAAAATCGGGAGAGTAACACCTAAAATGTGAAAATTGTTCTGTTTTTATTATAGTCAGGTAACATTTACATTTGATTTTTTGTTTCACGATGCAAGACAATGCAGATGTTAAGTAAATTAAATTATGAAAATAAAAAAATAAAGTTCGCACATTGAGAATTTCAACAATATATGTGGACATATGACTTGAATAACTAATAGTAAAAGCAAATAATTAATTTGAAGATTTTTTTTCCAATTAGAATTTGTTTGCTAGTCTATGGCATTTTTATTTTTGAAAAATTTACATTTTGTCCATGTTTCATGCAGGTAATTAAAAAAATTTATACTTTCCAGAAATTAATTACTGTTTTTTAATTGTATGTTTATGTGCACAATCAATATTTACCAGCAACATTGTCCTTCTTGGAGCGAATTTTGATCTGAGCTTTAGTGACATTTTGCAAGACAACCTGGTTGAAATCACCCGTAGTAAACTTGGCTTCAGCGAGAGAGAATGCAGCTTCCTTCATCACCTCACCCATAAGGGTTTTCGTCTGAAAATAAAATATAATGTCAATTACTCTGTGCTTTGATGTTGTTATATTATTATATACGAGAATTTAATTTAATTTTTGTACAAAACTTTCAAATAAACTACGTAGCTAGAAGAAATCAGAAATAGATGTGTTTGGTTTCTATTGGCTTAACTTCACTTACCTCAATAATTTTACTCAAAATCAAACGGAACCTAACTTGTAGAGCATCAGCCTTCTTCTTCAGGAGACCATGGCCTTTCTGTGCTCCAGCCAATCGGCCCTTTATTAACATTTGAGCACTAAAACCAGAAAATACATTAATGGGTCATTTTTATAACTGAAGAATTTGCCTTATTAATATTTAAAGCAATTAAAAACTTACCCCCGGGAAGGGAAAATAGCTAATCTATCTTTTCCAGACATGGCGATTTAGTTGAATCTTAGCGTAAATCCTTTTTCAGGAATTTTACTCCCAATCCCTATCACCTGATGACAGAAAACGAATGTCGATAAAACTGTTGTCTATGTTTAGTCTTGTGATCAGGCTCAAGTACTGAAAATCTTCTTTTGAGCTTTAAAATATAAACGATTCATAAATTTTCATTCCGATCACCAAATAACTTTAAATTTATGTAAAATAACTGTTTATAATTATTAAAAAAATATTATATAAATGTTCGTGAGGATAAAATAAAAGAGAAATTTCCCACTATACAAAGTGTCAAATGTCTTTGGTTTTCAGTGTCAGCTTTATGTCAAAGTCAAATATTGTATTTTTTTCTAAACGTAAGACTGAAACGGAATGAATGCATACGTCAGTTCAGTGACAGTCTGACAGTTGACATTCTGGTAATAGTGAGCGTAATGTCAATTTGTTTATGAAAAACTAAAATTTTATTCGAAACTTTTGTTTAAATCTGACTCCTAGAATAACTAAAATGAGCTATATTGATAAAAGGTGTAGGATTTGTCTTCAAGATGGAGCCTCGTATCCTATTTTTGAAAAAATTGAGAATTTCAAACATAATAACATCCAATCTAAGATTTCAACTTGTTTGCATGTTACCGTAAGTTTTTTTATTTATCGTCATAGCTGTGAAAAGTTACTTTTTATTCGATATAATATTCAGTTATTCATATATTTTCAGGTTGAAGATGTAGAAGGATATCCGCGTCAAATATGTAATAATTGCAACGAAACTTTAGACATACTTTGGAATTTCATAAATGTATTTAAAGAGAGCTGCAAGGCATTAGAAAATAAGTTACTTCATATAAAAATGGAGAATGAATCTAGTAGTAATTATGACTCGGATTTTCATTCAGCAGTTCACATTAAGGAGGAGTCACCAGATCTTAGGGATTTGGATGAAAAAACATCAATAACAACACAAGTTAAAGTCATAAGTACACAAAGTAAAGAAAAAAAATTGGTTAAAAAGGTGCCTAACAAACAAAATGATGGAGACAAAAGGAATACAGTAGCATCTTCAATTTTAGAAGGTGAATTTACTTGGAGTGGAGAACAATGGTGGTAATATTATTGCTGTATGTTATGTTAATTTTTGTTGGTTATGACATTCAACTCCTTAAATTTTTGAAGAGAGTTTTAGTATTTTTAAAAATGAGGATATATGCATGTAAAAATAATACTTCAGTGTACATTGTATTCTTTATATTAAGTCCAAGACATGTTTCCATTCCAGTTTAAATAAAAAAAAAGCTGCCAAAACTGCAATCCAACAAACTAAAAGGAAATCACTGCAAGTAAAAAAGAAAAACACTCCAAAGGAAAAGAAACCACCACCTCCTAAACTCTGTGATTTGTGCGGAGAAGTGTTTGAACAGGACAAACTAGTTGCACATATGAAAAGGGTCCATTTAAACAACCCTGCTAAATGCCCCGTATGTTCACGAATTTGTTCCTCTGAGTATTACTTAAATCGCCATATGCAAAGAAAACATCAAGATAATAAGAAATATCAGTGCAAATCTTGTGATAAGTCTTTTGCATTTGTTGGTGAATTGCGAAGTCATACTAGATATGTTCATGAGAAGATAAGAAGAACACCTCAAATATTCCCTTGTGATATGTGTGAAAGAACTTTTAAATGTATGCAATCACTTACAATACATAAACGATCTGTTCATACAGGTATATATCTTATCTATATATATAAAAGAAAGTCATGTTAGTTACACTATTTATAACTCAAGATCGGTCGAATCGCTTTGACTGAAAATTGGTGGGCAGGAAGCTTATAGAACCAGGAAACGGACATAGGATAATTTTTACCCCGTTTTCTATTTTTTATTCCTCGCGGACAGAGTCGCGGGTAAAAGCTAGTTATTTATATTTGTCACTTGCAACTGTGTTGTCATATTGTATTGATATAATCCTGGCTACACCATTTTTATATGGTTGACCAAGCAAATCTGACACCAATTAAAGTTGGAAATAAATTGTTTATTTCAATTATCTTTCAACACTATTTTTCTCTTTACAATAAAAATTACATATCTTGATTAAAGTCAGGCGCTGCTAAAGATGTTGGATAAAGTGGGTTCAAACATTTTTTATGGTTTTCAGGTGAGCGACCTGAAACATGTTCTGTTTGTGGCGCCAGTTTCTACCACATTGTATATTTGAGAGAGCACATGCGACTCCATACAGGTGAAACTCCATACAAATGTCCCATTTGCGACCGGGGTTATGCACAAAGAGGAAATATGAGGAGTCACCTTCGGATCCACAGGAAGTCCGAGTTAGATGCTGCTACGTTGAGTAAAATAAAGCCAAGACTTCTTAGATTTCTTAAAGCTTAGATATATCCATTTATTAAATTATTTTTTTATATTGTTATAATTGCAAATATTTTATTATTGCTGACAGCAATTTCTGATATAAAAACAATTATGGTTATTTTTTTAAATGTTTAGATACTAAAAGTTGCCAGTTGTAAAATCAATAAATTTATTATTGTTAGTACTAAAAACTCGTAATATCGTATATACTCAAATTGATACAGTTTTATAAATTAACTTAAAATTACTTGAAAAATGTTATCTCAAATTCCTTTTCCTATTTACACATTTCTAATTACAGTAATTAAGATAAAATAGGAATTTGTGCTGAACACAAATATTTGTGACAATCGCCATTGTATAATCATCAACGAAATTTGTATTAAAATGTGTGAAGCTCCCGGATGTATCGGGACTAAAGTACACCAAAAATAACAAACTAATTTTCACATAATTGACATGATTGTCACAAATATTTGTGCTAGGCCCACAGTACTTATATTGTTATACAAACTTCCATTGCTTTTTCTTTCTAATAACCTGGAACAATAGATATAATCAGTATTCAAATGATATTTTCATTTATAAAAACCAATAAGCCAAATATTTAGTTAAAAGTAAAGGAAAAGTTTGAACTAAACTGTTTATTTAAGGAGTTAATGTTTATGTTGTACAAATAAATGAAAAATAAATTCAAACTTACTCTTTTAATAAAATAAAATAAAATAAAAATCATTTAATTCAGACCATTATAAGTCCATACATTGTTAGTAAAATAATACTTATAACTATGTTAGTGAAGTTAAGATTAAAAATTAAATTAAATTAAAAGTGAAAATTAACAAAATTATTAAATAAATACCAATTAAAATTAACAAACTTAATAAAAAAATTAATGATGCTGCCTTAAAGAACTTCAATCTTAAGAAACTTAAATCTCACTGTAGTATTCGTCCATTATATTTGGCTCGCCTACGTACCACCACGTGCTACCGGTCCAACCGACTGAGCCCGACTGAGACCGACCGCCTCCCTACCTCGGTAGGTAATACCTTTAGTACAGGTGTACCGGCTTGCACTTGTGACGTATACGCTCGAGACAAACGACACTCTGTTTACATACACTACACTCACCTTACCCCATTTGTAGGCTTTTACATGCTCCAGGAATAGAATTTAATTGAATAGCAACTTTTTTCCAGAAACACTGTCTATTTGAATAAGGATACATTAATTTTCCTTTAACCATAACTCCATCTTCACAAAGCAAGTCCAAAAGTTTCTTCATTTGATCTTGGCTGACTCTAGACATATTGACATTATGTTAATTAAAAGTTTTGGATTTAATAATCTTTTAAGACAAATTTAATTCTAAAATGTTTAAATAATACTATTATAGAGCACTATTTTGGAAATTTTAAATATATTTAGAATAATCCTTTGATTTTCTTGTTTGCAAATTGCATACAGGAAACCGAAAATATTTTTTCGCTCTTAGGAACTGTCACTGCCTTCACCTTACTATCTGTCAACTGTCAACTTATTGAATTTACTTGGTGGTGGCGTAAATGATTGTTTTTTGTTTATTTTCTGCAAATATAAATATTTACAACTCTAATCGAATGTGAAGTTCATTTATAAGTTGGATATTCACATTTCAAGATGTTACGTACAAAGATTTACATAGCCATAAGCACTGTAGGCGCAATATTAGGTATTGCTGCTTTTATATGTTTCTGCCTAGTTTACGCAAACATAGAGGCTGGAATGTGGGCATTGTTGTCTAGTAAGTAAAATACAAAGTTTTTCTTCATCCTAGATGTTTAATAATAATTACTATTTGTCTCCTTGTGCATTTAAGATAAATGCTGACGGTGTTTTACTAATCGAATAAAATAGAATACCCGACAATTAGTATATTTTGCTATATCTGATGTAATAAGTAGGTCAGTACCTGTGAGCCTGTGACAGACAAAAGTTGGCTATCAGCAAATATTATATATGAGTAGATAATAAACAGAATTTTGATGTCTTAAAAACAATGCATCAAGATCTTATTCATCAAATATAATGGTTAAAAGTAATATGGTAGTTATAAATCAATTTAATTTTAGGTATCCATGCAAGCTTAACCCTTGTGCTGCATTGTCATTATTTGAAGGAATCCTTGCATGTAAACTTTTCAAGGAAAGCTTTGCAATATCTCGGAGATTTTGGAATTGTTGGCTTTGTGTCGGGATTGGCTCTTACATTGTTTTACACATTTTTGGAATTCTATTATAAAGCTGGTAAGTATGTTACAATATCTCTAGAAGATACTCTGTATGTTTTTTCATGTTTCTATATGAATATTTTAGAGGTAAAATGTCATAAGTAAAATTGCAATGATTTTCATTTATCTCTAATAACACTCGGTCAATGTCTTTATTAAAATGAATTTTACATTCCAGGTGTCATTCCGATTCAGACAAGTATTGTAATACGCTTAATATGGTCATTTGCGATGATGAAATGGGGTTTGACTCTCTATTTATTCACAAAGAAATATCTACGTACATATAATGATCACCAACTGTTCTCGGAGAATCCTAACATTGAAGAAACATAAATATCATATTTAAAGTGTATTTTGTCTGCTGTGACACTAGTTTTTATAAATATTGTTATCCCTTTCGTATTCATTGACATAACAAAAACAACAATATGTTTCAATACAAGTGTCTGCAGTAGATTTTTACGTTTAGCTGAAATATTTTGTGATTTATAAACCTGAATTATATTAAGTTTAATTAGACATGTATTTTGTCTTACACTGACTTCTATACATGGAGAGGCTATAAGCCATGGTATTTTGTGCTTATTTGATTTTCGACATTTTGGCGCTGATGGTTGCAATTGATGACTGGGGATTGGAACTAATAATAGAGATTAACTGTCAGGAACTTCGACAGGTTATTTAAGTCTGAACGAAATAAAAGCTGTCATTTCAAAGAAATAACCTATCCATTTATAGAGATCAGTAGTGTCATATATTTAGTTAATGCTATCCTTAAAAGTCATTAAAACTAAATTTTGTCAACTAAAACTGTAGACTTGGTGAATGTTTAGTATAATTTTTTTTAATAAGCTTAATTTAAAAATTACTAAGCTATTGATTTTAATGAAATATGTAATTATAATTAATCAAAATTCAACAAACACATGATTTTGCACTGATTTTTGCATGATTCTGTCATTTTAATGGAAATGTAGAAAATTGTGATAAAGTGGCTTTTTCTTTCATTCATTAATACTATGAAAGTTTTTTTTAATACATATTTTTTTTATTTCACATGCAAATATACCATACTAAAATATGTGAATTGGAAACTTGGTAAAAGCACTGACTGATATCTTCATGTATTAAGAATATTAAATATTTAGGAACTTGGTGTTAAATTTAGGTGTGGTCCAATTTAGTATTGCTTGATGCTTGTTAGTTTTACAGGGATTTTTTTATTATGTATAGCTTGGCCTCCTTCATTTACTGTATGTCAGATCTTATTTTAAAGTTAGAACACAAAAAGTTTCACTGAAATTCTTACTGTGAAGGTCCACTGTCAAAACTATACAAAAAAAAATCTTGTCAGTGGAGGGAAAAAGCTGCGGACAACAGTATAAGTATGTAATTTATCCAGGCAGTAGAAACCGAAGGTCATAAGTATTACATATAGGCATTTTTATACTGTTTTCAAATAAAAAAGTTTTATTATTCAGGGTTGATGTATTAAATGATGATTATGTGTTAGTTTATTAGACTTTTCAAATGACATATATATTATCTATGGTGTTTTACGTAGATCAAAATATATGTATTGTTTTTAAACTGTTTTATTTTTTATTAATATTAGTATTATCTGACTGAACCTCTGATTCCCCAAGGTCGAAGGGTCCACGGAAGACTTGAAGGAGATGTGCGATGCTGAGAAATAAACTTAACTTGAGTTCAAGGTAAAGGAAAGATGTAGAAAAAATGAAATTTTAAAAGGAGTCTTTGACAAAATAAAGTTGGGTATCTCTAGTCTAAACGAAAAGTACACCTTATTTTAAAGTTTATTTCCATCTTAGTCAAATCACTGAATGAGAGAATATAATATTCAAGGTTGTTTAGAATGTTTACAGCCGCTGGTTTTCGTCATCGGACGATACGACAGACCGTCAGATACCACCCACACCATCTGGATAACTGGCATTCCTCTACAGTGCGGTTCTGGTGAAATATCCTACCACGCACGAGCGTGTTGTGGAACGGTCGGCGGTATGTAAATTAAAATAAACGAACAAAAATACACACTATAATAGTGATGAAGACTTAAATACCAAGATATAAAAAATAAAATACATTTTATTCAGATAGTTATTAAATGGCAATAATCATCCATTCACTTCTCTGCTCTAAAATCTATGTGTATCCAAGCTTTCGAACTGTTTAAAACAGGCTCGAGATTTAGTAGGTCAATTTAGAAAATAACTTTTAGGACGACCAAAGCTCGAGAAATCTAGTCAACCCAGAAGGGATCTTATTTATTTTATAATGCTTAATCGACAAAAATACTTATTGAAATTTTTAATAATTACTTTAAACCTAGTAGTCGTACACAACTTCCTCCATATTGAAGATGGATTAGATTTTTTTTTTAAATAGTTTCAGTAATTTTCAAACATCGGTTATTACGGAAAAGGAAAACTATATTTTAAACTCACAAATAGCAACTTTTATCTTTTAATATTTAAGAGTAAAAGATGTAATTTAAAAATTCCAAAATAGACATTTAATTATTTGAAGAGAAATAGAAGTATTTACAGTAAAACTTCAAATAATTCTGTTGCGGGAAAAATATGTTTTCATAAACACTTTACACGTTTGATAGAAGTTAAGTCTAAGGTTCTATTTATAAATGTAATAATTTACTTTTAACCATAACAATATTATGGTCAGCTTAAAATGAAGGTTAATCCTATTATTAAAAGCGCAAACTCTGTGCGCAAACGCATCCCGTTAATACGGGCAGGTGGCAGAAACGTTTACGGCTGAGATGGTGGGCTTCGAAGTTTGAATTGTAAGTAAGAAAACATTCAGTTGATAGGCGAGTGCGTGCGGCGATACACGGGGCCGCTTTCCCGCCATCTAAAGCTAACGTCAAACTAACGCGGGATTGTCTATGATTTTTAAAAAATAAATGGTGTTGTGTAAAAAGGTTCTATTATGTTTTGTTTTAAGTTATGCTAACGTGAATTAAATAAACTTTATTCATTTGCTGGTAGTGGTAAGTAACGACTTATTTGTTATGTTATACTAAATTATTGAGAGAACGTTCACTTTAAACTCTCACCGTTGAAATTCATTACAGTTATTACATGGAATATTTAAATAGATCATAATTTGGTGTCCAAAACATTATTCCGTTTTAAACGGTGAATTAAAATATTTTAACGTACTTTAAATTGACTAAACCTACTAAAAACACGACAAAAATTAAATTGAAAATCCATTATAAAGATCGGTCTTTTATTAATTGTCCACGGCTTTTTATTAATTGAAGAATAAAAAGTATGGTTGTAAATTTTAAACTTCTCATATTTGTAATTAAAACGGTTTATGGGTGAAACAAATAAGTATCCTTAATTACTTTTAGTGTACATAGAAGTAAAATTAATTAAGGCAAAAATAACTACATACATGCCTATGCTTGCTTGTTTGAAGCCGAGATGAATCGCCGTAGAAAGTAGCGTAATTTTTTTGCATGTCAACTCACAAAGTTATGTTCTAAATGTTAAATGAACGTTACGGTTCATTAAGTTTTACTTAGTTTTTTTTTTGTATAAGTCATCTGCTTTTCTTAATGAAAAACTCAATTGCTCTTGATTTATTTTTAATTACACTTTAAAATTGCAATTTTTTATTATCGTCACGACATTTCTTATTAGTACGTAATTACATATTAATTAAAGTTATACGTGTAATTTAAAATGATAGCACGAAGAGAAAAATGCTTTTAAATTTCAAACAAATAAAAAACGTGATACGACTTTGATTCCGCCGTCTTTAGGAATCAAGATGAAAAAAAAAACATAATCTTCATAGCAATTACCAGCTGAACGCCGCGGTCAGTACAATTTATATTTATTATTTTTTGCTCTAAAGCCTACCAAACTTGCATTACTTTGATACGCGATGTAATTACGTATCCTGATAATCGACAAAAAAAATTAAATTATAGTTAAGCGGAGAAAGAATACAATTATGTCACTTCATTTCTTTTGGCAGAATATTTAGACAGGACAATAGAATAATGCCAAGTGTCATCCACTACGTTTAAATGTGTTAGAACTCACGACTTACCATCCTCCATCCCCTAAATGTATAAACAATAACACCTAAAATAACTAATTTAGTGAGTATTGAAAAAGTGAACGAAGAGAAATACCATTGCCTAGACGTTTTTACGATTATATTGTCTTTTCTCTTTCTCTCTCTAATAAACTTAGGCTAGTTTTATTGATGCTAGAGTGGGCTGAGTGGAAACAAAGCAAACATTAAAATTAACAACTTCACAGATAACTACTAGTAATATTTAGTAATTAAAATTTTGAATGGAATGTAAAATTTTCATATTACTTCAAAGCAATAGACTTTAATGTTTAGTACACGTAATAGAAGCTCAAGTTTACCCGTTCCGTTCCGGCGGAGAGGCTAATGGCTCATAGTTTATTATTCAGAGACAAGATGCGGGAACAGGAAATATAGTCAATTTTATAACCCGTGTTCGAAATGGCTATTTAAATTTAAGACAGTTTTGAGAGACATTTACTTGACTTCCGTGACGGGAATAGTCAAATAGGTTTTCTAGGTAAATTCAGTACGATGACCGTTGTAGTCAGCGTGACCATGGACACTCGTTAAATTAAGCAGCTTTTATAGGAATGACATGCCCGCCGTATTACACAAATAAAAATTATATTTCTTTGGTACAAAGTTTATTTACTTTCCAGTTAACTGTTAGCTTGCACGGTATTTAAGTAAGATCGCATCAAGTCAAGCATCATATTTGCTTGGTTTCTTCCGCGATGTGTTCATTAGGTGTTGGGCACATGTAAGGTACATTTAAGTAATCCGGAGATCGACTGTCTCATATACTCGTAGCGCACGCAACTTCGTAGTTTGGTTTTGTCTTTGAAATGTTTGATGAATACCTTTATCAATTTTTTTTTTTGTCAAAAAATATGATCGTTTACCGCCATATTTAATAACTTAATGTTTTAAATACTATAACTAGTTATTAAACTAGGTCTTAATCTTTTAAACATTTATTAAGATTGTCTTAATTTTTACACAGTAATGTTATTAAAGTCTCAGATTTTCTCAATTTCAGAACATTTATTGCTGTAAGTAAATTATTGAGCGTTGAATTAAGGCTAATGTCTAATGTGTGAGGCAATTTTCGGAGCGGCACGAACCGATATCAACTTGCAACAGATCCGGCAAAGGAGCTCTATTGCCCCGGCCATTGTACCATTCAAACGTCCCTGCCTATTGTGGAGTAAAGTGGAGTTGTTAGAGTATACCCGCAATTAAAAGGATAAATTAGCTATTAGATGACCATAAGATTCACAAATTTAGTGAAGGTAACAGAAGGGCTTGAGGGTAGGTCCTGTGGCTTTTATAACAGAAAGGGTTATACGAGTTACAAATTCGTTGCCTTCTTTAAATAAAAAGAGCAGGGGATGAAGATAAAAAGGATATTTTCATTTCCTATCCAACCTCTTCCACGTCATATCCAAGTCCCCTTCCTACCCTTACTAACAAGGAAAGGAAGGGGGAATTGGAACAGGACACTTATCTGACAATACATAGATTATTTTACTTTTACGAGGCCGTGGTATTTCTCCAGTTGAGTTAAAATGTTCAAGATGGTCCTACACAAAACGTGGACACATTACTCGTCAAAGTATCGTTACAAAATACTCAGGTGACATATTATGTTGTCGTGTTTGCTTAAACAATACATTCAAAATAAAATAAACATTGCGTATAAGGTAGGTCAAGTGAAGTCTAATCCTTTTACGAGTAACTATTACATTACTGCTCGTCGAAAGTAATTTATGTAAAATTACGAAAAGAACTTATTTAGCATATTTTTGTAAGCGATTTCTGCACAAAAGTAGCTTTGTACGGAATTCTTCAACTCTTGCTTAAAATTTGTTTGTTATTCAACGCTACAGAAAATCTAATTTGAATATTTAACATAATTTTTTTACTCACTTAAATATTGACGGACTTATTTTTTGCTTAACTTAATTGTAATAAAAAGGTGAAAATATATCCATTCTGTGTTAATATTATGAGAAAGAGTCTTTGGTAAATAAGTGTTAGAATTCATAAAAAATAATATTAAAATACTGATGTTCGTTTCAACAAAGTTTACCATCATTAGGGTACACAACCCAGTAGTTGACATATTTCACGTTTATATCAATTTCTGTATAAAAAATATTACGAATGTTTGAACGTAAAATACTTTCTCGACACGCAACGAGGAGCAACGCTTCGTTTCTTATAAATATTTAACAACTCTTACCGCAATGGTTTCTTTTATTCACAAATTAAGCGCATTACGTACATCTTTGCAATTAATTGGAGGTCATTCAACTGTTGAATTATTTATGTGTTTACTTCTGTTCTCATTTTGCAGATATTACACATGCAAAAATATAATCAGTGAAGTAAGAAGTTAGACTTCCTCTTATTACTAAATTTAAACCGTCAATATACCAGTAGTGGGCTTAATGTGGCTGAAAAAGAAGAATAATATCTTAAATACATTTTTAGTATTGAATAAATTAAACAGCAGTTTATTTTCTAATTACTTATAAACTTGAAGTTTTCTTATAAATTATTGGTGAAATAAATGTTTTTAATTGTGATTTTATTTCATAAGATAAAACACACCTTTAACAATAAAATGAGAACAAAATGCATATTGTTCGCACTAATAAAAGTTTTTTTTTTCGAGCCTTACGTAATTCCGGTAGTTATTCACGTTGCATAGCGAATTGTATTAACTTTATATTCGCAAACATCGATTCCTTGCGTCTGTTTTACCGTAACATAGACTATCTTTTACTTTCCACTTCACATCTTGAATTTAAATCTCAAGTTACGTGATATTTCTGTTATTTGGAAAGCGATGTCACAACAAAAGGTTAAATTATAATATTATAAGGTTTATGTAACGTTTTTGTTCCATTTTGTTCTAATAGATTATACATAATTTCGGACTAACATTTATCTTTTTGTGTGTAGATTTCTGTATATATATTTTTATAATAAAGCAGACTATATTTTAAAAACATAACTAAATCATTTTATGGCAAATAAAATATGTAATAAGATTATTATTCATTCCTAACTTTACGTCCGCTACTAACACTACACGAAAGACCTTATACCTTAAATTCTCAAAATCTACACTAGATTTTGAGAATTTTTCCTTACAATAAATCCCTTTCCAGCCCAAAATTCACATATTTTACTAATATAACTTATCAAAGAAATAGATTTTTAAGCAAGTGGTAAATATTTTACGATGTTATGCTTTGTTTTCGATACCTAAGATGTACGAGTAAAAGAGAAAATATCGTGGGTAGAGTCGCATGGAATCACCTATTGTATGACGTGTTGAGGCAGTACGCGCTGTTACAGAACTCTTACTTATTCATAGCACGATTTTAACGTTTTAATAAATAAATTATAAATAATGTATCAGTACTTAAATCCTAGTCTGTCGAAAAGTTTAAAGCAAACTGAAAATTCCATTTCTTAGTAAAACTTTTGAGTTAAACTTAGTCGACGACAATAAACCATTGTCAAGTTTTAAAACAGTAATAATATGTAACTTAACCTACCTTTTTTTTTTAAATTTTATTTTAAAGTTGCAGTATAAGAACAGTAGGTACCAAAAACATTTCATATATCATACTAATATAATAAATGCAAATGTTTAGATGGATGGATGGATGAATAGATGGTTGTTTGAAGGTATCTCCGGAAAGGCTCGTAGAACATATTATATGTTTGGAAGAACACATAGGCTATTAGACTTGTTACGTTTATTTTTAATTCCGCGCGGTCTGAGTCGCGGGCGACAGCTAGTATTATATAACTACTAAAAATGCTTTGATTATGATACAAAAACACACCGCGTTCGAATATGGTAAATACTTCCGATCCCGATTTTCAATGTATACATTAAGTTATACAACTTTCAATAATGTATTCGTATAACTTAAGTGCATAAAATTAAATTAAGAAACTTATTTACTGATAAAAATTACAGAAGCGTTCGTACAAATTGGCGAAGCGAAAGGTAATTTCGCGATACTCAAGAATTTTTCGTGACAAGGTCGTAAGAAAAGAGGACGACTATCTCATTTGAATTTTATTTCTTTTGTTTTAATAATAGCTATTGACGTGTCTTATAACCGCTGCATGTGCTGACCTCAAAATTATTGTTTTTTTTCTATCTAGGCACGTCTCGTGTCTCCTAAATTAATGCAAATTTGTGTTGCATGTCTGGATACGGTTTCTGAACAAAGATGTCAGTTAAGTCATATTTTTATGAAGGTTGTATAAAATTCTGAGCATTTATCTATGATTAACCATTGTTTAACCATACCGAGACATTATCATTTGATTAGTCAAAGGTTTTTCTTCGGTTGCTTCACAGTTGGTATTGCTTTCTTTAAATTTAGTGTCATTTTTTATTTTATACAGTGAAACCTGGTTAAGTGAGACATCAAGGGACCTGCAATGTCGTTTCACTTATAGAGGTATTCCACTTACCCAGTGTCTCAGATATACAGGTATAAATAAATATCTGTCTCATTTACAGAGGGTTCCATTAATGGAGGTGAGAATACAGGTTATTTCAGTTATACAGGTGCGATCATTAAATAAAATAACATGTTAATAAAATAAACTTCTTCGCCTGTCTTCCCACTTTCATAAACGGATATTAACTTCAGTTTTTCACGTAATGATAACGATTGTAGCTTTCGTTTTGACATTTTTCAAATAAACATCTGTATGATAGTAAAGCGAAACTAAAACTGAAGGTAATTGAAGCTCAAAATTTGTACTTACGTACTTGGAATTACGTGTGGAATTTGTGGGTAGAATAAGAATGAGTAAACAAACAATGATATCTCAGTTACAGAGGTTTATGCATGTAAAATTTACTCGCTGTATCAGTTACAGAAGTAACTATGATGATAAATCGAAAGAACAAATCCCAGATATAGAGGTTTACCTCGTCCCACTAACAGAGGTAATTCAGTGCCAAAGTGTTGGGACCTCAGCATGAGTTCCAGTTATGGAGGTTTCTCACTTATCCAGGTCCCACTTAACCAAGTTTCACTGTACTTGCTATGTAGCCTTAGATAAAAAATAACTATAAAACAAAGTACATCCGTGACAACCACAACAATTCATTCTAGAACGAATCAACAATGCGTATTGTACTGAGGGAATTTCGATCGCTTCCCAGTGCCATATCTTCTCGCTGGTAGCCGTAACAAAAAGAAGACATTAATGGCACGCTGGTGCATTTCCTAGTAGGAACAAAACGATGCCGCGAGTACTAACGGTGCTCTATAAAGCACGGCGATATTATAGTGCTGCACGGTGCTTTATAAAGCTCGGCGCGGGCGGTACAGTGCCTCACAGTATGGCACTGTGAGGCACAGTGAGGCCCCGTGCTGTGGTATGAGCATAAAAACATCTACCCAAAGCTACGTGAATTAAATTGAATGAATCTCGATTGATGCCACTCTTGATAAAAAATGAGCATTCATATTTGAATTTTTCTGACTCCAGTATCCTAGTTTAAAGAACTGTGTAATATAAGCTTTTAGGGGCAATTGTTTCGACTATTTACATACACTATTATATTAAAAAAAACTTGCGAGGTGTCAAGGGACACCCTGATGGAACGAAGTTCCTTTCAATTATTTAGTGCAGGAACCAATGTTTATTCTATGAATAAAAAACTTAAGTCTTCACAAGAAGTACATTTTATTTCTATGAATTTTTGATATATATTGTCACATCGTTGCCATGGTTACTACAGCAAAAAGTGTCGTGACAACTTTTCGTAAGAATTTTTTCCGTCTAGCCCCCCTTTCACAACGCGGGATAAGGAACTTCGTTCCAAAAGGTCAAGCTTAATATTTGTATGGTAAAAAATACGAGCAAATTTTTATGAAATGTTTAAAAAGGATGTTTTTTGCCTCTCCATATACATCCAGTGGACTACCGAAAAATATCAAGTCCATTTAGGTGTTGGTCTCGTGTCTACCCATTGGGAACAGTCCCGAAAGTCATTGTAAACCTTATATTAAATCCAAATATTCTTCGTCTATTTTTATATGTAACTAGTGTTGTAAAAGTTCAGAAATTACACTATGTACTCAATAAATCATAAGGCTTTTGTAAGTAATATCTTGTTCGTGGATCGTACAGCAAAGTACATATTGCAAGAACCTGTGGAATGCGTTGCATGCAGCTTTATCGCTTTATAAAGATTAGTAGCGGGGTAAAATCGCATGGTAAGCTACGTCTTTACTAAGGTAACAAGGTTTTTACGTAACGTATGGATAATTAATTTACGTTATATTTAACATAGAAGAATTTTTATGTCAAACATTGTTATATTATTAATTAATTATTATTCATATATATTTTGTAACACTTTAAAGGTGTTATTTTATTATTTTAAATGAAAATGACAGTAAAGTAAATAGGAGTTCTGTGGTACCTAATTAAAGTATATTTTGATGTGAATTTCATTGTTGCAACGTAAAAATGGTAATACAAAAACAACTTAAAAACACTTATAAAACATTACATACATACTAACGATCAATTCTAATTAAATTTACTAGCATACTATTACTATTACTACTTATTCATATGAAATAGAACTTTTTCTGTCTATGTTACGGTAATTATAGCAACAAGATGGTCACTGTAACAACAAGAAGAACAATGATGGTTCAGGTTGATCGCACTCGACTATGAATAGGGTCTGCATAGGCCTTGCACTTCCGCGAGCTCCTCACGCGAGAGTCAATGACCTCCTCAATAACATCATAGCATTTCTTGCACTTTAACGCCTGTGAGAAAATCACATATGGACAACTGCTACAATAGAATTATCTTTGTATCTTTATAACCTATGTCATTTTAACATTTTATTATACTACTAGCTGTCGGCCACGACTTCGTTTGCGTGCTAATCAAAAATCTTAGTAGCCTATGTGTTCTTCTACATCTGTTACTAGTTTCATCAAGATCCGTTAAACCGTTCTGGAGATACCTTCTAATTAACAACCATCCATCCATTTCTACATCCACATTTTCGCATTAATGTTTAGATTACTTGCACCGTGTAAATATTATTTTGTTTCGTTGTTGATTTTATGTATTATACCGTATTTTTTATGTCAGAAAGTTTTTTGATTAAAGCGATTCATGCGGTCAATTCGTCTGTTTGTAGAAATGAAAATTCCTTGGTGAAAAACTTAGGACTTGCTTACACGTACAAAAGGTAAATGTTCTCAAAAATATCTCGAAAATTAAATTTTCAAACTTAACAACGAACAAAATGGATTAGGTTAAACTAAATGTGTTTGTACTCAACTACAATATGGGGACCGGTCTAAAACCTAACATTAGCTAGGGCTTCCACCTGAAACTAAAATTATTTTAATATAATCTTAAAGTAATGGTCTAGAGCTATCTTAAAATAGTTTTTAAAAAAGTAAATAGCCAACAGAAATATTCCATCGATAGAATAGTTAAATTCACTTAAAATATTTCGATTCTTTGTACTAAAATCTTTACTTACATATACGATTTACTAGCAAATTTTAAAGATGGTAAGTGTTATGACGTTATATTCTCATAACTTTCCAAAATCTTTCGTTACATAAGCGCGTAATGAAGAACAACTTACCTATGATAACCCAAATTTTGTCACGTTTTAAATGCACTGTAAAGGTTAATAATTCTAGTTAAAATATAATTACAAATCTTAGTACTTAATAAAAGAAATCGGAATTTGAATAAATTAGGTATTGTTCTTAAAACTTTCAATCACACTACGATTCCAGGTTCCCTTCCCACCGTTTTCTAATAAGGAAATGATGGGACGGGAAAGTATATTAGACGAAGGAGGGGACGCATAGGAAGGGGTTATACGTATCCTCTGTCTGAGTGTCCTATCCTTCCTCTATTGATTAAAGGTAGGCAACGAATCTGCAATTCCGGATGTTTATGGGCAGAGGTCGTTTCGCTATGGAGGTGTATTCAGGTGACCGCTTGTTTGTTTGCTACTTTATGATATAAAAAAAAAGATTTTAACGCAAGTACTAAAAGGAATTTGCTGGTAGTAGTAAACATGTTATAATGTCACACATGTACAAATCAACTTTTTATACATCAATTTTAAATCATAGGTAATTTAAATCATCTAACATTTTTCATCATGATACGATCTAATGATTTAAAGTAATTTAAAAACTGAGCACATTAAAGCCTCTGATGTTCAGAATGTTAATGGCGGTCACATTCAATTTACATATTACTGGCATGTTGTAACTAATGTTGACCCTATTTGATAATGGTCAACGGCTACCGTCGTTGACGCTGGTTCAGATTTTGTATGTTAAACTTTAAAACAGCATAGCAGTTGCCCCCGACTTCATTCGCGCGGAATTATAAAATTTAGTAATAAATTGATGTCTTCCGGGGATAGTGTAGCTTCCCAGTGACAGAATGTTTTGAATCGGTTCAGAAGTTTCAGAGCATATTTAATGCAAACAAACAATCAAATATTTCCTCTTTATAATATTAGTAAACATTAAAGAAATTACTCTTGAAAAAGTAAAAAAGAAAAGTTCTTACGGTGAAGGAAAACATCGTGATGCAACCTGCACATATCTGAGAAGAAATTCAATGATATGTGTGAAGTCAACCAACCCGCACTTGGCCAGTGTGTTTGACTATGGCCTAGTCACCCCTAACTTGGGGTAGGCTCCGAGCCCTTCGGTGGGGACGTATAGTGAGCTGATGATGATGATGAAAAAAGAAAAGAAAATTTTATTTTACCTTTTTATGTATCACTATTCGAAAACCACATACACAGATAAGTGAGTGGTGCAAACTATGTTTTGAGATTTCAAAACTAAAAGAACTTGAACATGAGTTCTTTTAATTAGTTTTGATACTAACAATATCTTAAAACGTTAAACATTTTGTTTGTAATGATCACTAAAGTATAACAACTTTGGCATTTAGAGTGTTGCACAACCCTACCAGTATCAAATTATTGTCGGCCATGATCTTACAATAACGGTACCAAGTACCAGGGCCGCCCTTGGGTATAGTGCGATTCAAACTATATACCAGCTCGCCATTTCGAACAAAACATTGCACAAAACACAATTTTAGTTTTCGGGACGTAAGGGAATACGGTGACGAACTACACATCTTTGCAAGTGTACATACGGTGTTAACCCGGTGGTACAGGTGGGCCTTAGGAGGGCCCGGATGTGCTGGGCGTTATGCAATGGATGCATTACTTTTGGTGCGCCGGACTAATTTTTGCACTTGGGTCCAATATTGTTAACGGAGTCATGGACACGTAGTTACCTACAGAAACTTTGAATCTTACTATAGAAGCAGTTGCAGAGTCTATCAGTGCTACAGTTAGCTACAGTCGCCCTTCACCAGGGCACTTACAATGCCGTTACAAACGGACATAACATCTACAGTAACTCTAAACTATTTCTACTAACTACCAAGATAATGATGTGATGATGCACTTATGACATCCTGGTAGTGTTTGTTGACTTCCTATTAATGTTATAATGAAACGGTAAAGTTGATGTACTGTTTTATTTTAAAGAAGGAATTATTTGTAATGCATTACCCGCTAAACGAAATATAATATTGTGAAAGACACGGCTTCGATTTTCAATCGGATGAATTAAAACAGTTATTGTTTTTAAATTAAAATTAAAACAATTAGTCTTATTTTTAATGAGCGTTGGTGGTTGCAGCGATGTAAGTATTAAGCTGCATAAAAAATTTATAAATATTTGTTAATGTAAACTCTTAGTTTATTTGCATTTTAATTACATCTTTCATGGCTACTACAAAAACATATTTACTACATTTCTATAAGAAGTTATCAAACATTATCGGATTGTAATTGCAACCTTGAACTAGTCATCTTCAAACATGGTTATACCACATCTCACCATGTTTGGTACTTGTAGGCGGACAAGCAACCAGTTAGAACCACTCGGATAACCTAGTACTGGTATTAAATAATTTCCTTACAAACGAGAGGCGGACAAGCGATGCTAATTTCAGCCTGGGCTAATGGTGTACCGCTCCACCAAGGTATGTTACCGTTACCTTAGCGAGAAAGCGACGGGAAAATGTTATGCTTTACACTACGCTGTTATAAAACTAACGCACTTTTTCATAACGTTTTATACTAAACTAGCGACCCGCCCCGGCTTCGCACGGGTGCAATGCAAAATATACCTACTACAGAATAAATGCACAATTTATTTAAGGTACTTAAATGGATAAGGATTAATGCTGTATTGTTTAAAATCACTTCGTAAAAGAATAAAAATGGTTATGCTGGGTTATCCCTAAGAGATAGACATATACCATCGCGGACTTTTTTGTTGAACTTTTTAAGGTGAACAATACTGTAGTACATTATTTTGGTCTATCTCGTAGGGTTCAGCCAGCGTTTGCAATATAAGCGCAAAAAAACGTGCTTATTTACGACATCACATTAGAAAACTTTAAATTTATCAGTGTTTCTCTACTATATTATGCATTTATTATACATACAAACCTTCCTTAAGAATCACTCTATCTATTAAAAAAACCGCGTCAAAATCCGTTGCGTAGTTTTAAAGATCTAAGCATACATACGGACATACAGCGAAAGCGACTTTGTTTTATACTATGTATTGATTGATATTGATGATTGATACAGAGCTAACTATTTGCCGTAGTAAAATAACATCGTGTAAAAGTTCAAATCGTCGTAATATTTAAGGTAAACAGACTAAAACGTTTCAGTTTCGTCTTTTCTTCACTGTTGTTAATTTCTTTCTTAATTATAATTACATACATTTGTTATGTAAACCAATTACTTTTTCTTTAACACCAAAATAATTGTTACAAGCTTTTATTTAATTTCCTACCTGTCCCAAGGTATATCATCTAATCTTGCAAAATAATTAATCTACTTCTAAGTTATTGATTGAGTTGAAATTTTGCATAAATGTGTAAATCGTGTGACAATGCATTATTATGTTAACAAAGTGCTCATCTGATGATAGAGTTGGAAGTTGACCATATGAACTTCAAAATGACGCAACGTCATAGAGTTTGGGCTCGTTTGAATAGTCTTGACAAGAAGTTTGTATTTTTTATTTCTGTTAATTAAAAATAACATAATAAAAGCTTGTTTTCAAATAGTTTGTTTTATAACAAGAGCTTTTTTCCTAGTCACATTACTATCATTTATTTATCATCTTACTAATATTATAAATGCGAATGTTTAGATGGATGGATGGATGTTTGAAGGTATCTCCAGAGCAGCTAAACGGATCCTGATAAAATTTGGCACAGATGTAGAACATAGGCTACTTATTACGTTTTTTTAAATTCTGCGCGGACGGAGTCGCGGGTAACATCTATCATATCATAAATCAAATCCTAGAAACTCAAATATCGCTATTACATCTTTCTCACCATAGTAATTCCAACAAAGAAGCTGTAAATCTCATTAAATCGCCCTCCATTACACTCCTATCTTATCTAACGGTACTCGCGACCTAATTCAGGGTCTTACATTACATCACGACTTACGTGAGGCTTGACAGACGTCATAAAAAATATACCACCATACAATCATTACAAATCTTGTAACTCTTATTACGTCAAACTAAGGTCTATTTTACATTGACCCGTGTTGAATTAGCTGTATTTCAAGTTTGTTAACAATAAAGGCCAAAGCAAAGTCATCGCTCTTCGCCGCGGTCACGGTCATCTAACGGTTTGAAGTGCCCTAGTTAAAGGGACCATCGATCTTTACTTGTATTTTATCAAATTGATGGGCTAATCTGATAAAAACTACTAAAAACATTGTCGCAAAAATGGATTTCTCTTTTCGTTTAACTTAGAGTAGTCATTATTATTTTTTCTTTATATACGTAGTAATTTCTCAGTAAAGGGAAAGATGTACTAAGGTGATTTCCATGTATATAATTATAATAAAAGCTCATAATTTAACGGTAGCTAAAACATAGCTAACCAGGAAATAGTTGCAATATACACTGAGGCAATAAACCAGTTCGCTACAAGATTGAAAGGAAATAGTCTCAGTTACAACAATTATCTTATATGTATGTGGAAATAAGTAGTTAGACCTTTGGTATTTTTTACATTAATAAATTGTGTTTTTTTAGCAACAAACTTATATACATCGTAATCGAATCGTGTAACACTAATTCAACGAAATTAAAAAAAAAACGAAAAAAAAAAACTGAATGTTGTCTTTTTTGCTGATATTTAAATCCAAGACCTGAATATCACGTAATGTTTTTTATTGAGAAAGTATTTCTTATTGTTGCGCGCAAAATCGTCTATAGATAAAATAATAAAGTTTGACATATTCATATGATCCAGTTTATTAGACTTCCACGACTTTCACGAAACCAAAAGTCGCGGTTCTGTGGGTCACAGGCGCAAGGGGTCGGCGCGCGGAAATACTGCCAATCGCTCCTGCTCCACATTCCTCACCCTCGCACCTTGTATTTTGAACTCTATTCCAAAGCAATAAAAGTTTACTAGCAAAGGTATGTCGGAGTTGGCACTAGACGTGTTTATTACGTGACAGGACTGCACTGTCACAATTATGCTGCCTAGCGGGACTCGGGACCGTTTTGCGTCGTGAGAATTGATTTTATTCTGTTTTGCAAGAAAAAATAATGTTCCAACGCGCATACAAAATAACAACAGACATTACTTTTAAAAACTTTATCTATGTCTTTATGATCTCTAACATATAATTTTAATAAAAAAAAACTTACCGCTAACCATTTGAATCCAAAATATTAAACAAGACTGTCTACAAGGCTACATAAAATTTTAGAAATAACAAGTAGTAGAACTAGTAATTTTTTGCCTGATTTCCTCTCTGTCATCGTTTATTTACTCAACTTATTGTCTGAAAAGCATGCGCAGTGCAAAAGGAAGATCCAAGGCCTCTGTTAGATAATAATCAGAGGAGAGACGAAGGCGAGAGAGTGAAAGCGTTCCGACTCACATGTCATCCGCGAATTGAATCACTGACGCTAGGGATATAGCTTACGCAAATATAATAATATAGTTTAGTTATAAAAAAATTGCTTTATTAAAGCGTTTTGTTTGTATTTGCTAGATGTGAGAATTTTCATACATTTTATTTTATTTATAAAAAGTAAGTTATTTAAAATTTATTCGTAAAATATGTTCATTACAATTTTCGTAAAGAGAAGAAGAAATTGGAAAGATTCCAATAAAAACAAAACTAAAGGTTTCATATACTTCAGAAAAAAAAAGCGAAGTAGGTAACCCTAGCGAACAGACGATGCAACATGACACTTAAAGAGTTGCACGATCAATGCGTGGTGTAGGGTTTATATGCAAGTTTCGAACCTGAAGATATTACGATTGAGTAAATGACGAGTGTTGGGTATATAATATTATGTATTATATTATATCAAGATGAGCCAAGAATTTAGTTTAAATATTTTTATTTATCCATATTCTTAATATTGTTAAAATTACTTTGAGATTAGTTATAACTCAATTTAAGAATTGAAAAAGGTATGTCATAATTTAATAGATACCCTACCTTCTGGAAGAAAGACAGGGTTATGTGAGACCCCCTCGGTGACCATCCTCAAGTAAAACTGTTAAGAGTCCCGGGATCTCCAAAGGAAAGCACCGGGAGAGTCCCGGTGCTTTCCGGCACAGGGCTTCTGCACGACCGACGGGAAAGCGCCCCCTCTCTTGCCCTCACTCACTAGCATCCCCCTATAAACGTCAAATAAGTGTCACAAGATCCTCTTCCTACAGTAGCTGTTATGTCATTTTTTCATTTACCGCGACAGTAGCGCCTCTCTCACCATTACTATTTTTTGACTTTATCTTCGTAAATCAGTTGGGAGTTCACGAATGTCTTTCATTTCACAAAAGCACCGTGTAATAACTTTTCAATCTCATTGGTATCCGTTGTATTGTTTTTTTTTTATATATAAATGTGGTCCAGACAACCCTAACGAATACAAGTTACCGGAGGAATACCACTGCGGCGAGTCCCGTGTGAACACGCATCAATGCAGACGACGGCCGCACTCAATGAAACGCATTCACATATCGAAAACAACAAAGGCAAGGCGAAAGTACCATTATGTCGGTTCTGGTAACACTCGGTATTATGAAAAGAACTCCGACGAAAGCTTTTGGAGGCTTTACAACCGTAAGGATTATGTCCTTTTTGCAATATGTAAAGCGTCGAATGGGCACTTTTTTCATCATGATTTAATTATACAGTTGTAGACATTTAAGTAAGGGACCTGAATGATTTCAAATGTCAGTATACCACAATATAATAATATAATAATAATAAAGAGGAAAGAAAAACAGAAGATAAAAACAAATGATTTACAAGAAGTAAAGAACAAATTGACATCGTATTGTATCTAATTCTAGTTCATGATTAGTTAGTAAAGAAAAAGCAAGTCACTATACTCTGAGCCTATACCAATTATTAATTAATCATACACAGGATGTATATACATATATACATATTGACTATTAGACATGACTAATAGTAATTTGTGTTGGGGTTATCTTTTAGACCTTAGAAAACATTAATAATAATCTTAACAACGTACACATTTATACAACCGATAATTTGTCAACAATCCTATTAGGTGAGACCTTTTGCGCTTTGACTCTGCACAGTTGTACACGCATTAAAAGATTCCTATATTTATATAATAATTTGTTGTGTTTCCCGGTTGAAAACGTGTACGTTACAAGTGCTAACGGAACCCACGTAACTGTTTAGAGGCTGAGCGACGCGTACTACTTCCTCGGATAATGAGTTCACTACGCTAACGTTTACAGATTTACCCGCCCAAATATGAGGTCACTAGAATTACGTTTAATCATACTAATACTCGTAATATAAATGCGAATGATTAGTTGGATGGATGGATAGATGTTTGTTTGAAGGTACCTCAAGAACGGCTCATCGGATCTCGGTGAAATTTGGCATAAATGAAGTCTGACATACATAGTCTGGAAGAACACATAGGCTAAAATTTTCTTTTATCCGAGCGGACGGAGTCGCGGGCGACAGCTAGTCAATTGATAAATTGAATATCTAATGAGTAAATACACTGACAGGATAAATTATTTAAATTCTTTGCTTAACTCTATTTCAAAAGTACTGACGGTTTCTGAGATCAAAATATGTATGACATATAATTCCCGTCATTTTTGACAAAACAGATTTAAAAGTGTGTATCAAAAAGGGATCTTGGTCTCAGAAACCTCCGATAAATAAAGCCATTTAAAATTCGTCCGATCTTCATAATTCATGCATTCTAATATTGCAAATTGTGCCAGACTTAAAAAAAGCTAATTAATTTGACGTCTTTATAAATATGGCTAAAAATATCTTTAGTTAATAGTCCATTATTAAAAAATAAATAATACTTAATTCTGTAGGAGTGTATCGAAGTTTATTAATATTTTTAGTTACCTATTTAATTAATTTAGTTCATCACAAACACTACACTCAACATGAGAACATTTTAAAACACAATAGCCATTGTAGTAACGTCGTAGTCTCAAGAATTTCTTCGTACTTTTCCTTGTCATCTCCACAAGAAATCATCGCAATTCCTCTTGGATAGAAAAAGGTGAAACTATTCGATAAATTACGATAGCATCGGGGAAGGAAACCAGAGACACGAAATTATTTGTTATTTTTAACATTATTCATGTAAAAAAAATCCATGCTAATGTAAAATTATTTTTTATTAATTTACTTACAACAGACCTTCAAATCTTCGACTAATATGCAATATGTTTACATCTTATTTATTTTAAATTTAGTTAAATAATAAAAAAACAATAGTCCTTACATAAATCTTAACTCTAAAAAACATTATTCTAGAGTGCAGTGACTTGTGGATAAAAGCTTTTACATTTCACAATAAAACTCAAAGGATTATGGGTAGTAATTAAATTAAAACTTAACAACCGGCCCGCAATTAAATAATAATAGGCTTACCAGAGTATTATTATATAGTATAATTGCTAAGGAAGTATAGTAGTTCTCTAACACTTAAGCACTTCATATAAATATCCGTTACTATCGGTATTTATTTTATTTTAAAATCAATGATGATTTAAGACATTTAAAGTGTTTTTACGTCTGCGAAACTTCTTGAGATGTCGTATGGTAAATTTTTTATTAACACGATTTTTCCAAAAAAAAAATACGCTCAATTACCAAAGACTAACTGCTTAATTCGCTTTTACCGAATGAACATAATATGTCTAGTGAGCCACAAGAAAAGCCACAAGAATGATGATTTAAAAAAATTCCATTGAAATTAGACATTTAAACGACACAAATTCTATATTGTGTAGAAATGTGATGACCCTAATCGTTGCCTCTATTATAATCCACTCTCAGATCAGAGCCATCGACTAAAATGATATATTTTAAAGGGTAAACATGACTCTAGAACTTTCTCTAACTTGCGCGTACATTTGGAGGTTATAAACGCAATCAATATCTCGTCCTGACCTACGGTAAAATTCAGGGCCGGTTTTAGCATTTCCGGCTCCCTGAACGAGCGCCACCTTTTTATATCGTCGAGGGAAATCTTCCAAAGTTTGGGGGCTCCGACTCTGGCGCCCGCGGCACCCCCTTATTAGTAAAATTACTCGGACTCGTAACAAGCTAGATCTGATTGTAAGCAATTGTTTATCCTATATACATAATTTATTATCTTTGCCTATGACAAATATCCCCAGTGATATTAAATCCCGATAACCTCATGTGATTTATTGTAAGTTGACAATATATTTGATAGAATTTATCCCATAGATATAAATAATTACCTATTAATTATCAAAACAATAGTGAATACTAATTTGGGTATTAGTTTTTATGGTAAACATTCGCAATCAAAGCTATGTCCTGGCTTTCGTTCCTATTATAAAACACTCCCTTTAGATCGATTTAGAACTATCACAGCCGAATCATTCGTTTATTGGTATCAATATGTCGGTTACTAGTTCACCTATCTATCGTTTTAATCTATACCGTAAAGCCGAAACAGATGAGTTTTTTTAATCGCCTAAATCAAAGCACACGCAACTTGAAGTACCGGACTTTCACTATTTTTTATGAAATGAGTTTTATTAAAAGTTAATTGATTTTCGAACGTTGATAATAAATTTGTTTTGATTGTAACAATCAAAAGAAATACAGTTACATTAAATTTGTGTCAATATTATTTTAAGGTCATGATAATTAAAAAAAAAGATAAAATATCGCATCCGCTAAGAAAAATAGAAGATACAGTTAAGATATTTTATTACATCGGCTTACACTGCCTCAACACGTGTTCAAAAACATATCGTCATATTTAAAAAAAAAAGCGATGTACTTGTGTTTCAACAATGGATATCCACGACTATGAAAGTTTATGTTAGCAATGGATTGCAGTTTTCTCTGTTACTGAGGCATTAGCGTTATCTCATAAGCCGCTGCAGGGCCACATTCTTCGCAATCCATTCGCACGCGTCTGGGACTTTAGCATTTATAGTATCTACTAATTAAGAGCAATTAGAGATTGTGTAACTCAGTATAACTGTTTATATTATTATATATGTTGTTACTTCCGCTGGGAATATACTTAAGTGAAGCTTTATTAGAAAATGCTTATAGCCAGTCTTTTTACAGATTATTCTGATCTTTTCTTAGTATGTAATGTATGTATTAGAGTAAAATGAAAAGGTTACGTTCCATGAAAGTGCTGCGGACACCGCAACCGCAATAAAATATTTTGACGTGTATACGGAATTTTCTTACTATTTTTTTGTCCTCAAATTGCGAAATAACGATAATCGGGATCAAGAATCAGGACATTTAGCTGTAAGACATGAAGATCTTTCTCCTTTCATCTATCCAGCAATACCTAGGATAGCCTACAAATAATAACTTAAACGATCCAAAACATTATTACAAAATTATAAAACACGGTAATTTAATTAGCCTTAATATATGAGACCTAAATTGTAGAAAGGACTGCTTTGTCCGAAGATAAACTGTTTAATTGTGTTACAAAGTAATGCTAATCGAAGTGGAATATCAGAGATTGTTAACATGAAACGAAGCCACATACAACGGTAAACGAGATGTAAAACGGACTTGTTATTGTTAACATACTCGACCATTATTTTGCAAAGATTAAAGAACCATTCGAAAGTGACCATAAGTCAGAATATATTTTTCATTTAAAGTTATTCATTTGAAATTCTGCAACGACAATAAAAAACATTTTCCATAAGCAAAAAAGTAAAAAATGTAAATATAAGCACCGAAACATTGTTAATAAAACTTCGAAATATAATTTCTAGAGCTAGAAGGTTCACTTCTTTGTTAAAATGTATGTAATAAAGAAACAAAGTGAGCAACATCAAAACCAATTTTCTGTTATTTGCCGCCATTTCAATCGTGATGACCACGAAATTAACCACAACGTCTACGTGAAAAAAAAATATGTTGGGAGAGAATAAAACCAGAACAAGTGATTCATCCATCTACACCTATATATAACTTATTATTATTACATCTACACCTATATAGAATTAATTCAGAGCTTTAAAAATACTAAAAATATTATTATCTCTGACTATCTAAAAACAGAAAGGGCGTTTTATTTTGACTCATAAATCGACCCATCTTTCGAAAATTGTTATTTCAGAGTTACGTTAAAGATTGTGTGTGCAGCAGTAAGTCATTCTATAAATTATAGATTGATAAATGGATAACTGAAGAAACCTATTTTATTTATCTTCCAGGGTTCGTGACTATGTGGTGGGCGGTAGTTATATGGCTCATAGCAGCCGAGAGCGCGCAGGGTATCGCCAACAAAGTTATAGACGTAGCGACCACATGTGACAAGAGCTCTATCGCCGTTCACATCATCATGGACCAACCTTTCAAAGGACTGGTCTTCAGCAAAGACTTCTCGAGAGAGTGTCGAGCTCAAGGTAAAGCACACATGCATTATCACTCTTTGTTTTTCTCAACTTCTAAAGAAAAACTTAACTTTCTAATCTTATCAATATACTCTCTTAAACGATGATGCAAAATGTTAAACCCTTTCAGGAAAATTACAAAAGAAAGTGTCATTAAATCTACCGTCAAACGCCTGCGGGGTTCGTACCTCTACTATCAACTCGACGGTAGAAGAACCTGATGATAACGAGGACCTATACTACACGGTGGAGCTGGTCATACAAATGGACCGCCAGCTGCAGCAGTCCTCCGATCAAGAGTTAATGGTGAGGTGGGTGGAGATAAAAACATAAATTTATTGCGCTTATGCACATTTGCTATTAAATTTCAACAGGCGTTTCAAAGTTTTAAAACCATTGAAACCTTATTACCTGATGGTGTATTACAGGTGCAAGCTGCAACCACCTGCTGTTAGAATCCACAGCTCAGCACTCGAGGGCGTCATCAGCACCAAGCTACGAGAAATGACAAGGCAAGAAGCTAAGAAAGTTAGGTAACTATAATTTATAATTAACTTTTGTAAAATTTCTCTTAAGGTAGCATACCCACATTAACATTCTCACATAATCTAACATTTCTTACGGTCCTACTTACCGACAGGACGGGTCGCAATCGTCAAGGATTCAACCCAGCGGAGGCGGAGCAGCGTCAGCAGTTGGTGCAGGCGGCACGCGCTTGGATGGAGCTGGCGCCCACCGCAGCCGCCGCAGAGCCCGCCTCCGTCGAGGTCGGCCAGCCCACGCGGCTGCTCATACAGTGTACCTTGCCTGGTGAGTATACCATTTGCAGGTTCATTTTAGATATGGCTAACATTTTAAGAACACATCCATTGTAATAAGGAGATTATCCAATCTTAGGCGTATGTAGTTTTTTTTTTAAATTATTCACATGTATAGAATCATATTCGTTAACAGGGTTATGCGAGACTGTGTAATTCTCAGAGCTGTGGCACCCCTTTCAGTCCGAACCGCACCCTTAAGCTAAATTATCTGTGAATTATCTCAATTTACAGTAGGTGTAGGCCTGCGAGTAACGAATTGCGTCGCCCACGATGGCTTAGGAGAGGCGTCACAGAAGCTTCTCGATGACGCCGGCTGTCCCATCGATGAAGCCATCTTCAGTAGCCCCACATTGCACGAACACAAGCACCGCGCCCCAGAAGTCAACCTTTCCGACTTAAAATCTGTCGACCCTCAACAAAACATAGAAGAATCTACAAAGATAAAGCAGATAAAGAACGACCCAGATTACGCTTTCAAAAATATCATGACATATCAACATGCTGTAGTCACTTTCGCAGCATTCAAATTCCCAGACAGAGCGAAACTACATTTAACCTGTGGGGTGGAACTTTGCAAAGGAATCTGTCCCAAGATAGACTGTAAAGCCTTGAGAAGACCGCAGCAGACTAGAGACGGGCTGTTAAGGAAAGCAAGGTTGGACAAAGATGCTAGAGGATTGGTTATTGATAGGTTAGAGGTGTACAATAGCATAGAAGTACTAGCGCCGAACATTGAGCTCGAGGACGAAGCATCAATAAGAGGTATATCTTTTTATTTTACTGAAGATTAAGTAAATATGAAACCAAAAATAAACACGTAATGAACGATGGTATCGAACAATAAAACTATATATACATAAACTAGGAATGTAATGATAAAATAAGCCAATAATGCAATTCCCGCTTTTCCACTCTTTTCTTTTCTCTCATTGCCTCTCATTCTTTCCTTTTTCCTCCTTTCCTCTGCATAAGTATGGTGGACAGTACATCTGTAACTGTTCTGATGATGAATTTACGAAAAAAAATCTTTGTTCCGATAAAAAATTAAACAATGAAAATGGTTTCGTTACAGGGTCGAGAAGAATAGACGGTGACAAAGATGAATTCGTACGAGGCTTCTCTCCAGGAGACAAAACAATATGCTTATCACCTGGAAAAATGGCCCTTGCGTTTTGCGTTTTAGGGATAATTTTTCTATGCGCCATAGCTGTTGCATTTGCATCATTAGTACGAGCGAGAAGACGAATGATTCGCGAACCACTGCATACGTCACTCTCCTTCTATACCGGCAGCAAGAGTTTATTCTCTTCAAGTGAGAGTTCCAGTTCTGGTCTAAGTGGAAGTAAATTGTTACTAACTGATAGTCCTTATTTAGATCACCATTCATCTTCCAGCAATAATTGGCCTTATGCTAGAGCATTTTGAGCAAGCAAATATTAACGAAGTTAAAAAAAAATTAAGCGCAAAGGAATACCATTTCACGTACGCGGCCAATTACAGTTTTAAATAAACTTCTTGTTTTGCATACATAAGATGAGGCTATAATATTATGTATTTAAAGTTCTTTATTATTATTTCTTCAATTTGTCATGATAGACGCAGAAATATTGTGAATTTGGTACATTTCATACTTATTTTTTAATTTATTTTCAAACAGTAAAAGAAATTAGCGTACAATTTAATACTCCTATAAGACATTGGTGCTTTTGTGTTGAAATTATTTATAATGTAAGATGTGACAAATGGGATTGTTTTCTGGGAAGACTGTCCGATTAATATTACTCTAATGTTTAGTTTGTAGTTTAATTTATTTTTATTGTCAAATACATGCTTGAGGTGGTGCTTTTGATAAATTTGAAAATTCATAAGAATTTCACCGAAAGTCTTATGTAGAGTTTTAGAGATGTAAGTTAATTTAGGTTAATATATCGAGATATTTTACAAAGTTATAACAAAGGATACATGTCAAAGGTTTAATAGCTATTATTAATATCCTGTGACGTACTTCGTAATTCGTAAGGACTGGGAACATAGCTATATTCCCAAGATAATTTCTTGTTTGTGTCGTAACATATCCAATACATTTTAATTGAAGATATAGAATAGGTAATTAGCTATTGCTACATTGCTACTTCAAAATGGTGTCGGTTGAGTTGAACTCCATCCGAGTTGAATATAAATAAAACGTCATTAGCGCCACCTCGAAAAAAAAATAGTTAAGGAATTTTAAGGCTTAGAAGAAATTCATTGTGTGAAATGTAGATTCTTTATTATATTATATGTTAAATGAATCATATATTGTGATAAAATTTAAGTGTAAATTAATATAAGTTTCCTTTTTTTTTAATTTTTGAATAAATGAAAACAACACTGGTTTTTGATTTCATTATTCCGTAAATACCATGAATCTTATCTAAATATCTGTAATCTTACCTTTACAGTTCATGTTGAAGTATACTTAAAATGAAAACAAATTGATGTGAAGTATATACTTCTAATTCTAACTTGTAATTAATAAAAAAGGCGGTATTTGAAGAATTTTACAAACCTGATTACATTAGTTATTTTAATTTTATCAAATAAAATACATTGAACTTTGTATAAAGCGTGTTACGTGTTATATAAAACACCAAACCAAACCTTACGTGTTATATAAAATTTTCCTTGTTTAGTTATTATATAAGTATATGATTTTGTTTGAAATGTTTATTAAAAGATGACACAAAACAACAATAATATGTTTCTGAACTTCCGAACGCGAACGCATGGCAATCATTCATAGACTAAAAAAACTCTTTGTCTATGACATATCATGATATCATGCCTGGCAAAGATCATTTTCCCGCCGTCATAATCCTTTTAATGCTTAAATTTGTACTTGTAATTTCTTCCCTTTTTCTTGTTTTATTTTTTGTCAGATATGTTGATATAAAATTTCAACTTATCATCTATATATTACCAATTGCATCAATTTTAATTATAAAAGAAAGAATTTTACTCTGTACAGTATTTTAGGTCAGAAAGAATTTTCGCCAAATTTTCATTACTCAAATTGCTTTAAAATAAAATGTTATCTGCAGGAGTAACATATCCTATCGTTTAAAGTTCACACACAAAACAAAAAATAGTTTTAACTTTTGCAACAAAACTTGACAGAAAATCTGTTTTGTTGTAAATCGGTTTATCACTTAATCTATGACAAGGATGGTAAGGTGATGCTTTCGCGGCGATCTTTTGCCTCGCCTTCGACGCCCGTTCGTACTCGCAGTCACGGATGATAATTTGGAATTTTCTACATGAATAGTGATTATTACTGAAGCCCTACATTAAAAGTGTGCGTGTTATGTTAATAAAGCTGCAAATTGGATAAGTAATAGTTATTCGGTGTGATTGTGCAAGTGATTTCAATTTTGAGGTAAGTAGGTACTTTGGCCTATAAAAAGGTGTTTTATTTTGTATGGAATTGAGGCAGACAAATTATTAGTGATATCATATTTATCTAATTTAAATCGAGATGTGTAAGATAAAATTTCGATTGTACCATGGTTTGTATTGAAAGGTAAATTCTTAATAGTTCGGTCTTTACGTTTTAGCCTTGTAATTTCTCATTGAAGATTATTGCCGCTTTTCAAATGTATCGAATTTTTTGTTTCCAAAAAACGCAAATGTAAAAATTTATTTTAAAAAAACGCCCTAACATTTACTTTCTTATAAGTAGATATTTTAATTTTACCCAACCGTTTTCATCGAACAATTCATTTTCAAAGCTGAAGAATTACAAAACCTAAACAGGTAGTACCTAAACATAATCCTAGCAGATAAGTATTGGGAGTAATCTTATATCAAATACAATATAAGTCAAGTGGTTGTGCAGTAAATGGGGCGTGACAGTTTGCTATGCATTGAATAGTTTAACATACAACATATTATAGCAAGGAGATTTATTTGATGGCAATAATTTTATACTATTTAAATTTAGAATATTAGTAATAACTTTCAGTTCTAAATATGTAATGTACCTAATATGATGATGTAATGATAATTAATATTATCTTGAGTACTTATTAATGGTAATATCTATTTGTGCTTGGTTTTCTGATTGGTTGCTACTTGTGGTGTTTGATTAAAATCACTGTAATTCTTTATTATTTAACATACATTTATATCCACAATGAAAGGTCAATTTCATATTACATCTATACAGATATAAAGATAAAAGATTTGATTGTGAGTCGAAAAGGCATTGAAAGTACTGGACCAATTTGAAATTTTTTTACTGTTAGG
The DNA here is from genome assembly GCF_912999745.1 of Papilio machaon. Lineage (NCBI taxonomy): Eukaryota > Metazoa > Arthropoda > Insecta > Lepidoptera > Papilionidae > Papilio > Papilio machaon. Next base: position 5,816,763 of record NC_059999.1, on the reverse strand, counting down.
AAACTTCACTATTCCCGGGTGACATAGGCTATATTTGTAACTAGATTTAACAACTACCAACTAGTAGTCAATAATATTTTAGATAACAAATAAATGTTTAAATTACTTTACAAAAACTGTCCAAATTTTGTGCCTCTTCAATTAGCAGACAATTACAGTTAGACAATATCTTTGGAAGTACACAAATGATAATGTTTAGTAAAATAAATTCATGATAATTTTTTGCCAATTACCAATGTGTGCAAATAAAAGTATTTGTGAAAATTACTTATTGATAATTCCTATATTTATCAAAGATAACTTACAAGATGGCTTTCTGCCTCGTAATATTGTGTACAAAGTAAAGGTTTTGATCCGTTTATATTATTATTATTTTGAATGTTTATAAAATACTAGCTTTTACCCGCGACTCAGACCGCACAGAAAAAAAAAGAAAACGGGGTAAAAATTATCCTATGTCCTTTTCCTGGTTCTAAGCTACCTGCCCACCAATTTTCAGTCAAACCGATTCAGCTGTTCTTGAGTTATAAATAGTGTAACTAACACAACTTTCTTATAAATATATAGATAGATTAGGTCTTATTTATTTTTAGTATGCAATGGTGCGTTATTTATTTTTAAAACCAAGGAATGATTAAGACAGTGTTTGTTGGAAAAATGTTGCCATTTTATTTATTTAAACACAACATAAAGTACTGATTCACTGTATGTTACTTGGCAGATTGTTTGATTACTCATCTTTTCAATAATAATATTAACTACTTGCTGTTTATTTGTGTCTCATTAATCTTACTAAACATATACAGAATAATAATAGTTTTTTCTAATTGTTTTTTAAATTTTAAATAACACTGTTCAGTAATACAACATATTTTGAAGTTTAAAATTAAAACATTATTTTTTTATTGGGTTGAATTCACCAAAAAATGCAATTTTACATAACAATAAATAATTCATGAAGCATTATGCAAGGGGACTCAAATCTTTCGGCTGACTAGTTTGTCATGTAAACTTGCTTTAGTGCATGAATCCATTTAAATGTTCAATCTTACTTTGCTATTAAACATGTTAATTTATATGATTCTGGTATGATTTAATTATTGGTTGCTAATGTTTTAGATTAGTAAGTAGTTAATTACTGGGCATTTTTAAGCTAATAACGATGGCATCAGTGTTTGCGTGTAGGTAACACTTAAGAGTAAATTGAACAGGCACATACTAAACTAGGACATTACCATCTTCCGACCACATAACCACTTAACAAACTATAGTTCATACAAAAAAAAGTAATAATTTTCGTATTTTTATAGTACTTATGATCTTTATATATGTCCAAAATGTTTATGTTACCCATAAACCCGAATTGCCTGAATTTCCCTGTAAATCTAAATACTTTTGACAGATTTCTCAGTCGCCGTCTGGGTCGTGGGTGGGGTCGGGATGTTTCGACGAGCAAGGTCGGTGAGATAGGGGGAGGGGATTGGGGGGAATCAAGGCCTCAATTTCTCTAGACTTCCTGCCACCTGAATTTACCTGGGAAACTTCGATTACGTAATTTTCGGCGTTGATATGTGTTGAAAAAATGTTTCATTGTTTTCTATTTTCAAAATAGCCATTCATATATCTTTTTTCACTAAAATTTCGAAAGTAATTTGTTGTTTATTTTGTTGATAAAATAACAAGGAATCCTTATGTTCATTAAACATGTTTAATCATATTTTTAATGATGATTATACATGGAAGTTACAAATGGATTTGGACAGCGCAACAATTTCTCCGAAATCATTTCGTCAGGACCTTACTACAGTAAATTAGCAAAAGACCTATCGCTGATATAGATTTACATGTTGCTATATTAAGAATGTAATGATTTTTTCTGTTCAATCATCACACCTCAATCAAAAGCGCCATACACCCTACCCTGGGGGGTGGGAAGTGGGAGGGGCGTGCGTGCAATAGGGACATGCGGCTCGCCGGCGCCAGGGGCCCGCGCGATCGATAGCCCGGCTCACTTCGTTCAGTTGGTGTCGCGCTGAGCGCTCGTGTCTGAAAATTCGTGCTGTAGTGTTGCCATAGAATTTGTACAAGTGCTGTGAGTGTTCGTATATTGCTTGTGGAGAGATGAGATAGTCCTCAAACTCTGGTATGTTCCAATTCGATTAACAAACGTAACTAACCCTTGATGTTGAGTTATGATTCAACTGAGAGTAGAGTCTTCGAGTCCTATCATCTTGCCTTAATCGAAACGATGATTACGAAGTTTTTTTATACGTTCTTTTAAGTAAAAAGTTCATGCTTGTGAGAAATTTTTAACATTTAAGTACTTCCTTTTGCTCATTTCTGTGTCAGTATATCCATTAATTCCACGCCCTCTGGTGACCTAGAAAGACTTTCGCTACATTTAGCTTTTGCGGTTATTAGTCGTGACTTACAGGCAAACATTACTGAACATCGAGAAACATTTTAACATTTTACATCGAGATGAATACTTATATTGTTAGTTTTCTCAATGAGTATCACGAGAACCTCGTAACTCAAAATATAGTTTTACAACAAAAAAATTGTTGTTGGAATCTTAAATTCTCAAATATTTTGAGTTACGAAGTTCTTACCGATCATTTTAAGTAGTACTGCATTTAAGCGTTTCAGAACTATGCGGATAGTTTTATTAGCTTCTAGGAAATGGACTTGGCAATCTAATTGTGGATAGACTTTGCCTAACCTACTTGGACGCCAGCTGCTGCCCCCCCCCCCAGTATTCACCCTTTCCCGGTCACCCCCACATCGAGGTCAGTTGCGCAGCCGTATCAATGATCTGTAGACAACGGCAAAGAGTAACGTCTGCTATGTGTTGAGTTCTATGTCTTTTGTACTGAGTAAATTGGTTCTTGATCTTATTTTATGTTTGTTTTTGTATCTTCTTCATTAATACGTTCCTGTGCCAACTTTAAGTAGTCTTTTCAAAACGTCTTTACGATCTTGGTTCTCTGCTGTTATAGAACAAGTAGATTTTTAAGAAAAACAACTAATTAGTTCCTTAAATTGAGAAGACTTTTGTGTATGATTTGTTATAATTTATGGCAATTATTTTTCGTTACGCCCTTACTCATACAGACATCTAAACGTGAGATGAAATATGTTTAGGACATATGAATTTCCAAGGAAGAAATCATTTTAATGTAAAACTGTGAACCATATCTAAAAATGTTGCACATAACAAAAAAATTTAGTGGGAATGATTGTGTAGCGTGGAGGTCGGTTATCTCATAGTATGATGTCATACCTCGCTGCATACCTTTTTGCAGCTTTTGCGCGTTGTTATTGCAACGTGACGTCATCCAGACGTCTGGGAACAGATCATTAATAATAAGATAATAAACTATTAATGAATTATTACATTTTAATTGATTTTTACCAAATCGTTTCAATCTTTATGATTTAGAATATTATTATCGGATTAATTTTTATAACAATTACAATTAATTTAGAAATAATTATTGTTATACGTATTTTGAGCTCTGTCTAGTTAATTAAATCACTTCCTAATAAATCTAATCTTTTATTGAGAAATATTGAAGTCGAATCAATGTCATATTTAAATAAAAGTTCTTTGAAAACTTTGTTTTAATAAAATTCGTGTTTGCCTTTCAAAGTAAAATGATATCGTAACACATGGTTTAGTATTAATTTCACGATATAATACTATGTCTGTCTGGATGAACTTATTTAATTAAAACTTCAGTTGGACTTATGCAAAAAGACAAAATCCAGACTCGAATTCCGTTTATGTTTTATACGTTGCTTTTTATTTTCATCACTTTACTACTCCCCACAAACTACTACGCATTTTACTGAAATGCTTGTAGGCAGAATACTGAAAACGAGAGGTAGCCTGTATTAGACATACATTATTCAGGTATCGCAGTTCTTAAGAAGTATATTTATTTAATAGAGTAATCATATTGAAAAAATATAAGTTTTATCTGTTGTATGTTATCGTAAAGATATAGCTGCACCGATGTTGCTCGAGTTCTTTGAATGATAAACAATACTTTGCTTTGGTCACAGAATAATGAATACAAAAAATTATGATTCACATAAATAAGGACAGTTCAAAAATTCTTTTGCTTCTGGATGTTTAAATTCTGTGCTGGTTAATTAATATTTATAAAACTCCTGCTCGTTTAAGCCATACCGCATAAAACAACAATGAAATTTGTAAATGGAAGATCGTATTGAGTTATAAATAAAACATTTTGTATTGCATAACAGTAGGCCTAGCACGATTTTTGTGACAGTCGCCATCGACTAAATTTATTATTAGTATTTGTATAGCAACGGGCGGGTGCAGTATCGAGAGTAAAGTACACCAAAAATTTCATACTAATTCTGATATAATTGAAGATGTCGATACGAAGGCGTTGATAACAAATATTCGTGCTAGGCCCAAAGTAATTATAGTAATATGGTCTATACTTACCTTGTTTACATAGTTAAATCAAAAGTACCTATAAACACTGATGATCAAGTCTTATACTCGTAAATAAAGTTCTTGTTTTTATATTCTCTTCACAGGGCATGGAAATTGTATTATTTTGTCTATACAAACGATTGTTTTCAAATATAAAAAGGATCTGTAAGCGACGGTTAAATACAATCCTTCAGGGTTTAAAGTAGGCCGGAAAACAATCCTAATTTAAAAATGAAAATTACCTTAGTTTTATATACTAAATGGATGGATAAACTAAAGAAATAAGGTCTTGACATTAAAGAAATTAACTGTAGTGACAGCTTGTCTAGTCTTTTGATTGTTACATGTCCTAGTTTTTAATGTGAACAACCAATCTAGCAGGAATGTACAAGTATCATACGTCAAGTATCACTTAGCTCAATAGGCAATTTGAGCTAATCTCTAAGATGCTATCTTTAAGAATTTCAAAGCAAGGTTTAGTTATTAAAAGATAAAAGCAAGTTCGTTGAAACCAGAGCATAGCAGACCTTAGCATTTTTAATGTCAATAAACTATATAATATATGTATGCTAGCTGTCGCCCGCGACTCCGTCCGCGCGCAGTAAAAAAAAAAAATAAATGAAAAATAAATGTTGGCCGATTCTCAGACCTAATGAATATGCTCACAAAATTTCATGAGAATCGGTCAAGCCGTTTCGGAGGAGTACGGTGACGAAAACTGTGACACGAGAATTTTATATATTAGATATAATCTTAAACAATATATAATCCTAAGACCAATTTTGGAAAAACCATTGTCCTTGAGTGCACAAGATTTAATCTGCAGCAGCATACTTTTAAAAACAAAAAATATTCTGAGGAAGATCTTTCGTCAAGAGAGTGGAAGCGTTGCCGTCTTATCAAGTGAGTCAATTGTTTCGGGCGCGGTTATCTGTCCCGAGGCATTTGACCCACCAATTGACTTTGGGGCGTTCTTTACTTGTGACATAATTTAGACGTCTGACAAATATACTTCTGTGTAATACAAAGAATTAAAGAAAACATTTCTAATTAATTGTGTTAATTTTTGAAATGCTTTTTGAATTTGTAGTCATGACAAAATATCTTCTTCTAATCAATAGTCAAAGAAATCTTATTGTTTTGATTTCTAATTGTTTTAAAATTTAATTACGTATTACTATTAGTAATTTAGTCTTACTGTACATATCTTGCTATGTTCGACAAATCGTAGAATATTAAATACTAGCTTTTACCCGCGACTCCGTCCGCGCGGAATAAAAAATAGAAAACGGGGTAAAAATTATCCTAATGTCCGTTTCCTGGTTCTAAGCTACCTGCCCACCAATTTTATGTCAAATCAATTCAGCCGTTCTTGAGTTATAGTGTAACTAACACGACTTTCTTTTATATGTATAGATTTAGAAATTTCATATTATGTATTTCAAAAATGGGAATTAATTTAACCTACTCCAGATTCGAATTTATCATACGATATCGCAGCTCTTATCATTTCTGATAATTTTATGCATTCCTAATACGTATTACTTACAATTTACTTATTTTATTATTATATTAGTTATTTATATAAATAGTAAGAGTTTCGATTAATAACATACTTTATCACAGTTTGCTGATATGTTTATTAGTAATATTTTATACGATCTATAAAAACTGTTATAAATGTAACCTACTTTTTTATTAATGATGTTTTTATTGTTTCAGGTAAGCATTTTCAGTTGACGAAGTGTTCAAAAAAATTATTCGTTGTGAGTTTTTTTTTTACATTAAGTATTTGCGCTTGTAAAAAATTGTAGAGTAGAAATTTTTTTTTACTCCAAAATTTGATGGGATGCTCGCCTTTAGCTAAGAGAATGACAAAGACGACGGTATATTTTATACAGAGGTTTTGGTCTCAGAAACCCACGGTAAATACATCAAGCTAATCCATTTCATCACTGATCGTGGTAGTAAAAGTTGTAAGCATTTTACGCATTGTAGTTTTTTACAATGTGTGCCTACTTTAATCTAATTTGTAGAGTATAAGTTACGTAATGCAACGCTGTCGATACGCGTAGTTGTAATTTAATTTGCCTGTATCTACGGGCAACGCCTTCTCATTCCTTAGGAATTTATTTTTTTATACAAACTATAAACAGAACAAGTGCTTTGTGAACAGCGCGTGAAGTAACAAACCATACGTTTTTTAATCACGCCTCTCGTGAACGATCTAATAACTGACTATAGTAAAATTGTAATGTATTTATAAAAAATAGCAATACAATATTCATGTTTACACTTTATCGTTTGTTTGTATCTTTCAACTTCAAGAATATATAGCGTAGTAAAACTATGGTACTATTTCAGCTGCGTAGATGGTCCTTCGAGCAGGATATTTTGCATTTTTGAAGTCAACAGGTACTGAATTGTACGTGTTGTAATTTAGCTTCATGAAGTATAATCCATGCAGCACCGTCTGGTCTCAAGTGTAATCCTGGTTGAGTTTTATTCAAGTATGATCTCGAAGCCAGACAATTCTCAGAATACCTGTCGCTATTTACAATGGTTACGTTTTTAATCTTCCTGGTTATAGACTAGAAAAAATTATCACTTTTTTCTTTCGTTATAGATAAAAAATACTGTATCAAAAACAATCTTGTTTGTAATTATCCTTAAGGAGTTCTCTCCTGTACTCTATGACTAATACACGTTATACCAGGAACCACGGTGCATAAATATCTCCGGTCTAGACATAGGGGAGGTAGACTGTGATCTGCTGTAGATAATCGTCAGCATTACACACCGACTAATGACGGCTGATGACACTTGATGTTTATAAAACAGTATTATTTTTCAGTAAGAATGTTAAACTAGTTCCACATAAAAAATAAAAATTATAAGTTACAACCTTGACGTTAGAACTATAAATTATTAGCTAGTCCAATTAAAAACAGTCAATGACTCGAAGTACACACATCTTTTGCGTGTTTGATATTTAAGATTAACTAAAGTAGGACAAAAATATAAACTAATATTTTAATATAAACTAAAAGGGTTAACCGTGTGTTTCTATTGGCGAAAGAACCGTCCAAAAACATACTGTTATCTCTGTTGTTTTATGTATTTGAATTGACGTTTTAGCAGTGGAAACCCATGTTAATCATCAAATTTAAAGTAAGTTCATGTTTGGGCTTTGACGTTAATTGATTTAACAATGGACCTTTACGAGTCGCAACAGACTTTCTAAATCCAGTAACAACGGCCTATTGTATTGGACCCCTTTCTTATTCATTGCGAACACAATGCTGGTCCTGGGTGATTGGTTTTTCGAGAATTTTCTTAAGTATAAAACCTTATACGTTATTTTATATGACATTTTCGTGATAATTTCTTGTGCATACATTGCATCATAATGATGTCATCTCGTAAATACGAATATTGTTAGCTTTAAATTTAACAAATCTTATCATGAAACCGAGTTGGCATTTAATTTTAAAAAGTATATCCATTTAAAGGTATTTCTTGCAAATAAAATAATCACAATGATCTTTTTGATACATTATTTATTAAGGAATTAAAATAGGAATGTACCAAGTGTATTATACTATATCATCTTCGAAATATCGTAGTTTGTATACATTGTGCGTTCAATATTCCGCCGGTGGGGTCCTGAATCCTGGTGCTCGGGTCGACGAACTCCAATCCAGTTCACGTCTTGCACTCGCCGCCTCACGTAACACTACCCGCACAGATCTACATGCACACATTTTATTATGTAATAGAAAGTATGGAGGCAAGGAAAAATCAATAGGTATTGATAAATGTGTCGAGTCGTATCGGTCAAGTTTTGGATGAAAAATTAATGTCGGTTTTACATATTTGATAATGCACAATTCAAAATAAAATAAAATAGCACAAGGAAAGATAACACGTAATTGTACCTTTCCCCCCGTAATTAGTTTAAAATGATAGTATAAGAAATGTAATTAAATAATCGACAATAAAATGCTCAAAAGTAAGATTTATTATATTCAATTTTAAATGATAGTTTATATTGTTAATGTATTAGAATAGTAACGTCTCAAACATTGAATAATTATATTTACATCATATATTTGGATAAGGATAATTATAGCTTGTGCTCCTACACTTACTTTTATTATTCTTCTTAAATAATGTAACCGGTTCCACAATACTTAACCGTCAAAGCAAAGTTACTTCGTTTGTGGGCGCGTTCTCGTTGGATAGTTCATTTGATGTTTTTACTTGTTTATATCCTTGCTCTAGTGCAAGTTATTGCTAGCCCGTCTTTTATTTATTGCATTTAAGGAATATGTAGATTGAGTAATATGTAAAGCTTCGTAAGTTGTTTAGTTTTTGTTTTCAATGCAGTCAATTCACTAATGTAATACCGGAAGTTTAGTTTACAGCTTCCGTTTTGTAAGTTATTCTTAAAAACTTTTATTCTAAGAGATTTTGGCGTACTGCCATATTGCAAACCGGAACTGTGTCATATACATCTTCTTTCGTTACTAACTGACACATAAATCAAAGAACATTAGGTCCTATAAAAATTGATTGGTAAGTTTAGGTTTTTACTAGTGTAATGTTTGCACCATCTTAATAATATCTTAAATTTTATTTTCTATCCGCTTTGTTTGGCGTTTATCAAAATTTTCGTTTTATACATGAGTAGATTAATAGCACAGTTAAATCTATTTTATTCATATTTCATTATATAGCATCTATAAATGCAGAGCATCTCGTCTGCCAGCCACATGTGTTGTGCCTCGATACACCATTTGCAGCTTATTTTAATAGCTTTAAGGTTTTAATTCGTAAATACCTATTGTTTATTACGTGATGTTTTAAAACAAACTTTTTAATAACTTTTGAATAGCGTATTGTAAGTCCATTGACCTTTGAACTACTTTTTATTAACATAATGCAGAAATATGGTGAATGCTACTTTCTTTTGTCTCTACTTCTCAGAAAAGAATTTTATTTAACTGGCCTACAAACTTTTTAATCTTTTAAAAAGCTCCACGTCATATCGTAGGTCCATACGTCATGAAATTTAAGTATATTCGCTTAAACATGGCTGTGTTGAAGGTATGTAGTCAGTGGCACAATCACAGTAGTAATTTGCCGGTGGCTGAGCAGCAATTTGCAGACTCTAACGCACTACGCTGGGCCGTCCATTACTCATGTTACACGATCATTCGACGAATGAACTACGGTATCATTAAACCTTTACCATGTAAGTTATTGTTATGAAGTAATTCAAAAATTATGTGTAAGTTAATCGCTCCGTTCTGGTCAAACGTGGTTCACTTTGGCCAAATTACTCCTAACATATGAAGGCTTGTTCGGTGGCAACGTATTTGAGTTGATGATGTTGTCTTATGAGCAATATATTGTGTTTTAAATTAATTTTAAGTGACAAGCCTTAGACCTTCAACTTTTATGTCACATTGTCTGCTTTTATGCTGAACAAATATTTGTAGTGCGCTTCAGGTCATCTGTTCGCAACGAGGTCAGGGTTGGCTCGAATATTGTTTATTTAAACTGAGAGATAAGGAATGTATACGTTTTGATGTCTGTATTTTGACTCTCTTTTTCGTAGTGTATTTGATTTAGTAGTATAATGATGACCTGTGCACCCTTCGTCATTTCTACTAGGGTACTTTGGAAACCATCTTTTTCTATGTACATTTGACTAAAGCATTGCAACATAGTGTATATGTATTTGTATAGGCAAGTATGCAGCCGACTTTCTCCGCTTGCGGTACAAGTTATGGTTATTATTGAAAGTACGCAAGAGTACGTCGCGGCTGCCGAGATATTACTTTTGAATTATTCAATGTTCATTGTGCGAGACTACCAACAATGCTTAAATATTTTCATTTCCATTATTTAAAGCTATGATAGTAAGATGGACTGGCTTTTATTCCAACCGTAGTTTATATTTCTTTGTTTAATTTGTCGTAGTCAACGGTCTGTGTGCTTTTGGAAAATCTGTACAAACTACCTATTATTTCCATGAGACGAGAAGTGGGAGTATTACGTCTATGGGTAAAAGTATATCACAATTAATTTTTGTAGATAGCTTAGCCTCAGATAAGTTTCGAGATTCCTTTTTGTTTTCGAAAGTTATTGGAAGTACGAGAAATATTTTTACAGACATCTGTACAGACAATGTAATGTTTGTTCCCTTGAGCTATCTTAATTTTTTTGTTTGCGTTCACGATTAAGGAAGCCATTAGTTAGGACAATACGGAGCGCTGTGGCTTGCGAGCGCTCGAAGCAGTCGTTTTATAATTTTTATGGTCGCCAGTTGTATTGACCTAAATAAACGGATCACGTCATTGCTTCGCGGCTGCAAAGGGCGTGGTCGATACAATGCAATGTAAGCTCTAGATTCATTAAATTTCGTTTTATTAGAGTACTAACAGCTTTGACTTTAATTGTGGGAAGTCTGATTGATGGAGTTTTAATTTTTTGGGTGATTCGAAAACAAATTATATTGCGAGGAATACTATTAATTTAATATTGTCTACACGAGCCGTGCTATCAACGATGTTAAATTTCTTACAATCTCACTGCAAACAGTCATATAGCGGGATGTATCATAAAACGGGTCTGACGGCGTCGGCCTTCGTCGCCGCCCGGTGACGTCATCGCTTATGTCATGCCCACACAGATGATAATCGCGCGATTATTAGCCGCAATGCCGAACGGACTCGCACGTCGGCCGCACCACACCCAGACAGGCCAATGGTGGTCTATATTGTAACCTTGTATCCGATGTATCAGTTACCATACACATATCAAATGTTTAATAAAAAGTCTCCTACCACGCCTATCAGCTAGTAAAATAACACAAAGCGCTATTTTTTTTACCTGATATTAGCATGGAATGTTACGCAAGTCTATACTAATAGCAGGCTAAGAGTAAAATTTCACAGAAAGCGTATACAATTGTTTTTGTTGGTTGTTAAAGTACAGTTTAGTTCTCGTTCATTTCTCATTAAGACAGCGGGTTAACCTTGGTTTAAATGAGCATTAAATATTAAAAAGTAAAATGTTAAAATTATAAATAATAAATAAAATAAATAAATGTTTGCTCTGACCCTCTTAAACTCTAAGTGGTCGTATTAATTTGTATTTATTTAAAACAAAATATTATGAATAGTAAGATATGTTTTACAACAACTGAAATCGTTATGAGGGACGTATCAAGTAGAGAGGGTTTCTCGTTTAGCAACACGTCTGGAATTTTCCGATGATTTTGAGTCACTTGTAATATGCGACTCGCTTGTTTACTGTCTTATCGTTATAAATAAGAAAAATAATCTCTGTATAGTGAAATAATTCGTACAGATTTAAAACGTTGTCTTTGGTTCAAGGGCGCCATTCGTCTCGCAGAACTCATTGAATAGACGCAGCGGTAAAAGGAGCCTATTTAGAATATTAAAACATCAGCACGCGCCGTGTACGGTCAGCTTGCGTCATTGCTCATTGTATATGCAATTGTTTACTGTATATCTACATACTTAATGTATTACACGTATGAGGTAGCATGTATCCCATATGTTAGATTACTTAATTCCACCGTCTAATTTAAGGTACTAGAAGTTATCCACCGTAAAAAACTGGATTCAAATAGCACCTTAATTTTAAATACAGTTGATTAAACTTTGCTCTAAATCATTTAAGGTCAATGTGACAGCAATTAAAGATCTTAACAAAAAGTGATACTGCTATGTACAGTGGGCTGAACTGTGTACTATGGACACTCTAAACTGAACACTGAGGCAGAATTCTGTCTTGTAAAAGAAGTACTGATAATGTTTAACCTTTAAAGTTGTACTGCACAATTTGAGTCTATAATTTCGGCGCCAGGTTAGAGTTTCCATAGTACACAGGTTGGCACCGAATTGTTCGCATCCTCCACAGAGTTCAGTGGCGAGTGCCGACGCCCACGCCGCTCACTCATTCATCTCATCTCTGACACAATGCTGGCCGAGCAGCTAATCACTCACTCACTATAAGTATAAATGACTTGACATTCATTGAATAATTGAATCAGTGGTTATAGGAACGGACATGCCCTTAATCTGAACCGTAGTTTGTGTTATATTTTTTACTTATTACGCGTAGTATCTTATGTAAAGTTAGATTTATTTTTCTAAGCCAATCTTGTTGCGTTTTATTATGTAGATTTAATTCAGTTTAAGTTTGATAAAATGTTGTAAAATACTGTTTATTAAAGTGCTGTAACAAGTAGGTGTTTCGTAGGATGGTAAATGATACTCTGTAAATTAACAGTGTGCCAAGGTCATCTCTATAAAGAACCAAATTGTTATTGTTATTGTCGAGAGCATTTAAATCAATAATTTGATAATAAAAAAAATTGTCTTCGACTGATGCACGTTGCATTGTAACAGTCCGCTTTATGTGCTTTCGAAATCGTCAAGTAACTAAAATGTTCCTACAGTATGTTACGGCTTGCTATAGAATGTTCCATTCATAAGCGTTTCACAGACTGTTTAATCAATAGCCTTGAATGCAACACCAGTAGACTGATGTGTGAAACCAATACGTCATATTTTTGTAGTCTTTTTTGGTATTGATATTATTGTGTAATGTTTCTAAATAATTCATGCTTTATACATTACACAAATAAATTAATTTTGGAACCCCCTTTATAAAAGTATCAATTAATCAAACATTTTGTTTTGTAAGTTTTCTAATATTTTAGAACAACATTTTGTAAACATTGTAAGTTTGTCGATAGTTAAACAATATAAGAAAAATATCTTTGTCAAAGTTTGTCTACAAGCAAAGAGGACATCATTATTAATACATCTTATTTGAATACATTTTAATTTAAAGTGTATATAATGTTTGTATGTGACGTCACATCGTACCATTAGCGCCGATATAAACAGTGACGGGGATTCGACGGCCTCGTTTCTTGAATTCCCAGCGCCGAGTACAATGTACGAACGCTCACTAAAAATAACATCGCTTATACATTCGTGAAAATCATCCACCGAAATAAATTTCCTGGCAATTATAGACACGTCCGACTGCCGACTATCGGAATAGGGCTGACGCTAAAGTGCCACTTCCTTAGCATTACCTTCTGAGGACGTTTTCAGGTGAATTTCATTGACGCTCTCTGCCAGTCATGCATAATAATAGATCAATAATGGGAACTTGTGACAATTTTAACATATTCGAAGAAAAACAACGATTAAGTAAATTGTGACAGATTACTATGATGTGACGTCACTAATATCCGTTTCAACGCGCACAGTTTCGTGTGAGTTGCCAAGTCATTAACACTTAAAAACCTAATACTTTAATTGTACTTGATAGTGCTATACATATACATATAAAATTTTACAAATATTACAAATTTTTTACAAATTTCACGTTCTGTGAAAATATAGAAAATACGAAGGCCTTTTAATAGTTCTTAAGAATAAACTAAGCAATCATTATGGTACAATTAGTTTAAGATGTAGGGCACATAGCAACCCTAGCGGCCTCCTGTGTGGGTGGAAATCCTGTTCATGTGCGCATGGCCGCGGCCGGGATAACGCAGATCTGTCCACGTCACAAGGCTATCGAGCACTGAGGTCCAAGTTAAACGGACAAGATTATTACGATGATATCATCTTTGTTGACTCATCCGTTTACACAGCGATTACTTAACATTGCTATAATTACTATCGTAATTACCAATACCAATAACTTAATTGAATTTAATGATCCTTTCATATTGTAATAATTCGGAGAGCAAGAAATGTTCACAAAATATTGTTTTGTTAAAATAATTTCTTGGCATTTTTTCTACATACTTTTTAATATGAAACCTACAAGAAATAAGTCCGGCAAGGCTTCTGCAGTTCCTCTGGTGTTGCGGATGTCCATGGGTGTCGATGATCACCTCGGAGTTTCTAGTCAACTTTGTTGACTAGTCATATAGACAGAGATGTTTCTGTATTTTAATAGAGTGGTCGTCCTTGTTTGACCTTTGGATCTCTTAAATTGACATTTATAAAATTCAAGAGAAATCCAATGCTGAACTTGGTCGATGAGGAATTATGAAAAATTTGATACACCGGAAATCTGTCGTTTAACTTTTCCTTCAACTTCAATTATTGTTATATAAACATTGTTCATTATTGTTTAATATTTTAATAAACACCTTTATGGTGCAATTAATCTATTCTTATTAAACGACGCCAGCGAAATGCAACGAGCTGTTGTTTACCAAAACGTCCCCTTTGAACTTGTGTTGACCGGACACACATCGCTTCGCTGTACTGTTCTATGTGTGTGTTATGCACAGTTTTATATTATTTATAACACGTGGAATTATGGGGAAAAGGGGACTGCGAGACAGGGGGAATTGTTCGATCATGACAGGGTTGCACCTGGTATACGATTTCGAACGAATTCTTTGTAATGAAACCATAGTAGTGTAACATTTCTTTTTATAGTTGTACGTGGCTGACTAATTCGAATGGTTTGAAAATGGTATACCTGTAACGAATAAAATTTTTCTTGTGCGGAAGTTATACAGAGTACGGCTTCAATGTCAAAATGGTTAGGACACAAAATTACTGATAAAAACAAATATAGAAATGAGGCCTCGTACCCGCCAGTCAAAAAAGATCTTCGAGATTGTTGGGCACCATAATATAACACACATAAATTACTGCAGAATAAAAACTTTGTAGACAAATAGTAAAGTGATTGAAATAAAAAAAAAATGGCCAATTTATATCTTGACATAGACCTCCAAAGAAAGTATGCCACTCCCTCTTAAATACCTATAAAGAACCTCCCCCCCTCCCTTAGTACCTTAAAACACATTAGTTAATGACCTGATGACAGAGTGAGACGGGAAATAGTTTATAGGCGTCTAGTTCACGCATGTTGTGGCTCGGGCGCGGTTCTAAATTTGGGTTAATGGATTCGTCCGCGCACCGCCATGGGAAGTACCTGTTAGTTCGTCCGCTCTTACCTACCGCCTGTTTCACTTGCGCCTGCTTCTCGTCAATGTTACTCAGTAATTTTTTATTATTTATATTAGAGCAAAGCTGGTGTATTTTAACGTTACATTGCTGTGTATTCGAGCGAGTTCCTCACATATTTTTAATATTTGTTATTAATTAGACAGGGATGTCCTCATCAGCAACAATTTGACATTATATTGATCTTAGAACTTAGAAGAACACAATAGTATTCTGTACTTATCTTTTAAATTATCTTCTCCAGTCAATATTTAGTAGATGCAAGAGTTTAGCTATTATACAGCTACAATACATAATCCCTGAGAACATTCTGAGACTGCAACAAAACAGCGACAGTTTTCACGTATCAGCGAAAACTCGCGCCGGTCTAGGCGTCCACTTGTGCTGAGTTAACCACACTAAATATAGCGCCGCGGCCGTGATGTCAACACTCGTCGGAAGCTGGAAATGTCGTTGACTAAAGATTATTCGTTTTATTGCTAAAATTGTTCATCACTGGAGAAAAAGGTTTGAAGAGAGGCAAGCATTCTCATCTCTTAGTCGCCTTGACAAAAAAAAATTGTTATAGATGCATACATCATCTTTATATTTTTAAGTAGTTTTCTGTGTGATCTATCTTTTCTAGGATTGATAGCCCGTTTATGTAACTAGTGTTGCTAGTGACTATGCATTTGGAATGTAATAAACGCTTATCGGAAGTTTGAATTTTACTTTGGTACATTCACGCAATCAACTAAGTTTCACGCGTCTGAGGCGTTCGTGAGAAAATAATTTGCGCATTAATGATTGCGAGACGAATCCGGTGACGCGAATGAGCGAGTATGTTTATATACCTATTCGTCATGTAGGTCCTTATTTTATTTATTTATTTATTTATAATAAAGTGTTAACCTTGGAAATACAACTACGTCCCACTAAATTATTTAAAATAATTTGACTGTAGGATCAAAAATTATTTTCATTGTTTTAAATGTATTCAAAGCTTAAGCCACTATATTATTCTGCAAGGAATAAAAAGAAACTCCCATGGTCAACGTTTGTAGACACTTCGCTTTATTCATATTTGCTGTTTACGAATATATTCTTTAAAAAAATGTAAATTTTCGACAGTCTCATACACAATAATTTTTTTTGTCGTTTTTCTAAATTACTAAGAGTTTTGTGAAATGTTCATCGTACATTTTGACGTCACTACACAATTTTCAAGCATTTATCTATGGATTCGTTTATGATTTTGCATTCAAAATGTGCGCGGAAGTAATTCGCATCGAAATTAAGAACGCTGCTGTTACTTTCCGGTGAAGGTCAAACTCCCCTCCTGTTATACAGAGTTAGCTTTTCGCACAGCACAATTTGTTGTAAATGTCCACACAATTCATTGGATCGATAAAATATTCGGCATCGTGTTGAAAATTATCCTCTATTCAGAATAGATATTACGAGCCCAGATGAATCCTTTATTTTCACTATACAAATGTAGTAGAACAACGGATCGGTAAGTAACCGTCTGATTATAAAAACAAACAACAGCTATGCCAGTTAAAAATGCACCGCAGTCTGCGTTGGCCGGGCGGTAACCGTACCGTGACTAGTGCCTTGCACTTACTAGATATCGACGTTTTATCGTGCTGTTCGATATGACATCGATAAGTCCAATGATAGGATATAGAATTGATGTTAAATATTGCTTATAAGTATTATTTCCTTTCTAACACACATTATTTACACATTGTTTAGTTAATAATTTTACAATTATATTGCTGCTAAAAGTTTTGTAGTCTTATAAAAAGGAAGATCATATCACGAAAATAGATTACAGTTACAAAAAGTTAAGGATATCTCGCCCAGAGACATTTGCGCCCTCTTGTTATTATTCATGAGATAATATCGATATTTCCGTACCCGTATGTTATTGTCACTAACCGTAGCGTACCGCTAACAACATCCGCGTAGTTATGCGGTCATGCACTGAAATAGACCCTATCCGCAGCGAGATAAGGCCAACACCTGAATTGTGGTATAGTGATTAAAATCGCATTGTTTCCTCCCGTTCTCAATGAGGACGTCACTATGCGCATAGTTATGAGTGCGCCTCGTTGTGTTTACGCTCTGTAAGCTATAGATTTTTACTATTAAATAGGTCAGTCTATTGTTTTTGTGCTTTTTGTTTCGAGCATGAAAATTCATGTCCAATGTTCGCATTAACTAATTTCATCTATGACAAAACATAGCTTAATTCATATTAATTGTTCTTATCTTTTAGCGTTTTAGATCGTGAAATGTTAAGTGAAAGTGTACGAATAATAACGGATTATTCATTTCGAAGTACGTTAAAACGGACATGCCTTTGGGGCGAAGCCCCGTCACGCAGTGCGGACCGGCATATAACGGTGTTTCTACTTTTACATAACAAACGCTTGTTTACAACTAGTTATATGTAACCGTATGTAATAAAGTGTAATCGTATGTCATTATTGTGCGGAAGAATAGCTTTTTTGATAGATGCCTGTTGATTCCGTTGTTTATTTACATTAGTATTAGTAAGTGGATGTTCGAAGATAAAGTTTAAGTTTGATTGGAATTTGATTTTTTTTAAAACAAGACGAAATTATTTAAACAGTTATCTGTGTAAACACATAATGGCGTATACGCCATATATGTTATACGAACTATTTTAAGCTTTAGTGTACAAAGCTATAAATAAATTACAATGCGGTTTGTCCTGGTTTAGGCCACGAACATCCTGGTTTATGATCATGACCGTGGAATTTTGAATCATCCGTAAAATACTGACACTCCACGTTCACGTAGAATGTTGTATTGAATTCCGAAGGGCTCTACTCTTGCATTTATTTTTCTTTTAAGTATAATTTAATTTGTATTACGAGTGTAGAAATGGCATATAAGAGTAGGTGACAGTGGAACGGTGGCAGGATATCCGTCGCCAAACCGGCGCGACCGCCTCGCCACCGCCTCGTGTCTCCCCTAATAAGGATGGTGACAGTTCCCTTGTTCGGTGGAAGCCACTTCCCACAAAATCGCGATTAATGTCCTGTCCCAAGTTCTGGATAGGATAGGGCAAAATGAAATTTTTTGAGTCAATCAGTTGATAAACGGCAAGAAGACATGTGATTTTATTTTTCTATGTTTAACCTGTCTATGTAATTTTTCTAATACCCGCAGGTTGTAGTAATGAAAAAAAATATTTCAAATATATATTTTTTAAATTCTGTTGTCGACCAGTCGGCAGACTCTTAGATTTCCTGAAAAGCTAAGCTTTTAGACAGTGACAGTATTACCTAATAAAGTTTATAAAAGAAGTAGTGGTTTCTTGTCGTTTTGAATATGCGTGATGGTGGTACGATGGTGTAACGGCAGCCGATGGTGCGACGCCATGTCTGCCGCGGAGGTCATCGACCTCAGTGCCTGCCAACTCGATACGCCCCGCTTTTATACTTTGAACATCGCTGCCAATAACACTTTGATGCTGTGTTTTATATCAAAGATGTTTTATTGCCAGCAGTTTTGGCCGAGAGGCCTCCAGACTCGTAAAATTGTACGGGTCCAGTTTCTTCTAGGGCTAATTTTATAACCTGGAAATTATATGTCTGAGAGACTTTTCATACTTTATGATTTAATTTTCTATAGATAAGCAAACGAGAATAAACAGTCAAGGTAATATCCAGTGAAAACTAATACGTCAGACTAGTAAAGATGAAAGTGTATTGAAAAGTATAATAAAGTAGTAAATCTACGTTGATACGTATGATCACAGATTGCCTTATGTAACACGTACAATATTACATAACGTTACTGTATTGTTATCTTGAAGTGAGTTAATTTGTGAGCAATGACGTTATCTTAAAGAAATATTAGTGTTTTTGTATGTACCATTCGTACTTTGTTATGTAAAAATACACTGTTTCTTTTATCATGTTTTTGTAGGTTTAGTTCTCAAGGGCAGGATTAGTAACATTTTAAACCAGAAACCAAGCAATATTATAATGAATCGGGAAACATAAACTACTAAAAAAGTATATCGCTAAACCACAAGAAAAACATGATTTTAAAGACATGGAACGAGAACTGCGTTTTAAGCGAAAATGGCGTTTTAAATCCCAAGTTTCTGTCTTGACTGAGTAAAGAATAACATTTATGATATTTTTATTTTTATTTTATATATATTTAGGTCTCGAACGTTAATTCTTTTTTTATTATCTAAAGGAGATCTCGGCCTTGGTTTTTGAATGTGTTGATTTCCCATACGATAACAGCACCGATTGTTATTAATCCTTTGTTTCTTGTGTGGAAAATTGTTAATGCGTGCGAATCTATTGTTTAAAGTGTCTTAAAAACTTTTCTTATTGCACTAACTTAACGAGATGTGTCACTTTTGCATTAAAACCCTTTTGAATTTCTCATTTTTATCATTATTATAACATTTTTTTTTATATTTATATCAAAATGTTGCTTTTATTTTTAATTAGTCGTTTAATTTACAAATTTTAATAAAATTAAACTTCCGATCTTTTAGAGTACACGAGACCAAGTAGAAATATATTTTTTAATTACACACTCGTTAATCACTTTACGGACGTGTTTTAACTGCAAAAATTATTAACAGTTTTAAATAAATTTGCACGAACTAATTTAAAATTTTACTGTAAAGATGTCCCGTTTACAGGGAAACACAAAGTAGAGTATCCCCCACTAAATTTCATTAGACTGCAGAAATGATTACGCTATCAACCAAACTATGTTGTATATAAAAAAAAAATGTGATTACTAGTACGTACTCGTATGTATATATATTTATGACAAGGTGCGGTTTAGTATCGAATGGATATTAACCGTAGTGTATTTGCGAGCACTAGACCTGATAGCGTATCTAGGTCGCAACATCGGCAGTGCGCATGCCCTGTATGTAGGTACTATTGCAACAACCGCGACTGTTAAATTGATTTGCAAATTAAAACCTCACCCATAGCGAAGTCAAAATCCATGAAACCTTTGCTTTACAATTTCATTAAAGATTTATAAAAGATTTTAAGTAAGCCACTTTAGTGAAAATTTTATGATAGTAAATCTACATTTAGGGGATTATCTTAGTTATCATTTAACGACTTGTAAGTGTGGTAGCAAGTCGTTAGAGAAGGATTTTTAATTCAGTAGTATACTACTAGGGTATTAAGAAACTGTTGGAAAATTGGGCTTCAGATTTTTAATTACCGAATTGTACCGAATGGTAGATTTGATAAAATGAAATAACTTAATTAAAAACACTTCTATCGCCCTTTTGATCGAATTACTATATTCATTTTTATTATTTCACATTATAAATTTTGAGTAGAGTAGAAGTAAATAGAAAAAAACTTATAAAGAGTTTTAGTTCGAATATTTTCGGCCAATCTTAACAGAAACTTTTTTTTTGTTAAGATGCAAATTATAGCAAGCTTTCTTTTTAGTAAAATATAGATATGCATTTATATTAATTGTGTGGTCACCGTCGACCTTCTCGGGAGTAAACATTGTGTACAAGGTCTTACGTTGCCGGCCGGCGACAGTCAGTTATTGCCATCATCATCAACCTGCCCTTATCCCTATGGAGGGTCGGCACAGTATGTACTACTCCTCCATACATCTCTATCAGCCGTCATATCTGAATTTACCCCCTTCTTACGCATATCCTCTTTCACACAATCCATCCATACTTTCTTTGGTCTTCCTCTACCTTTATAGCCATCCACATTCAATCTCATTACTTTTTTATTTATATGATTATCATCCCTCCGCATAACATGTCCAAACCACGCTAACCTTCTGCTCCTCAATTTCTCGATAACTGGCGCTACTTTCAAACTTCCTCTGATATGCACATTCTTAACTTTATCTTTTCTTGTCACACCACACATCCATCTTAGCATACGCATCTCAGCTACATGCAATCTTCTTTCATCCGAAACCTTGGTGGCCCAACATTCAGATCCGTACAATAAGACAGGTCTTACGATTGACTTGTAGATCTGTCCCTTAAGCTTGGGTGGCATTCTTGGATCACAAGTCACACCGGTGACCTGTCGCCATTTCATCCAACCTGCATTTATTCGGCTTTTCACATCCCGGTCAACACCACCATCGTATTGGACGAGTGAACCGAGGTACTTAAAATCGGAGCAGGTTGGTAGGTCAACACCATTTAAAGCGATTGGAGAAAAGCTGGTCGGACCACCAAAATCGCAGAATAAATGTTCAGTTTTGGTTCTGCTGATTTTAAGACCAGCTCTCTCCAATTTATCTCGCCATTTTTCCAACCTGCTCTGCACCTCGCATTCATCCTCCCCGACAAGCACGATGTCATCAGCATAAAGCATACACCAGGGTGCTTCCTCCTGTATGTCTGACGTTAGCGCATCCATTACCAGGAGGAAGAGATACGGACTTAAAGCCGAACCCTGGTGTAGACCTACCGAGACACCAAACCTGTCACTATCGCCAACAGCGGACTGGATGTGTGTATTGGCTCGACAATACATAGCACGAATAAGCTGCAGGTATTTCCCAGGCACTCCTTTCACTTTCAAAGCCCACCACAAAACCTTCCTCGGAACCCTATCGTATGCTTTTTCGAGGTCTACAAACACCATGTGCAGGTTTTTATGCACACGCCTATATTTCTCGCAAAGTTGGCGAATAGCAAAAATGGCATCGGTAGTCCCCCGTCCTGGTGTAAACCCAAATTGGTTCCGAGTTACCTCACTCTCCTCTCTTATTCTTCCGTCCACCACTCTCTCCCAAGCTTTCATACTGTGTGACATGAGCTTTATTCCTCTATAGTTGTTACAGATTTGTACATCACCCTTGTTTTTAAAAATTGGCACCAGCGAACTCCTACACCACTCATCTGGAATCACCTCTTCCTGTAACAACTTGTTGAAGAATAGAGTCAGCCACACCAATCCGTCCGCCTTTAGGAGCTTCCATACTTCCACTGGTATTCCATCCGGCCCAACTGCTTTTCCGTTCTTCATACCTTGCACAGCTTTCTTTACTTCATCCACGCTAATCTCTTTCACCATACCAATATTAACCGGCACTTTTTCCAACACTCCACTCCAAATATTCTCTTCGTTCATCAATTTTTCAAAATAATCCTTCCAACGCTGTTTAATATCATTATCATCCGTCAATACATTTCCTTCATCGTCTTTAATACACTTGATGTGGTTTACATCTCTTGCATTCCTTTCTCTCTCTCTTGCTATACGGAACAGGCGTTTTTGTCCCGGCGGGCTGTTCAGGGATTCATATAATTTATCTTGTGCATGTGCCTTAGCAGTTGCGATGGCTTTCTTAGTAAATCGCTTACACTCCTTATATAACTGCCTTTTATTCTCTTTCAAATCCTTATCATTATCATCCACACCCTGCCACTCTTTAAATGCTCTCTTCTTTTCACTCAAAGCCTCACGCACATTTGCACTCCACCACCAAGTTTCTCTATCAATTTTCCCTTTACCTTTTGTCTCTCCCAGTATACTTTTTGCCACATTCCTAACACAACTGGCCATTTCATTCCAACTATCATTTACCGTCATCCCACTCATATCATTCATTTCTATCATTTTATCCACTACTTGCTTACAAAATTCTTTTGCACATTCATGCCTTTCTAGCATACTCCATTTTATTTTACTGGGGGTTTTAGGTTTGTGCTTGGTTGATTTTATTTTAATTTTGAATTCCGCTATTAAAAGTCGGTGCTGACTTGTTAAATTTTCTCCCGGTATAATTTTGCAGTTTTTGACACTGTTCAATTTGTCCCTTCTGGTAAGGATATAATCTAATTGGGTTGCTTTACCGCCACTTTTATAAGTTATCAAATGTTGATCTTTCTTTTGAAAAAATGTATTTGTAATTGCCAAATCATATGCAATAGCTGCATCTAGTAAATACTCTCCCTCATTGTTTCTTATCCCAAACCCCCAGCCTCCGTGCACTCTCTCATACCCTGTATTCGTTCTCCCAACATGTCCATTAAAATCACCTCCTACATACAATTCTTCATCTCCTGGAATATCCATTAAAATGGAATCAAAATCTTCCCAGAATTTTTCCTTAATACATTCATCGCATCCAGACTGAGGCGCGTAAGCACTCATTACATTCATAATCAGATCCCCTATCATTATTTTTATTACAATCAATCTATCATTCAGTCTCTTAACATGCGTCACACAATTTTTCAGTTCGCTATCCAACACAATGCCCACTCCATTCCTCTTACCGTCACTTCCACAATAGTAAAATTTATATCCATCACCAATTTCTCGAGCTTTCGATCCCTTCCACTTCGTTTCTTGTAAACAAGCTACATTTATTCTTCTTCTGTTACAGACTTCTGCTAACTCTCTTCCTCTACCTGTCATTGTACCAACATTCCAACTCGCAATTCGTAGTCTTTCAATCCTGTAGCACATACTGTAATAATGTTTTGGCTTTAAATGTTTTCACTGGCCGGCCGCCTGCCTGACGCCAAACCCTCCTAGGGACTACTTATATACAATTTATTAACAACTATTTTATTAAAATACTTATTAAAATAAATATTACAATAAATTATAAAACATAAATCATAAAAGAAAAAGAAAAAAAAACAAACACAAAGGCACAAACTTAAAGTTAAAGTCAAAATAGATTAAAAATTATTGCTAGAAATAAAAACAACCAAATAACAAAAACAAACAGTCCAAAGGAGATTGAGCCCCTTCACATGAACAACTTTTATACCAAATGCTTCAGTGGTACTGGTATTCTTTACCACCTCTATATTTTGATAATCTGTCTTGCATTGGTCTTTCAAAATTATATCCATTGTCCATGATTCATTGGTATTCACTGAGAGATATCAAACTTCTGACGCCACACTTATCCTGTTGGCCGCTGAATATAAGTCCCTTCAATTTCAAATGACCAATCGTTGGCTGGGTTGTAGGCAGTATTGTTTGTAGCACCAAAAGGCAATAAAAAGAGATATTAATCTGTATTATTTGTGGCCGTTTCCGGTAATTTACATTTTAAAATACATTTTAAAACTGATTTTTGTAATTTTAAAGAATTATAAAATTTTGGTTTTATTTGACATGTCAGTTATTGCCGTCGCTATTTATATCTCTTTCAAACTATATGACTGCGGAGCATGAGCTTCATTATATTGATGTTTAGTGCGATCTCTCTTCCAAATTATTTATGATAGCACTGATTTTCTTTGCTCTTGTCTATATATGTTCTGTAAAGGGTAATAAGGTTGGAATGCGGATAGAAAACATTAGCTAGTTTAATGTTCGTAAGAAACGGGATTCTTACCACGATTAGGCTGTTTGAGCTCCCGATATTTCGGCACAGTTGCATGCGCCATGTTGCGCCAACAGCCTAATCGTGGTAAGAATCCCGTTTCTTACGAACATTATATTAGTAAAAACCACGAAAGTTTAAAGTTATATATTAGCTAGTTGTATAAAACTTAGTTCAACTCGATCGATGTTCGAATTAAGTCTCTTCTATGGTAAAAACAAACATTGGGACCTATTTATATTGCGTTTGAAACTTTCGACCTTAGCCAATAGTCAGTATAAAAGAAGCGGTGACCACATTTTTATTCTCCTGTCCAGTATATTGTGCGTTTTGTGAGTCACGGAACAGTAGCATCGTGCGAGGCATCACAATTCATAGCAACAATGGTATTGTTTACACGTACCGGTGCTAATACGTCCGTAGACTATTTATGAATTGATTAGCGACCCTCTGCCTTTATTATTATGTTTGTACTAATTGTTTTCACTGCTGCTCTAAATTAGCAAGAGTTGCATAGCGCTTCCCGGTACCTTCGAAAGTGTATCGAGTAAACTGTCGTTGACTTCTTGCTACAATTGTCCACAATAATTTCTAGCGTACATTGTTATATAAGCAATACTTTCGAATAGGTATCCGACATAATTACACCCAGATAAGAACGAACGGACAGATAAAACTGTTCAAGTATAACCTCATGGCTTACAATTAGTCATTTGTGAGTATTTGAATCGTCGTGTCTTGCGTAACCTTTGTTTTCTTGGAAGGTAAAGGAAATCGATTGCCAAACTTTCACAAACGTGCTGAAACTGTATCTATATTGTGTAAGAACAAAATACAGATATAGGTGTGATATTAACAAAATGTACTAATATCTAATCTTATCAAATATGACGTCATGTTGAAACGATTGTATGTAAAGTGCATGTAACATTTTGGTGCGCGGTGAAGCGTTGCAGTGGGCAGTGTGTGTTGAAAACGAGACGTTTGCGTAATATTGTGTTAACCGGTTAAATTGTTTATTATTCAGCGTCGACTTCAAGGTGAATGTGTTATTTTGGGTCAATTCACCATATCCAGTGTCCATAATTCGTATAAAGGTGACCGGTAATATTGCTTATCTAATCGTGTGAATGTAGGTTTAGAGTTCTTTGTGACAATGATTGTTAGTTTTTTATAAATATTTGCATTTTTAGTAACAACCAGATGAGTTACATAGTTGAGAGTCTTTTTAAAAATGTAAGGGTCTGAAAAATTATATAAAGATGTGTCCGAATCTATCATTCGTATTAATGTAAAAGTAGCTAATAGAAAGTAGCCAAGTTGAAGTCGAGATTTGATCGTGCTTTTTGTTTTTATCGAATCCCACTTTAGCCGGCTTATCCATGCAACTGCCTTAGTTGCAAGACTCTATCACTGTTACTAGTGTTTTTCTTATCGTGTTAAGTGCTGTATATAGACTAAGGTGTATTATACACTAACCTCAATTTGTAATTACTTAAAGTCACAGTAAATCAACTTTTCTTGAATAGTTTGCAAGATGATGTATGACATAATTAAATTCTACTTTGTTACCTTATTTTTGATGTAATATTAGAACATAGCTTAAAGAGAGCCATTTGCAGTCATGCTGTTATGGGGAATGTCTAACTCCCTGTAAAAGCCTGCCCATAGTTAATGGCTTCATTATTTCAGAAATAGTTTTGTTACTAAAATTGACTAAAACGAAGAAAGATTAGTAATCACGATTATGAAATGTCCTCTTGTTGTTGACATAAAATAATATCCAAAACGTTTTCATTCAAGGAACGTTTTCACACAAATGCTTTCAATCATTACTAGTAAAGAATACTGAGATCACAACATGTTTTTATGTGAATACGGCAATACGAAGTTACGATTATCAATATAAGGAAATACCTTAGTTATATTTAAAAGTTGTTTGAATAATAAATAGTTGTTGATTTTTTTTATGTGTTGTCAACAGAGAGTTGAGCGTGGCGAGGCACGGCGTTGTGCGGCAGTAGGTCGCAATGACGACCGACATCTCGGTGTCCCGCTGGGACCCGTCAATCGGCCATGGCCAGGAGATCATCGACGAGTTCGAGTACGACGGCGGCAACTCATCATCGAGGCTCTACGAACGATCGCGCATAAAGGCGCTAGCAGGTAAACAAAAATTAATGATACCTCCACAATAGTGGCCACGGCTTATACTATAATAAACAAGGCCTGCAACGGAATAAGTAATAAAGATGTTCAAAGATCACAACTTTGCATGTTCTTACGTAGTCCCTAGTACCTGTTAACCTGTTACCAAATACTTTTAGGGCAACCGACTAGCTTGACATGGAGTGTGTTAATAAAGCAAAATTTACTTTTTAATAAAGTCTTGACTTCTTTCTTAACTCTTATTTATATTATAAATGCGAAAGTTTAGATGGATGGACGGATGTTTGTTGGAAGGTTTCTCGAGATCGGTTCAACGGATCTCGCTAAAACTCGACATAGATGGAGAACATAGTATGGAAGTCATAGGAACACATGGCTACAAATTAAGTTTTTTTTGTCGCGGGCGACAGCTAGTCGGTTATAAAGTCTAATTTTTTAATGTGATATAGATTAATTGGAACAAAATCGTCTTTCATAATTACTATATCCAAACATACATGGCATGTATGTATACCATGTGTGTAATGAAATGGAATGCACATTCTTTGAAACCACCCCTTTTTATTGTAGTAGGTATCCCTACATCTGTCTGGCTTGACTCGACGAGCGACGTTGTCTTTATTTACTTGCTCGAGGCGCAGGCCACACAAAAGAGTGCTGGAGCACAATGATGCCATCTAACGTGATCAAATGTACAATGCCCCAACATATATCTTTTTTTTTGTATCGGGGCGATCTTCAAAAAGATACCCCGCCTTTGCTATCTTAGTTTCATAAAAGCTTGACAAAACTACAAAAACGTATCAAACCAATGTACAAAATGTACCTAAGTATTTAGTGGGATAAGATGGTCGTGGCTTAATTTTTATTAAACCGACGCTGCGAATTCTAGTGCCAAAGGATTAAAAACGTTATGTTAGGCGTAATACAGCTGTTATTGCAAACGGTGGTTACAAGGGACGGTAGATTTAATGTATTAACTTTTTTGGGCCTGATCGACCGTGAACCTGATCGATTTGATGAGATCCATCTGAACAAGAGAAATACAGTTCTTCGTATCCGGATGAGAAAACACATTTCGTTTTCAGTGGTGCTCAACTTTGCGATTTTTATTAATTGCGTTAACAATAGCTTAATTTTCGTTCCCTCCTTGATGTGATGATAGATAGGTTGGTGATCCACTGTGGTAGTATTTTAATTACAATTTTTTTCTATATTGTGCAATTAAAAAACGCAAATAAATTCATTGGTTTACATTAGTAGTAATTTCAGTTGTTGTTTGTTGTACATTGAAATTGAAGCAATGTATTTTGAGTAATGTATATCAATAATAACAACGACTGATTTCCATCAGTCGACAAATTATACGAGTAACTTGACCTTTATATTGTGTGGTATATTACTCTGTTTTATTATTATGTTACTGTTCTAATAACAATGCTTATTAATAATAGCATGACTAATGAACCTCAGTCGTTATCTGTATTCGCAACCATAATTTCCGTTTTCCCATCAAAATGCAGTGGTCACAAACAATTTTAATATAACTAGGCGTAGTCGTAGCACTGATCGTTTATCTATTTATCGGACGCCGAATTTTTTATCTGTACCACTTATCAGATAGTACGGGGCGCTCTCTCGCGTGCACGTTACACATCTTTGCGTTAACCGTCATCGATATGTTCGTGAACAATTTTGACATATATTTTGACATTTTCTTGATTTATATTTTATATTTACACGTACATTTATAAATTAGTATCGATTCGTCGATAGGATTACTGTTCGATCGAACCGGTCCTAAAGTTGTCGACATCTGGAGCGCACGTATCGAATATCCTCGTCCAGCGGGCAGTTGAATTTAGTCGCTCTAATTCTTCCCGTTCTTTCGCCTCGGAGTCGAGCGTCAGTCTCGCAGCGCTGGTGATATGACATCGACGGAGTGTTACGACCTTATAAAGAGGGGTGTCGATATAGAAGTGCCGGGCCTAGAGGTCTACTATGACAAAGTTGTGTCGGAGCTGAGAGGTTTGTGCCATCTCTCCTATTTGTTCGTTATTCAGTGTTTGTGCGTCGTTTCAAATGTGATCTAGTGAGGAAAATGTGTGCTCCTTCATGAGTTTTACCAGTTTTCCTTGTCCAATCTGTTCGAGGATTTTTTTAAGAATCTTTGTAAGTTTTGGATATTTTGATCGCAGCGAGTATTAGTGTTGAAAAAGGTAATTTTTTTTGTTATTGCGCATGTTGAAGTGAAGGGCTCGCGGGCATCGATAAGGTTGGCATAAGATTGCGTTCCGCTCGATAGCATTTAGGAATCTGATCTACGTCTCGGGTTACCAATATCGACTGTCTTGTCGAGTGCGGTATTGTGGCGTTGGGAGTCGCGATGAAGAAGCGGGCGCGGGCGCACGGGGAAGCACCGCCGTGGCTGTGGACCAGGCCGCCGCCGCCGCTGTGGTCGCCGCTGCGAGGCCGGCCCCACTGGCGGTTATTGTGTTATCATTCCCTTCTTCTCTATACACTATCATACTTTGCGACAATTTGACTTTACGTCGACTGTATTTGTGTCTTGATTTTTTTCTAGGTCACCTAATTGTTCGTTTAATTTAAAACATGATTTTTAAATTATTATTTAAATTGTATTTTAATAATTTATAATTATAAATTTTGTATAGATACCCAAAATCGACTATACGAAATTCTTTGTAGAAAAGATCTCTTGAAGTATTAGGTATTTTTGCGTAAACAATTACCAAAGACAACTATAATTATTTTCATATATATGTATTTGTTGTTCAGACGAACGAGAGAACGTGCAAAAGAAGACTTTCCAGAAATGGGTGAACTCTCATTTAGTCCGTGTGGGGTGCCGTATCGGCGACCTCTACGTCGACATGAGAGACGGCAAGATGCTCATCCGACTTCTCGAGGTGCTCTCAGGAGAGAGGCTGGTGAGTCCATATCATCTAGTACACAACTGTAGGTAGTGACCGAATCATTCTGACCTGAGATTACAATAAATAAGTATGTGTTGACTGTTGTCAGTTTCTCTATTTTCGATTATATTTTATGGGAGATCTCCTTCGATATAATATAATATTCGCAAAGCGTGAGAAAACGAATGAAGGCAAAAAGTTAAACCTGCCTTTGCCTAAAAGGGTTCCTTCTCTGCTACCGAGTTCGACCTACCATACAAGGCCAGCATGGGGATACTGCAATTCTCGTGTTTTTTATTGACAACTTAATTCTTGTAATTTCAAAAATCACGTTACGCTAAGAATTGCCAAAGTCCATGTTATGTTTGTTTTTCATTATAACATCAACTTAAATAAATGATTGTAGTAAAAACAGTAAGCAGTTCATTTTATTTTAATTTTCACTGCTACGCCATTTACACGTAAAAATTGGGTTTTAAGCATAATTGTTGATTGTTGCAGCCTCGGCCGACTAAAGGCAAGATGCGCATCCATTGCCTTGAGAATGTAGACAAGGCACTGCAGTTCCTGCGCGAACAGCGCGTGCACCTCGAGAACATGGGTTCACACGACATCGTCGACGGCAACCCACGACTCAATCTCGGACTCATATGGACTATTATACTACGGTTCCAGGTACAAGAACACAACTATTTATTTCCCTTATTCTGTGTATGTTGGTAGAAAGTCCTATTTATTTAAGTTGGTCTCTTGCTATAAATAAATGGGCGACTCTCGCAAGACAGTTTTTAATTTCTGAAATTTTCTTTTTGTTGACTTATCTAAATATTGTAATATAACGGATTGGATTGTTAATAAAGTTATCTAAACTTGTATCCTTGAACAACAGATCCAAGACATAACAATCGAAGAGACGGACAACAAAGAAACGAAGTCGGCAAAGGATGCGCTATTACTATGGTGCCAAATGAAGACTGCTGGCTACAATAACGTGAATGTACGCAACTTCACGACCTCCTGGCGTGACGGGTTGGCCTTCAACGCCATCATACACAAACACAGACCCGACCTCGTGCAGTTTGAGAAACTCCACAGGAACAATCCTATGCATAATCTCAATAATGCATTCAACGTGGCCGAAGAGAAGCTTGGATTAACCAAGCTGTTGGATGCTGAAGGTATTAACAATTACTTTTTCCTGACACAGTTTCACTCGTCTTCATCGAGTCAAATGACAAATCAAAGACTACGATATGTCGAAACCCATTGTTCACATACAGTCGAACCAGGATAAGCCAGGATCTTAGGGTCCCAAGCGGAGTCGCAGACGAAATCGCAAGCGTGCCCGTGGCATCGTCATCATGTGTAGAAGGAATAAAGGGCTTTAGTGGGTATGTTTCTTATCTGGGGGAGAATTCCCACTACCGCGTCCCCCCACGCGGGCGTGGACAATGCATAAAGCAATCCCCTTTGAAAAAAAATGGTGCCAAGTTCCCCGATTTTTTCTCACTTATAGATGTTTCTCGCTTATCCTGGTTTGACTTTACATATTTATGTTTAAATCTATATTTGACATACATGATATGATTACACAAGTAACAGTAATATGATATCATTCCGTTTCGCTCTAGAAGTGTGTTAGTATTATGTTATATGTACATTTGTAATACATGTACATAATGCCTGCTTTATTAAAAGTAAAATAAATTTATGTAATGTTTTAAAAGGACAAGGAAATGTTGCATTTGCACTAATAATACTTTTAATATGTTCCGTAAATGTCAGATAATTTGTTGTATGAATAGATAGATAGATTGTAACAATAGATTTTATAAGTTTCCATTTTGAAGTGCAGTTGTATGATTGAATTTTTTAATGTAATATTTATTTCATTTTATACTGCCCTTGCTTAAGTAATTTAAATAAGGACCTGTGTATGTATGTAAAGTTCTGTGTGAACCTAGAACTAAAACGACAGAACCGAATTTTGATGTTGGAGGTGTCATTGGTATTCTTCTCGGGAGTGTCATAAGACTTATGTCAGTCGGGATTTTTATTTTTTTAAGTAACAGATCGTGTTTTTTTTGTGACATTTGTTAGATATCGCGGTGGACCACCCCGATGAGAAGTCTATAATAACGTACGTTGTTACGTACTATCATTACTTCAGCAAGCTGAAGCAGGAGACGGTTCAGGGCAAGCGTATCGGCAAAGTGGTCGGTATCGCCATGGAGAACGATAAGATGATAATGGAGTACGAGTCCCTCACCAGGTAATGCACTTTATATCTAGAACTAAAACTGTATTTGTGTTTTTGCTAGAAAAAACTCAAACAAAAACATATTTTTTTTTATCCCTTTCATTCTTTGAATAAGTTGAACTTTACTTAAATTTAATAATTTTAAATGATAATTTATTCCCGGTTATATAACTAGTTGTCGCCTGCGACTTCTCGCGGATTTAAGAGAAAAGATAATTAGTAGTCTATGTGTTTGTCCAATCCAA
This sequence comes from Papilio machaon, assembly GCF_912999745.1. Classification (NCBI taxonomy): domain Eukaryota; kingdom Metazoa; phylum Arthropoda; class Insecta; order Lepidoptera; family Papilionidae; genus Papilio; species Papilio machaon. The sequence continues at coordinate 5,784,280 of NC_059999.1, read as the reverse complement.
ATTTCAGCGAGATCCGTGCAATCGTTCTGGAGATAACTTGTAACAAACATCCTTCCAAACATTTAAACTATTGCATTTATAATATTAGTAAGATAATCCAGTGAATTAATAACTTATGGTCTCATAAACTTTCTTTTCTATTGTCAGACCATCCATATTGTTATTTGAATTCCTTTTTTCAATATTTCAGTAGTGGAAACCTACACTTATAATTTAAGTACTGAATGTTGACATGTTCTTGTTACCAGTGACCTGCTGCAGTGGATCGAGCGCACGATAGAGGCGTTGGGTGACAGGACCTTCGCCAACTCGCTGGAGGGTGTGCGGCAGCAGCTCATACAGTTCGCCAACTACCGCACTGTGGAGAAACCACCCAAGTAATATATTACTATTGTATTATGTCATAACTACATTTGTGTGTTATCACTTTTTCAAAAGCCGGCAACGCATCTGCGATTCCTCTGGTATTGCAGATGTCCATGGGCGTTGATGAACACCTTGGTGTTCCCGCTGATCGTTTGCCCCCTTCTCTTATAATAAAAAAAATTGTTTTCAGATAACTTGTCAGTTTTTAAATTTGGTTACAGCACAGCACCGATAACATGACCTTGGCTCGTCATGTTATTTGAAAAGAATAATAAATATTGTAATGTTTTCATTTGCTGGCATATTTTAATAGAGTTTTTGTTCTTATCGCTCTCATTCTTTTGATTAGTATACTTTTTTTTTAAATCTAACATTTACTATGCTTGAGCATACCATTTCTCCAAACCTAATATCGTGGTCTAGCGCTAATTTATTTATTAAAAAAAAAAAACTTTTACTCTTTCATTGTCCTTTCTTCTGTTTGGAGGTTTAATATCGATGTAGTGTAACAAGATTTTTTTATCTAATACGAATTTGTTATTGCAAATAATACAAACTTGTTCCAGGTTCGTGGAGAAGGGTAACCTGGAGGTGTTGCTGTTCACGCTGCAGTCGCGCATGCGCGCCGCCAACCAGCGGCCGTACACACCGCGTGAGGGTCGCATGATACATGACATCAACCGCGCCTGGGAACGCCTGGAGAAGGCGGAGCACGAGCGTGAGCTGGCCCTCCGTGAGGAGCTCATACGACAGGAGAAACTGGAGCAGCTCGCCGCCAGGTATATATATCGCTAAGCTCAGTAGATAACAGTACAGATTATTAATCATTTGGTCAGGAGTTCGATTTCCGCCGTTAAATATGCCGCGATCTAATAGTATAAACAACAAAGCTTAATGGATCTACTGAAATTAAAAAATAAATGATATTAACATTAAATATTTTAGTCCTAGTAACTTTTGCTTTTTACAAAATTACATATTAGAATCGAATCTATATACAGTCAAAACCGTTTATGGCGACATCGTTTAGAACAACATACCGGTTAAATTGACCAAAATCAAAGGTCCTGGCTGAATGTTATATACATATCTTTCCTATTAATACCTGTCACCGGTTGTTACAACTATCGGTTTTTACGACTCAATATAAGTAGTCCCTTCGATGTCGTTATAACAGATTTTGACTGTATATAAAAAAAAGTCGTGTTAGTTACACTATTTATAACTCAAGAACGGCTGAATCGATTTGACTGAAAATTGGTGGGCAGGTAGCTTAGAATCAGGAAACGGACATAGGATAATTTTTACCCCGTTTTCTATTTTTTATTCCGCGCGGACGGAGTCGTGGGTAAAAGCTAAGATATAATATTTATAAGTAAGATATAATATTTATATTTATGTGATAATACTTTTCAAGAAAATTTTATATATTTTGCAGAATAATTAACAACGTAATTGTTTTTCAGATTCAATCGTAAAGCTCAGATGCGTGAGACCTGGCTGTCGGAGAACCAGCGCCTGGTGAGCCAGGACAACTTTGGGTTTGACCTGGCGGCGGTAGAGGCGGCCGCCAAGAAGCATGAGGCCATCGAGACCGACATCTTCGCGTACGAGGAGCGTGTGCAGGCTGTGGTCGCTGTCTGCTCAGAGCTGCAGGCGGAGAGGTATCACTCATTTATTTATATTATGCGATATGTTGGAATTTATTTCGTTGATTACTTTAGAGCAGGGATTCCCAAAGAGGTACTTAAAGCATTGCTAATTCTCACTCTGTCTTCTTCTATTGACCTAAGTCAGAATGAATAATAATAATAATTGATCTTAAATGTAGGTAATTTGGCCATGGAGGGTCTGTGGTAATGGTTCATTTTGTAAAAGGGGGTCACTTGGCCAAAATAGTTTGGGGATCCCTGTTTTAGAGCAATGTCTATTTCTTTGTAGTAATTAAACTAATCTTTATAATGTTATTAACAAAATATATGCATAGAGCTATGGTTGTAGAATCAGATAGAGGTGTCCTATATAGAAATCTGTAATCTATGTCACTATAAAATTTGTTTTAAATCTGAAGCTATTAATTTTTTTAAATTATCCTAATACAGCTTTCATAGGATTTGAATTTATTTTTTTAGTAATAATTAATATATTGTACAAACGTTGTCCAGATACCATGATATAGAGCGTGTGTGTGCACGACGCGACAACGTGTTACGTCTGTGGGCGTACCTGCTGGAGCTGCTGCGAGCGCGACGTGCCCGCCTCGAGCTCTCCCTGCAGCTGCAGCAGAACTTCCAGGTGACATGACAATGACACACCACGACACAGACAACATCGATACCGACACACAAACTGCGGACTTACCTTTATATAAAGACTGTGAGCTCAGAGCAATATAACAAAATATTTTTTACTATCAAGGAATTAGGGTTTATATTGATGTCATATAAAAATACGTAGTGATTTATTTTAGCTTCGGTAAAAAAATTAATATGTTTTTTTAATTGTTTCAGCAGTAAGTAATCTTTTTTGAAGAAAACTAATACAAATTGTCAATTATTGTAGTTAATTTTGATATTCATTCTCATTTTTTAGTAGTCTAGGCCGTTTTTATTGAATGACTTTTTTTTGGTAACAAGTTTAACACTGTACGATGTGATATTTCCAGGAGATGCTGTACATCCTGGACTCGATGGAGGAGATCAAGATGCGTCTGCTGACGGACGACTACGGCAAGCATCTGATGGGCGTAGAAGACCTGCTGCAGAAGCACGCCCTTGTAGAGGCAGACATCAACGTGCTCGGGGAACGTGTTAAGGTATGTACACTCTGTTAATCTCTGTTTATCTCTCCTTTTTCTACCTACTCCATTTTACGTAACTTCTTCCATTTTTAAAAATACGATTTAAAAATCTTACTAATACTATGTAAATGCGAATGTTTGGATGGATGGATGGATACTTGTTTGAAGGTACTTCCGAAACGGTTCAACGAATTTTTATGAAATTTGTCACATATTCTTGAAGAATAGATAGGCTGCTGATAACGTTTATTTTTAAATTCCTTGCGGACGGTATCGTGGACGATAGCTCGTACAATTTAAAAATAATTAATGATGGTCTAAAATAATGCTAAATAACATCGCAGCATTGTGTAATTCAAAATGTTTTTAACTAACCTTGTTTTTAAAATAAAAAATATACTATAATAGATATAAAAGGCCTGAAGTTATTGAAATTTTACAAAATCTTAAAGTAAAATGATTATGTAGGTAATAAAAGGCATTTTATTTGTGTGCAGGTGGTTGTAGGACAGTCGCAGCGATTCCTGGAGCAGGAGGAAGGTGGCTACCGGCCATGTGACCCCGCCATTACAGTGGAGAGAATACAGCAACTTGAGAACGCATACGCAGAGCTCGTACATCTCGCCGTCGAGCGCAGGTATCACTACTTTTTTCAATAGCCTTGAAGTATGCTTTCCTCAATACCTGTGAATTTCACGAAAAATTAATTTATTTTAATTTGTATCACGTATCGTGAGTTGCCATGACAGGAACACTAGTATAGCTTGACCAGGAGTATAAAAACCCTAGCCATATTGTGGAAATTTATGAACCTAATTTATTTGCATACATTAGAAAGTGATGTAATAAAGAAGACTATTTAAGCATCCTTAGGCTAAAATTTTTATATCTCTGGTTAGGCTATACTTTTTTTCTTATAATGAGATATGTTTTATTTCTAGCGCTTTGACAGCGATGACCCATTGTTAGTGTTATAATGACGTATCGTAAATCGTATAAGTAATTGATAATTCTGTATGGTTTTCTGCAGGAAGCGGCTGGAGGACAGCCGCAAGCTGTGGCAGTTCTACTGGGACATGGCAGACGAGGAGAACTGGATCAAGGAGAAGGACCAGATCGTATCCGTCGACGATATCGGTCACGATCTTACGACCGGTAAGAAAATAAATATTTATCTTGTTACTAGCTGTCGCCCGTGACTCCGTCCGCGCACAGTTAAAAAATGGGGGGGGAGGGGGTTATGAAAAATAGATGTTGGCCGATTCTCAGACCTACTTAATATGCTCACAAAATTTCATGAAAATCGGTCAAGCTGTTTCGGAGGAGTACGGGAACGAAAACTGTGACACGAGAATTTTATATATTAGATATAGGTAGAAATGATCATTTAATTTTCATATTTCTTTTCTTTTTAAAGAGATTCTTTATGACTATTTTTTTTTAATTTCATTCATGTCTTTTTTTATGATTGTTGATATTGTAACGTGTTGTGCGCATGCGCAGTGTACCTGCTAATCTCGAAACACAAGGCGCTGCAGGCGGACGTGAGCGCGCACGAGGCGCAGCTGATGAGTGTGGCCGCAGTGGGTGATGAGCTCGTATCTCAGGGACACTTCGGCGCTGACAGGATACAGGTATAATATACAAGTTGTAAAAATCCAAAGTGTTCTCATAAGAACTTGAATCAAGATAGTGCATAGATTACAATTGTCTCTTTATATAGCGTCCTAGCTATTTACAATTTAGGTATTACAGACTGTTCTGAGATTTTGTAGCCTAGAAAATATGAATTTATAAATCTGTATTCTTTTGGATCTATCCAATATTTTGTATTACAGTTTTATTTTAATTTATTCTATGTTATCAATAATAATATAATTATGTTTGTATAGGAGCGTCTGCGTGACATCCTGTCTCAATGGAACCATCTCTTGGATGTGGTGGCGCTGCGCAAGAACCGTCTGGACGCTGCCGTGCGCTACCACCAGCTCTTCGCAGACGCTGATGACATAGACACCTGGATGTTGGACACGCTCAGGTATAATCTATTTGATATCTTTTTTGTCTGTACTCTACCCTTGTGTTATTAGTTATCTTTGAAAACTTAAAAAAAATATAATTATTTTTGCTTCTGTAATTGTGGATATAGGAATGTGTGAATTTAGGTGGCCGCTTGCACTTTTGTCACCTTTAAATAAAAAAAAAGTTAAACTGCTCCCATTATCGTTTTTTTTAATAGAAATTACTAAATAGATTTCCAAATAGCTTTCATCTAGGCTTCATCTACCCACGAACACAGATAGAGCAGAGAGATGGTATGTGATAAAATTAAATTGATTAATTATTTTGTATATGTATCGTTTAGACTGGTGTCGTCTGAGGATACAGGCGTGGACGAGGCGCAGGTGCAGAGCCTGCTCAAGAAGCACAAGGACGTTACCGACGAGCTCAAGAACTACGCCAACGTTATACAGCAGCTCAAGCAGCAGGTAATTACTTTCTCTCATGATGATGACGATCCGTCAAAAGCGAATCTTCAAGTTTGTTAGCAGGAACGGAACATTTTCTCATCACTAAGTTACTCTTTGATATGTTGAACAACGTGTGTACAGACAATTTTCAGACTACTAGTTTTTTTTTTTTTTTTAATATGAAAAGGTGGCAAACGAGCAAACAGTCACCTGAATGCGCCAATGCTCCGTTGCCTACCTTTATTTAACGGAGAAAGGGACGCATAGATAGAGGATATTTCCCCTTCCTATGCGTCCACTCCTCCGCCAAATCAATTTCCCCTTCCCATCTTTTTCTAATAAGAAAAAATTGTGAAGTAGAAATAGTTCCCCTATTTACAGAAGAACAAGATATGTCAGTATTTGTTCCTGTAGGCAAGTGAGCTGAGCCCAGAAGACGCGAGCAGCGCGGAGGTGAGCGCGCGTTTGGCAGCGATAGACGCGCGTCACGGGGAGCTGGCGGCGCTGGCGCGGCTGAGGAAACAGCGGCTGCTGGACGCGCTGTCACTGTTCAAGTTGCTGGCGGAGGCGGACGCGGCCGACCAGTGGATCGCGGAGAAGGACCGTATGCTGGACACCGTTCTGCCGCCTAAGGATATCGATGATGTTGAAATTATGAAGCACAGGTATATTACACGTGTTTATTATATTTTTATGTACATAATCCTGGTATTCATAAGTTTTAAGTTAAGAAAAAAAAATGATATAGATGCATTTTGTCTTATGAAATTTTGCCTTTTTGTTTATCATTTTCGTTGGTAAATTGACGGTACTATATATAACTTTGGTGCACAGATATGACGGTTTCGACAAGGAGATGAACGCGAACGCGTCCCGCGTGGCCGTGGTGAACCAGCTGGCGCGGCAGCTGATCCATGTGGAGCACCCGCAGGCGCCGCGCATACAGGAGCGACAGGCTGCACTCAACCACGCCTGGAGCACCCTGCGGGAGAAGGTGACGTCATCATATGCTACTGCCATATAACATAGCAAAGCACGGTCTCTTGAAATTGTCATTGACATCTTGATTAGACAATAACATTTTAATTGTCCACCATTATTGTCTTTTACGTATGAATGATCGATTTTTTTTTAAATTTTGATGCCTTTACTCCTTTTTAAATGGTAAATGATTAGTAGACACTTAATACTTTGTTTTAAGTAGTTTTGTTTACTAGTTGATGTATCTACAAGAATAATATTAACTAAATTGCTTCAACATTATATTTTTTTTTGAGGTATTCCTTTATTAAAAAGGGTGAATTTTTCTATTCGTGGTACAGGCGGAGGCTAAGAAGGATGAGTTGAAGGCGGCACAGGGCGTGCAGACATTCCACATTGAGTGCCGTGAGACCGTCTCCTGGATCGAGGACAAGAAGCGCATTCTGCAGCAGACCGACAACCTCGAGATGGACCTTAACGGTAAAAATTACTACTATAGCTTACTTACAACAGTATAAACGCCATGTAGGCTTCATCATTAGATAAACGCAGCGTTAAGACTTTTCTCGAGTACCTTGTACACGATCACTCAAGTATGCCTTAAAAAAACTAACCAACAACTGTTCGTTCTAGGTGTGATGACCCTGCAGCGGCGATTGTCAGGCATGGAGCGCGACCTGGCGGCGATACAGGCGCGTATCGCCTCTCTGGAGGCGGAGGCCAGCGCCATTGAGGGCACACACCCTGAGGAAGCGCAGCTTATACGAGATCGCATCGCACACATCAACGACAACTGGGAGCAACTAACGCACATGGTAATTGATCATCATCATCATCTCCTTGACTTTTTCCCCCTTACGTAGGGTCGATGCACCAAGTCTACCATTGTCGCCCCCTTCTTGATCAAGTCACTTTTCACGCAATCTATCCATCTCTTCCTAGGCCTACCTCTACCGGTGTACCTCCACACTCATACTTAACGTTCTCTTTGCCACATGCGATTCTTCCCTCCTCATAACATGTCCATACCACGCTAACCTTTTACTTCTTAATTTTTCTCCTACCAGTGCTACTTTCAGACTTCCTCTAATATACTCTTTTCTTATCTTATCCACTCTTGTTACTCCACACATCCATCTTAACATTCGCATTTCCACCACATGTAGTCTCTTTTCATCCGTCTTCATCATCTCTTCATCTTGACAGGTCTTACGATGGTTTTGTAAATTTTCTCCTTTATTTTGAGGGAAATTTGTGAATCGCATATTAACCCTGTGACCTGCCGCCATTTCAATACCGCTTTTATTCTATTTTTTTTTAATTGGTATAAAAATAATAAAAAAATCACTGCTCAGCTAATTAAATACGATGATGTTAATATCGTTTGTATAACAGCTGAAGGAGCGCGACTCGAAGCTGGAGGAGGCGGGAGACCTGCACCGCTTCCTGCGCTCCGTCGACCACTTCCAGGCCTGGCTCACCAAGACACAGACAGATGTCGCATCGAAAGGTACGTAAAAAATATTTAAATTAATGGTGCTACAAGCAAATAAATTACAATATGTAAGAGTTTATCAAAGCGGGACAAGTTATATTCAAATATTTACCATTTTTTAGATATACCGTCATCTTTGTCGGAGGCTGAGAAGCTGTTGTCTCAGCACCAGACCATCAAGGAGGAGATCGACAACTACAAAGACGAGTACGCCAAGATGATGGAGTACGGAGAGAAGATCACCGCCGTAAGTACTGACTGACTCATAAAATATTAATCAATTGATAGTCTTATTTAATCAATTGATGATTCATCATTCTGTATTATTCAAATTCCAAACTTAGTTTTTACGATGTATCATGAGTACTGATGTACTGTTCGCAGGAGCCGTCGACGCAAGATGATCCTCAGTACATGTTCCTGCGTGAGCGGCTGAAGGCGCTGCGTGAGGGTTGGGCAGAGCTCCAGCAGATGTGGGAGAACCGTCAGCAGCTGCTGGCCCAGAGCCTCGAGCTGCAGCTGCTGCAGCGCGACGCTCGTCAGGCGGAGGTACTGCTCGCGCACCAGGAGCACAGGTACACACCAAACTTACTGAACATAACTCTACCATACTACAATTCAACGTCAACAGGAAATGATATTAATTAACTGTGTATTGTTAAAGGCTAGCGAAGACTGAACCGCCGACCAACTTGGAACAAGCCGAGAACATGATTAAAGAACATGAAGCATTCCTCACCACGATGGAAGCCAATGACGACAAGATCAACTCTGTCGTCCAGTTCGCAAACCGGCTCGTCGAGGAGAGACATTTCGATGCGGACAAGATCCAGCGCAAGGCCGAGAACATCGATGCCAGGCGCAGTGCCAATAGGGAGAAGGCCCTGCAGCAGATGGAGAAGTTGCAAGACCAGCTGCAGCTGCACCAGTTCCTCCAGGACTGCGACGAGCTCGGGGAATGGGTGCAGGAGAAGAATCTCACGGCGCAGGACGACACTTACCGCTCGGCAAAGACTATCCATTCCAAGTGGACGCGGCATCAGGCCTTCGAGGCGGAGATCGCGGCCAACAAGGAGCGTCTGTTCGCGGTGCAGAATGCCGCCGAGGAACTCATGAAACAGAAGCCCGAGTTCGTTGAAGTTATTTCTCCGAAGATGCACGAGCTGCAAGACCAGTTCGAGAACCTCCAAACTTCGACTAAGGAGAAAGGAGAGCGGCTGTTCGACGCCAACCGCGAGGTGCTCCTGCACCAGACCTGCGACGACATTGACTCCTGGATGAACGAGCTCGAAAAGCAGATCGAGAACACCGATACCGGCACTGATCTGACGTCTGTCAATATTCTCATGCAGAAGCAACAGATGATCGAGACTCAGATGGCCGTCAAGGCGAAGCAGGTCACCGAGCTAGAGACCCAGGCTGAGTACTTGCAGAAGACCGTCCCCGACAAGATGGAGGAGATCAAGGAGAAGAAGAAAACCGTTGAACAGAGATTCGAGCAGCTCAAAGCTCCGCTACTGGAGCGTCAAAGACAACTGGCCAAGAAGAAGGAAGCATTCCAGTTCCGTCGCGACGTCGAGGATGAGAAGTTATGGATCCACGAAAAGATGCCTCTGGCTATGAACTCGGACTTCGGCCACTCGCTGTTCAACGTACAGATGCTACAGAAGAAGAACCAGTCTCTCAAGACGGAGACGGACAACCACGAGCCCAGGATACTGACCGTCATCTCCAATGGACAGAAGCTGATCGACGAGGAGCACGAGGCCTCGCCCGAGTTCAAGCAGCTCATCGATGAGTTGACTGCGCGGTGGCAAGAACTTAAAGGTAAAAATCACTAACATCCTTATATTTAAATTTAAGTATAAAGTTGATTGATTTAATAAAAATACTTCTAGATGCCATCGAGAACCGTAAGAACAACTTGTCACAATGGGAGAAGGCTCAGCAGTATCTGTTCGATGCGAATGAGGCGGAAGCGTGGATGAGCGAGCAGGAGTTATACATGATGGTTGAGGACCGCGGCAAGGACGAGATCTCGGCGCAGAACCTGATGAAGAAGCACGAGATCCTAGAGCAGGCGGTCGACGACTACGCGCAAACTATCCGTCAGCTCGGTGAGACCGTGCGCCAGCTCACCAGCGAGGAACACCCGCTCAGGTAACCTTCGTACTATTTCTTATTTAATAATAACTAGACAAAAGAAATCATTATTTACTTGCTGCACCTTGCATTTAGAAAATGTGTCTTTAAATTCTGAGGGAAGCCTTTGAGTTACAAGTTACAAAGATCTACCACATATTATAATCAAGCATGATCATGAATCACTAATATAGATAATATTATTTGTAATTTTTATCGTCTCTTAAATTATATATTAGTAAAAATTTATTAGCCTAGTATTTTTTTTAAAATATTGTATGTGTGTACAGCGAGCAGATCTCGGTGAAGCAGTCTCAGGTGGACAAGCTGTACGCGGGGCTGAAGGACCTGGCGGGAGAGAGACGCGCCAAGCTGGACGAGGCGCTGCGTCTGTTCCAGCTGTCGCGCGAAGTGGACGACCTCGAGCAGTGGATCACAGAGCGCGAGCTCGTCGCCAGCTCGCAGGAGCTCGGACAGGACTACGACCACGTTACCGTGAGTTTCATCTTATACTGGTTAATCGCTTTTGAGATACAATATCGATATTTTTATTTCATTATGTATAGTTAAAAATCGATCCAGCCTTTCTGGAGTTTATCCGGAACAAACGTGGCTTTGCAAACAAACAGATTTATGCTGACTCTACTGTAAAACCTCCAATGTTTGTTTCAGTTACTTTGGGAACGGTTCAAGGAGTTTGCGCGCGAGACGCAGGCGGTGGGCTCGGAACGTGTGGCGACTGCGGAGCGCATCGCCGACCAGATGATAGCCATGGGCCACTCGGACAACGCCACCATCGCCCAGTGGAAGGAGGGCCTCAAGGAGACCTGGCAGGACCTGCTCGAACTCATCGAGACCAGAACACAGGTCACACAAAGAGAATTTTGACAACCCGCAAAAAAATCAAACTCACCCTCAGAGACGTTAAAAGAGCTCTAAGTGTAGATGGTCTGAGTTCGGCATATAGTAATTTTGTTTACGAAAATTTTTATTTTTACAACTTGTTACAGCGCCATCTATATTCGTATTTAACCTTGCGGTATGTGTTTACAGATGTTGGCGGCGTCGCGGGAACTCCACAAGTACTTCCACGACTGCAAGGACACTCTGCAGCGCGTAAGCGAGAAGGCACGCGGCGTCAGCGACGAGCTGGGCCGCGACGCCATCAGCGTGGGCGCGCTGCAGCGCAAGCACCACAACTTCATGCAGGATCTCAGCACGCTGCAGCAACAGGTCACTGACTCAATTATGTCCACCGTCTCACTATAATTCCAACTTTTACTCATTAATGTTGTCATGTATTTCGAAGACCATGTTCCATCTCCTAACATTATCGATGTTAAAACTGACTGTAAAATTGAGAACAATAGATAGACTCTCATCAGTGGAGAGCACGAGAAGTGTTGCCATTGTTTGGCGGCGTACAAGTATACATAGTGAAGTGATTGTTGTGCAGGTGGAGGCGATCAGCAGCGAATGTTCTCGACTGGGCGCGTCGTACGCAGGCGACAAGGCGCTGGAGATAACGCGGCGGGAGGCGGAGGTGCGCGAGGCGTGGGCGGCGCTGCAGGCCGCGTGCGCCGCACGTCGCGCCAAGCTCGAGGACGCAGACGATCTCTACCGCTTCCTCAGCCAGGTGCGGACACTCGCGCTCTGGATGGACGACGTCGTGCGACAGATGAACACAGGAGAGAAACCCAGGTCGGCGATTAACACTTTATATGTTATAATAATACATAAATTCAATTTTTTCAGCTCCTTTTGTCTATGTATAAATTTAAATGTATGCGACATTAATTGTGTCATTTCCTCTATTTACGCCATGTGTTGCTTAGTTGTTTGAATTATTATAAAAACTAGTGACTCGTCGTCATCAGCTCATTATATGCCCCTTGGGGCTCAAAATAAATAAAATAAAATAAAAATCATTTAATTCAGACCATTATAAGTCCATACATTGTTAGTGAAAATAATACTTATAACTATGTTAGTATAGTTAAGATTACTCAATTTAGTTATTTGTACATGGTATATGGCTCGGATCGAACCTAGACGTTTTAGATTACGGTGCGGTTCGGTCAAGCGATTAACAACTGCGTCATAGACGCTCTGCACTAGTGACTAATTATTGTTAACTTTATTGTATAAAAAATCTTAATCGCTATATTTTTCAATTAAAAATTGACTGACCATCGTTTTACAGAGACGTTAGCGGAGTAGAACTCCTGATGAATAATCACCAGTCGCTGAAGGCGGAGATCGAGACTCGCGAGGACAACTTCGCGGCATGTATATCTCTGGGGCGCGAGCTGCTGGGCCGACAGCACTACGCCTCTGCAGACATCAAGGACAAGCTGCAACAGCTCAACAACCAGCGCAACGCCCTGCTGCGTCGCTGGGAGGAGCGCTGGGAGAACTTACAGCTCAGTTAGTACTACTGCTACTAGAATTGTTATTGTTTACATTGAAAGGGCTGTCGTGGTCTTTACCGTTGCTCTTAATAGCGTAAGAGTCTATTAATAGTTTCTTAAATATACACTAATAACCTCCCTTAGTGACTAATTAAAGAATAAAGTGGTCGGTTAAACCCTCAAGTGTAACTATTTATTAGAGGCATGTATGCTTTTTATTTAATATATTATCTAATTCATGGTAAACAAGTTTTTACTTATTTAGACAAATTTTCCTATAGTAACTAAGTTGCAAGCCGCCGAAAGGACTTTTCGGCACTGTTGTATAGGAACTTTGTCTGTTAATCGTATTAAAAAAGAATTTGAATGAATAAGTGATGTTTATGTGTGCAGTTCTGGAGGTGTACCAGTTCGCTCGCGACGCGGCGGTGGCGGAGGCGTGGCTGATCGCGCAGGAACCGTACCTCATGTCTCAGGAGCTCGGACACACCATCGACGAGGTTGAGAGCCTCATCAAGAAGCACGAGGCCTTCGAGAAGTCCGCCGCCGCGCAGGAGGACCGCTTCTCCGCCCTGCAGCGACTCACCACCGTAAGACAACACGTGCAGCTTGCCGCTTACTGCTCAATACTCATCACACGACACTCACACTCACCACACGACACTCACCACACGACACTCATTGCTCAACACTCATCACACGACACTCAATGCTCAACACTCATCACACAACACTCAATGCTCAACACTCAGCACACGACACTCACTGCTCAACACTCACCACACGAAACTCAATGCTCAACACTCAGCACACGACACTCACTGCTCAACACTCACCACACGAAACTCAATGCTCAACACTCAGCACACGACACTCACTGCTCAACACTGCTCACAGGACACTCACTGCTCCATACTGATCACACATTTCACAATATACAGTATACAGTTCGCTTGCCACTCACGGGTGTTATAAACATAATCATGAAAAAATCTATATATTGATGCAGTAATTATTTTTACTTATAAATAATTTACAACTCTTCACATGGACTTATTAAAAATTTATAAAAAAATCTAATTGAATGTTTCTTTAATTTCGACTTTATTGCATCAATATTTTACTTTAGTACGCTTTGTAGTAAAGCACAATTTCATTTTTTTTATTAAATTAATATGTAAAGTAGTACTTAGATGGATTGATAAGCTTTGCACATATTGCTTGGTGGTTATAGTTTTGATTTTTATCTAATTAATTTTTCTAATTCAACACATAGCTTGAACTGAAAGGTGCGACACTGTGGCCTATTGCACGACCTTGGGATAAATGTGATGAATCCACCTTCCTATACCAACCTCCATCCGTCTCCCACAAGAACACCCAACAAACACTCGAAGTAGCGCCCACAAACATACGACCAGTAGGCGATGTGGTCGAAGATATTATAAGAAATACAGGAAAATATCAAATATCTGAAAAGTTGAAGCTAAAATTGCACGTGAATTATCAAAATAACGAGGCGTCTAAGAACGACTCGTTTCTATGGTCAGTTGTTACTAATAATAGTCTATCTACTATATCAGAAATAAGTAGTCCACCGATGACACCACTAAAATCACCTCTATCTCCAGAGATATATAGCTCAGTTTTCTTTGAATATCCATTTACATATGAAAAACCAGACATTCGATTATCGTGTATAGATTTTATACTTTGGGAGAGATTATCCTATCAATTAGTATATCCGAATGTATCTTTGATCAGACATAATAGTACGGTATCTTCTAAATCTGGCAGCATTAAACGTATAATTAGCAAGATATCGAAGAAAATTAGGCTTTCTGATGATAGTGATAAGAGCGAAATTGCAGTGCTATCATTGCCGGGGCTGAGTTCTCATAGTAAAACTGTAAATGATTTACCTAGAGAAGTGAAACATATTCCTTTGTCCTCTTCCCTGTTGCTTCTCTTCCAAACGAGGAAACTTCTTTTCCCGGAGGGTGCATGGTACTATAACTACTTGGATTGTGTAAGTTTGGTTGTTGGTATTTTGCATGTGATGCATGAAATGCTTTTAATTGCACGACTAATAATTATTAATACGAAAGACGATGGGTGAAGGAATACTCGGTTTGCGAACATGTATTCAAACTTGTATATTTTTTTTATAAGTATTTATTTTCAGTTACTTTATTTATTGATATAAATGTAACAAATTACCATATTATTTATTGTAATTTGTTTTTAAATTGAACCTGAGACAAAAGTCAAGAATGTTCTACAATCAACTCCTATGCTTTGCTAACGTAATAATAACTACTAACGTAATAATAATACTAATTGCATGAGTATGAAATTACCAAAACTTTCTAATAACAATTTTTTTTTAATCTTTTGTACTTGTAGATTATTATCTTTAATGCTATCTTATAAAGGCTTTATGTTTATATTCTTTGATATCTAAATACTAAGTATTTAATGGTAGGTTTCTGAGATCAAAATCTGTATATAAAACATAACGTCATCCCTGTTACTAATATTATAAATGCGAAAGTTTAGATGGATGGATATTTGTTTGAAGGTATCTCCAGAATGTTTCAACGGATATGATTAGAAATTTGGCATGGATATAGAACATAGACTTTTTTTTTATTCCGCGCGAACGGAGTTGCGAGCGACAGCTAGTCTTTGATAAAACAGATAAAACAATATGTTTTAAAAGGACACTTTGGTCTCAGAAACCCACGGTTAATTATTTATATGAAGCCCACTTGACTTTGTAAGTGCTTCTCTCTGTTTTCTTTTCGAACAAAAAACACTACATAAATCATTTAAAAATTCATAGAAAATTTAAACATTTGCATGAAGAAAAAGCGTTATTAAAAATTATAAGAAAGAACTAACTCTAATCTGTCAGACTTGTGATTTTCAGGTTATTTTGAAGTTTCATTTATCCCTTTGAAAAATATGTTTTTGTTTGTCCCTTAGAAAATATTACGTTATCTTAAAGGCCGAGACAATTTCTTTGATCTCGTACAAAAAATAATGATTTCCTTTCAAAATATGTAATGGTTGACTGTATGTAACACACTTGTTGTGGTGCAGTTCGAAGTGAAGGAGATGAAGAGGCGGCAGGAGGCGGCGGAGGCTGCGGAGCGCGAGCGAGTGGAGCGCGAGGCGGCGGCCGCGGCGGAGGCTGCACGCGCCGAGCTGGAGGCGCAGCAGCGCGCCAGCGAGACTGTGGACGCGCCGCAGCCGCACGGTGAGACAACAAGCCTCATACACCTCACACACCTCACACATCTCACACACCAACACTACGTTGCTCACACGACAATAGACAAGTTTTCCTTGTACCACTAAACTTTGTGTGTCTTTGCTTTCATGTTTTAAATTCGAATTCCCTACAACTCGCATGTTTAATCTAAGCATAAAAGTTGCAACCTACCTAAAAACTGAAATCTTTTGGAAACATGTACCTACTCTGAAAATAAAAATACGTGTTTTTACAATATAAAAGTATTTTTAGACAGAAAGTTAGGCATTATTTTTATTAAAAAGTTTTTTTGATATAGAAAACTTGTCTTGTGTCCGGTTTGCATTATACTATAATTCAATTAATTAATCTTAAGTTAATCTTTATCCTTACTCAGAGAACGTGTTTTGAATGTTTCTATACATTTGTAATTATCCCCTCCAGTTACAAAGAAAGATTTAGAGTAGTTACCACTAGTACTAATTTTAATTACATTGTTATGATTGCAATGTCTCGAACCCACTTAATTTTATTTAATAATTAACTTCACTCGTAACTCACAGTTTGTACCTCACTAGCATGTCTTAAATACCTATTTTAGCACTGTAAAATGTTTCTATCCAATTATTATAACAAACATTTCTTATTAAATTTCACCGAATAGCCGATGTATTGCGGATTGCATAACATAATAAACTCAATATGTTACGTAAAAAAACTGTGAGGACAATTATATGAATAAAGACTTGGCACTTTTCGCACAGCGATAGAGACAAAAGGTCTTA
Organism: Papilio machaon; assembly: GCF_912999745.1. Lineage (NCBI taxonomy): Eukaryota > Metazoa > Arthropoda > Insecta > Lepidoptera > Papilionidae > Papilio > Papilio machaon. Next base: position 5,767,573 of record NC_059999.1, on the reverse strand, counting down.
CGGCATCGCTTGCCGCTTTACATGTTTATTTAAGAAACTATATTTTGCTTACTCAGCCGACAAACGAACGTACGAACTGATGGCACTAAGGCATTAAATACTAAACCACTGCTTTCACTACACAGTTTTATAAATCGAATGTGTTTAGTGGAAATTATGTTTTTCAAAATTGGGGGTTCCGAGGGGTTCGTGTTCGTTGTATTTCGTTTGTTGTGCGAGAGGGCGTGTGATAGAGGGGCGTTAATGACCAATGTGTTGTCCACACATGCACTCGCGTAGTCGTAAGGAGAACGTCCACTAAAGCGGCTGAGAAGGCCCAAGAGCGACCGCATTCCCAGCCAGGTAATGAGAGCGCTTATTATACTACCGATGTTACGATACCCGGCTGTGCGCATGAGCTTTATTACCATAGTTAATAGGGGGTGTCGTCTTCATTTAGTCGGGTAACACCGCGCTCTGACGTAACGCCTACACTTGAAGGGTAGTTTTGTTTTATTTACACACCTCGTAAGCTTTGGAAGATTAGGTTGATTTTTATTTTTGTAGGATTATAAGTAGTCGGGGACGTATTGCACTGATTTTATTTATCGTTGCACGAATTCAGTATTACACGAATCATATTTCTTATTTTACATAGGTGAAGGTGTCCGTTACCAACGGACTGATCATTCATTCCATTTTCTTTAAGGTTTGGGTATAAAATTACACTTTTTATGTTTCATATATATTTTTAAGTATATTTTATACCCAATGCTGTGGTGAATCGCTCGCAAGTCATGTTCAAATGTCTGGCTATATCACCTATGTAACTTATCTATATATTATTTCTTGTATAAATATATAAAGCTAATCACGGTGAAGGTTTGATATATTCTTGTCTATACTGTCTGTCTACACTGTCTCTGTCTTTGGGATACTTCGACAAGCACACGCTTTATCTCTTTTAAGTTTGGACTTGACGAAAGAATTTATAAAACGTTTAATTTATAAGAACCGGAAGAAAATATTCTAAGTCAAGTCTAGACAATAACTGGATCATTCAAGCTAAAGTCGAAGCTAAAAACTCATCAAAATGTGAGTCAAGCTTCAAGTCTTCTGTTTCCAACGCTCTCTGTATAAAGGTAGGTATTCCTGATTAAATTTCTTGTCTGTGAATACAAAGTTTTCTTTATCGCATGGCTTTCTAAGTGTTTTATGTATTTATTTATTATTTACGTATGTGTTCATGGCTTAACTGTTTATTTATTTATTTGTCATTTTTAATATCCATGTCATTGACTAACACGGGGAAATGTTCAATGCATCAGTGTAGTTCATATGTAGGAAAAATTCAGAGCTACTCTATACAATATAGTTGACCGTAACATGGGGAAAATGTAACTCGCGAATCACAATACTGAATTATAGTTCAAAAACTGCTGAGTAACATTATTGTATCACTTGTTCAAATATTACCCTATCTTATAAACCGAAGGTTTAGATAATTATAAAATAAAAAAAAAAATGATATTGTAATAGACAAGTCATAACTCTCTAATAATATATTTGTCTTGTATTATTAAGTAATAATTAAACTTTTTATGCGTAACTTTTTTTACGATGGTTGATTTAAAAAAAAGTTGTGACATTTATGGTATTTTAGTATGATAAATTCAAGTTACGCATAGATAGTCGTAGCATGTAGCAAGTAACGTAGCATGTATGCACGTAGTGTTTAGACGTAACCTAGCACGTAGATGTACGCATGCAGACGCCAGTAGCCCCGCCCCCGAACCCGAGGCCCCGCCCTCGCCTACGTCCACGCCTTCGCCTCCGCCCGCCCAGGACCTTCCCCGCCCCTCCACGTCGAAACCGACGCCCGCTAAACCTGCACGACTCTCCAGTAAGTATACCAATACGTAGATAACTTGCTACGGTTTTATGTTGAGTCGAAACATGAATCAAGTTTTAGATTATTCAGAGAAGGGTAATTAATTTCGTATCCTATAATGTTCTAGTCACTAGTTAATTTAAAGTACGATATTTCTAGTCAATTAACATTTTCGACTTAACATTTACACCGTTTCTACTAAACAGGTGTGTTAATAACTTAATCATTACACATGAGTTGCATGTTAACTCATTAATAACCATGTGTTTACCTGCCATTTTCGTTATTATTATAATTTTTTGTAGAGATAAGAATTAGCATGTCGATGCTTTTGTTTTTTACGCGCCGCAGTTTGTTTTTATGTTGCTTTGAAGTTTTTTCTTTTTCTTTTTATTCCTACCCCTTACCCTTCCACCTCGCCATATCCGTACCCAATTAAATATTTTTAAAATCATCAACGATCAAATTACTTTGCCATCGTGGCGCCATCATTCTATTGGTTTTGATCATTCGAAAATATCCTGCAATTACATAATTTTCTACCGTTCGTTACACCATTGTCCATCCCTTGCCTCATCGCCCCGCCCTCTCCCAATCGCCCCGCCCCCTTGGAGGAGTGTCGAGTGCAGCGGGCGGGTCGAGCTCCACCCCAGCTACGCCGTCGACATCTGGTAAGACGAAGACGCGGTCGCGCAGCAAGTCTCCGTTCCGCAGCTTCCGGTGGCGCACCGCTAAGAAGCTGCTTGCCGGAGCACATCACAGCGACGACGAAGGTACCCCCCTCCCAGCCCCCGTATTATTGATGCCGATGGAATTGTTGCTGTTGGATTGAGTGAAAAAAAAAACAATTTTCATATTTCAATTCAGTGACATTTATAGATTGTGAAGACGTAGTCATCTTAGATAAGTTGTTTTTTACTATGGATTCTATTTCAAATAAAGTCGAGTATATTATTCCTTTTAAATGCACTACAAAAGTAACTGGGTAATGTTTCCCAGTAGAAATACAAAACGTTTTGGGCAACTTTAAATTGAACTAGTATCGATTTAGTTATCCAGTAATATTTAACATTTCATCAGCAACAATTATGTAAGTCATATTTAGCGAATGAAGTTACCAGTGTTTGCTTTCGGTGTGCTATTGTGTTGTCTGCGCATGTAACAAGTATCCCAATACTTGAACGTATGGTCTACGTAAAGGTTAAGGCCCCTACACATCTGTCATATATCATACGAAGAATAACTAAATATATCAAACCTATCATACGTGACATTCAATTATTTCATCTAAATAAGATTTTGTCATTTATATTTAATTTTAATGTAGTTAAGTAATAAGAAATCATTTCTTTTTTTATTTTAATAACTGAATGTATTAAGAAAGAAATGATTCCTTTATTGACGCACCTTATTGACATGTAGCTTTTATCACCGGTTGTTGGCTTCAAATGTTGGTATGTTATGTTACATTGTGAGGGTGTTGTACAGAGGGTGCGAGCCCCGCCGGCGAAGATGAAGGCTTCGAGGGCACCCTGATGCGAAAACACGAGTGGGAGTCGGGCACCAAGCGCGCTTCTAACAGGTCGGTTTGATGAAAATTTCAACTATCTCTTAATGTATAAAAATGTCTTTTGAGAATATACAATAGGATTTTATCTTTAGCTTGAACTTTACTGAAGTATTTTTTCATTATATATATTTTTTATAAAGTATAAAATGTAGCCATTGACAGTAAGTTGATAGATAAACTTATTACAATAGAATTCTCATGTCATATTTTTTTGTAGTAAATAAGGTGGTGTTCGTTGTTAGGTCGTGGGACAAGGTGTACGCGGTGGCGAAGGACGGGCGCATGTCGTTCTACAAGGACCAGAAGTCGTTCCGCGCGACGCCCGAGCAGACATGGCGCGGGGAGCCGCCGCTCGACCTCACCGGCGCCGTCGTCGAGGTCGCCGCCAACTACACCAAGAAGAAGCACGTCTTCCGGCTCAGGTCAGCTCACACATCCACACAACTACGATATACACCACTTGTATGACATATACATAATGTACTACTAGTTGTACCTAAATAAAGTGTCATAATTTTGTGTAATCAGAGTACTGAAGATCCAACACATGATACGCCTCTTCAAAATAGTGATGAAGACGTGCTTGTCAGCAATTTCGTTCAGAATTTTGTCTTTAAAATTTCCCTATTACAGTTGAGATGATTCAAATGACATTCATATTTATTTGAGATTAGTTTTAATATGTTCTTCAATAATGTTGTCATAAGTATGAAGTGCAGAGGTGTACATGTATGTGTGCGCAGACTGGGCAGCGGCGCGGAGTTCCTGCTGCAGGCGCACGACGAGGCGGAGATGTCGGCGTGGCTGGGCGCGCTGTCGGCCCGCCTGGCCGCGCCCACGCCGCGCTCGCACACGCTGCCCGCGCCCTCCGCCGAGCCCAAGCGCCGCTCCTTCTTCACGCTCAAGAAGAAGTCAGTGCAAACGCTCACATTCTTCTACTCACCCTAGACCATTGCATGCGCAAGTCAGTCTCAAACACACACTCTTACACCCCCCTCGCCCCTCCCGCCCACTCACTTTCTCTTTAACCAACTCACTTTTGGTGATTATCTCCTTTCTTCTGTTCTTTTTTCTTCTCTCTCATATCCATTGTTTCCTGTGTATCGTAAAGATCTATCCTAATTACGATCCTTTTTTTAACTTACTATTTAATCATATCTCTTTCTATTCTTTGTAATTCCACTTTAATGTTTACTTCTGTATTTATTTTTCTTCTCTTACGTTGTTTATTTTGTCTTACAAATGATGCCCAGATATTTAATATTTTATTTTTATTTATTTATTTAAAACAGTAATTAAACTCTTTCATTACTTTGCTTCATCATTTTACATACAATCATAATAATGCATGAAAGTTGCATGATTGCATGAAACATTGCATGTTTAACACAATCAGCACATTTATTGTTACCATAATATATCTACAGTGAATTGCCAGCAATCATTGTCAATTTTTAGGGTTGCCATCTAATAATCTAGGGACAGAATTTTTGATTTGTTATGTTTTTTTTGTACATAACTTATACATTAGTAATATTTTTTTTATTTATCACTAAAGTATTCATAGATATACGCGACAATTAAATCAAAAATACAATTTTTGATTAAAGGATTACAGATAAGATAATTTATTTTTATTTTTGTTCGTATCGAATGTTATAAATATTTAAGTTTTTAAAACTTGTTTACATTTTAAAATATATATTATGTAGTTGAATATAATACATAAATATATATTCATTATTATTATATTCATAATAGAAAATATATACATCTTTATATATCTGTGTTTTGTTGGACTTTTGTTTGTTTTACATTTGTTGTATTTTGTTTTAATATTTTAAGTTTGCTTTATCTTTCAAACATAATTTAAAATTAATAAAAATACCCTTTAAAGTTAGTTTTGTAGGTAGCTACTCTATTTTCATGTTTTATTTGTTCCGATGACATTAAAAGCTTGCATTTCTTCATCAAATAGCATGATAGATTATAAATTGAAGCTTTTTAATCATGCTTGAATTGCTTGTCATACCAAACTGTGTTTTCACTGCCGAAACATGTATACAAAATATTGCTATTTCTCTCACTGCTTTCAGAGAAACATGTTTTGTATTGTTTCAGCAAAGGTAATACGCGATTGGTGACTCTATGAGTTAATTTCTTGTGATATCAATTTATTGAACTATGTTCAATTTTCTTATTTAAATAAGAAAATATGCAAACATAATAACTGTTGCACTTTTGAAGTTGTTTTCTAGTTATTGCAATTATTACTGTAATAGTTTATATGAAAATGTTGAAAGTAATTTCTGTCTTTATTAACCGACTTCAAAAATGAGTTCTAATAATGTTATCAATTCGTCTGTGAGTGTTTTTTTTTTATTCGGTAAAAATTTTAAATGTTGAGAAATTAAATCCAAGAACTTTTATGAAACTTAAAATTCTGTTCTTTAAATATTTTGTAGACTAAAGATCATTTTTTTTTTTATTATTAATAGCTGTCGCCCGCGACTCTGTCTGCCCGGAATCAAAAAAAAAAAAAAAACTTAATAAGTAGCCTATGTGTTAATCCAGAGTATGTTCTACATCTATGCCAAATTTCATCATGATCCGTTGAGCCGTTCTGGAGATACCTTCAAACAAACATCCATCCATCTGAACTTTCGCATTTATAATAATATTAGTAAGATTTCATTAGTAACCATTTTTTTGTAATTTTTGTCAATATTAATAAACAATATCTGTCCTATAGCTTATCGGTTAAATAATATAATCTAGATTGATTACTGTTATTTTTATAATCCTAATAAATTAAGTTTTTATCTTAGAACTTAAAAGGGTCATAATAGCTTGCATTTCTAACTGTTCAGATTATTAAATGCACCAGTTAACTAAATCGAAGGAAATTACAATTTTCAATAACAATATGGTTGATAAGTCTTAAATCGTTTTTTATCTATTTTGTATATATTATTTAGCATTACAATACAATACAATACAATATGTATATTGTGTACAGCTGAGCGGACTACGCCACGTTTCGCATTAGCCGCATCCCGCCGGCGCTCAGACTGCGCTCGGACTGCGCTCAGACTGCGCTCGGACTGCGCTCAGACTGCGCTCGGACTGCGCTCAGACTGCGCTCGGACTGCGCTCGGACTGCGTACATTTCTCACGACGCTTGCCGCAGTAAGCTTTGCTAATGACGAAATTGTGTCCCAGCGGCCGCCTTCACTCGAACACATATTTCTTATTATATTATTTTTGTTGCGTACAAATGTAACGTTATTTAAGACTGTTCCACGTTTGTGTGTCTGCGCCCCCCCCCACCCCTCTGTATTTATTGTGCGTGCGCGTGCGCAAGCCACGCCCCCCACCCCCCTAAGTGTAGTTGTTGTGACATGGAAAATTATTCTTTTCGTTATTGAATTAATATTAAATTAAATTAAAAAAAAAATTATAAAGTACATATTTTAAATGCGATGCTATTTATGAATGAAACGAGTTTTAACGTTTAAATTCAGATTGATATTATATACGTATAATTATTTATAAATATATATATGTATACATATATATGTATGTAATTGACATAGAATTATATAATGTAAATTCATTTGAACTAGAAATGTATGACGTTCAACCTTACAATGTATAACTTTCTAGACTTTATTGTATTAACAATAGACAAAGATATCTGAGTGAGTCCAGTCTTAGTCGAGCTCATACACACAACATAATGTAACCGCATTTATAAAACATCCAGTGACATTAACTTTGACATTACTCTGACGGAGTGAAATATTGACGTTTGTAATTTGACTTACGTAACCGTATTTAGTATTAATTTCTTGATATAAAGTGTACTTTCCCTCACTCTGAAGTCGCTCTTCGCTTAAATGTCGCATTTAAATAAAATTTTTATCATAAAAATTTCTCCTTTAGATTGAACATTATAGCGTTTAGATTATTGTGAGGCGGCGATTTCAGAGTGTTTTTGGTATATCTTGTAAGTAATGCTTTATAGCCTCCAATGCGCTTTGATAACTCTTTAAACTACATTATTTCAATTCTTTGACTATTTACTGCCAATATTGTTTTTAATAGACTTTCTTTTTAAGTATTTTTTGACTAAAAAGTTCACTTTTATTAGATTTAACGATCACACATTTTTAGTTCGGTTAACGTATTTTTATTGTATAGAGCGCGTTTGCGTGCGGTGGTCCCTCAGCACCTTCCGGGACCTAGTGCCTAGTGCTTGTCTCGGAGACCTGGATTTATTAAATATCTTTATCCCACCGCATTGCTTTACATCGCGTATATATGCCTATGTTTAAATATTTTTATTTAAAAAAAATTACTTTTTTTGAGGAAAATATAATAAATGATGTTTTCAAAATAAATTTGTATTTTTATTTTGTCCCTGAACGAAAAATTCTTAATGTTATTGATTAATTAAACAATTAACGTTTTAATTCAGATGTAAGGTTTACCGATAGATAAATCGATGGCCCAAGGGATAATGTGCAAATTGACAACTTTTCAGGAGAGGCTTTTAAAACTTCCACTATATAGGTCGCATTGGCTCTTTAACTTCAGCAAAAAATAACATTTACACCTACAAATGTGTACTTTGTTTCGTGCATGTTATTAACTAAACTTAAGGTAGCTAAACGCAGAAAAATAAAAATCATTTTTTTGCGTCATCTTAGTAATAATTTGGTTAGTATCTCAGAATTTGGAACTGTTAAAAACTCTTATAAATTTGTATTTTGACAAAATAACTCGAAATTTAAAAGATGGATAGTTTCAGTTTTCACTAAAATGGTGTTCTAAAAAAATCAAATTCAGCTCTATGAAAATTAAATAAAAATACTGGCCATTGGATGATTATAAGTAATTATTACAACTAATAGATTATTAATTTGCAAAATAAAATATATAAAAGTCCGAGTCTAAATTGTAAAGTGAAATAGAGAAATAATTTTACATACCTACGTAAAAAATGTCTATCTTATCCATCGACACGGAGATGACGTTCCTATTTACGTGTACGATTTACCTCTATAGATAATCAATAATATTATCACAAATCAAGATAAAAAAGTAAGTTTCTCACACTCTCTAACATTTTTTAGATATTTCAAATACAGTTTATAACTAAACTTGTTATAAATCTGTTAAGATGTTTGCAAAGTTGGTGGTATTTTCTTTATTAGTAACCTTTAGTGCAACAGATGATTGTTCAGAAGGTAATTGTGTTACGAAGAAAAATGCAAGGATGATAGGCGGGATTATAAGTGAAGCTAATTCCAGACCATTTCAAGTAAGTTAAATTATAATTTTTTATTGTGACTAGCAATCACATTTGCCATGACCACAAGATTCTAAAGATGTATCGTTTTGTGTAAGACGGGTGTGTGTGGTAAAAAAGACTATAAAAATGTAGAGCAAAAGAAAGAGTGGGAGTCGTTAAGATTCGGAAGGAATAGTCTAGTCTAGATAAGATCTGAATTTAAGAAACCATTGCAATAGTAGAGACTGGATCACAAAAACAACATGTATTATATTATTATCTAAACCGACTAATGTATATAATATTGAGAAAAAAAAATCGTACACGTAATGTAAATGTGTTGATAACGAAAAAACTATTTTTAAAATTTTTGTGTGAATGTGTGTCCACAAAACCGCATTTGTTTTGGGTAATCTCCAAAACCGTTGTACCGATTTCGACAAAAATGATGGGAAGGTATTTACTTTTTTGCGCTGACGAAGTTGCAGGTGACTGTTAGTATTTTATACAAATAGTTGTATGATTAAACAATCGAACGGTGTAGGTAGCTCTGTTATTGCGTGTTGGTGTGAACGGCGAGCAAGGCTTCTGCGGCGGCGCGCTGGTGCATGCAGAGTGGGTGCTCACCGCCGCGCATTGCTGCTTCCACAACGACCAACAAGTCGACAATGTACAGGTAGCGGGACAGGACACATCTAAGTATCACTTATAAAATATTTGACTACGTGAACTTAGGGTTGGATTTTCAATTGAGGCAGTAAGTTGAGTAAGAGCCAAACGGTTGTCACTGAGAAAAATTTGGCTACCCTAAGTTCTATCTTCAAAAATATATTTAAAAAAAACAGTAATACTTCCAACTACAACGTTTTGCAACGATATCTAAACTGATATATAAGACATATGTTTTAAGAGTGTTAATCGTACGTACTGCAGGCGGTACTCGGCGCGCACTCCCTGTACGACCGCTACGAGAACGGGCGCCGCATTGTGAACATAGCAGAAGTGATACCGCATCCTGACTTCGTGCCTGACACCTTCGCTAATGACATTGCACTTCTCAAGCTCGCCAATACTATACAACTCACCGGTGACTGGTTTTATCATAACCTTACTTATAAGGGGAAAACGAACGGTGGCATTCGAAACAATAAAGAGTTCTAAAGTTATTTCATTTTTTTTAAATGGGCAAAAGTATTGCGTGTCCCTATTATTATTTTTTTCATCAACAAGTCTAATTATTGAACTTTTGTATCGTTATGCTTCTGTTACAAGATAAAAAAAATATTGAACGTTCTCCTAAAATATACCTTTCTCAGGCTTTGTGATATGACTCGAATATTCTAGATACTTCTTAAAACAAAAACAAACAAATCGCCAAAGGTAAAAAAAAATATTATGGATTAACTTTATTTATCAAGAACATCAATAATAATTTAAAATTAAAAGAATTTTATCTGGTCATCTGCAGCGCGAACGTACGATACGCAATACGGATTAATTTTCGGATTTATTATCACAATTAAATTAATCCACAGATAAATAAGTAAACATGCATTGATTCTAAAATACAATTTAAATTTACAACGTTTTATTATTAAAGGCTACTTTTTATTTAAAGGTAACAATTTTACACACTTTACAGAGACAATAGAAACAGTTCGTTTGCCGTACCTGAGGATATCTTCGTATAACTTCGCGGGCATGGGCGCTGTCGCCTCCGGCTGGGGGATAGCCGCAGAAGGTGAATTTTAACTATAATTATAGCTTATATCATAACAAATCTCTTTCCTTTTCTCACGTATATAGGGTCAATAACATGTACCAATCTATACATATTAATTAAATTGGAGTGTCTGTATGTAATATGTAAAAAAAATCATTATTTTTATATCACATTACACAATCATATTACACATGATGTATTTGCGTAGCTGATTATGAAAAACCGAATTTTAAATTTTTTATCGGTCTGTATGTCTGTCTGCAAGGTCGCGTTTGTTCCGGGTAATCTCCGGAACAGTTAGACCGATTTTGACGGGAATGTAGTTGATGGTAGCGAAAATATTACCAAAATATTATAGGCTTATTTTTTAATTCCCCGCTGAACAAGACGCGAGCGAGCGCTTGTATACGTACTTCTATCCCTTACACATATCATCTTCCATACAATTATTTACTTCCTTCAGTCCGTCTTTACCGACTTTTGCTCGCTCATGGACTAGGATAGGATACATAGGATATGTATGAGCTGAAAACTAGTTACATACTACGAGTATTAGACCTAGGTACAGTTTTGTTAAAAAAACATACTATCTACCACTCCAGGTGTGACGTTCGTATCGCCAACGCTTCGTGAGAAGCTGATGACGGTGATGACGGACCCACTTTGCAACACGTCCTACTTCGGCCAGCTGCCGGCCAACACTGTCTGCGGGTACAGCGGATTGGCCGGCACTTGTAAGGTTAGTCAGCTCATCTATAGACCAGGCATCGTACAGGATCCCGATTGGCCCAGATACTGCTGGCGAGAGTGGAGTAAGTAAGTATAGACCATGGTCTGTCACTGCGAGCCCTCTAGCGAATCTGTCCGTATAATTGAGGCCATGGCTGACGATGAATAAAGTGCGTTAGGATTTTTTGTGGAACAACGTCTGATATAGCTGCAACCCATAGATGGATAGCAACCCTGGAAGTCTAAGGCCTGGTCTACGACAGACTAGTGAGGGCATGGTTTGTGTTATGTCACTTCAAATATCATACTTGTCATATTTCTGATTCATTTATTTTTTCTTCTCCCCTTTCCTCTATGAACAGTGATATTCATATCTAAAGGCCTTAGATTATTAGTTAATCAATTAAAGATGTTGGAAAATTTAAATATTTTCAGGGCGATAATGGAGGTCCTTTAACAATCGTCTATAATGCAACTGAAGAAACTATTTTGGTAAGTATAATGTGTACTTATATTATGCGTGCATATATTTTCATTAACGTTTAAGAACAGAAAACCAAATTAAATTGACCTCTTGTACGTATTATTAACAATTAGATCGGGGTGGCTTCGTTCGTTGGCGCAGGCGGCTGCAGTGATGACGTGCCCTCCGTCTTCACACGCGTCCAGCGTTACTTGACCTGGATCAGTGACGTCACAGGAATCGTCATAGACTAAGATCTAGAGCTGTAATAAATTTTATCTGTGAATTTTTTTTATTAGCTCTAGCTAATAAGTACGAATATAAACAATGTAAGAAATACGAATATATTTTTAACAATATTTAATTGCAAGAAATGTAAATAAATAAGTAAATAAAGTTTTTATATATTAAAAGATTGGTTACATTTCGAGTACGTTTTGTTATTTAAAAACTTCTTTATGTCAATGCTGTGTAAAAAGTCGATATCTTATTTTACGTGTTTATGGGATTGTACCAAGTCACAATTCACGTCTTTTTAACGTTTGCTTTAAAGTAAAATAAAACGCGATAAAAATTGACAAAACAATTGATATGTTAAATGATAATAAACAGCTATTAAAACTTTACAAATCGTATATCTAATTATTTTCAGTCCGAATTTACATTACCATTTGATAAATCAATCTGAACTTGTATAATTAAATCACTCTTAGTAATTAATCAGATTAGATTAATTAATCTGGGATTAAATCTTTGATTTAAATAATTTTGTAAATGTTTTTTATCATAATGAATCGATAATAAGAATGTATATAAGGTAGTACAGTGTTGTGTTGGAAAGTCCAAAGATGGGTCCCCTACTGTTCGCTCTGTGTTTGTTGGGTGGTGCTGCTGCAAGACAGCCGGTGGCACTCCCATGGGACAACTATCATGAATCCGTCGGAATTCCTCTTGCCTCGAGGATTAAAGAAACCGAGGATGCTTGGATGTCGGGGGACTCCGTTGGATCCAGGATCGTAGGAGGTGCAGCTGCACCTGTTAATGGTTTTCCATATCTGGTAATTTTATTTTATTTATTTTTTCTAGAAAGTCTAAAGTATAGACTATAGAGGTTATTATCAGCACGTGCAAATATTTACTATCGTTAAGATAGCGACGACTTATTTAATAAACATGTGCTTGTTACACATATATATTTAAAAAGAACAAAAACATCCATTATATAATCGTTAAGTAGAACTGATGATGCGAACAATCTCTAAAATCATTTTTTTTTTATGTTGAAAATTACATAAATTATTGCCTAAAAAAATAATACCTTCGCCATATTACGGAAAAATAGGGAAGTAATTTCGTTGCTAATAATATAATTGAATGATGTTGAAGTCCAGGCCAAAATTTTTATATTTTTGGTTATTAGGCTATAAGATTAAAAAAATGAAGATTTAATTACATTTAGGTTAGTTTCCACTGCAGAAACCTTGGTATAAAGTAGGAAAATAATTAACCAGCAGTAAAAACCTGCACTAAGATTGATTACATTTTATTAAATATCTTTATAGGCTGGATTACTGATCACATTCTGGAACCACGCGGGCACCTCAGCATGTGGAGCCTCCCTGCTCTCCTCCAACCGGTTGGTGACAGCTGCCCACTGCTGGTTCCACTCACTGCAAGCCAACCAGTTCACAGTAGTCCTTGGCTCCCAGTACCTCTTCTACGGAGGCACCAGAGTTACCACAACTAACGTAATCATGCACCCACAATACGTACCGAGAACTCTCCTTAACGATGTTGCCATGATCTTACTACCAACTAATGTGTTTTTATCTAGTAAGTGATTTATCATTAATTTATCTATACTTACTTAGAGATTAATAATATATAGCAATGAATAACGATAAGTTTTTTTGTTATTAATGTGAAAAACATGGTTTTCAGACAGTATCCAGCCGATCGCGTTGCCCGACAGCAACGAATTATGGAACCAGTTTAATGGGCAGTGGGCCGTCGCCGCGGGTTACGGCAAGACCAATGATCGTAAGTATACATTATTTACATTTAGACCCTCTGTACAATAGGCAATGTAAATCTTCCTCCTAGAGGTTCGTACACAGCGTGCGTCGCGGACTTTTGTCTTATGTAGGTATCATCAGTCGTTCTAACCTGTTTGTCAAGATTGTCTGGAGAAAAGTTGCTGCAATTTTCAAGAATTTCAAAATCCATACAGTTGACATGTAGTCGATATGACTGTACTGACCTAATAGATGACAATTCAACATTGTGTGTATGGAACGCGCAACCATTAGTTTCGGAAATTTACGTTGCTTTGTGTACGAAGGGCCTTACAATTGTTATAAAACTGATATTGAGGTTATGTGTCAAATGCGTATTCTTCCCCGGAATGTAATAGGTAGTACTTCGCTACAACACTACACATATGGTGAACAAAAATTTCAATTAACCAAAAAACGATTTCAAATCTAACTCTTCAAAAGTATTGTTAAGATACTGTTTTATAGTTTTTTTTAATCCATTTTTATCTCCGTCACTTTTAGACACATTTAGTGCCGTGACGGATGCCATGTGACAGTGGGTCGGCCCCACAGACCGTACTCGTAGACAAAAAAAAAATTATAAAAAGTTTTTTTTTACTTAACGAGATGTGTTTAATTACAGAGCAAGCGGGTGTATCAGTGAACTCGTTCGTGAGCCACGTGACCCTGCAGGTGATCACTGTGTGGCAGTGCCAGTCTGTGTTCGGCAGCACCGCTCAGCCCAGCAACATCTGCACCAGCGGCGCCGGCGGTGTCGGCATCTGCGGCGGCGACTCCGGCGGTCCGCTCGTTGTTAACCACAACGGACGAGATATATTGGTAAGTTACCTTGTTTCTAAGTCATAATATAAAGACCACCCATTTTAGAATGCGTCCATTCGTCCGTAGTCATTTTTAGAATGAATTCAAATTACAAATAAGCGGAATTCATGATCGATCGGTGACATGTAATGAAAAGGCGATTTCTCTACGCTTACGAAAAGACTCTTTCTTCTTAAATTTTTAACATTTTAAGACAAAATAATAATGATAACGATGATTTTCTCTCCCCAGATCGGTATCAGTTCGTTCGTGGCCAGCAATGGCTGCCAGCTCGGCTTCCCATCCGGCTTCGCTCGCGTCACCAGCTTCTACAACTTCATCATGCAGTACATGTAAATTACAATATTAAAACACGTGCTAACGTGAAGGCAAACGAACTGTATTTTATTTATTTATCTCATTATATAAGATTTTTTTTATAAGTTTATTCTATTTTTTTTTAATATAGTTAAAAAATTATTCAGCAGTTTTATTTCTCCTTTAAATATAATAAAAATAACGTAATTTTTGCGTATCTCATTAAAAAAAAAATTGGCAGATGTGTTTTGCAAAAGTTAAACTGCAAAAATAAAAAAAAACATATATTTTGATTGATATTTTTTGAGGTTGCCTTGTCTGCGTTACTTTGTATGTAATCATGGTTTGGCTTATAAAAAAAAAAAAGAATTTCTCTATGGAATATTTGTACAGGAATAAATAAACTTTTTTTATCAAGCTCTTTTATTTCGACCAAGTTCCAATTCCTCGACAAGAGTCAGATGTTCACATGAAGCTTGTCAGCTAACGCTAAAGCCACAGCACAGAGTGCGAGTGCCTTCACAAAGTACCTACTACTAAATATTTATAAATATCACTTAAAACTAAAATTTTACAAACTTGATATCTTCTCGATGAAGTACCGAATAATTCGAGACCCTAGCACGAATACTTGCGACTCGCTGCTTCGTAACGGCATCGACAAAAATTGTATGAGATTATAAACATTTAAAGACAAGTTTTGTCACCCATTTGTTTGACATTACGAAACGTTCTCACAAATATTCGTGCTAAACCCTTTGAGTATTAACCACAAATACGTGTTTTACTACACAAATTTAAAATGTGCGACACAAGCTTTGACATGTACATTATATAATAATATTTATGTAAACTTCGATACATTTTGAAATTTAAAAAATCACAACAGCTTTACAGACAATCATGCAATTTTTTTTATCTTATTTTCTCATAATGATGTCAAAATTGTAACAACAAAATTACGATCGAGAAATAATGCGACTAGAGATATTTTTTTTAATTCTAAACCTAATTTATGGTGCCTTTGATGAGTGAAATGCTACATTATTAAAAACTATAAAAGTAGATTCCTTTTTACCAACATAAAAACACTAACTTCATTCGATGTTCCCAAAAAAAAAAAAAAAAAATGACAAGATATCTTAAAAAGATTATTACATTTCACTATTTCTTTTACGAATGACTGAAATAATAAAATATAACAAATATATAATAAAAATAGACATAGAATTTTCTACAACTAGAAAGCCGACAATAAAACTATTTACACGCCAACGCTTCAGTGTTACCCTATGAATTAAGCTTTATTAAAATTTAACCCTGAAGAGACAATTCCGGTTATGTTTTATTTCAAAATAATATTTACATTATACAATGCCAAAATTACCGACAGACAATTTAATGGGTAAAAATATATAATTATATTTCTTAATAAATAAATATTACACAACTGCTTTTATCAACAAAAAACATATTATAATAAACTTAAAAGGAAGCATTAATTAACAAACTACCATAATACGATATCACAGTTCATTTATGCAAAAAGTAATTAAAGATTTGATTTTTTTTACTTAAAATGTAAAAAAAAAATGATTAAACTATAAAAATAAAAGTATGGCAATATCGACATAAATAGCATTATTGATTATAATCTGGAAAAATACGGTGCGGAATATGACAACATTAATTTAAGCATTGCAATGGGCGCGTTTGTTTTATCTATATTTTGATTGTAATATAAATAACAAAATCTTTCATCAATATAATTTTTATAACAAAAGTTTTTTAAAGTTTTTCCCCCCTTTAAAATATCTTTAATTTATTGTAAATAACGTAAAGTATTTGAAGTTAGCACCATTAAAATATGAAAAATAATTAAATCTTTTCGGAATCCATAGACAAGATGTGTGAATCGTTTTTTTTTCTAACAAGGTAAATGTTGCATTTTAGTTTTGCGATACTTAATTTATTGAAATGAGAGTTAATTTTGTGGATGTGTTAGAATGTGTTGACGAGGGATGTGACGTCACGAGGTGCGACCTATGTCGGACACAGCACCTTCAAGATGTAGTCCGTTAACAAGGTCGGCACAGTGGGACTGTCTTCGTTTATTGCTTTCAATACTGGAAAAAAAATATATATGATAATTTCTATTTCATTTATCAATCACTAGCTGTCGCACGCGACTCCGACTGCGCGGAGTTAAAAAAAGCATAAAAGTAAACTAAGTCATTTTTCAGACTATGTCATCTGTGCCAAATTTATTCGAGATCCGTTGAGCCGTACCGAAGATACCTTCAAACAAACATTCATCCATCCATCCATTCTTATTCCTTTAACCGTATTTTATGAAAAAATCCTTACTTTTGATGAGTATCTGCAACGACTGGTTGTCCGGGGGCCCGTTCTCAAGTGTGAAGGGAATCACTGTCGTCAAGTACTGAAACATTATATAACAGTTAATATGTAATAATTGTTACATTATTACAAAACGACTAAAGCTGTAAATAAACTCTCGATTATTGGTCACCAAAAGGAAGTTAAAGTGTTTGGTTAAGATAATGAAAAGTCCATACCTTAGGCGCTGAATTATTAGCGTTGAGGTTAGGCGAGCGCGGCGGTACGGCTCGCTTCTTCCTGTCAGTGTTACACTGCCGGCGCTTGTTCTGCACAGCGAGGAGTAGAGATATGAATGTGTTCTTCAGTTCCTTCTCGTACTCGAGTTCGTCTCGCAGCGCCAGTTCCGCGATCAACGTTTCCGAGAACTCGCGGATCAGAACTTCGAGTTCCATGAAGATCTCGTTCAGTTGAGCCAGTGAGAGCTGACGAAGTTCTGAAATTAAATAAATTATTTTACAAAAAATAATACCTGTAAAGTTAAAAATATGGTAACTTCTTGGTAGACGAATTTATTAATGAAAGAATTTATAAATTAAATCTTTCATAATACTTTAATGTTACACAAACAATAACTACGTAAATAAAGTTAAAAAAATTAGGCTAACAGTCTGAAATATCGATTTAATTTATCGATACATTATATCGATAAATTCAAATTTGTTTACACTAGAATCTCATGCAATATCGGACGTTCAGAGTTGAACGTACTATGAATAAAAAATGTAAACAAGGTGTGTTATGTTGCTGCATAGTGTATAGAACTGCACGATAACATATTTTCAATAAGGTATATGCATACATATTGATTTTTTAAGAATATACATTTCTTTTATTTCATATTTGCTTTTAAATGTGAAGTACAATCCAAAAATAAGGGTCGCAAATAATTAACAAAAGCTATACTTAGAGACCTTTGTACTGTTGTGGATTTTTTCACAAACGTACTTATAGTATGAAAGTAGGCAGGATTTAAACACTATTAAGATTTTATGCTTTCTTCGAAATATCAAATACTAATAGAATTTTATTAAGAATTGTATATTGATTTAAATAGGGGATAAGAGCTCTTGTGATATGAACTTATTATAGCTATAATTTTATTTATTACAAAAAGAGAAATCACAATATGTTTTTGTATGCGTTTCGTCAGTAAAAACTGGACTAGTTACAGGCTAACGTTAGTTAAGTATTACAAAGTCTGCAATCTTATCCATAAATAGTCACCTAACTTTATCGCATCTACAGTTTACTTGTAGGCATGCAGTTGTTCTAGCGAAGTTTATATAAGGTACTTAACCTTATATAAACATGTCAACTCAACTTCAAATCGTGTCAAAAACAAAATATTTATCTGGTATTTATGTCTGTAATGGGTGTGCGAAGTATCGTAAAACAAATTTAGCAAAGTAACTCATATGACTGTAATGCCTTGACTTCAATTTGTACGAGCTACTACTTATATACGTTGCGGTAACTATTGCGATAAGGCTTTAATTTGACTCTCATATATACTATTTACACTATATAAGACAGCTTGCAATTTGGAACGAAACTTGAGCACAGTTTTAGGTAGTGATGGGACAAGATGTATAGGTACCTATAGTGGCAGGACACAAAACGTAGTGCTAACCACTAGCCATCAATTTTGTATGTTGATATACTTACTGTCCTCATAGAGGGGCGAGCTCAGCACCTCTTTGCCTTTCTCGAGCGCCTCGTTGTACTCGAGTATGTCGCCCTCCGAGGAGGGCGTCTCTTGCATCATGTCATCGATCTCTTGGATCACCTGGAACCAGAGACATACAACATATTATAAATAGACTGGACAACACAAAGCAAACTTGTATCTAGACTAGAGTAACCTAACTTGTATCTAGTTGATTTCACTTAATATCAGGTAAACTGCTTGCCCGTTTGCCTTCTTCCACAATGTACGTTTATATGAGTTACCTCGTCCGCGGTCTTTACGGGGCATTCGTGGTCCTGGTGCAAGCCGCCTAGGATCAGCGCGTGCATGTCCAGGTCGGACGCCACCGCCTCGTCCTCGGAGCTGTGGATCTCGTCGTCCGGACTCAGCACGCTCTGATACAAACAAATATACACGTTATTGTTATAAGTTTACGACTTGAATTCCAATAACATCTTTAAAATAGATAATCGCCGTCGAATTAAACGCTTGTTCACATTAATTCGGCGCGTCAAAAACATTTCTGTGGTCCTTGCAGTTTTTTGAGAAAATATAGAGACGACATATTTATGTACAAATATTTCGACAATCGGAACTCACCGTTTTCATTATGTACATTGTCCATTACAATCAAATGTTAAAGAATTATACATTTAGTTAATAATTAATATTTTTTATTTATAATATTAGAAATTGATAATTATTTGGAGATTTTCATTTCTCTCAACAGTAGGTGTGTGTGGCTCAAGGAAATAAAACATTGAGAACAATAAAAGACTGTATGTTTCTTTCTTTTGTTTCTTTTTAAATGTGATGTTATGTGGAATGTATGAATAAGATTTTTTTAACAAACATTTATACGCAAGTGTGATGTGACCTTTACCGATGACTTGGATTTTGCTTACGATTACGATTCTGTTATAATAATAACATGTTTTTTTAATAATCCTCACGTTACATTTATTTATGTAGACTATATTAATGGAAAGATTTTATTTCTAATGCTAAGTATCTTTTATATAGAAATTATTTTTATTTCTGGTGCATTATATCAAGGGTTTTCTTAGGGCAGATTAATTACTGATTTGCTGAGAAATCCTAAAACTTCAATAAATTCTATATTTATAACTTACAAGACTTACCCGTATTTGAATTAAAAGTCTATAAAAAAGTTTTGTTTATAACTTTCTTTACAGTACATTTTACCGAGAATTGAGTTAGGCATATGTATATTGGTGTGTTTGTGTGTGCGAGTATGAGTGTTATTACACAAACATGTACATAGATAAGACGACAGATGTTAAAACAATATTGTGTGACCTCATGATCACTTTGTTTGTTGTATATTTAATCTGTTAAGCAAAACGGGCACAGGCAATTATGATTCATCCAAATATGAACGTAAATAATTTATTTTTTAAGGTTACATATACATATGTAAAATTCAATCCTGTATAAGATAAATATTAACTTAGTTACCAAACAAATGAATAGACAAGGACGTTTCTTTTCTAAATGTCATTTGCCGCATACTATTAGGTCGAAAACTAGTCATTTTACTAATATTATAAATACGATTGTTTGAATGTATGGATGGATGGATGGATGTATCTGCAGAACGGATCTCGATGAAATTTGGTATATACTTAGAACATAACCTGTAAGAATACTTAGGCTACTAATTAAGCTTTTTTAATTCGCGCGGAAGGAATCGCGGGCGACAGCTAGTATCATCATATATACGAGCTAAGTTTTATATATGGTGATAGTTTCTTGTACGATATTCGGTCTTAAATGGAAAGGAAATTTAATTCTTTGACTGTAAATATATTAATATAAATAAGCAACTATGCCAAACATAAAGTTAAGTCATCAACCAATACCTACATAGTTTGTGTAAATAATACTGACCTTCTTATCGCTGAGGTTCAATGTTGGGATATGCATTTTTCTAGAGAATGACTTGGTCCAATCTATGGGCAGGATGTTTCCAAAGTTGCCGGTGATCGTCCACCACATCCTGAAAAAGGAAATGTCCATTATACATTGTTAACACATCGTAAAATTTACTTAGATCATAAACATATTTTTACAATCATAATATCCGCTGTCGAGTCTTTCTTCTTCAGGAAGTATATAAAAACAAAAAAATCATTGTTTCTTTAATTTCAAAGATGTTTTCGAGTAAGACGAGCAGATATAAGATTAGGTATCCAATAGCCATAGTTAGAGAGCGATTTATTAAACAGTACATTGAATTGATTGAATTGTTATAACCATCTGTTCAATTTAAAAAATAATTCTTGTTGCGAAAGACAATTTTAAAAATTTCGTTACACTTTCAGAAATATTGCTTATAATGTTTCGAGATAATACCGTGATTTAGTACTATTTAGTATGCTAATTTTTATATTTCAGAATTCTAGCACTATATATGTTTAAATATCACGTAATCTACTTTTGGTTTCGAGTTTTTTGTAAGTGCATTTAATGTGTGGATTTGTATTTTCACTGAGAGAACAAATAACAATTAGTTGACATTATAGAGTTAATGAATAACGATTTAATCTCTCTTATAATAAGCGAACAAACTTGATTTTCCCTTTAATTTGATGACCCATGTGTTCTAAATACATTTAACTTTATTACAATATTCGTAAACACTTGATCTATCTTTCTAAATTAGTCGGATAAAAGGAATACATCTTTAAGAAACCTGATGTTCTCATAAAACTAAAATAGATTTGAACTCAGAGAAAAAGTAAAAATGTTTTTCGTTGTCGTTCACTATAGCCTACCACTGGAAATTTAATCCGTCTCACGCATAGAGTAATGGTGATACTGTAATAACTGTTCCTATACACGAAGATCGATTTATGGTCTACACATTCTTTTTGTGGTTGGAAGTAACCATAGACATTGATTGAAGTTTTTATCTTTAGACAGGTAAGATACGATCAATACAAAAACTTTTGTATTTAAGTTCAGTTTGTATACATTTAATTTATGTTACAAAAAATTAAATTAGCTTAACAAGTCTAAAAGATAAAGGTACAAACACCTTTTAAAAGATAATCTTCAAATGAATATATCAAATAAACGAAGTTTAATTACATAAAAAGATGTTTCGGACTACTTAAATAGAATAATAGAACTGTTTTTTTATTATTTTAAAGACCATTGTTGTCTGTAAATGTGCTAGTAATTACATCAGAATAATCTCACAATTTTAAAACCAGTACAAAAACAAACAAGTAACAAAACACGATCGTTACGAATGCGATTCTAGAATCTTCTGTGTAAAAACGTGGGAAAGAACGAAGCTTGTTCAGAGTTACATTTAGCTATTATATAGCCATGAACTTGGTTACGTATAATACCGCCTAACGTCAGTTCCCGCAGTCAGTCGCAGGGATCTAAATAGCGTCAGGTCTTCCAATTATCGCGGCAAGGACGGACACTTTATGTGTCGTTAGGCGTTAGGTATGCCACAAATAAAATTTTATTTCCTTGAAAATTTAATAGTTTATTTAATTGTTGGTCCACTTTTCTAACAGAATTTATGTTATTGTGCTTTACAATTAATCTGATGATAAAGATCAGCCCAGTATTATTTGGAATAAAGTTAAATGAACTTATTTGGAATATTTGTGACAATCGCCTTCGTCAATTATGTCAAAATAAGTATGAGATTTTTGGTGTAATTTACGCCCCCCGCTACACAAATTTTAA
Organism: Papilio machaon; assembly: GCF_912999745.1. Taxonomy (NCBI): domain Eukaryota; kingdom Metazoa; phylum Arthropoda; class Insecta; order Lepidoptera; family Papilionidae; genus Papilio; species Papilio machaon. The sequence goes on along the minus strand of NC_059999.1, from coordinate 5,744,924 downwards.
TACATTGCTATATCTACTTGGCTGCAAAGATATCTATTCCTTGTTGCGATTGTTGCGAACTAGTAATTTAAGACGAATGTTTTAACTAACACTGTTGCTTTATGCAATGGCGATTAATAAATCATTCAAAACTATTTATTCAGATAAAGGTAATCTAACGTTCGGATGAAACATGTTTATAATTAGTACATAATAATCGCACTCTAAGCATAATGCTGTTGACAATATTTTAGACCAGAGAAGATAGTTTATGGTAACACAGATAGTCATATTAAGGCCTCTACATTGTTGTGATTTCTCCATTCTAATGTTGGTTTTCAATAACCCGTAGTTTAGCAGAATTGAATTGCACACAGTAATTCGATTGATGCGGAGAAAAAAAAATATACAGCGAGGACGACCGCTGTACCAAACGGTTGTGAGTCAGCCGGAGACACAAATTGGCATCAATTTGTGTACGACCGTGTCTCGCCGCGTCACCGACTCAATTGAGGAATGTGTCACTTCATATTACGTGAGTACGTGCGGTTACAGGCGCCTGTGTGATCTTCCAAGTGTGAGAAAACGTCACTACCTTTAAGACTTAGAGGGAATCACTTATATTTGACATATTTGAAGACATCTTCGAAAGAGTATCTCCAATGCTATTGATATTTCTCGATAAAAGGAATGCGATACTAACTAATAAATTCTCAATATTTTAATCAATTTGCGTTGGTTTCTGAGTTCAAAATCCCTATCCCTAATAATAAGAGGGATGACGATATGTTTTATACATATCGTCATCCCTCTTATTATCTTTTACAAGACATAGATAACAATATGTTGTCAACGGGGATTTTGGTCTAAGAAGTCAATGATAACTTATTCAGATGTTTAACGGGAATTACATAGCTGAGAAGAACAACAGAGGCAATTTTTAAATAAATATTTTTATTGTACAGAGATGCCGTTATGGCGGCTACACTATACAATCATGCGCACGATAAATGGCTTCCAAAAGTTGATTAATGACCTTTTCATTTCAATAGATAAGCATCTTAAATGAAAAAAGATAGTTTACAATTAGAGACCGAGACCGCAAGACGGTTAGTTTTGACTTAGTAAGCTCAGTGAAATCGTACATTGTAACTTTGAGTTTTTACTTATTTGTTCAAAGTCTTTTGGAGGTAGAATTATTGAGGCACAAAAACGATATTATTTTTTGTCCCGATATATTTTTTCATCTTTTTTTGTATACTCAATGTTTTAATATAAATACATCTTAGGTTAGGTCATCAAATAAAGGATAACATTACATTTGAATGTAAAGATACTTTATCACAGCGGACTGGCAGGGTCGTCACTTACGTCACAGATTGCCCATATGGCAGACTGAGTGCAGGATGTACTGTTTTTTTCCCGTGTTATTTATTCTACGCAGTTGACAAACGGAAATAACATTAAGGTCTCACAGTACTGTAGTCAACATAAGAAAGTTAGTGATGAAAGTAATCTCAAACACTTTTTACTAGATATAGTCCAAGCCAAAAACTTGTTACTGCGTCCACAGACTCTCAAAAATAAACAAAGTTATCTTTTACTCCAGTAGGTACATGAAATCGACTTATGTCAGAATTTTCGCACCCCCTTGTGCTTGGGTTTTGTCACCCCTTGTTGCTTAGCAACAGGGGCGAACAACCCTATCGCACACCCTCACATCTTACTACTACGTCATTCACTACGTCCTATAACAAATGTTAAAACTTCCGACAAAAACATTTACAAATTGGGAATTTAAGTAATGGAATATTTTATACAAGTGAACAAAATGACGAACATACTTTTTATAATTTACAAGATGCCTTCAAAGAAAGCTGTAATACAGGTTTTGATCACGTAATCGAAAAATTTGCATGTGTGCTCCGCCCTTTACATACTAAGCGAGGTCAACAGTGAAATAAATGGAATCGTGCAAAAATTTCGCGATTACCACCACAGATAACTTTTTTTTAATAAGCACAAACACTATACAGCCATTCAATGGAATCGAAATTGTTTTAATTCACGCAAAACTCCGTGTCAACACTTTCTTTTTCGTTAATAATACTTTAATGTTTTCGAGAACTTTTAATTAATTAACAAATATAAACACGAAATACTTCCGAGGTTCAGTACGATTTCACTTTTAATATCGGTAATTACTAGCAAATAATATTAGCCGGAAGGAATTATCGAGTGAAACCATATTTATACGAGTACATAGAGTAGGTATGTAGTGTTAGTGTACTCTTAAATTGAATGCCTAGTGATTGTTGTTCTATTTCGGATATAGCTAAAAAACCATTAATAAATACTTACTTATGCCGCATTCAAATATTTAACTGTTAAAGGGAGCCGCTTAGTTTAGTTAGCTAGCTTAGTCTTATACTAAATCTCCACTAAGTAAGACTAATTGGCGACTCTGAGTGGAGTAGTTAAATCATGTTCACATTAGAGCGGCGGATATCAACGTTGTCGATGCAAATGGGTATCGGCCCACTATCCTCATACATGTAGTTTCACTGCCCACACCAAAATGGTAGAGGTCCGTTATAATTATTTACATTAACTGTTAGCAAATCTCATATAATGGAATTGTTTTTGGTAATGATGGTAAAGGTTTTAAAAACAAACTATGATAGGAAAGTAGTCACTAAAATACCGTGTATTTTTTATTATTGTTTTTTTATAACTCACAATAATATAGCTTTAGTTAAGGGCTAAAGGTTTGTCTTTATCTGGTTAGGTTTATTGATCACTTCTTTAAATGGAAATGATCACACAGCACGTAATTTTAGTGGAACATATGCTTTTGTTTCTGCTCCAATTAAACTTCAGAAATAACAAAAAATACACATATTTTTTATAACAAAAAGCCGTCATCACTCCAACACGTTCGTATTCTCGGTGCTTTGTTTAAAAAATAATGCTGGTACTTTTCTTTAGCATGGTAGAAAGCTTTTACCATCGAAACGGATAATAAAGGCTCACAGAAAATTACGTGTTTTTGGTTTATATCAAACTTAATAAGTGACGGACGTGTGACCACTTTAACTTGGCCCCTTCGATCTTTACGGCCAGGTAAAGGAATGCCGCTTCCAAAATCAAGTCTTGAATTTCTTAGAACTGAGAGATCGAGTTACCTTCGAAGTTAAGAATTTTGACACATGTTTTTTACGCAATTGCTTTTTAAAATTAATTGAATCTACTTTTTATTGCATTTCATCGTCATTATTAGCTTTCGGAGAAAGGTTACAAACAACGATAACGCTGTTTTGTTTATTTTTTATAATACGAATGATAGAAAATCTAATTAGAAGATTAATTATGACATAGTATTTTTAGGACGTAGCTTGACATTTATGGGTAAATAATTAATGGTTATATTTGGAAAACAATTTTTAAAATTAAATTATATTTTATATAAAATGCATTCCATAAATAATTCATAAATTTTACTTAAAATCTTATGTTGTAACAGACAGACAAAAAAGTAAACATTTAAGTTCCCTTTAACGTACAGTATTATTTTCCTTATAGTGTGTCCACTTTTTCTTAACACACTAGCCATCCCATAGTCATTTATTTGATTACGTCCCTACTCTACGCCAGGGGTGACCAACTTAGCAAAGAAAAAAAGGTTTCCAGAGTATATAAACATATTGTCTTTCATCTCAGTACTTCGGCAGTAAAACATCACTTTTTCAATATTTGGTTATAAAAATTTTGTGATGAATTTTTTTACGTCAGTTATCTCGTAGCTTTTTGTATACGAGTTTAATAAAAATAAAGTTTTTGAATCCTCCTCAAAAGTAATCGATTGATTGTTTCGTTGCGATCAAGTAATTCCATTAAACAGATACCAAAGTTGGTGACCCCTGGTGCATAGAACCTGTTCTGTATCTCCTGGTTGTAAGTAAACAGGATTGTAGGAACTACGTAAATGTTATTTTGAATCGAGAAAGCTATTCATAGCATTCAAAACATTGTACTGCAAATAGCCATTTCTATTAGAAGTAAATAACCCAGTCAGAAATACCAAATTGTACAGGGCCCAGCTCGTCTCGATAGAATTTTTAAAATCCTTTAATTAAAAGGATACGAAATAAGAATGGAATTAAAATAAAGATTGGATTACGTTCAGAGTAAAAAAAGATTATGCATAAGTCGTTAAATGTTCTGCAGTGCCGTCCACCCACTCTCGGATAAGGAACGAGGTTAAGTTCACATCGTTGCTACTGGTGTTATCTGGCACGGGGCCATAGGTTACTCACATCGATTATTCTTATATTTTTATTTAAAAAGTTGTTCAAGGACGTATGAAGAAATCTTTTACTGCGGGTTTCTGACCAAAACCTTCGTTTAAAACATATTGTTATCTCTGTTCTTTCAAAGATATTGACAAGGATGGCGATATGTTTTAAACAAAGATTTTGTTCTCAGAAGCTAACGGTCAGTCAACGAGATAAATTGCACAATTATATTTTTAAATAAACCGTCAAATTAAATTTCTAAAATCTTAATATCTCTCCCATAATTGTACGTACACCAAAAATTACTCTCGATTTGATTCTATTATACTATTTATCGATTTAACAAATAAAAACATTTAAATATATTGCAATAAATAATGGCACACGTCCATAGACTATAAAATTAATAAAATAAATATTCATCCAACCATAAATTCCATTAACTTTCTTGCATTGAACTACACTCATTTTGCCTACTTTCTGAACTGACACAGACCTTATTGTGTCCATTGTGAGAAATAATAGAAGAAAGGTCTTTTGACATCAACATTGGTCTGATAATAGTGTCTGATGTGCACAAAGGCTTTATTGTGTTACATTTAAATGTCAAATTAATAAAATGCGTCTTCATTAAGAGAATTCTGTGTTTTGAATTGAAAGGAAGTTGAGAATCAGTTATTTAAATTTGGATTATAACCTCTAGATTACCCTCTTCAGATTCACGCAGAATGATTTGCAAAACTTTCTTTTTTCTAGTACTGGAATTGAAAAGTAAATAAATTACATTGATATTTTATTCTTCTTCCATTTGTACTGTATATTAATTATTGTGTGTTGCTATTATTAAATAAGGTAAAATAACAATCGGTCGTACACGATATTTTGTCTGTACGAATGTTCCCTGGGTTAGGGATATCCCATGACTAACTTTTGGGGCAATCTATTTAAATTAATGGTTCAAAGAAAAACATAACAGAACTCATAACAAACATTTTAGGAATACTAGTAATTTTCTTTCAATTTTGTTACAAAATTCCGAATTATTTTGTAATTCAAAATGACGGTATTATGACAGGGCTGTTTGGGATGTACTAAAGGTATGAAAAGGTGACGTTAGTTGGTCCATGAGTTTATACACATTAGTCTTCTCCTCTCGGATGCGATATTGATCCGCCGCCGGCCTCCCCGACCAATATAACCCGTTTACCCCAATAACCTCACCCATGTAACATACATATACCTTGTTTATAGCAACTTATCTATAAATGTTTATAGACACGAAGTAACTTTCATAGCACTTTAACCTTTTAAAGATAAAAGTGTTTTATGTGGTTAACTGTTTAAAGGTTACTTTACTTGTAAAATAAAGAGAATTCCATGCTTATAGACAAGTAAAAAAGTTTAAATATTTATGTGATGTACAAAAACAACTAGTTTTGAAAGAATCCGTTTTTCTAATTATGACGTAACTTGTCACGGGAAGAAAAGTGTGTTTTAGAATGATAAAATAACTAGGTAAACTGGTATAACTGGGTTTCAAATAAATGCAAACTAATCATTCATTTTTCAAATGGACTACAACGCATTGCATTAGACTAAAACAAGCAGGAATATATCTGACAAACGCCATCGTATCGTCATCGAGAAAGTATTAAAATTTGTGCAGTGTCACTATTGGTCATAAAGAATACAAAAAAAATTCATACTAATTTTGATATAATTGACATAGGCATATGTTGAAAATATTCATGCTAGGCCCACTGTATTAGATAATGTCAATCATTACTACGAGTATTGATCTTATAATGTCAATTGTAAATTGCGGACAGTTATCTGCAATCGACATGAGATGGTAGGCTTATGGTTTTTAATGTCATTGACGCTGATCTCATTTTGTTCAACGGAACTCGCTGCAACATAACTGTAAACACGGGAATTACTGTTGTGAATTCCTCGGTGTTACCATCAGAGATCAATAAAAGAAAAGAAGTACATAACAGGTTGAAATCAAACTGTAAACTGACACCATCGAATAATAGTGTAACTACATCACAATCTTCTAAATCTGTTAAGTTAGGCAACTGGCTGGAAAAATATTACACAGTTTCTGGTAAAAAAAAAAAAGATTGTTTTATTTTTTGATTTGTCCGATAATTTCTTTATAATGAAAGAAGACTAATTTAAAAATTGTAATTGTAATTGTAAAATATATTAAAAATTAAATCCCAATCACAGTTTGTTTAAGATAATCCATATTGCTCATCGACAAGCGTCTTATCTGTATGCATTGAGCTAACAAAACTAAAAGTGGTTCAGCTTGAAAGATGTTTTATCTTTAAAGATAATAAAATGTTTGCCTTTAGTGCAGAAATATCATCTTTGCACTCTACTGACATGTTATCTTACTAATATTATAAATGCAAAAGTTTAGATGCATGCAAGGATGTTTGTTTGATGGTATATCCGGAACGGCTCAACGGACCTTGATGAAATTTTGCACAGATGTAGAATATAGTCTAGAAGAACACATAGGCTACAATTAAGTTTTTTTTTTTTTAATTCCAGTATTTCAATAAATATAAAAAGGGAAGTTTAAAGAAATCCAATTAGACTTAGTTTTTTTTTTAATTGAATAATTAACAGTATGAGTTATTTTTATCTATAGCAAATTAGTAATAGAAATTAAAATTCTTATAATTTATAGGTTATTTTAAAAAGAATAACACGTCGCGTGACATAATGATGTCTTATAAAACGTAATAGGCGGGAGAGTTTTAAATTTAGAATTTTATATGATTCCCGCATCGGAGCGACTTGTTTTTTTTTTTCTTTTCACTCTCAATGTCACTTATCTATAATATTTATGCTTGCGAATTGTTTTTATTATCATCTTTAAAAAAATTATTTAAAATCAACATAATAGTAAATTTAAAGCTTTTTATTGTATTGTAAGTGGAATGAAAAAGCTGTTGTTGAAATTCTCTGCACTTTTTCATATCTAATTAGAAGCAATATTTGATAAAGAATTCAGCTTAGAATACATTCAAAAACATCCTTTTAAATTGAACAAAAACACGTATTTTGAATATCATTTAAAATAAATACATCGAAGAATCAAAGTACAGAAAGTTTGTTTACCAACATAAAGATAATTTTTGTTTACCAATTTATAGCCACAAAAAGTTTAATGTAGTGTGAGTAACATCACTAACGCGATTTCCACTGCAGAAACAAATGAACTTGTTGTCTCCTCTTTTTTAATAAGAATGATAGAGATAGCAACATATTTTTCGACAGGTACATCGTCAGTAAAAACTTACGTTAACATCACTTACAATGCATTCCACACGCTACACTTAGCTTGATATTTATGATGTAACTTGCGTCATAAAAACAGTTCTTAAGATTTCTCCCGCTTTATCCAATTAGTCGAGAATTGTAGAAAATACTTTTATTAAAATAAACCAAAAGAATTGGTAGTCATTAATCATAGGAAAAGCGCCTATTCCCACTTCCCATCTATAAATTAATATTACATAAACAAAACTGTAACCGATAGATATATGTGTTCCTAAAACATTTCCGTGTGTTATATTTAAAATGTAAGTTTTTTTATTTATTTTCAGACATATCTTTCTGTTTTAGATAATCATATTTACATATTTATAATATCTAAGCTGTCATACTTATTATACATACTACTTTTCCTATAAATCGCTAACATAATCAAATCAAACTATGTTAAATAATAATTAGAGGTATAACTACACTCACAAACGAGTTTATAATTAGAGAAGTTGATCTACATTTATCAGTTTAATCGTCCGTAAAAATCAACTACCTTTCACCTTTATAAAAAAAATATAAAGGTACATCTTTTTCACACTCCCAATTTACTACTACCTGCAATTTGTCCGTATCTTTATGGTTTTTAGACAATAAGGTCCGCCTACCTGTTCAGAAATCATAGAAGCACGCACCTGCTTAGCCACAAAAAATATACACAAACATTGGTCTATTTCGAGACCCACTACAACGAGGCAATGAACCTTAAACTATTACTCTAACGTCACATTAAATCTTTCTACAAAGCGTTGTCGGCACACTCTTAAAAAAATAACATAACGTAGATTAAAAATTGGTTAGCACGCAATCCTTAATTATTATGATCTCTAATCTTAGAAAGTTATTAATCTAATTTGCACGACAAAAACTGACATTCATTTGTTTACCTCACTGATTTAAAACTAAGTGGTTAGTCTTTTAAATAACTGATATTAGTAAACGATAATATTAGATTGTGTTTTTGAAACAAATACGAGCGAATTGTAAGAAGCCTGTCTGAACATGTTATAAATATTAAAAGAAGTCGTATTTACATCCGATATCTGATATTAAACTTTACTGGAAATCTAATAACAAGACTAATTAGTTTTTAACGAGATCAAATCAATCAAGATCATAGGTATAATTTATTAATTATAAACAGATCATGTTGATAGTGAAAGTAATTTGTAGTATAAGCTACTTGTCTGGGACGAGACAAGACACATTAGCATACGGCCTTTGGCGGTCTCAAAGTCTCCCGCCCACCATGTTTGTCCAAGTATATTAACATTCAAACTATATGGCGGCTCGGAATTTCGACAAAGACACTGCTAAGAACGCTAAGGTAGGCGGGCGGACAAAGGTATGTACGTGAAACACCACTACGCATGTTTTATCCTTTATGTAGACACAGGCTTTTGTCAGCAACTTCGTCCGCGCAGAATTAAAAAAAACTTAATTAGTAGCCTAAATGTTCTTCAAGTTTATATTCCACAACTATGCCAAACTTAATCGAGATCTGGAGATACTTTCTAACAAATATCCATTCATATATCTAAACATTCCCATTTATATAATTAATAACTAGTCTTCTAGTTATTTAAAAAATCAAAAAAATTGGATCCATCTGCAAGCACTTCCTTTCGATGAAAATATTTTTTATCAAAATCGGACAACCAGGGGCGGTGCATCGCGGTAACACACATAAAAAAAAATTACAGTCAAAATGGTATCCTCCTTCTTTTTGAAGTCGGCTAAAAAGTAAAATAGTACGGTCACTGCATAGAGCCGCTACAAGTTATGAATCTTGTTATATTCGGTAACATGAACATATGTGACACGACTGAGTATGAAAAGGGCGTAAGTTTTGACCTTTACTGTTTCAACGTGAAATTCCAATGCTTTCAAATACTTGTGGAGAACCGCAGCTAATTTAAATAGGTAATAAACTTAACATAACAGCTTTAATTTAAAGTGATGGCAAGTCAATAACAATCACAATATTATGCGAATTAGATGGATGGATGTTTGTTAGAAGGTATCTCTGGAAAGGATCTTGATGAAATTTGGCATAGACGTATAACATAATCTAGAACAACACATATCAAGTATTTTTTTAATTCCTCACGGACATAATCGCGGGCGACAGCTGGTCGCCGGATATATTTGCTGCCTTTTCAAAGCTTATTTCTAATTCATACAAACGAACGAGCAAACAAAAACATCACGACTTAATTACAATAAGTGCGGGTCGTTCACATCCTTTGCTGACCACGGCAAAGTTCTCTCATGTATTGTACTGAATATAAAGTGTTCTAATAATAATAAACAATTAAATTTAAATACAAAAAAACGCCATTATCTGTTTCGAAATATATTTCGTTTTTCTAATGGCGTCAGACATGTAGTATGTCATTTGTTACACATACTAGAAAAATTTGATAATGACCCTGTAATGTAGGCGACATTGTTTTTTGTTCCACTTTAGGCGTGACGCCTGTCCGCGGCAAAGGACAAACCCTAGTATGTGCTGACCTCATTAAGGCAATAATGTCGGTAGTCGCTACGGTCAAACTACGACGCAATTTATTCAACCCATCGCCCTTTTAGTACTGAGTTACATTATATTAGAAAAGGGTCATATTTTTTAAGACAAAATAGGGTCAGTAAACATCACAAAAGTTACAAAATTCCGTGAGACCAAAAAGGTAATAAGTAGTGAAATGTATCATCAAAACGTTGTACTTGTTTTTGTATTATACAGGATTAAACGTTGGGTCATTATGTTATTCGATGTAATGTAATCTTAATAACAATGTTTAGCAGTAACATTGAAAGAAAGAAAGAAAGAAAGAAAAGAAAGAAAGAAAGAAAAGAAAGAAAGAAAAAGCATTTATTGCCACATCAAAAAATAAAAAACACACATACAAGGCACAAAGTGTGGCAAAAGGGAGCCATCTCAGCAAAGCAGGGACAGACCAAACTGCCTCTGCGCTGGTTTTCAGCTGGCACTATTATTTCATAAGTATTCAAATAAGTTTAAAAATTGAGACTATGTTAAACTAAAAGGTATTATTATAATACCATAGTTTAAACTGTAACTTTCAAATGTATATAGCTATCGTGTAATGCGAAACAAAAGCAATAAAGCCAGTATTATCGCTTTTTATCACGAACGTGATATGAGGTCAATAACCCCAAATATAAATCTCAGTATAAAACACGCTAAAATAAATATGTTGTTTAGAAAATTTAATCAAATAATTTCGTTGTTAAAAAAAATTTAATGCTTATCAAGACTTTTAAAACGTGCGTAGAATTTCTTATAAATAAGATGCGATGATAACGATATTTAGTTTCTAGATAATTCATTTCAAAAGTGTTGTTGAATAAATCTTACTAATATCTTATTAATATTATAAATGCGAATGTTTAGATGGATGGATGGATTTTTGTTTGAAGGTATCTCCGGAACGGCTTAACGGATCTTGTTGAAATTTGGCACAGCACATAGTCTGGAAGAACACATAGGCTACTTATTGAGTTTTTTAATTCCGCGCGGGACGGAGTCGCGGACGACAGCTTGTAAGTAATAATTATTCGTTTCACAATTTAGCTAAGTTTAATATACAGGAAGTTTGTAATTAAATTCGTAATTGCTATTTATACGAGTATACCATAGTTTTGGTCATTTTGCACTTTGCCTCCAATTATTCAATACATCAAGGAAAAATAAACGCAGGAAATCTTGGAATAAAATCATAATAATTTTAATCTATATATATAAAAGAAAGTCGTGTTAGTTACACTATTTATAACTAAAGATCGGTCGAACTGATTTCGCTGAAAATTTACGGGGAGGTAGCTTAGAACTAGGAGACGGACATAGGAACTTTTTTATTTTGTGTGCATTTTTTTTATTCCGCGCGGACGAAGTCGCGGGTAAAAGCTAGTTATTCATAATAATTAACGAGTATAAATCTTTCTTGGCGCCAAATTTTCATATATAATTCGCAATAAATCGTTATGTTAAAGTAGATGGTGTTCTGTATTGTTGATGTTTTAGATAGTGGAAGCTCACGGTTAGATATAACTCTTGCTATACTTGTAATGCTTAACTTTCTCTCTGAACGTTAGCTGTAGCCGCGTTGTGACAGACTCATCAAATTGTACGCTCAGGGCTATTTGAGCGCTACCGAGAAAGCTGTAACATGATGCTCTAGTCTAGCTAAAATTTATCTGACACTGTATGAATTTATTCTAGAACATTTGCTTATATACAACATTGTTTACTTACTGTATGCAACTTAAAATTAATGTTTTGATAATCCTTTCTGTATTTGTTTCCTTTCTGTATATTTTAAGTTCTTAAACAAAGATAAATGATTAAAATTTTTGGATAGATTGAGTAAAAGGTGACATAATCAAGAAACCTTTTTGACGACTGAAATGACGAACATATCAATTTGAAAGACAAAAACCTATGTTTTGACACCACGTAGAGCAGAATAAGTAGAAATGAACGAATTTGTTCTGTCTGTGTTATATAATGTTGGTTTTGTAATATACCAGAATGCACTTCGACGGAATATGTAACATCTTTCTCGAATACATATAGAAAATCGTATTAGTTGAAAGAAATAAGAAAGTTTTTTATATTAGTGATACGGATTGCGTAGGATATGTATTATGGATATACGAACACTTTGTAGACTTCATTTGCTTACGTGATGTGATTGCAGATATAAATGCAGAATACGGTAACTGCTATTGTTATATATAAATGCTATTTCTGTATAGTGAATTAACTTTTTTTTTTCAACTTTTCGGTTGGTTAGAAGTTTGTAATCCTTTCACATAGTTAGCGAGTTTAAAGAGTATTTTAGCCTGGATATAAAACATTTTATTTTAGTACTAGCTGTAAGCCGCGACTCCGTCCGCACGGATTTAAAAAATAAGCAACCGATGTGTCCTTCCAAATTATGTTCTTCATCTGAGCTAAATGTCATCAAGATCTGTTGCGCTGTCACGGTACCTTCTAACAAACATCCATCCATCTAAACTTTCGCATTTATAATATTAATAAGATAATCTGAACTATAAAAAATATTACTAGCCTAGATAAAGCATTCACATGTCATCGTCTCTCACGAAAACAAGTTTGTAATTTCTGTATGTATAACGGTTTTAAATCATGAGAATGATTTGCAAAAACAGTAATAAAGTCGTATAGAAACTTTCGTTACACACGTATTTAATGAATGACTTTTAATTCACTTAAATAAATCTTTACTACATTCTAAATTAAATTACCAAACCTTTGGTTACTTTCTATTTCAATGTTTCTAATCGTTAACTTTAAATTTATTTTTGTAAGTTGTCGCCCGTGATTCCGTCTGCAAAGGAATAAAAAAACGTAATACGTAGCCTATGTGTTCTTCCTGACTATGTTCTACAACCGTGCCAAATTTTATCAAGATACGTTGAGCTGTTCCGGAGATACCTTCAAACAAACATCCATCCATCCATAATATAATATTAGTATCATAGAAAATGTGTAATTATGACAGGTTATCATGATTTCTTATCTATTATCTTTGCAACATTGTTACTAATATTGTATGTTACATATAGTTTGATTAGGTGACAATATATAAAACAAAACACAGTTTTAATGTCGGGAAATCGTGTAGAAAATCTTACGTATAAAACCATAATTGAATATGTTTTTTTTCGGTGATGTAAACGAGTTTGTGGTTAGTATATCTGCTAATCCGATACGTAAGTTCTTGTTATTCTTTGCCTATAGAATTGTTTCACCATGACTCGTGGTATTTTTAAATCTGACGAACCATAAAACGCAAAATAAGCTTGTTTATGTTTTATGTCCGTTTGTGTTTGCGAGTATTTATGTTGCGAAAGTAATTGTGGCAAGCGGAATGTTGCCTACAAGATGTCTGTGTAAACATTGTGCTTCGAGTAGTAAGTATTTTTTTTTATTTCAAATAATATTCCTTTACACGTGTATTTAAAACAGTAACATGATCTTATCGCAGAAACTTGCATAAATAAAATCTGGTGTAACACAAGCTTTATGTTGTACCTTTTGTAATTACACTTCGATTATACGTAGCTTGGATTTTAATAATAATATTATCGAGTCAAATAATTCAATTCAATAAATCAATAAACGCATCTGCAATTGCCAATGTTAATGGGTAGCGGTCGCTTTGCTATTTAGGTGGACTCATGTGACTGCTTGCTCGTTTGCCACCTTATAATATATAAAAAATAAGTAGGTAACTCTTAACAGATCATAAAAAATATCTGCTGTCATAGATATCAGATGCTAAGGCTATCAAGACGCGAGGATTATAAGTGTAGAACAGCACAAGTCAAGTACAAATCTTAAATTTTTTGGCAGAGCAGTTTAAATGTACAGACAACTTACAAACTCATTGATTTACAGCGAAATAAAATTTAAACGACTTAATAATAATTGTTCTTGACAATCAGTGTTAGATGACTTTGATAGGTTGCGTTTTTTTATTAAACTTTTTTATTATGGTGTGTGTTCTCAGAATAAATGTTATACCGTTACTACAAGATACATTTTAAACTAGAAGTTTTCCTCTAGAGGTTGTATGATATTTATGTTGCTATATGTGTAATATTGCGTTCATTAGAGGCAGGATTCGCGGCAGTCAAACCGGTTGCCGATTGCCGATCCAGTTCGACCGAAAGCCCCGTGGCTTTCTTTTGCTGACAAACATAAAGCTTTATAAAAGTAAAACCTGCTTGAGTTTTTGGGATATTAATATTTTTTTTAATATACGTTTATAAAACAAAAGACATCACATCAATGTTAATAAAAGGACATTCTAACGGAGCCACTTGTACAAAAATATAGTTATTTACCATTAGCTTTGAAAAAAACGGATGCAACTCCGTTTTAATACGTGTGTTTCGACATTTGAAACTTAGGTTTTTTTACAGAACATTACAATGTTGCCAACATCGTCATAACGGAGTTTATCTATGAAACGATTATGAGCTCATTGTTACCTTATATGTAGTGTAACTGTATTTATAATCAAACAAGGAAATCTGGTCGGGTGAAAGAGGCGCTGCTATCGCGTTTAGTACTGTCAAAAATATGTAAAACCTACACGGACATAGAAAATGGCATAATAGAAAAAATATAACATGACAGCTATAGTACGAACAGGATCTTAACAGGGGCACTAGTGAGCTATCATTATTTAGTTTCACTTATCCCCTGGGTCAAAGAAATTTGTTGGTCTATACTCCTACACATAACATTAAAATTTCATGATGAAAAACTTGAAGTAGATGTTAATTAATTACGTAATAATACAAAAATGTAAGCCTGCATTTACCTGCGTCTGCACATATAATTGATATAAACTATAAAAATATTTTACGTTTTTTCTTCTACACTGAGATTCAAAAGATATCTATGTCAATAATTATATTATGTAAATATAGACTATATCTCAGATAACTTATATTTACTTAACGAAAGAAACGAGAGGAAAAGGTTGGAGTAGACCATTACTGACTGGCAAACAGATGTACAAAAAAACAAAAACCAAATTCTAGAATAACATTTAACTTAACTTGTAATTTTAAATGAAGAACCAAATTTCAAGTACTTTGTAAGAGGATTGAATGAAAGGCCATTTTACTTATTTATTTATAAACCAAAGTTCAGACGACAATTTAAGATTATGACTGCTCGGCGTCAGTGGCGTTGATCAACACCGTGAAGGAAATACCAGACTATTTCTGTAAGGATGAGATTAGCAAGTCCGCTTATAGTACGTCCGCGTCAACTTGAGTGCCACACAACCATAAACGTATACGACATCTTTTGAGAAACCGTTTTATGCTTAGCTACATCCGAGAGTCCTTTCACACGTGCGAAAGAAACGACGCAACGTCGTCTGTCTGAAACGCCCTTAAGCCACAAATCATAAGAAGACGTTAGTTGCGTTGGTAAGAAAGAGAGAGACAATACACGTGACTGCCCTTAAGTTCCACGGATGAGCAGACAGGAAAGACGAGACAAAGTAAAATGTCAAATCAAAGGAAGTGACTGAATCCGTCATAACATTGGTCTGTTGCCTAGGAAATTCAACATATTGTATACGACAGTTAAACATAAATGTAATGATTTGAAAAAACAACTCCAATCACAAAGTCAATAAGATTTAAAACAAATTCCTTACAGTATTTTATGTCGTCGTTCTATAAATTACTTTTTGGTCTTTCATATTATAAGCCTTTAGCGATGCGATGATACAGTCGGCTATTTATCATGCCTTTTAAGTATATTCCTTTTGTCTTTGACGGCGTGTGGACGTTGATGCGCAGGCGTATGAACGAGGGGGCGTCAATAGATTTTCAAGTCCCCAATGAATAGACGCTGTCCTTGAAATTACAACGCTACGATGTTATTTTAGACTATAAGATTGCATATAGCGAGTTCAAAAATGTTCCGCAAATTCGTTAACTAGTCTTCGAACAAGTGTTTCACCGGTGAAAACTCACGATATGAGTAACAAAATAAAGCTAGCGTATTCACAAACAGCACGAATACGTCAATCCCGCGGTATCTTTCTGGAGTGAGACATTCTTGAGAATGATTAGTCATTCAATTACTGGGTACAATTTTAGTCATACATGGAATCATTCAAGTAATCCGAATGACGTGAACCTCTCAAAAATAAACCTGAAGCTGCGCCAGTATTTATAAACAACGTACTGAAGCCTGATATAACGCGTCTATGAGAAAAACATGAAAAGATAAATAAAACCTCATTTTGTGGATTTCAACTGGCTGTTTTGCTTTAATCATGATCGTTTAGAATTGCTATTCACCAACTATATAAACATGATTTACTTCATGTCAACTCAAGTACAGTTGTTTATCCAAAACTCAATTCGTCTATTCTTCCGTACTGTAAGGGCACAACTTCATTAGTCGATAGCTCGTTCGTTATACACCATACAGGAAGTCCCCGCATACGGCATACGAACGACGAATTGATCGATGTAAAGCAATCGTTGTGCGGGGACTCATTTGACGAGTATAATGCGCGGCAAGGAAAAGTAAGCCCTAACATATACGGACCCTGACGATTAATGAAAATGGTTCTCGCATGCGACAGCTATGGCATGCGTGAACAGGAAACCTCTCGCACCACGTATGCGGGCGCTGACAACTAATGAAACTGCGCCTTTAATGAGAAATTGGTCATGAAAGACAATTGTATTGCAGTATAATTATAGGAACCAATTTTTATTAAGCATCTGTCCAATTGATTCAAAGGCATGGGATAAATAAAATAAGCATCAAAATTAAACAAGACGTACACTAATTGTTAACTTACGTGATAAATCTAAACATACGATATAAGTTTGAGATGTATTTTTCACAATACACGATGTTGTTATATGTTTTGCAAACGGCTTACTTATGACATAACGGTGGCATAGCTCTGTCGACGCAAAAAGCAATGCAAGATGTTTTATCTTGAGCTCTATCGTCAATCACATAGTGACGTACTGTGAAATTGAATATCCCAGTTTTTCAAGTAGGGTACACATTTAGCTATATTTTAAATCTATTTTTATCACAAAACTTTATAGGCGAATCTATAGATTATATATTTCTATCCTAGTCTATATATATAAAAGAAAGTCATGTTAGTTACACTATTTATAACTCAAGAACGGCTGAATCGATTTGACTGAAAATTGGTGGGCAAGTAGCTTAGAACCAGGAAACGGACATAGGATAATTTTTACCCCGTTTTCTATTTTTTATTCCGCGCGGACGAAGTCGCGGGTAAAGGCTAGTTAGTTATAAAATAGAAGAACATGAATGTCTCGACAAACTAAATTTATCAAGAAAATGAGGCTACTCAAGGATATCTGTCTAAACTAATATGATAATCGATCGCATCACTTCACATACAACTTCGAACACTCAGCATCTATTTTAAATTAACGTAAGGTCAGCAGTTTGGAGTGTTTAAAACATTTAACACCTTCTAATGACTATACAACTGGATGCTGTTTCATTGTTCTAACAGGAATTATACTATCCCAGTAATTGCTATTTCCTCTCTCATGCTAACGTTACGTGTGAAAAAAACAACACATGTCATACTAAATCGAAGTTATTTTTTTCTTTAAATGTACACGTGTTTGAACTACGCCAGTTTAAATCTGAGAACATATTTTTTGTTACTATTTCCGACTAAATCTGGGTTTTAGAATATGAAACTATAAAGTCCAAAAAAATTAACAAATGAAAACTGTATCCGAAAAATAATGATCTAGGCTTTAGAATAGATGTGATTGTACCACTTTTTTGAAGCACATGCTTTAAAAGTGTGTTTTTAGATTTGCTAAAAATGGTTTGTGATCGGTTATTGGGTTCGACGTATTAGAACTTTGCAATGGAGGTTGTTTCGTTTTTGATTTAGTTAATTTGTTGTTATCTTATTTAATTTTCGCAATTCAGCAGAGTGTCTTTGTTACGTTATCAACATAATACAAATGCTATAGCTTGAAAAGAATTCATTAACGCCAAATACCGGAATAGGTTACCGATAAGAGCTAAGAATACTTAGAACTTGATAAACTTGTTTAATAAGACATTATAACATTCATTGTATTATATTTATTTTTTGATCAATTTCTTATTATTACCCAAGTAACATTTACTGCCTGGTTTTTTTGAGGATTTGGCAGAGGAGGGGAAGCATAGGAATGGATATACTCTTTCAGTGTTTTCACCTTATTCGCTGAATAATTGTAAACATTTATATTTCCTTGTAATTTCTTATAGTTAGAGAAAATAATGCGCAAAACAAAAGCCTTGCACAGATATTGTTTTGCCTAGGATGGAACAAAGCTGAATGCATCATTCTAAGATTATTGCTAACAATAACACGATTGTTAAACAAATAGACAAGCTCCTTTTATAAACAAATGTTTGGTTTCTAACGCGTGGGCGAACAGAATAAATGTATTTAAATAAGGTCATATTAGTTATAAAATTTTATGTTAATAAGACATCTGTGTGGTTTCAAATTACAAAGCTGTTTTATGCAACTTATCAGCGACTATTGATTTTAGTTGAAGCTCATATTTCAATTAGATTTCATTAAACTGAATTTTAAATTTATTTTTCTTTAGTCAAATTATGTAAAGACCAGGAAATTACGAAGATGGGGTGTAGCAATTGCTAAGTACGACTAAATAACCAAGTGTTTTTACCAAAATTCAAACCTACGGGCTTCCACAGCTCTGAAATCTCTGATAAAACAAATTGATTTAGCAGTGGAATCGCAGGGTTAGAAAATATAGGTTTCACTCCTATCATCTTGGCAGTTAATGACTGGTTTTACATAATATCATGTTAGTGTTAATGCATTTTAAATGTAATATTTTCATTATATAAGCGCAAGGAATGCGTGTTAATTTTTCGATCACCGCGTTGGTGTAATTCGAGGAAACAGCGACATATGGCGAGACGCGTCACGCTCTCCAGCATGTTATTGTTAGCACAAGGTTATAATATAAACCAATAATGCAATGAATAATTGCTTTATAATCATAACCCTTCTTGTAAATAAATATAGCAGGTCCACAGGTTGTTGGTTAAAGAGTGGCGAATTTAAAGTTAAAATTCAATATAGCATGTTATTTCTCAGTAAGTAAGATAAGCTATCTTCCTCTTTACCGGGACTTAACAAAATTATATTTACTGGGAACACCTATTATCCTTCAAGTTCATTTAGTTGGTTTGTCATATAAAATTATTATTATAAGTATACCTACGTGGACGTTATAGCGATATTAAAAATTCGTACCTACATATAATTTAGATGTTCCTACCCACATACAGGTCTCACCATATATGGTATGGTATGGTACAAAGACGGACGGCAACGCAAAAAGTAAACTCCAAACTTGTACAGCATTGTTGAGGTTGATTCCTTTTTTATAATAATTATTCGGAACACCCGCATGCAACACAATAATTCACGCAAGACAATACATGAAGTTTTTAAACCATATTATTGTCGCTTGTTTTTATAATTAATATTTCTACAGCCAGATATCACATTTTGGCAATATAAAAATTCAAAGTTCTACCTTTATCCAACAATGAAGTTCAAGGGTATCAAACGTGCCTAAACCTCTTCAAGAAATGGATGAATTCGGACTTGCTTGCATTCTTGTTTGACTTAACTTGTTTCAATTCCACGTCAAGTATAATAAGTTATTTATTCAGAAATCCGACACACGAATGCGAAATTTATACGTCCATACATACATATATATAAAGTCTGAGCATTTTCATTTTTTTAATCGATGGCGCCTTATAAATGAAATAAAACCATTATAATATCATATAATAGTGATAGCGGACCAAATTTTGGACACGTCATTAATCATAAGACTCATTATGCACTAGGAAAAAATCTGAAGTAGGTATTTAAGACGAGCGAACGCGTGTGATCCTTACATTACGAAATATTTCCAATAATCACGTCTAACGCCTAATTAAACATTTATTTAAAAAAAATGGTTAGTTGTCATGTATTGGTTCGATATATCAAAATAGCCTCGTTCCATTTAGCATTGTAAGACTGCATATAAACCCAGCTTGAATCACTGCGAACGATTTTAAATAATTTGACCTCGTCAGCGTACTTACCTAGTACGTCGAATCTAACTGTCGTCAATATTAATAAATGATGCTTTAATTTTTTATTACAACAGAAATGTTCATTTAAACTTTTCTTTGAGTATAGAAATGTTTTGTTTTATGTCAGAACACTCACAAAATGATGATGATGTAATTCCGGCCGATGTCGGCAACGACGATTTTCTTCAACTCCGGTTTTGCCGTTGATGTGCTCGCATGTAGCTTATTTAGTCAATTTTGTTTGTAAAAATCCTCGCACATTGCGGACATGAGACCACACCTTTCACATAGTGATCACATAATACTTATCCTGTAAGCTGTATAGCAGTTAGCAGCTAACAGTGACCATTTGAGAGTTGTAATTAATACTTCGTCAGTGAATGATACGGTCCGTGCATTCGCAGTTATCAACCGTGTAATTGCTTCCTTTTTATAATATGATTATCAATAGCTTGATTTATTTTATACAAATTATTTAAAAAATTACTTAATTATTGACTAATTAGTTTTTAAATTATAACTAAAAAGTAATAAATGAAAGCTAAAAATATTAAAACTAAAACTTAAATTATTGAAAGGATATCGGTTACATAAATAAAAAAAAAGTCAATTACAAATTATCAAATTTATAATTATTTAAAACTTTTAAGCTTTTAACCGCGACTCCGTCCGCGCGGAATAAAAAAAATGCACACAAGATAAAAAAGTTCCTATGTCCGTCTCCTAGTTCTAAGCTACCTCCCCATCAATTTTCAGCTAAATCAGTTCGACCGATCTAGAGTTATAAATAGTGTAACTAACATGACTTTCTTTTATATATATAGATTTATAAAACTCAAAATTCTAGACTAACTTTTTTTTAAAAGTCGAATTAACTTTAAACATTATAGTTTAATTTACAAATGAATCTTATAAGATTGTGTATAAAACAATAATAAAACGTATAGAGCCATTTATTTTGACCTTAGTGAAATGTCGAAAGTCACGATGCAATAATCTCATTACGAAAGTCATTCAACCATGTAATACGTATGCACACAATGATAACTTACACGCCCACCTATCAAATCAACGTATACTGATACTGGATTAATCGTGGGTTTTTAAGACTAAAATCTCCGTTTAAAATATATTGTTACCTTTGTTTTGTCAAAGATAATGACAGGGATGACGATATTTTTTATACAGAGGTTTTGGTCTCAGAAACCAACGGTAGGTAAATGTAATAAGCATTATACTTAATGCATTTGTCGGATATTCAGTTCTGATACACTGTATTGATTTGATGAAACTAAACTAACTTTTAATTAAAAAAATCATGAACAGAACAATAGAAAACATTATCCTGATTTTTTTTAATATGGTCGAAATTGAGACTATGTATAGATAATTTTAATCTAGTAATAATTAACATATCACATACTCGTAGTATGAAAGTTGACAAAGTAATTTAGAAAACTATTTGTATACTACTTGTCGCCCGTGACTCCGTCCGCGCGAAATTAAAAAACTTAGTAAGTAGTACATCTATGCCAAATTTCATCGAGATCCATTGAGCCGTTCCTATCTGAGACACATTCAAACTTCCATACATCCAAACATTCGCATTTATAATATTTTCATTGAAAATAAATAAATATAATACTCGTTAATACTAAATGAAATTGTACCAGGGTAAATAACCAGTAATTTTGTAATACAGTATACCAATAGTATCGAGTTTTTTTCATTCGGTCCCGGGGCAAGGTAATTTTACACTATCCCAACTCACCTTAACCTAATTACTCAGCTCATAAATTACATATGCCTCGTAAACATATTTTCTTGGCTAAGAATATTATAATGAGATAAAATAATTATATATTATACAGCAAACAAACAAATCATTCTTCGATAATATAATTAACAATTACAATAACATAAACAGAAGAGGATGGAACAACAAATATGATTGCTTGAGCGACTCATACGATGTACGCTGGACCGACAATCAAGGCCCATTGACGTCAATACAAATTTGTTATTCTATTCCCCTACAGCCATTTTATCGAGATCTTTATCAGAATAAATTTTAAGATCTTTCAATATGAATTAGATCTGGAAACCAGGTCAGATGATATTCAGATTTATGTGTTTTTTATAGGAGAAGGGGGCAAACGAGCAGCGGGAACACCAAGGTGTTCATCGACGCCCATGGACATCTGCAATACCAGAGGAATCACAGATGCGTTGCCGGCCTTTGAGAAGGTGATACGCTCACCTTGGACCTTGGTGGTGGATGTGTTATCGAATCAAAGCGAGCAAAAAATATATTTTGGTTAAAACGAAGCATGATTTAATGTAATAACTAAAAAGATAGCTACGTTTTAGGAACAATGGTAATACAATGGAGGTACGAATTATAATTTCATGTTATGTTGTTTTAGATCTCATTAACTTGTCCAGCACAAAAATTGTAATACGTTCTTGTGGTCATTAGTTCGTTATTATATAACGTCTTGTTTTTCAACAACAGAAGTAGCGCAGGATCATTTATCTTTCATCATAGACTAGAGACTTTTAACTCGTCAACTTTACTGTCTATTACTTTTGTTGTTTAATATGATTAACGGAATACGTCTTGACAGAATTCTTTATGACTATATAGTCCAGTGATTCTCAACCACTTTGCCGCCAAATTTTGCAAATATATAATAATGTTAATATTATTAAATTATATAATTTAAAAAGAAAAATATTTTTAACATGAGTATATATTTAAATCCTGTGCTGACTTGCTGGATACGCACACTATCTGTATTTCTTCGCATAAAAAAAGGACAATGGCAGAAAATAGTTGAAAAAAAAATTAGCGTCTAGAAATGTCATATAGATACAATCAATTTTATACAGTTGATAAACTATTTATGCAGTGTGTTGTAGTAAATAAATAATTTTTATCTTTTTCTTTGTGTGCCGCTAAATTTTAAAATCGTTAAATATGTGCCGCAACAAAAAAAAGGTTGAGAATCACTGATATAGTCTAGTGCTTGAATTTGTAAAAGATATTTTGTTTGATGTCTGAAATTATTGTTAAACTAATTTTCATAACTCTCAAACATATGTAAATTTTACATTGAATGGTAAAGACATCAGTATTTCTATGTAAGAATTTTACCCTTTATTTTAACAAAGCCAAAACATTACGTACATCTTTAGTAATACAACCCCAAAGCAAATGAAGTCACCCCGTAACACAGTTGGCGTGGAATCAAAAAACTGAAATGACCCAATTTCAAAAAGAGATAACAATGAAAAAGCTCGCTTAAAAGCGAGTAGTTTTTTGGCTATTGTATTGTGTCTTGTCTACAACTTTAAATTGGAATATTTTGTAACTCTAAAGAACTTTGTTTGCAATAAAATGCTTTAGTCGTTTATGTAAATATTTTTTGACTTACAAAATGATCTGATTTATGTAACTGTGTAATTCCATAAAAATTGTGAAATAATGTATTCTATCTTTGTCTCTACTTTTTCAAAAATAATGAGAGGGGAGTCATATGCTTTTAAAGTATTTGAAAAGTGGAAACCGACAGTAAAATCTAATGGATCTAAAATGTACTGTAAATGTCTTTCATGGCAAGAAATTTCGCAAAGGTCGTTTGCCCGGACCCGCATGCGTGGGAATGTCGATGATGAGTTTGTGAACCCCGTAACCCCGATTGCTAAGGACAATTTCCTCATAAAAGCAAACTAAATCAATAAGAATACGTCTGGCATTCACAGTTTATAAGAGACACAAAAACTTCGCCTGATATTTTATGTCGTGATGAGGAATAAAGAGGACATCTCGTGTGGAGAAAGAGTACTCAGATAGTAACAAATTCGCACTACATAATAGTAATATGTTTTTTGAATCTAAAATTGTAATAAGATTTTTAATCGGTATTTTTTTTTACATATTAAATAAGCTGGCGCTTGACCACGATCCTACCTGATGAAGTAATTATGTGGTTTAAAGATGGTACGCGCTAGCTTTTTACTGACACTTTTGTTAATTTCTCTTATCTTTATTCAAATAACGACTTACATCACTGTAAAGTAAAGAAAGCATTTACGGCATTACCATTGCAAACGTGTATGCAAATTGTTAGCGCCGCTGACTCTGTTAAACATCTAGGACAGGCTTCCGCAGGGAGCAGCTGATAATTTGCAAAGTGCGACACTTTGATAACTGACGCAGTTTTTGCTTTATTACTGTGCTGCAGTTTTACTATGACCTAGTTAATAAATGTAAATGTCTGTCTCACGGTTCTTTATTTTTTAATCCTTAAACACAAACAAGGAAGTAAGCTAACTTACGCGTAGCTTTCAGAGTGTAATTTTTTTATTAGCCTATAAATGTTTTTGCTTTATAATCAATGTTCTTGTAACATACATGGATCAGTGAATCATTCTTAAACTTATTGTACTTTATTATACGATGCGACATGTCCGAGTACTAAGGAAATACCTCGTCAACAGTAATAGAGTATGCTACTAGTATTAAAAGGCAGAAGTATCTACTTATCGACTATTAGATGGCAAATACTCATGTTTAAATAACTGTTAGAAGTTAGAACAGCGAACCCTGTGAGCTATATATGAATTATGAACATACATACGCAAGACTAGTCTTACTATTTTTTTTTTAATCAAATTAGCAGTATCAACATTTCGAATGTACTACTTCGTAAAGTAGTATTGTAAAATGTGGTGGTATAGAAATGAAAAATATTCTATCTTGATTTTCCGTTCGATAATGTGAGCAAGATTGGATTATTAAATGGCGCCATATTCAAGTTAAGTGTAGTTTAATCTTTACCTAATCAAATTAATTTTAAAATTATTTAAGCTCTTTTTTATTGATTAATAAATAAAAATCTTATTCAAGTTATTTGTAAAATAAAAATTAATGAGTATGATTTTACAAATAAGTAATAAAACCTAAGTATCAGTCAATATGATTTGGTTTTGCTAGAAATTTATTATTTGTAATCTATTTTACGATTACTAAATAAAGATAGTTATCGATTTATAGGTTGTAAAATGTTACAAAACTCTAAGTTATTAATATTACATGACATAGACGCCAACAATAATTTAAAATTCTAACTGTATTATGTTTTTAAATAACAATAAGAGAAATATCGATTGGAATGAATATTTTAGAGGTCAATGAACTTGTATTTATATCTTTTTAGATGCAAATGAAAACGTTTACGACCATAACCCAAGGGGTAAAGCAGATTGTAGGTATGGATTATTATGGGTTTGAGGCTTCACAACTGGGGTCAAGTTATACGACTACGGTGTCGTTATTATCAGTCCTTTCTAGACTCCTATATAATATAATATTATACTATTGTCCTAAGTTTTTCTTATTTAGCCATCACGAGATCTTTGGTTTATGTGTAGGTGGTGTGCTCTAGCCTATAACTTTCAATAAACCTATCTTCGCTTATTCGACTCTATCTCAAATTAATTATTTAATGACACTAAACTAAAACTTAATTAAACAATTTAATCGACTCGATGTTTAGAAATTGAAAAGTGAATAGCTAATATTTAAACAAGTATTATATTAAAAGTAATTAGGTATCTTAGAAAGTCTTGGAATTTGGAAGGCCGCAGCAATTAGGTGGTAAATTGATTCAGACACGCGATATTATATCGGTTACGAATAATTTTGTTCGGAAAACGATACGAGTAGCGTCGGCTATTGGATTACAACTTTGTGGTTATGAAATCAGTTTTGTTACACGCAAATACGTCGAAGTAAACAAGGTCGCAGGTTATAACGGACGAAATAATTTACAATACACACTGTAGTTTAGTTATACAAGTGACAATCTTAAAGAATTATCTATCTTCACAATAAATTATGTAAACCAGCAGAAGGATAGACAATCATTGCAGATTTATCAGTCTTGACACCCATCTCTCGCTTCAACTGTTGACATATAATACAGATTAAATAAATTTATTCAAATTTCACTAATGTCGTAGGAAAGTAATTAAGTAGTTATATACGCAAAAGCGTAATATCAATCTACCCTCATTCATTATTCATTGCGGAGTGCAGCGCGGCGGACGTGTGTCGTGTGCGGGGCGCCGAACAAAGCTGCATCGTGCATAACAAGTACGTCTCCCGCTGATTTGTCAGCTACGTGTCGATCAACTTCGTATTTACATTTCGACGTCAAAAGAGAAAATTAGTTTTACACAAGCTATAGAAAGATGTCTTCGAAATCAAGCAGTAGTTAGTAAACTTTAAAACCAGTAAACTGTCATACGCATTCGAATCTTCTTGTATGTATGGTGCCCCAACTTATCTGAGCCGGTAAAGAAGGCGTTACTATCGCGGTTAGTTTTGTCAAAAAATATGTAAAACCTCCTTAGGCATACAAAAGAACATCAAAAAAAGAAACATGACAAGACAGTTATAGTACCACAATGTTCTTGTGATACTACAAGGGGAGGTAGGGAGCTATCATAACTCCACTTACCCACTTCGCCAGGTCAGATAACTTTTTTGGTTTATAGATATTTTCAACTAACTAACTCAGCATATTCAAAGAACAAAGGTAATACAGAAGTCCACCTAAAGGTAATTAGCGATGAAAACAAACGACTGCTTAAAAGAAAATTCAGCATAGCTTTCCATTCGCACTAAATAACTTGAGTAGCTAATGATTTGTTCCTTCAACTTATAAATAATTTAATATACTTTTATCTTTCTTTCCTTTACGTTTCCGTATTTTTCTAATCTTTTATGTTTGTCATTTTCCCATTTATAAGTTTTTACACTCAGTCGTGCAAAGATTATCACTTAGTTTTCGTTTATATTCACATCTCCAATTAGCATGTTTTTGAGTCAAGTAAGTGAGCATATTGCAGACATATGTATCGGACTTAAATTGTGGTTCAATTTGCAACTCCAACTTGGACAAGGTGGACGAAACATCTGCAGTGCACTTCCTGCAGTGGAATCAGTGCGAAATCGCGATCACCTGTCGTGCCACCTTGACAGGTGCTGTACTAAAATAAATCCTCTCATACCTTCGAAGTACTAAGACTTCACAAGTTTGCGGCGGATTTGTATCAGTAAATTGTTTGTGGGTATTATTTTTATAAAACATTGGCTATGATAAAATTGTACATGTACGATAGTAAATATAAGTCAAATTGTGCTTTTAAGTTTAAGAAATACTGGTCGTCGGATTCGGTATTTTTCAGCAAATTCACCAATTATTTAATCATAAATTTGTCTATTATTAAAATTAGATTAAACTATACAAGCGTTATGCAAAACTCAGAATCTCTCGTAGTTCGCCATTTGTAAAATGCGAGTATTTTTTCCCGACAGCCGGGCATTTGGGTCACCTGGAACGCTTCCAGATCCAGCTTGACACGTGATGTACGAACCTATGTTTACAAAATGATCGGCTAAATCAATATAACAAATGGAGGAAGGCCGGGGAACAGCGGATGTGTATCATCGCCTGCTAAATGTATATCCACTTTTAATGTCTTACTCAGGTTGTAATTGTAATTTTCTTAATATAGATGGATTACGTACTCATTAATGTCTTTGGCTAACTCCTTGAAATTTATAAGAATTTTAGTTCAGTAATTAAGCATTTTTTTTTCAGTAACAACCAAATAATCTGCATAATACCTGTGTCTTGTTAACCAAAAACATTTTTAAGATCAATGGCAAAAAACATACATCGTTTAACATTGCATTTATATCATTAACAACGGTCCTGAGAACGCATTGTTTTAAAGAAAAAAGACCAGAACAATGCGATGTATCGCGATCTCCCATGGCGCACTAAAATGGGAAATTCAGCAAAAAAGCTTTCTCATGTAGTCTAATACAATAGGGAAACTTGACATTACCAAGCTACAAAAACTATAGAAACTATAGCAAATGTATACCATTTAATTTTAAGAAAATGATGAAGATCGATCTTGGATTAAAATGTAATGGACCATAAATTAATTGATGGACATAGATTTTAGGGACGCTATTAAAACGCGTGATATGTCCATAAAGCTAAGGTTGGAAACAAGAGAGGGGCGGAGGCACGATGCGTCATAGCCACCCTATAGAACGCACCCCTTACACCCTCGCCTCGAACAACTATCGATCCGGAGACCAGCGCCATGCGCAGAACCCGCCCTTTTGTTTATACTGTGAATATTACATTTTTTACAATAAAATATACCTCAGTAAATTTTGATTTTGATGACACTGTTCTGACTTTTTAAATCACATTTCTATTACACAGCAATTTACAGATGATATCGGATACTTCATAATTGGGAAGCTTTTACGTGAAAATTAATACTTACTGGCACTCGTTCATTATCTCTTCCTGGGAACGAACTTGGACCGGAGCGAATTTTTCAACACTCTCCTCGTAATTCCCGAAGCACTTGGTAATTTTCTCATCAAAGGTGTTCACCAGATCTTCGAGCGATCCGGAAAATGTCTCCGTAAAATTATCGCCTTCGACGTTTTGCATATTATCCTGTTTGCACTTCACCAATCTTGATACATCGTTGTCATTTATTTTATTGGAGTCAGTTTTCATTTTAGTCATTTCACTTTTCATATTGTTGATATTGTTCAGATGTATGTCATTGCCGTTTATAGTTTTCTGAGGATAGTCGACCGAAGTCAGACAATCATCGGCATCTTCGATTTGAGCGAGCGGCGCCTCGAACTCGAGCTCGGCCATCCTGGTACCCGCTTCTCTCATGACCGTGTAAACACCCGCGCCGCCAACCGACCGCGCGAACACTGCGCCTGAACACGCCAACTATGTCGCTAGTAGTCGCTTGGTCACTTGTTTTGTATCGTCGCGCGCCGGTATCATTATGTGCAAAGTATACAGCAAAGCTGTGTTCCGGCGCTCGGTTCTCAGCCTCTCAGCTAAATTCAAATGGCTGATGTCGATTTGTGGCGGAGGAATCAGCTTTATCTTAAACGTAATATGCACTTTTTAGGTATATTGCCTTCGAAACATTTACATTTCCACTACAGGCACAAAAATACCTACATTCTAAGTAATAGTTACTTAAAATAGCTAGGTTTTCATTTAGAAATTAATTTCTATTAAGTGTGAAATTCGATTTGTAGCTTGTTTTTAAAACTCATTGGAATTTAGCACCAGCGGCAAACTGTAACCCAGAAAAAGGCGAAACAAAAAATTGCGAATCTTTTATCAGAAACTTCATTTGTTGCCATGTTTTAAAATAACCATTCTTACTATATTTTTTCCTTACAAATTTTAGTAAGTAATGGTTATTTTTTTTATTTTAAAAGATTGAATAAATTTGTAGATTTAAAATAATTTCGGAAAAATCTTGAAACGTGGTTTTAGACACAATTGGCTAAGTTGTCAGATGACAGGTGACACTTGACAGCAATTGACAGATTTGTTTGTCATGATTTGGCATTTGGTAAAAATAATGAAAATTACCGAATAATATGATTTACTTTGTAACAAATATTTTTGGACCTAAAAACGTAAAATCGTTATGTTTTTATTAAAACGCCCCGACTTGAAAGTAATATATGCTTGTACTCGATTGTATAGGTAACTGGTTGTTTCTTTGTATGTTAACACTTTGCATCTCTCTTATTTAAACTATATCTCTTTGCTTTCAGTTTTGGAAGAAGATCTCATTATGACGTGTTAAATTTGCGCAAGAACTGTACTGATAAAGAAATTAAAGATGCATATATAAGGTTAAGCAAACAAGTAAGCAAGGTTTTTGATTTTCCATCTTATATTCAACGAAATAAATAAATATAAGTTTTTAGTCTTATTCCAATCTCAGGGATCAGTATTATATGAATTGTTGTTTCCTGATATAAACTATATTATTTTCAGTACCATCCTGACAAGAATAAGAATGCTAGAGCACAGGAACAGTTTGTGCAGGTGCAGGAAGCTTACAATGTCCTGAGCAAACCCGGCAGCAGAGCTCAGTATGATAGTACCATTGACATAGATCTCAACAGTGGCTATGTTTATAGAACACATGTAGCATATAAGTGAGTATTAACTCGTTCTTATCAGTCAACCTTTTTTGACACAGGCTGACCCTCGGTAGGGAAAACAACAGGCAAGCAGAAATTTGTTGAAGAATTATACATAGTAGTACATTTATTTATCTTATCTATATATCTATATATATATAAAAGAAAGTTGTGTTAGTTACACCATTTATAACTCAAGAACGGCTGAATCGATTTGACTGAAAATTGGTGGGCAGGTAGCTTAGAACCAGGAATAGGACATAGGATAATTTTTACCCCGTTTTCTTTTTCTTTTTTTTTTTATTCCGCGCGGACGGAGTCGCGGGTAAAAGCTAGTTATTTATAATACATAGTTAGCCTTACGATTAAAACAAAGTCCCACAAAACTATTTAAAATAATTTGACTGTAGGATCAATAAATAATATTAAAATTATATTCAGGTAAAGGTAAGTTAAACTAAATAATGATAAGTTAAATTAAATTACTCTCTGGTACATCAACTGTCATATCTCAATTTTTTTTGGTCTGTTGTAAAGGTAGACTTTGTAGATTTTGATAGATTACAAGTATCCCCTTTAACCTATTATATTAATATTTTAAACAATGGATGTTATTCATATCCATGTCTTGGGAACTACTAATTCTATATTTGAATGCTGAAATTTCCCTCACCAGTGAGTAAAATCTCACATGAGATCTCTTTAAAAGAAGTAACTCTTTATTTGATGGATCTATGTCATAAATTTTTTCATTTTATCATTACAGTTCACGTAATAATCCATACTATGGCTTTACTCAACAAACTAGCAAGACAAGAACTGATTCAAATTCCTACTATGGTGTGAAAGGTGTAAAAAAATTACCGAACACAGCTATCATAGTACTTTGTTTTGGAATAGCTTTTGTTGGAGTGCTGTTACAGTTTATTGTCATCAGGTATGTTATTTTAAATAAATAAAGCTACTATATATTAAATTAAAGTTTTTATAGTACTCTTAAATATGTATGATAAACTGTTGTATTTATGAGCATGCCATGCTTTCTTCTATTTCATTCTTTCCATAGAATATTGAATTTATATGAAACATAGAAAACAATATCAATGTCTCAAATGATGTCTGTCATCATTATTATAAAAAATAACAACTTAAATATGCTAATTTTACAGCTAACACTGTTAAAATATGTCATACAAAACATAGTATAAATATTTTGATATACATATATATATGATAAACTTAAACTATGGGTTTCATTCAAAAATATGTATATATATATATATACCACTATATAATATATATAGCTACTGTCACAAATTGAAAGAAACATAAATTTATTTTCAGAAATTCATATTTATCCCATCGTAGACAAATACAAGAGAGATCTATGATGTGTGGAGATGAACTGGATA
Source organism: Papilio machaon (assembly GCF_912999745.1). NCBI lineage: Eukaryota > Metazoa > Arthropoda > Insecta > Lepidoptera > Papilionidae > Papilio > Papilio machaon. The sequence continues at coordinate 5,713,085 of NC_059999.1, read as the reverse complement.
AAGTCCGTGCAGCCGCACAGGGGAAATCAAATGAGGTAACACTGGATATTGAGTCTAAAGTAGTATTAACTGGAAGAATGGCTACTTCACCAGTGAAATACCACAACATAGAAGACAGCTGTGAAGTGGAAGTTATTCCGCATCTAAATTGATGAGTGGTATCAGAAGTTTCTTCAAATCTTTCTCGGAGTATCTAATTCCTAAAATGGGAAGAGCTCAACTGATTTCTTTCAATGGAATGGCTATAAGACGTAGGTTTTGTGCCTATTTTATTTTCGCCATTTTGACGCTGATGTTACCGGCTTGTAGCGGTAATGTGAATTCGAATTAATAATGTAGATAGAATTCATTGTCACGCAACATCAACAGATGCGTTAAAATCGGAACAAAGCTAAAGCTGTCATTTTCAAGCAATCACCTGTCTATTTATAGATATTGGTGGCTCGTTTTGATAAATATTACCACAACCATCACTCATAATTTTATCTTGCAAGTGTTTATTTTTTTTCTAATCACTTTCAGATGCAAACAAGAATTATGTTAGAGAAAATAGTGGCAGCGTCTAACCCAACAGCGGCCACTGCCTCCCTCGGACAGGCACTCGCTAATGATAAAAAGTGAATATATCAATATAAATATAGTACAATTTTATATAGATTTTTATGTAGATTTGTTCACAGAAATCACAATTTTAGTAAAAATAAACTCATTGTAAATAATTTGTAGATATAAATAAATCAAATGAAATTTATAATATTTAATGAAATGGTTGTTATTTTTGTAATAATCTACCTCAATATTTCATGTAAATATTTTACTGAATTTTGTAGACATGTTGAATGTTTTTAAATTAAAATATTTTTTAGAACTGAATTTTTATTTGTTAACCTTAAGTCTACTAAGTAGTATTATATTTTATTTATTTATAACTTAAAACATATCTTTTAAATGTTGGATATAATATAATTATTATCATAAAATTATCATTAGAAAACTCAATCTAGTCAAAATAGATATGGTTTGTAATATTTTTTTTGTCCAAAATGGATTTCTATATTTTTTTTTTCATTTCAAATGATTTAAAAATAATATGAAATGTAATTTAATTTCCAATCCAGGAAATTAATGAAAATTTGCAGTCGATGTAATAATGTAAAAGAAAATGGCAGTGATTGCCTCGTGTGCGCGCCAAAAGGAAATGATATAACCTACGCCGAGGTGGTGAAGAAAATAACCTCTTATTTATATTGATACATTATATTTATAGTTTGGAAAATTGTGATTTTATGTAACACAAGTAATGTAAAGTAACGAGACAATAAATATATTTAATATAATTTTTTCTTTCTAATTTATTGATATGTTACTTTATTTCGTATGATAAAATAAATATTGGTTATGTATTATTGTTCAAATAAGTACATAGGTTTTTTAAATATATTTTGTAAGGATTATTTACGAAAATTTGTTTAACGACTAGAACCGTAATAATTCTAATGCCTAAACACACGTAATGTTTTTTGTAGAAATGGAAACCAATCTACAACTTTGTCGTTAAAACGTTATCGAAAATTTGCTGGAAAATATTTCTATCGACATCCAAAATATTTGTATAAGTCGTACAACAACGATTGTCAGCGTACTTTCTATCCGATAGGGGTGTTCAAGTCTACAAATTTTGTCGATATCCGTTACCTATACTTTCTGGCATGTTTCGTGCTAGGCCCACCGTAGTGTCATAGAAGTGTTCGGGCTTATTATTTTTCTTTATTTAACTATTTCTTCTAGAATAACTCCTTAACAAAGACGCGATCGTAGACGTGTGGCGGGTCTGGCACAATGAGGGGCTCGCCGGCCATCTTGATATCGGTGTACCGCGCCTTGTAGTAGCAAGTGAAGTCGTTTCTCTCAGCTGCCCTCGCGGAGAACTCGCTAGATGAATCCAAGCGGGCAAGTCTCACGCCGCGTTGTCTTAGTAACTTCCTGTATAAAGCGAAGTGAGTTTATCTCATTGAAAAAAAAAATAGTAGGTGGTAAGAGCAAGCGGCCATCTGTAAACGCTAAAATGGTGAAATCGTGAATGAAAAACAAAAGAAAATTAGTTTGTCTTGAAAGCGATCATTTCTATAAAAAATGTACTCTATAAAGCGTTCTTGTATTTAAAGCTTACTCTGTTTCCTCAACCAAGGCGACTAAGATTCCTTTGTTCCTCCAGTCTGGATCTGTGGCTGCTACTTTGAATTCCACTAATTTATCATCATTAGGAAACTTTTCCCAAAGTCTTGAACCCTCCTCTCTTTTCGCCAGAATATATAATATCTTCTTGAACTTAGGATCTTTGCTTGCTTCCGCACGCTCGAATAATGTGATGCCAATTCTCTGCAAAATAAGGACAGAGTTTTGATATCAAATATTTATTTTCAAAAATAGATGACATAGATGATGATGCATATTTTTTTCTATTTTATATGATGGCAAACGAGCAAGTAGCCGCGAATGAATTCGGCGTAGCGACCACTGTCCATAGACATGCGCTGCTTACTTGAATGGATGAGGGGACGTACATAAAGAGGAAATTTGGCCTTCCTTCACCTAATCCACTTCCCCTTCCGTGGGACGTGAACATGGATTAAAATTAGGCCCCTGGCACGCACATCAGGCGAAATGCGGAATTATTTCCACTTCACGCATGTCTTCTGTGTGGTTGTGGTATTTCACCGGTCGACCCGGATAATATTGGATGACGCACACATAAGTGCAAATATATATGCAAGTTATATAACGATGTTTTCCTTCACCGTAAGAACGTCGGATAAATGTACACATGAAATTAGAAAATTTAAAAACACACGAATACATGGTTGGAATCGAACCTGCACGTATAGTGATCTGCCCGACTCTATATAATAATTAAAAAATTGTATTTACATCGTTAAGTGGACACGTCTCATTTATAAGCACTCCGACGATTTTTCCCTTGTTGTCAACAGCTTTGAAGGACAGCCCTTCGTGCAGCGGTGACATACAAAACTCTTCCAGTTCGGCACACTCGCCTGTAGGACACAGCTGGATCTTTTTGTTTAATGGTTCATCGACGAAAAATGTTCTGTCAATAAATAACTTACAACATAAAGTAACATGAAAGTCTCGGTGATAGAAAACCGATAACCATCAGGGTTTACGTTTACAGTAAAATAGTGATAACTATCAAAGTTTAAATGTAGACAGAATCAAACAATACAGATCTTTTAGTCGCATTCTTAGCAGCTGTAATTTTAGCAATGTTATGCGATTTATGTTGTAGGAAACGTTATTAAAGTCTTTTACTACCTATCTAGTATTTTACTATATATCATCTTCCAAAAATAGGGTGTCTTAGGGGGCACCGCAGGCGTCCCTTTATATCCGACTCTGGCGCCTGTGACGCCTCCTTATGCCTGGTGCCCTGGGCGGTCGCCCCCATCTTGCCTTACCCTAACACCGCTACTGCGTAGGTTTTTATGGCAAACAACTTGAAAACAGAAAATGCTATGAAGCGTTTGTCCTTCCTGTATGAATTCCTGAATGTCGCACAACTTTACCCTATTTACTAGTAATTCGGAAACTATAAGTTGTTAAAACAGTATTTCGCTATTATCTCGACTCAAATAATCTTGGAATAGTAAATTTGGCTTCAATCTTATATTAATAAGACAATATTAAAGTTTTGCTGACCTTTTCAATAGTTTCAAGACCTCTTCGCGGTCCTCCATTAGAAGGGGCTTCACAGTGAATTCACGTGTTTGAGACATCTTCAAACATTAATGCAGAACTAAAAACTGAAAACTAAATGAAACAATATGGTACTCGCAAGTAGTATTTTCTTAAGTAATTGTTCTTTTTGCAAATGGTATAGGTGGGTGAAGTGTTGAATTAATAAACATAAATATGTTGCAGTTCCAATTCGTGACGTCATATCGTGAGATTAGGTTTGATTGCGGATATATTCGTTCTCTAATCTAGTCGTTTGTTAGATCGTGGTCGTCATCCAGCACTTTTCGCATTTAGGAGTTAATAATTTCAGTAGAAAGCCGATATTGCTTACTCTATCTACCCCAGTAATAGGTTAGTGTAAAGCTTTGTCAAAACTTCATTAATAGTTAGCATCTGGCATCGAAGTGATAAGTGTGAATGTAATGCGCTGAATTATTTATTTATAAAACTCGGATTGTCATTGGTGACTGACTGATAGGTGAATGCCCTACAACACTCGCATAATAATAATTATATTATTTACGATAAGGAGATAAACAAATAATATGTTTAAGACTCATATAGAACGCTGTTATTTGCACTTGAGTCAAGTTATAAGTCACGCTAAACCTAGCTGTGATATAATTGTTTGTTCGGCGTTCTTCCTCAAAAATCAAAATGATAAGTCATTCACTTTTGCAGCAATAATTTTAAAAGTTTGAAAATTGTTGCAATTTTCTTGTTATAGGTAACTTTTTACATTATTTCAATACTTTGCCACATTATGACTCAATATTATGAGCAAATAATTATTGCGCAGTTAAGAAATTTTGTTGTGTTTATTAAAAATTAAAAAAATAAATTCTGCACTGTGTTTTCAATTAAATTTAAATTTCAAAAACAATTGCCAACAATAAAACATTGCATAAAACGCCAATAAATTTACCTTTTTACGACGTAGATCACACTCTTGATTTATATTTATGGATATGCACTTCTATTTGAACTATCGACTCAAAAAATGACTTTCAATAATTAATAAATAGTAAGTTAATATTTTACACACTAGACAAGTTCTCCAGGACTCAACCAGTTGTCTTGGCGTACGGCTGTGTTATAACGGTTTGAGATAAATATATGTAGGTACTAGGCAGGTATGACGTTGTTTTTTCCTTTTCATATGCGGTAAAACCGGTGAACAAAAGTGATTGAGCGAAAGAACACAATATGACTAACGTATTTGAGATGAAACATTAAAGACTGTCAGTCAATCTGTCTGAAACTGTGATAGTTAAACAGCTACTAACAGTTGGGCGTATTTCGGAGACTTGACCATAACTAATCAAAATACCTTGAAGTTCGTCAAAATTGTCAAATAATAAAGGTTTACGCAGCAATAGCCTTGTCAATGCCGGATTTTTTTCTTGAAGTATGTTTTACTTGGCTATCGATGACGGAATAAAAAAGTGTATTTCAGAAGTTATTTACAGTTTATAATTTACTATTAAAGGCAACTAAAATCTTTCAATTAAATAATTATTTAAATACTTTTGTAAAATATGCAATTCCTACTTTAAAATGCGCCTACTTTACATTCAATTGCAATTCGTTCTATTATTCTCGCGCGTTGTCATATTTTTCATGCAACCTTTTTGCAACAATCAAAGTGCATTCTCTATGTGGCCAGTTCTATCTCTTAATTAATATACAACCTCCTCGACTATGAAAGCGAATATATCAAAACTTCATTAACACTTCTGGGCACATACTTTGACTGTTAACAAATTAGTAATTTAGGAGATAACTTAATTTTTTTGAATTTTTAAAATCTATTCATTATTTATTTAAATGTACTGTTAACATTGAACATTGAATCTTGTCCTTAATTAATGTTTTATTCCTCCACTGTTGTTGTCTGTAATCATTTCTCGTTTCTATACCGGTTACTGTAATTTATAACTAGATAATAAGTGTGCAAAAATATATATTTTATGTTACTTCAACATAATCAGATTTGATTATTGATATAAAATACTAATAAAATTTAAATTGGCCAGGATTTTAAAGTTGTAACGGCAGAACTCATTAACCTTAACAAATTGAGTGGCCATGGAAATGGTAAGAGAACCATTTTTAAATATGTTGAACATACCTAATGCAATACTGGAAAGTTAATATGAAGAAAGTTGCAAAATTTCACCCGTCAAGCGTAGACTTGTAGCCATATATTAGTGAACAGTTTCGACTGAGCAAGGAATAAGACCTAAGCAAGTAATGTTTTAGCTAATTGATTCAAATGACCTCTAAAATTAATCATCTTTCTTATTAAAACGAGCTTACAAGTAGAACATTTTGTATGGTTTTATAAAAAAATAAATGAAAACATATAAATAGGAGAAAAAAAAAAAACAACGGTCCCTTTACTTATCTAACTTTAATTAAATCACATGAATACATTGAGATTATACATGCAAATTGACGAAGCGATCAATTGACAAAATGTTATAACTAAAAGAAAATTTTATAAAATTTGAATTTATCTTAATTTAACGTGCATATAAATATTAACATATCTAAAGGAACTACATTTGGTACTAAAAGAAATAAAACGCCTGATGTTTATGAAGAGCTATTTTGCAAAAAAACACATTGCTATTTCTGAGAACTTAGGCATGTCTATTTAATCGTGACCTTGGTGTAATCTTTAGAGAATTATTTTTTTTAATACCTTCAGTAGTTTATTACAATTATTCTTTTTTCAGTCTATAAATACTTTTTGGGTTATCACATAAAGTTTCTAGACTTAGGAAAATCCTTCTTGTTAAAAATAATGGTGTCATTAATTATTGGAATGTTTCTAAGTAGACGTCAAAAGTCGTCTTTTGCTAGATTCTGGGTGAACTTAAAGTATTAAATATATTTAACAGATGAAACCAACCACGTATACCTCTTAGATTCTTAGAGAGTCAATGAATAACTTAATAATCACTGGACTAACTTGACAATATCTTACAAATAAATATAATGAAATCATAGTTATAGTCCAACCACAATAATTCTGCAATGAATTAACAACTGTCAACTTTATATACTGTTTTTCGGTTTATTTGGTAGACGTCTTTGTGAGTTGTGAGATGTTTGACGAACAGTTTGGTCAAACATTATCAAACATGTCTGGTCGTTTATCAGATCGTTGACTTGACAAATGACGTTAACTTCTAAAAAGGCTGATAATTACAAATGGCGTTATTGACTTGGAAAAAGGGATGTCATGGTTGAATTATTTGGGCTGTTATTTATAAATTAGTGCAGAGCTATTGTGGGTGTACTATAATGCAGCTTTGCCTTTTTCTACAAAAATTAAATAGATATTAGCAACAATAATAAATATGACAGAAGTCTTATGTAACATAAAGCAAAACAAGATGTTAAAAAACATTATCGTAGACCAAAAAGTCGTGTAAAAACATTCTTTATGGATATCAACAACGTTTACATAACAATTTATATAAGGAATTTAATTCAATTAAGTAAATAATTTAGATATATGAAAGCCCTACTTTCAGAGGCAATTCTTATTGTTTAAAAGCTGATAAAGTGCTAAGTATACGCACTCTTTGAGATATAAATCGAATTATTACTTGTATTTAATATAAACAAATCGTAGAAACTGAAGTATGGCTGATAAAGTTATTTATATTTATATTATTAGTCCTTGTAAGTCATATTTATTGTAAGATAAATGGAAACGATTTCCTGCTTAGATATTTCTCAAGTGTGGATGCGTTGTTTAACGTGCTCTATATTACTATGTCTTACTTCTAGTGGTAACTGTTGTTGATGGATGTTTCTGGAAAATAATTAAATATGTTTTAAAATCAATGTATATTAATGATATATTTGGACCTGACTGTGTGATCATTTAGAAAATATAGCCATTTGCAACAATTGTATGAATATACTGGTTACACTGGTGAAGAACATCACAGAAAACAGAGATAAAACAAAAAAAACTGAATTGTTTAAACTTTCGTGAGACATCATAATTAATTAATTAAGAAACGGCTTAACCGAGGGCAAGTGTTTAATCCGAAGACGTCTTCGGATTAAACACTCGCCCTGAAGATGGACCCCCGATGGGTCCGAAACTAGTCGGTGCCGTCACCGGACGATCAAACGTGAGTTAAGCCGTTTCTTAATTAATTAAAAAAAACTGAATTTTGTTTAAAGATTGTCATACCGGAGACTTATATTTCCAATCCTCTTCTATTTTGTAGAAGTTAAAGGATGGAAATACAAATTTTAAATTAGTTGGAAACGAAATCATTTTCTTTAATAACATGAATTGAATGTCATTGAAAAAAAAAATTTGTGTTGATTCTATTGAAGTCCAAGTCAGTAATTAGACTATATACTTTAGAACTAAAGTATTCAATTTCAATACGTGAACACCAGGTTACTTACTTTGCTTATAGCTCTTTGATGTAGACTTTGGCCTCGAGATGTGGCGGCGGCGGGTGCGGCGCGTAAGACAACTCCTCGTAGAAGATGCTGTACACGCTCCTGCAAACAGTAATTATTACAGATAAAAGAATGATAAAAGAATATTTTCACGATTATATCTATTAGTGAGCTTGCACTACCGAAACACCTGCACAAAAACATATATTTATCTTTGATATGATAATATACTGATTACTGAGTTTACTCACATTAAAAATATATTTATCTTGAAATGTTTAATAATTCGACTTACTTGTAGTTGAGTCTCTCTGCGGCGGCCGCTGAGAATGCTGACGTGGTGTCCATGCGCATGGCACTAGCGCCTACTTCTCTGGCTAGCCGCCTGGAAATTACAACACAAAAATAAATTAACTATTTTGGTATTCAAAAATATTTATATTGTACTAAAGCAATACACATAAAATTATATTTCTTTTCATTGCCCTTAATAACTGCGCCCGCGAGCTAAAGGACGAGACGCATTAATTGACAAATTGCCGCAAGACACACAAAACATTGAGTACGAAGTTGTATTTCTAGGGCTGTCAATCTATCAAAATGATCAAGTTTAATGATTTTCAACAAAAAACAACAGCACAACAGCAACGCGGCCCTGACACACCTCTCTTCCTTTTCCTACATCTATCTATCTACGTATCATGCTCGTCGGTTTCGGGTTCTCTTAATGGGCGGTATTAAGAGAACCTTGAGTATTCATCAACTTGGATGGTATAAGTCCGTCAGGGACGAACATTCTATGATTTTCGTATAACTATATACGTTGATATGTATATTGTATGTATATAATAGTATCGGCTTGTGGCAGCCCTCATGACACGCCTGACTTTGTCATCCGACATCACAATTGCATAATGCAAGCGTCTTTATTATTGTCACATTATCTTGTCACCAGCTGTCACGCATTTTCGTTATCAGATATTATCATTTGTAATTATTACTGTTTTTGTTCATAATGATACAATACAAGCTTATGTTATTTATTTATTAATCTTATTAAAGGGCAATGTAATTATAAACAGGGTTAAGGTTTTATACAAGGAACTAAACGTATATTCATTTTTCTTTATTATTTACGTCAAAGTTGCTGGCAAAGTGCTTTTGAATTACCTATTATTTAACATCGAACTATGCAGAATGAGTTCGTCGTGAGTTAGTAAAAGTAATTAAAGAAGTTATTTTGTTACAATACCTATCTTATCAAATCAATATTTGTGACGAATCTTTAATATGCTTTGAGAACATTTTAGGTTTCTGCAGACCCAAAAATAAAATGACATATATATCAGTTTTAACGAACCTTTTGGCTTGTGCTATGACATTTGATAGTATATTATTTGATGGCATATTTTGATTTATTTTGCCGTTGGCTCACCTCCGGGATCATCTGTACAACCAATAAAATTGAAGTGTTTGTATGTAATATAATTTTTTTTTATATTACATAAAAAAAATATATTTCGTGATCATGACTTCATTTGCGTTGTTTATTGAAAATCCAGTTTTTAAAGTTTACGTTTGTCTGCTTGTTGAAGATCGTTTTTATTGGGGCATCTCCGAAACGGCTTGGCTGATTTTGACGGGATTTTTACCCGAAGGTAGGTGATGCATACAGGCGTATTATGGGCAATTTTTTTCTGCGCTGATCTGGCGCTGACCAATATTCTAGTAAATAAAAATATTACACGTCTTTTAACCTTAACGGGAGGGAGTAGGTATTATAGAAATTATCCATGATATAATTTAATCATACTGTTAATCCATTCGAAACCGATAACGTTCAATGCAGTTAACATTTATCGCTTAATGTTTAACCAAATTGTACAATTTAAAGTCTGGGTTTGTTGGTATAATTAATGATTGTATTCCTTTATTAAATTAAACTGGTTATCGTTATTACGATCGCACGGTAATCTTTAATAACTGCTTATAAAACTGATTGACAATATTTATATTATTTCTTTTAAAAGAGAACACTTATCATAATGTGGTTCAATTTTTAATGAAACGCTTACAAGTAGTTTTTGAGTTATTAATATTATAAATGCGATTGTTTAGATGGATGGATGTATGGATGTTTGTTCGAAGGTATCTCCGGAACCGCTTAACGGATCTTGATGACATTTGAAGAATATATAGGCTACTTATTTTTCTTAATGCCACGTGGACAGAGTCGCGGGCGACAGCTAGTGTAGATGTATAGGTATTGTAGGAATATTATTATAGTATTTTGTAGTTGTTTACATATTTTTCAATTTTAGAGTATGCACAATACAATGTTGGAAGGGGAAGTGGATTTGGCGGAAGAGGGGGCGCATAGGAAGGACTAATGTCCTCTTTCTGTGCGTCCCCTTCTCCGTTGATTAAAAGTAGGCAACGCATCTGCATTTGCGGATGTCTATGGGCAACGGTCGCCTCGCTATTTCGGCGATATCAGGTGGTCGTTTGCTCGTTTGCCATCTTTTGATATAAAAAATAATAACATTAAAAATGTAATTGTAAATTTCAACAATCCAATATCTGTACAACAATACAAAAAGAATGAAAGGAATGGAAATATGATTGTCATACACAATTTACAAGAATGCAATAGATTTCATTTGTTACATTGTTATAGCAACAAAGCTGTATATATTAATGTGCTTTGACCATAACCTAACGCGGAATAATAAAATTCCTGAACATAATAAGCGGATCGAAGCGAAAAGAATTGAATAATCACAATAAAATTACTGTTGAAGCTCTAAAATTGCATTGTTTATGCATATTGCATAACAAGACTAGCTGTCGCCAGCAACTCCGTCCGCCCGAAATTAATAAAATCTTTAATAGTAGCCTATGTGTTCTTCCAGACTATGCTCTACATCTATGCCAAATTTCATCAAGGTTTGTTGACCCGTTCCGGAGATACCTTCAAACAAACATCCTTCCATCCAAACATTCGCTTTTATAATATTAGTAAGATGTAATTCGTCATAAGTCACAATCGTAGGCAGCCATTTAATTATAACTTAAAGGCAATATAAATAAGATATGGTCCGAGTAATTGTTTTGCCATAAAAGTGTTAATTTAATATATAAATTAATAATGTCAAGGATACTAAGGTAACGTGTTATAGATTTTTTTACTTAAAGTAATAAAATTACACAATAAGTTTACCTTGAGGATTATTCCAAATAAACATTTTGTGACTTAAACTTTGTAAACAATTAAACCTGAATTAAACTAATAGATAGTTATCATACACTACTCTATGGCAATTAGTTTTTTGAAAATTACGTTAAAAGCTAAAGGGAAAAGCTTGTATTGTGAAAAGCTAAAATGTTACAAAGGACAAATATTTTTGAAATTACGAATATAAGTTAGTAAAGTAAATGATTCCTTTGTTTACAAACTTATTCTTCTTTTGAAATAACGTGTTTTTTTTAACACTTTTTGTGTTAATGATTCAAGTTTAAATATAACACGTTATTTCGACTACATTATTACGTTGACCCATCAAACCAAGAGTACATATCTCTTACGAAATCTTTTAACAGATGTAACTTTTTTCTTGTGGATCCAAGTGTGTTTAAATAGGTGTACACTTACTCAGACTCCTCGCAGAGCACTCTCATAAGTCCACGTCCCCGCCACTCGGAGTGCGTAGAGGCTATCCGCACCTCCATAACCGTGTGACACTCTTGCGGCAGCTTGTCCCAGATACGTGCCTCTCTGTCCAGATGGCACAGCAGTTTGAGGATGCGCTTGAACTTCGGGTGCGGGCACTCCTCTGATTTGTCTGTGTAATCGACTTCCTGTGGGTGTAAATAAATTGCTTAGGAGTGATCTTGCAATATCTATCATAAAAGTTTATAGGACGTAGCCATGGTACATTATTAGCCACAAACATCCCCAGCATATTCGCTCTTCCGTTGACCAAAATGGATATGTCTGACTCGCACCGACTGAAAAATTCAGAAAGTGCATCAAGGGCATTATGGCAGGGTTAGGAGAACGAAGATCCCCTATCCTGCTCGTCCATGCTCGCAACCTTGACCAAATTCATATTTAACGAGGCTTGTTTGCGCTACGTTGATATGTATATGATCGCCATTTCATTGGCCATGGAAATGTAAGAACTATTGATGAATAACGTTCTTATTTCCATCTAGATGAATTGGAACCAATATAGAATTGTTTTTGCTGACAAGAATCAACGAAGCGGAGCAATCTCATCGAGGCATACTACACTTTTACTTGTTAATATTATTCGTAACGGTTGGGTAAATAATACTAGAACATTCGATGGAATATACTAGTGTCTATATTAAGTACTTTCCTGAAGTAACTAAGAAAAGTAAGTTTAAAAATGTCTTAGCACTTGATTGGATTAACTTAATGATAAATAGGTTATCGCAACGAAGCCAGTTATTTAAAACAAAGATGATGAATGTATCTTTACTATGAGTTAGTACTATGCCTTCATATAGACCGACTATGTAATTTTATTTAAAAGATACATTAAATTATATGCGAAGAATGAAATGCACTTTTATGAATTTAATTACTTTGTGAAAATAATTTGTCATAGAAAGTTATGTTGTTGAAAGGGAATTCAATTTGTAAAGGTTGCGACAACAACGAGGTCTCGTATAACACAGAGGACGGAGTGGGGGCGGGGGATTATTCCCAGGTTCCCCCTATCGGTCGCTAGGCAACCTATTATCGGTTTTCTGTCATCTGTCGCAAACTTGGAACTTTCCAAGGGAATTAGTTTGTGCTCGTTTATTATTTTCCTTTCACGAAATATGTGGTGGAAAAATTACTACAATTTCTTTTCAAATATAAATAGTTACTTATTTCGTTTTTAATATAATAAACTATTGTAGTAATAACCATCTTATTGGATAGAATTAAAGGGAACAGAAATATACTAAACTGTTAAATTTATAGTCAGAACAGTCAAATAAATATGCTCATTTACTTTTAGTACTATATAATGAAAATACATATTTTTTTATAATGAGCCATTTAACTCTTTTAATACATTTCAATATAAAAGTTAGTATATAAATTAAAAAAATCTTGTCGAAAGTATGTTGTTTTTTAAAATTGTTATAACTTAACCAGATCAAAGTTATATTTATCACAAAATATAATTAAATATAGCTTTTAAAATGATTTATAATCTTTTTGTATAGCCTTGGTAATTCACCACGTAATTATTATATCTATTCCTGTATATTATTGAAAAAAATAATTAACAGTTTGACACTTCCTTATTGTACTATGATATAAGATATATTGATCTATAATAATATAATTTAGTGAAAAGATTTAATTTAATTTTTAAATTACATATAAAACTTACTTATATTTTCATTTTAGTGATCATTCCAAATGTGTTCGAAACTTGTGCTAGGTTCACGGCAACATTTGAATGGTGGGATTCGAACCCACGACCACTGGATCCGTAATCCATAATAAGGCTTCTATTTATTTAACAGCACGAGCAAAGTTGAAACCTAACCTCTCTAAGCCTGGGCGAGTTTCTTTTAATTGAATAATAGTATATAATATTATAAATAGGTTCATTATTGAAATTATAAGTTGGGGCGTCAGGTAAAGTATATGTCTATGTGTACTTTATCTAAGTAAGTTATTATTTTTTAATGATTTCTTAGAAAGAAATACTCTGGTTACTATATATTTAAGTTTATTTTATTGTAAATAATTGTAATAATGTTAAATGTTTACTTAGAATTCTTTCTAAATATATTAAACATTTTCACTGCTCTATATTTTAGTTTTATTGTATTTAATTCTAATTGAATCAATGAATGTTTCACAGAATTGTAACTAACTGTATTCATTGGCATTATTTCCTCTGAGCATTTATATTTTTTTGAACCTCAATTCTGGAAAAGAAAAATACCCATTAAAAGAGTTCATCTCTTATAAAATCAATTAAATCATAAAATTATAAAATCAATTAAAATATTTAATCAAAGGAGTTGTAACTCTTTTTGTCGGATGGGTTAGGTTTAAAATCGTATATAATTGCATTTTGAACCTTAACGTCCTTCCAGGTAAGGAGACTTGATGACTTTATTTGTAACAAAGCCGCCCCCGACACCGCACCGGTCGAATAATAAATATATAATTTTGAATAGCAACTTCCGCGCAGGTGTTCATTGGTGTTCTGAACACTGAAAGTTACCTTATAAAATATATTTATTGTTCGTTGTCACAACTTTATGTTTCGTAATACGTGCCCATAACTATTAGACCAGAGATTACTATTTTTTTTTCTTACAACCTTCTGCAAATTTTCTGCGAACCTCTGCTGCATTCTTCTTCAATTCGTGCGGGCTTTTTTGTGGGTAACAGGAGGTTGATCTGGTCTACTTTTATTAGACTATTGTCTTTAGTGTGACATATCTCCACTTCTTATCCTTGCAATGCAGGAATAATTAAAATTCAAGATATGGAAGTGGGAACGGGTTGACCTGTTTATGTTCATGTATTATAAAACTAGTGCTTGTAATTTTAGCCTTTGTTTGCACAGTATTATTTTAAAAACAAGTTAATATAAAAGGCACGTGGACGAAGGCTCGAAGGAACAACAACACACGGCTTTATTAACCCTCCGTACCAAACGTGTCCACACATTCAGTGTGCACGTGTTCATTCCGTTTCACGACGTGTTTCATTTCACAATGTCGCCACGCACGTGTCCGGATCGAAATAAACAATTAGCCTCACTTCATAAACTCGAATTATGACTCGTTGATTTTGAGGAAACATTGAATTTAAAACTCGATATACTGACACATTTAGAAGAAAATGGTGCTGGCATTGACATTCGAAATTCAAATACAATTAAAGAAGAAAAAATTGATTCAAAATGTTGCATATAAAATTATTGTCTTTCAAAAGTATTTAGTAATCGTACCACTAATACTTTAGGAGAATTTTTTCGTTCTCGGTCGAACTGTCTACAGTTTCTTTAAAGAAATCTAGAAGATATTTGGTTACTTTGACTAAAGATCCAAACAAATAAAAAAACTGTGATATCCTTACCTCTCTCCTGACTGTTCCGTTTATAACGATGCCTACAAACTCTCCATTTTCATCGACAGCTGCGACTGACACGCCCTCTTGTAGTGTGCTTACTGCGTAATCTTCCAGCTCAAAACATCTCGATTCCGGCGTCTCCAGAAGATTTATTGTCTGATTCAGGGGCTCGTCACGGAAGAAGAATCTATTGAACGAGTAAAACCATATTTTTATTAAGTATATAGTTACGTAGAGTTTTTCTACATAAAATAAAAACAAAAAATGCAGCTAAGGTAGTTTTTATTATGATGTACGCAGAAAAAACATAACTTCGTAGCTTAAAAATAATTCATAAGAGCATTTGTCTTTGTCTTTCGAGGGCTTTGTCTGTACACAATTTTGAATAGAGTTTACTTAACATAAATCTTGGATATTCTTAAGTATGAAATTACTAAGCTTGTCTAATTTTAGTTAATTAGGTTTATCATCATTAGTTGAACGACCTGGTCGTCCACTCGCTTCAATACGCTCGTTTAACTAAATCGAATTCTTTATCGAAACAAAAACTAGCTTCTGTTTCTCAATCCGTTCCAAATAATTTACTGTGAAATACAACTGCTTAGAAGTTTCTTGTTCATTGTATTATTAATATCTCCATGTTTACGTCACGTTTTAAATGTTAAAATAATAAAATAACGATTTTAAGTTTTAACAAACATTAGCTGGAAGTAGTATTGTGATTACTTAGTAAAATATACCGCCTGCATTATTATACAGGTCCACATTTAACGCTTACATTTTTTCTGTTGTTATGTACTTCGGAAGTTTTATTCATTTATACTGCAATCAAGGTAAAAAATACCAACGATCTGTACAGTAACACATCGAAGGTTTCTAACAAAATCTATAAGCTATTGCAAGAATTTATATGATACCTTCTGAGGAAGTCGATGGCAGCATCTTTGTCGTCGGGGCTGAGCCGGCAGAGCGTGTAGGAGGGCTTGGCCATCGTCCGCGGCCGCAGCTCCAGCTCCGACAGCTGTGCCGGCAGCTTGTCCGCCAACTGAACACATGAAAGCCATAAGTTTTTCTATTTTTCAAAGCGAAAAGGTTTATAATTAAAACACAATATGTTTTATGCACAAGTGTACTAAACGTAGGAACTGAATGAATTCTATTGTTCCA
Organism: Papilio machaon; assembly: GCF_912999745.1. Taxonomy (NCBI): domain Eukaryota; kingdom Metazoa; phylum Arthropoda; class Insecta; order Lepidoptera; family Papilionidae; genus Papilio; species Papilio machaon. The sequence goes on along the minus strand of NC_059999.1, from coordinate 5,696,605 downwards.
ATTCTAAATGTTGCATTCAGTTCTGCTACATAACAATTTCTTTTTTTTGTTATTATCAATGATAAAGAAAACAATTGAATGAATAGTTTTTATATTATATGAAATCATAACAAAAAAATTATAAATCACATTGTTTGTGATAAGTTCCTGTTCAGTATGTTATTTATTTCACTGCAAATGCTTGCTATTATATGCTATGCTTAAAGAGTATTTAGCTGCGCTTTTGTTAGATTTCCGTAAAATTGTAACAAGTGTCATATTTCATTACATTTCTAATAAAAATATATTACTATTGTGAACAGTCTTAACCATTTTAAACGCCTGGTTGCGAAAGTTAATCTGACGCCCTTAAAAATGTTACGTCTGTTGATTGGCGCCCCTCAAGATTCGGCGCTCCTAAAGGTCCGGCGTCAAGGCGCTCTGCATCCCTCTTGTTAAAACGGTCCTGATTATGAATAAGCAAATTCCGTAATAATTATTGTTACATTATCCAACTTAACAAAACTACAAAATGCCTTTAGGTGCTTTCTCAATTTCTAACAAATAATAATAGCCATTAGGGTCATCTTGATCTAAACAAAACAAGCTAAATCTAAAACTATTCGTTTGTCGTCAGCTCATATATTTTCCCACCGAGGGGCTCGGAGTCTACCCAAGTTAAAGGTGACTAGGCAATAGTCAATCATGCTAGCCCAGTGCGGGTTGACTTTAAACATATCTTTGAATTTCTTCGCAGATATGTGCTAGTTGTTTCACGATGTCTTCACCGTAAGGACGTCAAGCGGTTAACAACTGCGCCACAGACGCTCTAAAACTCTTCATCTACTGCGACTTATTTCTAACGATCTCGTTTGACCTGACCCGCACTAAGCCGTGTTAATTGCATAGAGTATGTTTTCATATTGGATGGTGTCATACGATGATTCAATGTATGTAGCGCAGTAGTCATAGTGTAATGTGATACCAGAGATTGTTCTAAACAATTGGCAAACTGTGACGTCATTGAATATTGCTACTTAGGCTCACGGTTAATGCGAACATTTAAATTACTATCAAATTGTCATTAAATGATCAGTAAGGGAGGCACTTAGCGTAGATTCATTAAGAGAATTTTACATTTTTCTTACATGACTTGGTTTTTCGTGAAACAAAGATGATTTTGAAATAATTATGTAATGTCTATATGTATGTAACATCGATCTACACCATCTATTTTTATTTTATTTTTTAATCTATTTTTTTTATTTAATATACTAAGGAATCGGTCAATATTTCTAGTAATAATTAACATTTTTTGTTTTAATTAGAAACTTTTGTTATTTATTAAAAAAAATGAAAATGTTAAATGTCATTCAATAAGTTACCCAATATATTTAACTAGGTATTTGCTAGTTTTGGCTATTGTATAAAATTAAATATTACATACAAAGAATGTGTAATGATTTGAAAAGAAATGATGAAATTTTTGGCTTTCTATAAAAAATTTCAAATAAAACCTAAAAAAGTTAAAAAATATAACAAATAGTGTATTATTTACTACAAAGAATAATAGTATAAGGTCTGATGAAATGATTATCACAAAACATTATCTTGTTAGCAAAACCTCGCAGTGTTTCAAGTAGGCTTTGTTACACTGCTTGTAGTGTCCGGTTGTGTTGCCTTGAATTACTAACTTGCACTATCCTAAACCCACTTATCTAAGGCACGATACACACTAAATATTTATATTTCTTTTGGTAATTTTTGTTAAAGCTCTTAGTGTTTGTTATTAAGTCAGTACTTTAAAAATTTCCAGATGCTGAAATAACTGTTGTAAAATTTACGCTTGCAAGTGCAAATTGATCTGAAAATCGTATATACTAATTAAAAATATTTCTATTTTTGAATAAGCATACCATCGATGAAAACAATGTTTAACTAACATATGTAGAAAAAATTAATTGTTTCGCATAGCTTTGTTGGTGCATAAAACCTCCATTGACTGACTAATATCAAGAATACACAAATTCTGCTTTAAACTATAAGGCTATAAGATAGGGTCATCATGTCTACAAGGTTGATTGATACATATTTATGACAATGAGCTGGAGCAAGCGCGGATGTGAGTTAGTCATGATGCTATCTATTCGTGTATTAGACATAGCCTCGGTTCATTCCAGGTACGCATTTTATTTGTTCCGCCTCCATTAATTCCGGTCACGTTGCCTTGGTTACTTACCTCTAGACCTAAATAAAAGTTATTAGCTGTAGTCCTTTAATCGTAAAAAAAATATGGGAAATCCTTATTGTAGATTTACTACAAGAATGTTAAGGGACTGCCACAAAATAGTTACACGGTTTTGAGTGTGGTAGTCATATTATCGTTCGTTATTTACTGAAATTTTTTAACGTTGAAGATAGGTTTGAGAATTGTGTTGAGAATTTGGTTGAAACGTAAGAATTTGTTAAGATACACATTTCTATTACTAAATGCTGACGTGTAGTTTGAAATATTAAAATATTAAAACAATTATATAAATGTATTTAATATTAATTTTGAATTATGTATTATCCATACATATTAATAAAATTGTATTTGTATGCAATATATAAAAAAAATCGCGAACCTCACGTCACGTTGCTTACAACAAAAATCATTTTAAAAATTGTTTCGGGTAATCTCCGTAACGGCCGGTTCGATTTTAACTGGATGTTTAGTGAAATATAGATGATATGTGCGGGAATAACATAGGCTACTTCTTTTCTCTTTTTTTTAAATTATCGGGGTGACAAATTCGTAGGCTGCAGCTAGTGTTAATATATTGCGAAAGTACATTACTATATGCAATATATAATTAATTATTCCCCAACTTGTAAATACACGTAAAAATAACAGTTATAATATGTAAGTTGCCGTCTAGATAGTCCTTTTAAATGGATTTTATTCTCGACAAAAATATATTGAGTTCAAAGTGCATAATTATTATTTGACAGTGTAATTAATGCATCTAGTCTACGCATTCCTTTCACTTAACCGCACCAAAATAAAGTACAATCATACGAGCAAATTTTAATACTAAGTATCTTGATAAAATTCGTCATATTATAGATTACACGAGTAAATCGATCACAACCGTCATAATTCCGAATTAGAATAGATCCTGTTTTATTAAGCTTTTTCCGAAATGTGTTGGAAACCTAACTATAATGTTTACTGGAAATTAGATTTACATACTTAAAAAGATATGCATGTGCAATTTATAAAATTGTAGTGTCTAATAAAATAGATAACAATTTCTGCCTACCCATCTAATGTAAACTGTCAATTAATTTTAATATGTTAATTATGGAGAACGTAAGCGCGTGGAATAAATTAAATTAATTCAGTAGCACGTTTAAATGAACATTAAAAAGGCCGCTCGAGTGCACAGGCACACCGGATTATGTGATTCCGGCCGTTCTAGAATGTTTACATTTAATACAATGTCATAAACAGTGTTCATTCAATTGTAGCCGTGGGTTCACAATGTCCACAACATTTGTGTAAAAATATTTCTTCATTTTGAGAATAACAGACAACTATATGTATTATGGTAGTACAATTTGACGGTAACAAAACACATTTGCGGTAATTTTGTGCACTTTTTGTGAGAGTTCTGTTTACATAATGAACGGAATGTTATTAAATTACCCAAAATGTTTTGTAATATTAATTGTTAACATGGGATTTTAATTCTTGATTAACGCTTGACTTTAAATTTATTTTAAACTTATTATACTTAGATAAATCTTGAAGCTTTATATAAGGTTTCGTGGAAACTCGGAAAAGCATCTGAGCATCGCACAAATATTTGTCAGCGCTTCAAAGCTCGACAACCGGAACTAATTGCATGCACGCGCTAAAAGTTTTCATGCAAATAGTTTTATGCAACAGGATGTTAGAAATATCTGAGAAAATGGTGTAATTACCGAAATATGAGAGTGCATGCACAAAATTTCGTTTTGCACCATTTGCATATTTAAATCCTACATATATATTTCTAATAACTACAATCTATGGAAATGTTATTAATGAGTTTTGACGTAGAACACGATTAATATATCAATTATTGTCGTGTTTTCAAGTTATTAGATTGAAGATAAACCGGTTTAACGTTGCATTCAAGACTTCTGGCGTTATAGAATATGATTTTATTTATGTTACCGATAGATCGTGAATGATCACGTCACTTTGTGAATTCATTTGATATACAATTTGTTGAGTCTTTATAATTTGCTTAGGCAAATTACAAATGAGCGGCATTCACGATCGATAGGTGACATTTAAATACTACGGTACAAATGTTGTACTATGGTTATTCATGTGTTGACATATGCAAATTGTTATTAATATCCATTTACGGGGAATAAATTTTCGATTAATATTATAGTCTGATAATATGGATTATAAATAAATGGTTTATTTATATGGTTGCGGATATCCGTTTATATCCGGATTATAAACGGATGTTAGTTTTTTTGTGAACATTGAAATATTGCTTTTTCATATATCGTAATCTCTCTTCTGTGTGGTCGTAGTATTTCACCGGGCGATTCGGCCAATTCGTTCAACAGATGTTGTTGTTGCTGACGTCTACCATCTTTAAACTGTTAATTTAAAATAACGTGACAACTTACTATCGCTTTTTAAATTTTAAAGCAGATACCTTCATCTAAGGCAAAGAAACGTGCAATAACAGGCACCCGACATTACTTAAAAATTTATTTGTTATCGATTTGCATAAAATGCTATAGGACGTGCCGTGGGTTTCTTAGATCGGAATCTGTGTATAAAACAATATGTTATAAATGGAGATTTGTTGGTCTCAGAAACCCACGGTAAGTAGATGTTTACATATTAGAACTATTTGGTTAAATTATTAATCCTGTCAAGAAGTAGACACGGATCGATAAATTAATTTAATTTAATCCGGGAGGATAAAAGATTAATGTGTTAGTGAAAATGTTACTTTTATGCTAACCTACTTCCCATTTAAAGAATTTAAAGACTGGGACCGATTTAAACTTATTGGCATACGTTAAGTGTTGAATCAATACTTTTTATAGGAAATTAAATATAATTACTAGCTGTCGCCTGCGACTCCGTCCGCGCGCAGTTAAAGAATGGGGGGGGGGGTATGAAAAATAGATGTTGGCCGATTCTCAGACCTACTGAATATGCTTACAAAATTTCATGAGAATCGGTCAAGCCGTTTCGGAGGAGTACGGGAACGAAAACTGTGACACGAGAATTTTATATATTAGATAAAATAACTAACTGCGTGTAAAATATGTAATAATTCTTAGCGTCATTTTTTAAATTTCTAAAACCATGGTAAGATGTGATTTATAATAGTATAGATTTAGACATTATGAGAGTAAATTTTAATCTTAGCAACAACAATAACACTCTCTATTGACCTTAATAAAAATTATCAAAAAACACCCCAGTCTCGATGTTCCCTTCCTTCTTTTATATTTCAGGCCCATAATTTTCTTGGCGATACTTTTCCTCGCCATAAATCAGTATATAAAATGGAAACAACGAATTTAAGTGGCGCCGTCTGTATGTATCGATCTCGCCTTACTGGCGGCCGGGATGAAGCTTTGTTTGCTCGGATTTGTTTTTGTTTCCACATTTATATCTACTTAGTTGTTAAGTCTGTATTTTTTAACATACCTATTATACTTACTACATACTATAGAAGTTGTTTAGTAAATAATTATATGAGTCAAACATTTAAATCAGAATGCAGAACAAATTCTTGAAAGTTGAGTATGACCTTTTTAAACCTAAATCAGTACTCTGACTACCCGTTGATTTCTGAGACCACAATCTCAAACTTATCAATTAATCAACACTACTTTAGTTTAGTTTAAAATAACTTTAATAACGTTAAAATAAGTTATGTATCACGGGTTAATTATATAATTTATAATTTCCTCCACTGTCAAATAGTTTTTATAAATCAACTGGTTTATTCATAATTTATATGATAACGAGTTAATAATTTTGGTATGATTATAATTATTAAAATGTTTATATTCGAATTCCTCGTTGGTTATTTAATGTTGATTCTAAGCTAAATATATATGTGCTTATTTTTTATTTCCTTAGCTGGTGGTCCTTAGTCATAAGTATTCCATGAAAAATTGTTTCACATGTTTTCATGCGACTATTTCAAAGAAAAGAATAGATAACTTAGTACACGTAATTGTTTTATTTGTCCATTCAATATGTATCGACCGTAAAAAATTTAAAACAATTCATTATTTGAACCGATTAGCTGTATAATGTAATAAAATGACGTTATTTTTTTATATTCATTGGTTATATCCTATTTTCCCACTGCTGAAGACTTAGAGCAAATTAGCTTCCAATAGCTATCAACAATTGATTATAATTTATTATACATAATTGTATATACATAATGAAAGGTAAATAAGTTTTTACTTTAAGCTAAGTACTCTTTGCTTTAGATTTTAGCGTAAGAGCTACGGTAAGGTTTAAATTAATGAGTTTAATTAAAAAAATCCCCTCTCGCTTTGAGGTTACGCCTCTTTTAATTGAAGGTTATGTAGGCTGAGTCAAAGCAAAAATAACTTGCCTTCCGTGAATTATATTTCACTGGCTTCGTTTTTTTTTCCGCAGACAGCAGGCAACAGCTCGTAAAGTAATCAAGACCGTGACGCTTAATGTACGACAGATAATTCATGTCATGAATAAAATGTCGCGACATTCTCTATTTATGATGAGACCCTTGAGAGTTAGGGTCATAGATTATCACGAGGGACCTAGCAAATATATTGCATGTTGTTAATCTAGCTAGACAGAAATAACAATTAATACATATGTTCTCTTATCACAAAATTAGCTTCAGATGTTATTTAACAAAATATCTTAGTGTTATTTTTTAACCATACTAAAACACATAAAAACACATAATAATGTGTAATTAAATATTTAATATATTCTTTTATTGCAAAAATATAGTTGAAATATTATAAAATATTTCAAATTTAAATATTAGTAAATTCAAATTTAATTGTTATTATTTTTAAGAACGTGATACGGATTAAAATATTATCTTCCTTATTTTAGGTTAAACGAACTTTAAGGCATAACGTATATCTAATGATTAAGTTTTATTAATACTTTATGCGTCATTTTTCCCAATCTAAACTATATCAGGTTCCAATTGTTAGACAAAGAGACTTACTATTTTAATTAGAGAATTACAAAATTTACATTAAAATGTTTTTGTTTTATGTAGCAAACCCAATTGGTTTTGAATTATGTAAACAAACACTGTTTTTTTGATTTCCGACTATAAGACGACTAAACTCATTTAACGTTGGATTCTGAAGCCATAAACATGTATACAACATAATGTTATCCCTCTTAACAAAACATAGATAAAAATTGGTTTTATACAGTAATTTTGCTCTCAGAAACAAACTATTAGTTCTCTAATAGTCCGAAATTATATTTTGGTTTGCAAACTTGTTCATAAACCAGTAGCTTTATTAGATTACTTCGTCGATTAAT